>NW_023416295.1:118183454-118788954 GCF_014176215.1 Rousettus aegyptiacus
CTCTCTCAATAATCAATAGAAATATAAAGAGAAAATCAGTAAAAATATAGAAGACCTGAGCAAAACTTTCCACCAACGTGACCTAATCAACATTTATAGAATACCTCACCAAATAACAGCTGTATACACATTCTTCAAGTGCACATATAACATTAACCAAGATAGATCATATTCAAGGCCATAAAATGTCTTAATAGATGCAAACGATTCAAATACAGCAATGTATGTTTTCTAACTATAGTAAAATTAAATTAGAAATCGATAATGAAAAGATTCCTGGAAAACTCCATATTTTTGCAGACAACACATTTCTAAATAACCTACAGATAAAAGAAGAAATAAAAACAGAAAGCATAAAGTATTTTGAACTAATGGAAAATGAGAAAAAGAACATATAAAAAGTGTGGAATGCCACTAATGAAGTACTAGTATGTGTGGTGGGGGTAGATTTACAGTACTAAATGTTTTTATTAAAAGAGAAGAAATGTCTCAAATCGGTGATATCAGCTTCCCCTTAAGAAACAAGGAAAAGAAGAAGAAATGAAACCAAAATAAGCAGAAGAAAGGAAATGATAAAGGTTAGAGTGGAATTCAATAAATAGAAATCAGAAAAACAATAGAGAAAATTAATGAAGCCAAAAGCTAGATACTAGAGAAAATCAATAAAAATGACAACTTCCTAGCCAGATTGATCAGAATAAAAAGAGGTAAGACACAACTTACCTATATCAAGAATGAGAAAGATGACATCACTACTGATTCTGTAGATATTAATAAAATAATAAGGTTATATTATGTACAACATCATGCCAAAATTATTGACAATTTAGATAGAACATTTTTGAGAGACGCAAACTACCAAAACTAATTCTAAAATTCACACAAAAGACATAGAGTAGTCAAGGCAGTCTTGAGAAAGAACAAAGCTAGAGGAACCACACTTCTTGATTTTAAAATGTATTACATATGTAATATAATATAATACAATACAACATGACACTATTAAACAGTATGGTACTGGCATAAAAACCGATCAATAGAACTGAATAAAGAGCCCAGAAATAAACCCATGAGTATACAATCACTGATCTTTGACGAGGATGCCAAGAATACACAATGGGGAAAGGACAGTATCTGCGACGAATGGTGTTGAGAAAATTACATGTCCACATGCAAACGAATGAAATTAGACCATTATCTTACATCATACATAAAAATCAACTCAAAATGGATTAAAGACATAACTATAAAACCTAAAACTATAAAACTAAAAGAAAACATAGAGGAAAAGTTTCATAACATTTATCAAGGCAATGATTTCTTGGATATGACACTGAAAGCATAAGCAACAAAAGCAAAAAGGACAAGTGGGGCTACATCAAACTAAAAAGCTTCTGTATAGCAAAGGAAGCAATCAAGTTACTGAATAGGAGAAAACATTTGCAAAGCATACACCTGGTAAGAGGTTAATCTCCAAAATATGTAAGGAACTACTATAATCTAATAGCAAAAAACAAATAATCTAATTTTAAAATGGACAAAGCAGTTGAATAAACATTTCTCCAAAGAAGATACACAAATGGCCAACAGGTATATGAAAAGAAGCTCAATGTCATGAATCATCAAGGAAATGCAAATTAAATCTAAAGTGAAATATTATCTCATACCTAGCAAGATGGCTACTATCAAAAAAAATAAATAAATTAAGACAACAGGTGTTGACAAACAGGTGGAGAAATTGAGACCTTTGTATACTGTTGGTGGGAATGTAAAATGATGCAGCCACTATGGAAAACAGTATGGAGGTTTCTCAAAAAATTAAAATTTGAACTATCATGTGATCCAACAATCCCACTTCTCGGTATATATTCAAAAGATACCTGTATTTCCATTTTTATTGCAGCATTATTCACAATTGTCAAGATATGGAAACAATCTAATATCCACTGATGAATAAGTGGATAAAGAAAATGTGGTATATACATACAATGGAATGTTATTTGGTCTTAAAATAAAAGAAAATCTTACCATATGCAACAACATGGATGAACCTGGGGGACATTATGCTAAATAAACTGAGCCAATCACCGGAGAACAAATACTGCATGATTCTATGTATATAAGATATCTGAAATAGTCAAACTCACAGAAACAGAGTAGAATGATGGTTGCCAAGGGCTGAGGGGAGAGAAAATGGGGAGTTACTGTTCAATGGTATACAGTTTCAGTTATGCAAGACAAATTAAGTCTAGAGATCTGCTGTAAATTGTGCCAATAGTTAATAATACTTGTATTGCTCACCTTAAAATATTGTTAAAAGGATAGCTGTCATGTTTAGTGTTTTTACCACAATAATTTGAAAAAAGAAAGGAAAAATAACGGTATAACTTGAATAGCCCTATATCTATTAAACGAATCATATTGTTAGATAAAAATCTTTCTGCAAAGAACACTGCTGGCTTAGATAGCTTCAGTGGAAAATTCTATCAAACCTGCAAACTCTTCCAAGATAACCAAAAGGAGGAATACTTCCCAACTCATTCTATTTTTTAAATTAAATTGGTTAATAAAATCATATAGGTTTCAAGTGTACATAAGACATCATCTGTACATTGCATTGTGTGTGCACCACCCAAAGTCAAATCTCCTTCTGTCACCATGTATTTGAACCCTTTCACCCCTTTCTACCTCCCCCCTTCCCCCTTTTCCTCTATAACCACTGTATAGTACCCACTATACTGTTGTCTATTTCTATGAGTTTTTGTTTGTTTGTCTTGTTCAATCATTGCTTTCGGTTTTACATCCCACATATGAGTGAAATAATATGGTTCTATGTGGACAGCATTACCCTGATATCAAAACTAGATCAAGAGATTAAAAGAAAACTATAGATCAATATCATGAACGTAGATGCAAAAATTCAAAATAATGTTTTAAAAACTTAAATCCAACAATACATAAAAAGGGTAATACACAGTGACTAAGAGGGGTTTATCCTAAGAATGCAAGATTGGCTTAACATTCAAAAGTCAATGTAATTCATCATATTAACAAATTAAAAAGAAAACCATATTGTTATATCAGTAGATTCAGAAAAAGCATTTGACATATTCTAACAGCTATTCCTGATAAAAACTCTCACCGAACAAAGAATAGAACATAGAACTTCCTCAACCTAATAAAAGGCATATACAAAAAACTATAGCTAATACTGTGTAATGGTGAAAGACTGAATTGCTTTCCTTCTAAGATCAGAAATAATACAAGGATGTATACTCTCATCACTTCTACTCATTACGATAGATAGTAGAGGCTCCAGCCAGTGCAATCAGACAAGAAAAAGAAGTAAAGGGCACTCAGATTGGATAAGAAGAAGTAAAACTGTATATGACAACAACATGATTGCCTATTTAGAAAAACTGATGGAACCTATCAAAAAGCTAGAATAAACAAGTTTAGCAAGTTTACAGTATAGATAAGAAATATTCACAAATTGATTTTATTTCTTACATACTATCTATAAATATTTGAAAATGTAACATCATTTACAATAGGATCAAAATATGGAATACTTATGGATAAATCTAACAAATATATATAAGACCTGTTCACTAAAAATTATAATTCTATTGATAAAAATTAAAGAAGACCTAAAGAAATGGAAGAGATATACCTTGCTGATAGGCCAAAAGACTCATATTTTTAAGATGTTAATTCTTTATGGATTAATCTACAGATTCAAAGCAATCTTGGGAACCAAAATCCCAAGAAAGTTTTTGGTAGAAACTGATAAGCTAATTCTAAATTTACATGAAAATGCAAAGGATTTATAATAGCCAAAACAACTTTGAAAAACAACAAAGTTGGAGAACTAACACTACTGTTTTCAAGAGCTTTAAACCCACGGATAATTTGACAACTGGTAGGTGCAAACGTAATTCAGCAAAGGATGATCTTTTCAGTCAATCATGTTGTAACAATTAAATACATGTATATGTATACAAAAAAATTAATTTTCTTCCATATATTTCACCATGTACTCACCATAAAGATTCACTCCAAAATGATCACAGACTAAAATGTAAAACCTAAAACTGCAAAATGCAGGAGAAAATCTTAACAACTATAGGTTATACAAAGATTTTGTAAACACAACAATAGCATGATCTATAAAAGAAAAGAGGTAAAGATTGATCTTCATCAAGGTTAAAAAATGCCTGTTCTTCAGAAGACACTGTTAAGAGACTTAAAAGAGAAGCCACAGACTGGAAGAAAATATTTGTAAATCATATATTTGGCAAAAATCTTTGTGTCCAGAACATATAAAGAATTCTCAAATTTCAATAGTCAGAAAACAATGCAATTTTTAAAAAACGCATTTAAAACATTTGAACAGACACTTTTCTAAGGAACAATTATAGATAACAAATAAAAAGTGGAAGATGTTCAATATCAAGTCGCCAGGGAAATGCAAATTAAAACCACAATAAGATATCAATCACTACACACCTATTGGAATGTCTTTAAAAAGATTGACTCTGCTAAGAAAAGGATGTGGAGGAGTGGGAATTCCCACATACTGCTGGTGGGAATGTAGAACACCTTGGAAAACAGTATTGCAGTTGTTTTTTTTTAAGTTTAAACACATGTCTATCATATGATCCAGCTGTTCTACTTCTTCATATTTATCCAAGAGAAATGAAATCCCACGTCCGTACATGTGCATGAACGTTTATAGCTCTATCCGTAAATGTCATAAAAAAAGGGAGCCGGGGGCGGGGGACAACAAATTTCCATCAACAGTGAGTTTGTTCATTGTGGTTTATCCGCACAACGAACGAACTATTGATATACACTATAATATGCATGAATCTCAATCTAATTGTGTTTATGAAAGAAGTTAAACAAAAGAGTACAATACTGTATGATTTCATCTATATAAAATTCTAAAAAGGGCAAATTAAATTATTCTCACAAAAAGCAGAACAGCGGTTGTCACGATTCTACCTCTCTCTGTAAACCTCCATTCCGTCATGCTATTGTTTTTACATTTGTTCTGTAACGACAATTACTTTTTGATGCATTGGCTATAAATTCATTTTTAAAACTGAAAACTAAATTATAGTATTCACAATAATATTTGTGGGGAAATATTGTTTACTGCAGAGCTAAGTGGTACCATTGAGCCTATGGAGGAGATGTAACTCTTGGCAATAATTCTTTGCTATTAGAAGTAAAAAATAATTTTAAAGTTTGGAGAGAGTTAGGATTGTACCATGTCATAATGACCTAATATGCCTTTGCCTTAACAATAGATCACCTGGCTTCTTAGTTCTTTATTTATTAGAGGAAATTCATGTTCTCCCAAAAGAGATTCTACACAGGGCCTCTGACTTTCGGTTCTAATTAGGACTGATGGCCTTCTAAGCCTCCCTCAAAGTTTTCTCTCTGGAATTGCTTTTCACTACAATCCTGGGTTAGACCCACTGTTTCTTGGAGCCTATGATTTCCTCTGACTTGAATTCTCTTTTATTTTGCTTGAATGATTCTTTGAAAAATCGTCCGTGGGTGGTAAATAGCCTTAAGTTCTTGCATATTTGAAAATGCTTCACTCTTGATTAATAGTTCAGCTAGGTAGAAAATTTTAGGTTCAAAAACATTTTTCCCTCAATATTTTGCAAGCATGCTCCTTGTCCCCCCACCCCCACCCCCATAATCTAGAGTTGCTGATGATTTATCTAATGTCAGAGGGATTCTGATTTTCTTTTAGAATCTTCCACTATTCACAGTGTCTGAAATCTCACAAGAACATGTCTTGGGGTAGGTTCATTCATTTATGCTCTTCTATATTCTCTAGGCCCTTATAATCTGGTCTTATTTCTTTACATCTAGAAATTCTCTCTACCTCTTATCTGTTTTTTTCTGTTTTGTCATTCTAAATATCATTTTGGATTTTAGAACTTTTAATCTGTTATCTCTCTAATCTCTTAATTTCCCCACTCACCACTATTTTCCATCCCTTTAGCTTTCTGCTCTACAATCAAAGATATGTCTTTCATTTTTTCTTCCATTGAACTTTTAACTTGACAATTATTTTTTCATTTTCAGATCACTTTTTGGTTCTAATTGTTCTTTTTCTTAGCAACTATTTTTGCTTTACAAATGCTCTTTCTTGAAATTTTCTTCTATGGGGAAACTAAATAGAATTACTTTAAACATGTATTTTATTTCCTTAATTGTCCATTTCCTACAGGGTCAGTTTATTTATTTTCATCTTCCCTTTTGTCCTTATTTTTCCTCAGATTTTCATGATTTAGGGCAATCAATTCTTATTTACAACTGAAGCAGACCAGCTTGGTTAATACAGATTGCAGTCTTTGCCTAGGGCTCACCGCATGGGTGGGCCTTTTGACTGGCAGGTTTTTCTCTAGACCTTGAAGGAAAAAGGAAGAGGTAGGATGCCTCATTCCCCTCCTCTCCTATTTCCCAGCCAAAATGAAGAAAAGTTTATTCAGAGTGGGTATCACCCCTACACAGACTCCTTCTCATGCAGACTATTCTCAATTATTATAAAGATTAGTCCTCTGTTTTTAGCCTGAGCATGTGACACAGGGAAGGGGAATGTGGACTATGACTCACAGTTATTCCATAGATGATTTCTTTCCAACTTGCCTCTCATACTCCAAGTTGTGAGCCTTTCGGGTCTGCTGCCAGGAAAAATAACTCCGGCCCCTTCTGCAGCCTTCTTCTGTGAATGCGATTTGATCTGTTAATACAATTCCAAGTATTTTTTTACTTTCAAGAAATTAATCTGTATCTCTAGTTTCCAGATGCCCCTTCCCTTCCATTCAGTACTATTATTAATTTATTATTCTCTATTCCTTTTTACTTACACTTCTTTGGGATTTGGGAACAGAAAGGAGATTTATGTATGTGCTCTGTCTGCCATCTTGGACAAGAATTCCCATAGTGTCTTTAGACATCATTGTGATTTTTTTCTTATTTTGAGGCAAAAGACTCCTTATCGCCTCTACTTAGGGCCATAGGACAATACGAACATGGCTTACTTTCTCTTTTACATATCAGCTCTCCAAATATTTGAAACTAGTTTTATATCCTCCTATTTGGTCCAGATCAAATATTTATAGTTCCACTAACCATGTCTCATTGAATTTTTAGTCTTCCTATCATTCTGATCATTTTCTTCTGAACTTCCTCTACCTCTCTAAAAGAATTCAACGCAATGCTAGGAAACAAAGCTGGAAGCTAATTCATAGTAATATAGTTCTTCCTACCACATCATACATCCACATTGTCTAGTTATTCTTATTTCCTTGGCCTAGACACATAACATGAATGCTATACCACTAGCCGCTACTGGGAAGACTCTGTATAATAGTGATATATTTAAAAGGCATAAAATTATGGGAATATGGTAAGAGGAATTTCCATCCAAAAATTTCCAGGCTCTCTAGCACGGCTTCTAATTTGCACACAATTACTTTATCACTTACATAAAGGTCATTTAAAACTCTTAATTTTAGTAATTTTGTAAAAAGTGGTTCTATGTTCTTAGAAAAAATTGGGGATAAATTGAATTTACATTTGTTGAATCATACTATATATATATAATATATATATATATATAATCTTCAAGTATTTGAAATCCAACTTTAAAACTCCAATGCATTTCCCATTTCTTATTAGCAAAAATTTTTATAAAGTTATTACTCATTAAAATATGTACGATACTTAAAAATCAATAAAAAGAAAACAAAGACAAGCATGCCAATCTAAAACATCATAGCTATAATGACATCCCTTTATAGCAGACAGAGTTTAAAATTTTAAATAAAATGTTATGTCCAGCAAAAATACGGAGCACCATTCTCAGCTAACACAAAATTTTTTCTAATATGTGTACCTTCTTTGGAATAGCCCCAGCCCTCCGTTCCTTTAAGAGCATCTTTTAAAACTGTAAAAGAAAAAAAAAGCTTTCTGAGTACGTTAACATACAGGGAAAGATTTATCAATCAGATTCATTAAAAGACCAAAACATTTTACAGGAATTTTATAGAAGTCTTCAAAATCTGTCTTTGTTTGTTAAAAATAGTTATTTAAGAAACTGCTATCTTTCTTAAATAGTGGCACTAGTGGTTCAATAATACACTAGAAAGGTCTGCAGTCTCTGTTTTCATGGAGCTTACTTGGGTGAAAGATATTCAAATTTGTTCAAGCACCTTTTTCTACCACTTCGGTTAGGGAAAATAGATTCAGATATGTACATGAAATGATGCCACCAGCTTCTAGAAAGCAAGAAGCCTACCATCTTTTCCATTCTCTGGGCCAAGTGGACTATGTCAGTAACATTTTTGGAATGTTGACTAAGAGGAGTCAGAGCTGAAAAGTTGACAGAAAGTTAAGAAGCCATCTCAGAAAAAATACATTAGTTATCCGCCCTTACTTCCTCCAATCTATGGGAATTTGGGGAGAAGGCATTCCAGTTTCTATTGGTGTGTGGCAGCACCTGGCATACCTGCTGTTGGTGGGCCTTTGGGATCGCCTCTCTTTACAACTAGATTTCCTATAGGCCTCATAAGACACAAGCTGTGCTCTTCCCCTGGACAGCTATTTTTAGTTCTCAGTGCGGCCATGCTCTTTCACACTTCCTTTACTTTGCCTGAGATGCCCTTGCTCTCCTCAGTCACCTGGAGTCTTCCTACTCAGGTTTCAAAGCTCAGCTCAAACATTGCTTCCTCTGGGAAGCCTTCACTGATCTCCGGCCTGGATAGCCAGCTCAGTGGAGTTGTAGCAACAACTATGAGAAAAGACAGACCAGGAAATGGATCTCAGTTCTAGCTTTTACCAGATGTGGAGTTATGTAAACTTTCTGAGCCTTAGTTTTTCCCATCTAAAAAATACAGACACTTGCCTTCCAGGGTTGTTTTGAGGATTAAATACAATGGGGAAGGAAAAGTCCCTAAACAGAGAACTTGGCACATACACAGACAGCATTCAATAAATACTGCTTTCTGTCTCCTCCTCTCTAGTCATACCTCAGGATGGCATAAACTTAAAACTCATACTTAGCCCAGCCATGGTCCTTATTTTGACAATTATTGAGATTATAACAATATGAAGTTTCAAATAAAAAATAGTACTATAAATCAAAGCTTATTAAAGATTACCCAATTACTTACAAAAGTCCTTTGTATGAAGAATGACTATAAATAATTAGAATGATCTTTTACTTGAAGTGCATGCATATGATAATTTCAAAGATTCTGATCAAAAGCCTCAGCACCGTGTGTTACGGACCTATAAATTTTAAATAGAGGTCAATGCTATATTCTTAGCAATCACATCTGCTCTTGTACCTGTCTTACAAATTCAAAGCTAGGCCGACAACACAGTACATCAATAGCAAAGATTTCCAAAAGACAACAATATTATAAGAGCAATAATTATTTTATTTAATAAGAACTTGCATTTCTTCCAAATCTTTTTCACTCATGCTTTAAACATACTACAAACATTCATCATTGCTCACAACATCCACTGTTGCAGGCCAGTGGCACTGGGATGACTCACTTGTCCAGTTTGCAGTGCTGTGTGCAGAAGTCCTTCCCATCAGTGTAGCACAGTGATGCTGGGTGTGTTTTTTGAACAAGAGCGACTGGATGAGGACTATGGAGCGCTCTTAAATAGGCCAGAAAGTTTCATTTTTCGATCTAGTTTTCCCTCCATTTTGAGAAATTTGAGAATCATTAGTGCCTTACTAAGTCATTTTCTCAACAACTATTTTATAAAAATAGTAGTTAAAAATCCCACGTCTGGAGTGCAAAGCCTGGGTTCAAATTCCAGCTCTGCCAATTACTGGCTCCGACGCCTTGGGAGAGTCACTTCCTCTGCCTATAGTTGAGCTTCCGCATCCGTAAAATGGAGAAAACTATAGTATCTACCTCCTAGGGCTGCTACATAATTAATGTTCCTGATTATTGGGAACTGTTAGTATTAATTTTTATTCCTATATTAGGCACTGAGATGCAATAGTGATCGAGGCACTCAATAAATATTTACTGGATGAATAACACGAAATCATAATAGAGTAAAGCTATAAATATAATTTCAGATACACAGGTGTTTCCATGAATGGCTGATGTCAGAGAACAAATATTTAAACATTCATATGATTAAGTCTCAGCAACATGCTCATTTGCCCAAGAGCAGAAATAGAAATATATAATAAAATTATCCACCTGATGTCACAAAAAACAGACCAATGAGAATAAGCCCATAGCTCTGTGCACAAGTGTTTCTTTTTTAACTTGGCTGTAGTATGAATTTTTTTTTTTTTAAATAAGCTTATAAACCTCGTTTAATTGCTAGCCAAATACACTGACTCTCCAATGAGGTCATGTTTGGAAATAAATGTATCAACATTTAAACAACCCAAAACCAAAAGAAAATCTTAAATACTCCAGCCAAATTCTGCCTCAATATTGAAATATGAGATGTAAAAATCAGGGGAAGACATATCCTCTATTGGATCATTGTTTTATGCTACCCTTTACACATGAATACAGAGTAAAGGAGGTTCAGGATATCATCATTAAAACTGCAGCATAAACCAGTTCTAACCACTGCTAAAATTTCTAGTTCTGCTAAAAATACTCAAGAGAGCATAACTACAATATTTACGTTTGCCTACAAGGACATAATCATCTTAAGTCTTGATTTTAGGTACCGATATATTTTTTAAAGTTCTTTAAACTGTATGTTCTGTGAAAAGGAGAATTTAAAAACCATTATCTAAAGCTGCAGGGGAGATAGAGCTGTTAAGAAAGAGTGAATGCAAGCAATGGATACAAATCAAAAATGGGCAAAGAAGCCCAAAGAACAGAGGGGGCATGAGCAAAATAATTACCTCCTTCCAACTGAGGGAAGGAGAATATGGGTCCACATGACTAAGAGTGCTCTCCTTTTTTTATTTTCCAAGAGAGGATGAAATATTAGGAACCATGAATACTTAGAAAGCTGATCTTTTCAGAAATCAGCATAGATGTAAGGGTTGAACTTCTTTCACAATGAATGAAGACAGACTACCGATGAGAGAATAGAAAATTAGAAGGGAGGTGAAGGCATTCTTCAAAATACAGTAAGGGAAAGCTGCTTTCAATAGCTGGGTATCCTGAAACTCAAATACTCCCTGAAAATGCGCTCGCGCGCGCTCTCTCTCTCTCTCTCTCTCTCTCTCTCTCTCTCTCTCTCAATCTCTCTCTCACACACACACACACCCACACAAACACACACAGAATAATGATTGCTAAAAGAGAAAATTAACTGTTATTCAAAAGTTCCTTATGTTTCCTTAAATTTTGCTCTATTTAAATAGTGAATTACATTTAAACAGAGTCCTTAAACATTTTCACTCATTCTGAGTCTTAGTTTTGGCAAAGAAAGTGAAATAGAGTGAAACTGCAATGTAGTCTTTGATTCCATTTACCCAGTGTTCTAGCAGCAGCTTATGTAGGTTATAGACAGAATATATTTTGTTACTCTATTGTTCTCTATATAGGTTTTTCTTTCAGGAAGAAATGAATCTCAAATATATGTGTGCATTCAAAATGTTATTTAAAAATAATTTAAATTAAATTAAAAATATTATATAAAAATAATAGATATGCCTTAGCATGCTTATATTGATCTTCTCTTGGTGTTATAACAAATTACCATAAACTTCTTGTTTTAAAACAACTAAAATTTATTATCTTACAGTTCTGTAGGTAAAAATTTTGACACAGGTCTCACTGGGCTAAAGTCAAATTGTCAGCAGGACTACATGACCTTCTGAAGATTCAAGAAGAGAATGAATTCATTTCCTTACCTTTTCCAGTTTCTGAGGGCTGCCTGCCTTCATTGGCTCATGGTCCCCTTCCTCTATCTGAAAAGCTAGCTACCTTGTATCTCTCTAAACTAAAACACAATAGTTATATTTCCCTCTGCCTCTCTTCTTCTGCCTCCTTCCACGTTTAAGGACCTACCTGAATAATCCACGATAATCTCCCCATCTTAAAATCAGTTGATTAATAAGCTTAATTCTAACTGTAACTTTAATCCTCCTTTGTCATGTGTGTTAGTTTGTTAGTTTGTCATAACAAACTACCACAGGCTGGGTGGGTTAAGCAACAGAGATTTATTTTCTCAAAGTTCTGGAGGTTCAGGGCTTAGAGTCTAAGATCAAGGTGCCAGCAGGTTTAGTGTCTGATGACGCCTCTCTCGTTGGTTTGCAAACAGCCGCCTTCTCACTGCATCCTCACCGGGGCGTTCCTCCGTGTGAGTTGGGGAGGAGTGGGGGCGAAGGGGGGTCTCTGGTATCTTCTCCTTTGCTTATAAGGACATCAGTCCTATGGGACTAGGACCCCACCCTTATGACCTCATTTACTCTTCAATACCTCCTTAAATGCCCTATCTAAAAATACAGTGAGGATTAGGACTTACTAAAGGAAAGTGTTTCTGTACTTACAATACATCTGACACCGAAAGTTGAGTTTTTCCTCACCAATGACCAATTCTTCAACTGTCTAGACACCAACTAGCTGTCCTACAGGTCAATGCAGATCACACAGGTTAAGGGCTCAGTCCCACAAGACTGCTCCCGTTTCAGACACCGGTCATATGTCCCAGGTTTTCACCTGTATGGCCAACCAGCTATAATCCCTTCTTCTGATTTGATAATTTGTTGTAAAGGTTTACAGAAACACTTTATTTAATTTACCAGTTTATTATAAAGAATATTATAAAGGATACAAATGAACAGCTGGATGAAGAGGTATGTAGGGCGAGGTCCAGAAGTGTCCTGGGCACAGAAGCTTCCATTCCTATGGGGTGCACAGCCTCCCTGCACATGGGTGCGTTCACTGACCCGGAAGATCTCTGAACTATGTTGTTTAGGGATTTTAAGGGAGCCTTCATCATGTAGGCATGATGGATTACTAACTCAATCTCTAAGGCCTCTCCCCTCCCCTGAGATCAGAGAGTAAGGGCTGAAAGTTCATGCCCTAGCCTTTCCAGGGACCCGCCTCTATTCTGAACTCGGTGCCCCCAGTAGCCATTTATCTCATTATACAAAAGACATTCTTATTGCTATGGGGATTCCAAGGGTCTAAGGAGCTCTTGTTTCAGGAACTGGAGGCTAAGACCAAATATTATAACAAAAGATGTTTCTATCACCAGTATCACTCAGAAAATTACAAGCGTTTTAGGAGCTCTGTGCCAAAACTTTAGAAAAGGATCACATGTATGTTTCTTCACGTATCACAGTGTCACAAGCTTCGACGTATGAATTTTAGGGGACACAGTTCAGTCCTTAACATCACATCATCTAACATAGTCACAGGTTCTAGGAATTAAGACGAGGACACCTTTTGTAGAGCCATTATTCTGCCTGCCACAGGCAGTCCTTTGAATTGCAGACCCACCATAGTGCTTTGCTCCTAAGGTCATGTGAGGGAACAACCAGGTGAGCCTGGTCACAGGTAGGGCCGGGAGGAGAAGGAAAGGCACTGTGTGAGACAGTGGCTCTTTGGCTCTTTTCTCCCAAAGTGGTTGTAAATGATGCTTGGACCACTTCCAAAGAGAGAACTGGCCTTCCTTTCTTTCTAGTACTGATTCACAGGAGGATCAATGCGTGCACTTACTCAGAGTAAAAGGTGGAAGTGGAAGTGGTGCCAGGCCCTCTAAATCCCGGGGCTAATGAAAGTTGCAACTCTGTGGCCACTGGCAGGTGCCCAGAGGTTCATCTGAGCATTGTTAAATGTCTGCGCTGAAAAGATACTGGAGTAGGGCCTGTGGGTCAAACACTCTGTACTGGGTTTTAAAACACACATTTCAAGATAGCATGATGCATGAAAGAGACAAGAAGTAAGCACAGCATTATTTGTTACAAAGGAGGATGCCTCCGGAAAATCCAGAAAGAAGCTGATACTCTAAGCAAGCAAAACCTCACATCTTTTATATTCCCCTTTCATCATTCATGAGGTCACTGGGTTAATCAGCCCCATTATCCATCATTTGCGTGTCAGGACACACAGGGATGTGGTCATCTTGATAAAAGGCCTTGCTGTTCTCAAAGGGAAATAATTAGTCCCGGAATTAAGAGATTTGTAGATTCCCAGCCCAAAAGGAGACAGCAAGTATCTGAACAAGATGGCAAGTATCTGAACAAAAACAACTGCAGCTTCCCCCTCCCTTGTCATCTGTGGTAGGCCGCCTCTTACAGCTGACCAGAGGCTTGTTAATGAATTTTTACACAGAACTAGCTACCATTATGATAACACCCAAAAGCTCAAGCAATGAGAGCATAAAGAAAGGAAATTAAAAGATGTCAAGGAAATACTTTCTTGTCCTTCTCCCATCCCATCGAACACACACAAACATACTAATATCTCATTAAAGGGCAAATTAGTAAACTCTACTGACATAAAAAGCATTTATGGTCTTCATATTTTGTTGGTTCTTAAAGGAAAAACAAACACCTATATGTTAACTCAAATCTAGTCTCAGGTATGTCCTGAACACAATGTCCATGTGTCAAGACAAGAACTGGAGCAATGCACATTGGAATACAGAAAATCCTATTTAACCACTAAACGGCCCCCTCCTATGCCCATGGCGGACATTGCTAATCAATCATAGAATTATTTCATACTGAACCCTGAGGAAACTTCATAATCCCAAAACAGGGTTCAAAGTAGCCATTATTTTGGGGTTGGCATTAGAAACGATACCTATTTGCCTTCCTATTATGTGATATGTCTAATTTTCCTTTTGTATTGGCTTCTTCCCCACTTCCTCCAAACAAGGATAGGCCTTACTCTTCACAGCACATATTCGTTGAGTAGCTACTGTGTGCCGGGTACAATTTAAGGCCCTCATGGAACACAAAGGCTACCAATCAAACCAGTCCTAATGATGAAGTTGAAAGTTTTGAAAGCGATATGGCAGTTATCATGGGAGACCGCAGCAGGAGCAGCTCAGCTAGCCAGAGGAAGGTTGAGTGAGGTGGGGAACAGGGCGGAGGAAGTACTGACTACTCAATGTCTAAAAACAGCAGGAATTAGCCAGGCCATGAAGAGAAGGAAAACCACAGTCCAGGTGGTGGGGACTGGAGGTGAGAAAGAGCACAGCAGCTGGTAGGAGCAGAAATGGTTCAGCAATAGGTCAGTGAGGTAGGAAGTAAACTTCCTCCCGGTTATTAAAGTGCTCTGCTCACTTGGTCCAGCAGTCTTCTTTTGGTTTTATTTCTTCTCTTCCAAATATGTTCTTCTTAATAACGTATTTGGTTTTAAAAATGCTCATTGTGAAAATTGATTTTAAAAAAATCTGAAGAAAATTAAAGTTAAAATCAGCTTTCTGTTAACACATTGGTCTATTCTGGTTGTTTTTCCTGTGTCATGTCTCTGCCTCTGCCTCTTTTAGAGAGGAGGGCATTCAGTTTTCTGTCATATAATTGGGGGAGAGGTGCTTAATCTTATACTGTGAACATTTTGTACATCAAAAAATAAAGTTTGAACATTTTATCCATCAAGACATACATTTATCATAATTTATTAAGCAATCTTCTATTGATGGCTATAAATTTTTTCTAAGTTTCTGTGCTACTAGATATAATTGTGAATATCCTTGTACATAAATCTTTATGTACATCATGGAGCATTCTGAGACAGATTCCTAGAAGTAGAATTGTCAGGCAAAAAAATAAATAAATAAAAATAAAATGAACATTTCTAAAGCTCTCTGTGCAGATTGCCAAGTTGCCCTCCAGAAAGGTTCAGCTAATTACACCCCAGCAGCAGCGAATGAGTGTTTTGCACCAACCCACACCATTGCTAGCATAGAGCATCATTGTTTTCTTCGTTGTTGATATTTCATGGGTTGAAATAAACTCATTGCTTTAATTTGCATAACTTTGATTCACAATTTTAAATTGTTTTTTCGAGTTTGATTTATGTTTCGCATATAAATTTTTAAAACATACCATTGTCCATTTATTCCATTGCTTTATTACTGTTTTTTTTTTTTCCTACTGATTTTTTAAAAAGTCCTTAATGGATTAATTACATTGGATCTGCGAACATTGAGATTTTGTAGGAAAAGAGTCCTTACAAATTTGTCACTTAAAAACCTTTAAGGCTTGTTTGTAATTTTTATATAGTCACATTTAAAACATACATTTTTTTTTTTCCATCTGTGCTACCCTAGTAATAAAAATCACAACACAAATGGTATCTTTGGAATCCTGCATGGTCCTATGCCCACCTCACCCCACTTCCTAAACAGAACCCCTGACCTGGGACCATTATTAATCCCACCAAGTTATCACCCCCTAACCTCTCTCTCAGGCAGTTAAGACTCTTCTTTCTCATAGAGTCTCACCATTTCCTCTTGGCTTCCCTCCAGTTTTTCTCCACAGGAAACCAGAATGACTGTTTAAAAATCCACTTTAAATGCTTCAATGGCTTCCTGGTGTAATCAGAACAAATTCCCAGCCCTTCAGTGTGGTCAGCACAGCCGTCTGCATGGGCTGGCCTTGCTTTGTTCTCCTCCTCGTCTCGCGCCTTCCTTCCCCCGTCCTCCAGATTCCAGACGCACAGGCCTTCTGTCATGTCCTAGAGCTCATGCTCTAGATTGCTCTTCCCCGGGCTTTTGAGCGGCCCTCAACCTTCAGAACACCACATGAATGTCACCATACCAGAGGGGCCTTTGCTGACTTCTCAGTCTTTTATTCTTTCTTACAAAATCTAGCTACTGTTCCTTCATGACACATCTCACACTCATTACTAACATTTTTGTGATCATCTGTTTAAGATCTACCTCTCCAGACACCACACATTTTTTGTTTGTTTGTTTGCAGTGTATGCCCAGAGGGAAGGGTGGTAGGAAGCAAGGGAGAACATTCCACTGCTTTCCTCAACTCAGTTCCACTCAGCTTCTACCTAGCAAAAATTCCTCCAGATCCTGATTCTAAAAATGGCCAATGTGAGCTTATGGGGAGGGCTAACCTGCCCAAGCTTAAGTAGAGAAGGGGCTTTGTAGAGGAAGTGACATCTAGTCTGAGCTGGGTCCCACAGGATGCGGCAGGCAGACATTCTTGACAGAGGGAACATGGGTACAGTGGTTGAAAAGAGCACATTTAAGGAACCCACAAGACAACAAGACTTGACCTTTTCAAAGAAATTATCTTTCACTTCCTAACTCTACAAAAACCTGACTCTTTACCACCCCTTGCATTATGCCAAAAATCATGTACATAGTATGTGCTCAATAAATCTTGGATGACCAGATGAATGAATGATACATGACATGCCTCAGTGAGAACAATTCTCTCCTCCTAGAATGTTCTTTTTCTATCAGTCTGAAGTCCATCAAGACCTGGAAGCTTTTCTTAACCAACAGCAGTACAAATAACATTTACTTACTCTGAATTTGACTTTGTTGCTCTCACATTAATGTTTTCTGTCTAATCTTGTCTTCCCCATTAAACATAAAGTTCTCAAGAGCAGGGACTTATCTCCTTCCTCTTCTCATCCTCTTATTTATTTTTTGTTTTGGTATATCCAAATACCCTATGGAGTAGATATTTAATCTCCATGGAAAGAAGGCGGGAGAGAGGGGAGGTGGGAGGGAGCCACGATAGCTGTCTTTAGGGGGAGAACTTGGTTTAGCTGAGCTTTACAATATTCCTTCTCCACCCTTTTTTTTTTTAAATCCCTTTTAAACTGAAAATTTCCTGAAAATATTTAATTGAATTAATAAAATGTTAATTCTAAAGCTTTAAATTTCAACAAAAGATAGCTTGCTAGTACTTCATACTCGCCAAAGGCATTACTTTTAACCACTCTCTTCTCTCCAACAGATCAGATGCCATAATTCCCTTTGATGCAATGTAGCAAGTCAAATACCAAAATTACACCAGCTACTTTCATAAAGAAACAGTTATTTTTACCTCAATATTTCTGTATCCTACAGAACCCTCAAACCCATTCTCTTCTTTAAAGGCCCATCCCTGCTCGTTGGTTTAATCCTTTGTTTCTTGTAAACACTTCCAATTGGTCTTCCTTCATCTATTCTTACCCTCCTGGATACATTCTACTGCAGACAGCCAGGAACAAAGCTGCTCATGGCATTTTCCTTTCTAAAATTCACTGGCTGCTGCCCTTGCACAGGGGTGAAGACCTCCAAGGCTTGGCATGGTCTGGGGCCAACCACTTTGCCAATTTCAGTTCATACCGCTTCTCTCATTCTTATGGTTCCTGTGGGCTCTAGTCATGAGGGCCTCTCTTTCATAGCTCACACATACCTTGCTTCCTCTAACTCCGAGGTTTCTGTCCATGCTCCTCCCTCAGCTCAAAAGCTATTTCCCAGGGAAGCCATTCTTGATCCATACAAGACAGAACAACCTCCCTGCTTCCATCATAGAGATACATACTCAGCACTGCATGCTTTTCCTTCACAATACTTCATGACATTTGCTTTTATGAATCTGTTCATGTAATTACTTGTACAATGCCTTGCTTTTCCAGTCTAAAAACTGTAAAGACAGGAACTACATCTTTTTTGTTCAACATCATATATCCTTAGTGCCTACATAGTACCTGGCATGCAGTAGTCATTTAACAAATATCTGACAAACGAATGCCATCTGCAATAGACAGTAATAAGAAAGATGTGTTTCGTTTGTTTTTTTGTTTTGTATTTTTGTCTTGTTTTGTTTTTGTTTTTAAATCTAGGTCTACCCAAGCCAAAATTCCAGTGAACTGAATTCTGGGGAAAGGAGAAATTAAGTTGGAGGGTCCTCTTCAGATAAAAAGATGACAAATTGGCCCACAGTTACCATTACTTAGTTCCTGTAAGTCTACATAAATTGCTACACACTAATACCCTCCCCCGCAAACAACTGAAAGCAATTCAATAAGCTTTAACTTAAATGATCTGGGTCTGCTCATGGGTTTTGTTTTCCAGATAACACTTGATTTTTACAAGTAAAAAAAATACTCTAGATATTTTAAACTCCTCAAATTTAGGAGGGAAAATAATCTGGGATAAAAAGCAAGGAAAGACACAATATTTTAGTTTGTAAAATTGGTTTATTTACAATTTGGTATTTTAAAATTGTATTTGGAATTTTAAGTTTTATATATTTCCCTGGCAGGCATTTTGTTTTCTTAAATATGGAGGCAAAAGATAGGAAACCTGAGTAAGTTTGAATTTAAGAGATTTACCTGCTGCTACAGTCAGTAAAATTTAACTTTTAATCCCTGAGAATTAGTAGAGTCAAAAATATTTTCACATTCAAATGTAAAGAACATATTTTTAAGAACAGAAAATAAAGAATAAAGCTACTATAATTAACCTCACAACATATGTCAATATAAATCTCTTTCACAAATTAACTGAGGGGTGTATGCACATGCATTTTAGTTATTAGGTTCTCCTAGGAGACTAAGATACTCTAGTCCTGTTTTTTGTAGCTCCTCCTTTTTAAAAAATATTCCTAGAAACTAATACACAATTTATTCATATCAAATAAATACCTGCTAGCTCAAATTTACTAAATTTCTAAATTTTTGTGTGTATAGTTAGCAATTTTTCTTTACTGTCCAAGATCAAAATTCTTTATCTGATTGCAAACTGAGGCCCAACTGTTTTTGCAAAGTCACTTTGAAGCAAGTCACTTTAGTTTCCTCAAGTATCAAGTGAGGATAATTATAGATCATAGGGATGTTTAAGGCTGAACTGATGTTCATACACCACAAGGCTCTGGAACACGTGATATTTATAATACATCCTGCTACTCCTCATTGCAGGTGACTAGTTAATACTAAAATGTCAGCTTTCTTAGGAAAAGCAAATATTTATTCATTACTTTGCTCACTCAACATCCTTGAGACGCAAAGGAAGGAATGGCAATTATGCCCACGCCCCCATATATGAAATGTAGCACAGATATTAAGGATGACCACGGCAAAACTGTAAGTCAAACCAAATAAACCATAGCCTTTGCAGTAAGGTGCAATTTTCTTATGTATATGCAACACACTGGCAGTCGTTTTTCATTATGGGCATGGTTAAGTATCACTAATGTCAAATGTTTATTTGCCTCATGGCCCAAAGAAAATGCAGTGTAATTCAAACTTTTTAAAACAATGAAAGATAGCCACAAATACCCCACTTTGAATGTCTCTTAATGCTCTTTCCAAAACAGAAAATAAACTCCCCTTTTTTAAAAAGACCAATACCAGAGCTAGCTAGCAGCATTCCCTAGTGCTTTGGAGACAACCTTTTAAGTTCCAAGAATATTTACTTGTATTGTTGTTGATTGCAAAAGGGAAAACATTACAGAAATTCAAAGATTATAGTACTAAGGAAGAGCTTTGCAAAGATTTGGTAAGAGAAGGAGTGGGAACCATATAATCTGAGTAAGTCAGATCTGGACAATCTAAATTGCAGCTTTAGTTATCAACTTCCAGTTTTAAACATAACACACATCTCTTAAAAACTTATTTCTAATATATAGGATTCCTTGGTTGGTTGGTACTTTTTTCACTGGGTAAGAGAGTTGCCAGAGAAGCAATACTGGAAACCTATGGCATAGGCTATGGATGAGACCATGTCTGGAGATGGGAACGTGTTCCTACAGTATCCCCTTGTTTTAAGCAAATACGACTTCTACTGCAGGAAGCCACACTAAGTCATTCTTTGGCTGTTGGTGGCAGGCAGGGTGTAAATAAAAATGTGAGGTAGTTCCTTCCACAAGAGGGAAATATTTGTCTACATAATATCCCTGCAATGTCTGAGAAATTACTAGAGCATCTGCTTGCTGTCATCTGTAAGTAAACTCTTAGCTTGGTATTAACTGAACTTGACAAATGATGAGCTAGTTGTAGTTCACAGGCCTTATTTTTTGATACAGCTATGACAGAAGGAGACACTAAAAACCCCCAAAATGTGAACCATAGAGACCACCAAGTACAAGAACTGCAAAAGCTTGAGCATTAAAAAGCATATGGGGGAGCTGGTGAGAGCACATAATTTACCAGAACCTTTGTGTACAAAAGAACGAACATTGGTGGGGAACAATTTATAGACTCTGCTCCCACAGCATAACTGTCTATCGGCTTGAAGGTTAAAAATTAAAAAAAAAAAAAAAATTGAAGTTTTAGCATGATAGAGAACATGGCAGAGGCTATATAAAATTAACAGAAATATTAAAGGCATAGAATATCTGAGAAAATCAAGAGTTGCCTACTAAAACTTTAGTCTTTCTTGAAATTTGCACATTTATATTAATAAGAAATCAATTACTGCTGAAAATATTTGCATTCTAAACTCTCTCCAGGCTATTGGACCAAGAATACCAGAAATAGATCAGGAGTAAAATTATAGTTAGAAAAGGGGAGAAAAAGTAAGGTAGGACATTAAAATTTTATTCTGAAATAATCTCTGGCCACGACAATAAAATTTAACAAATATTCACTGAACAGTCTTACTCCTGTCATCAGCTGTACAATACATACAGTATCATAGAACTGGCCACTAGGATTAAAATCCACTAGAACATATTTCATGTTAAGTGGCGACAGCAGCATCTCACAGAAATTTTTACATACATATATACACAGTCCACATTCAACCATTTTCACATATTTTCAGTACACACAGTTGCAGCATATTACAGTCACGTGTCTAAGTTGTTGCTCGATAAAAACCCAAGCCACTGCCTAGACATAACTGTAGCAGTTGTGCTGAGTATAATTACAATTTATTTTATATATGTCCATAGCAGAGAGATGTACAAGCCCCTAAGAAACAGAGTTCACAAATACTTTTTTAAATGCTACCACAGCATTATGTTGGGCAATATTAAAACCTTTACCAACCAAATCAATTATTTTTAAAAAGACTTCTGCTTACCAGAAATATTCTTGATGAAAAAAATTACAAAAATGAATGCTCTCTTTAAAGTAATTCACACTTTTAAGATTCCAATATGGCCCAATGCTACTGATGCCTAAAGTGTTCCTAATATTCTGATGGAGCCCTTTATCATGACTCCAAACCACCCATTAAGTTTAAAAGTGGCTTAAGTGCCTTGCACCCAAATTGTAAAAATCCCTGGCCATCCTTACTAGAGCCAGGCACATAGAAAAGGAATGCACTTTGGTTCATACCAAATGCCCTGGGATTAATCACACTATAAAATTAAATGGTTTGAGGTAAATTTTTACAAATACAGTTGATTTTCGTCTAGTGTTAGCGTAACAAAAAAAAATAATCATTTAAAAAATCAGTCTGATGTTAAGATACAACAAAGACCATCTTCAACCCCTTAAGTATAGGAATTCTCTGTGTAACTAACCAACCAATGGTTTACCTTTTTCAGTGCCTGATGATGATTCATGCCTTATGGTTTCTATTAAGGCCTATAAGTAACTGGATATTTAAGACAGATGTACCTTTGCAGAGGTGGGTTCCATCCTTACTGCCCAGTATTCAAAGAGTTAAAAGAGGCCAAAAAATGCACGCCCTACTACATGGCATTCGGAACAAAAGGCACATTGTTAACACTAAGGGCACAATTTCTCCTCTACTCTTAATCTTCACTGTCTTGCATCACTCTGTTGTTCCACTGTTGTGGCAATACACTCAAGTGGTAATGCACACACTGGTGGTGCAAGAAACGAGCCAGATGAGACTGCAACCAAAGACAAGACGACACTGTGCTATTCCTAAATCTGAAAACAGCTCAGACATCCCTAGACAATGGGAACCTGTGAGACCAAGGACTGTTTCCAAGCCAACTTCCAGTAGCCTATCAGAGCCCTTCACTTATTTGTTTTAAAACCACGAAGAGGACACATTTTTCTTTTTGCCATTATAATTAAGCTAGAATTTTTGAAAAGCAGGTCTATCACTAAACACTGAACACGGCGGCTCTTGTGATTAGAAATTTCATTGTATTTTGGGGAGGAGGGGAGCCCCGTAGCGCTGCACATTGTAGTTTGGCTTAAAAGTTTCCGGTTACATTTGTGATAGTCACAAATGCATTGCTGGCATCTTAAGAACCAGTTTTGTGTGGTGAGGCAAAGATAACTAGTATTAGTCCATTTATAAATTTTCACATGTATAGTCATTTTACAGGGGAATTTTTATTAATGGCAGGCTCAGGTTCATATATTTAAACCTAAATGTGAAAATGAGTGTGGTATGGAAGAAGAGCATTGCAAGGGGAAAATTGGCTTTATGTTTTTGTTTATTTTAATGACCTAAAGAAGCTAACCATCGTTAAGAGGCTCGTGGTTTTACAAAGCCATCACACCAAGTTTTACATTTCTTATGCCTTTAAGCCAAAATTTAATAATAAATACATAATCTTTAGATTCTGGAAGCCGCTGATTGGGGGTATTATCACATGAGTATCATTTAAAATGCAAATTACTAACACATTGCACTTCCACAGAAAATACACAGAAATGTGTACAATATGGTAAAGAATTTGACTATGGGAAGAAGCTATAATTTCTAAATACAGAAGTACAAATTAATTCATCGGTAACACCCTTAAATAGTAAAGCAAATAGCAACATCACTATTTATTAATAAGCTAATCTTATTACTGTTTTTTGGCAAATATCTGTAATATTTCCTGAGCATTTTTCTCCACCATCAACTGACAAAGCCTCTAGATAAGTAAAGTATTTTGTTCAAAACTACTTTTTTTTTTTTTTTTTTAAAGTAAGAGAAACTGTAGGTTTACTATTAAAAGAACTTAACCGGAAACTTTCTTGGCCTCACTGGGGACCATGCTTTAAGTACTTGTAAATCAATTTACAGGCAATACAGTAATATCTGTGCATATAAAAGAGTATTTATCCTAATTTTTACTACCCAAACCTATTTCCAAAGAGGCAGAAATCTTTCTATATTAAATTGCACATACTAAAAAACTTTTTCCACGTGCCTTGAAATTGATATATATCACTGCTCATACATTAGTGATAAAATACTGAAATTTCGACTGTGAAAATAATTATTATTCAGAGAAGAAAATATTCTTTTACTTTAACTCTCATTTCCTTTTCCAGGTAAAGTGTCGTTCTCACAAAGACAATCAGTGCAATTCAAAAGAAAGTAAAACGAAACAGAAGAACCCAATTTGTGGCTTTTCTAATAATGCAAAGAATGAGTCAAACCATTTAACTTGAGGTTGAACTTTTCTCCCTTTAGATTTGTTGTTAAAATTGGCCTTAGTGAACAGGCACAGTGACTTCTGTTCATCAAAAGGATTTTCAACCCTCTTTCTTTTTAAAGAAAGAGTTGATACTTTCCCAGGCTAAGAGAACCTTACAGTGACACCTGCAAAGTGGGAACTCAGCTAATCTGCTAAACCTTCTTTGGAACTGTGGAAATCCCCATCTTAAGGAGCTAGGCTGCTATTCTTTTTTAAACTTGGAATATGAAATGATGGTCAAAATCACAGCTGAAATGTCTCTTTTTTGTATTAACCGTCTGGGATATCTATTTGAAGGAAGGAAAAAGGCTAAATGCAAGCAACAGATGTGTGGTAAAAGAGGAGCAGAGAGGAGAAAAGCAAAGAGAAGGGAGGAACAGTTTGTAGAACACATTTCTAAATTTAGGTGCGAGACCAATTCTGTAATATGAAGCTTCTTTACAAAGCAGCTCACTGATCATATTAGATAATTTGGAGGAACACACACGTTTCCATTTACTCACTAGGTCTGCTTGACCAATTTGAGAATGTCAGAATGCTAAACTGGGCATTTAAATCTTGGGGGTTTTATTTTGTTTTAGCACGACTTTAGGAAAAAAAAAATCACTAAGGTACAGTTTTCTTAGAATATCATGTTCGTCCTAACCATTCTTCTCCCACCATAACTACCACCCAGATAACTTATGGAAAATAGAAGGACATGCCACACCTGTGCATGAACCTGGAGCAAGGGGCGGGGTGGTGTCCTCCGAGGGCAATCACCTTGGGGAGAATATACTATGAACCATAAAAACATAGTGAATGTCTTTGACACCAATCTGTAAATGCATGGCAGTCATGAAGTAATCAATGGCCTGCCACTGATGTTTATTACTCTGCCACACTAAATACAGTAAGGCTCATCGTACTTTTAGAACACAAAGAGTTTCAGAAAGTATAAAAACTTAAAGCATTGTCCCCATGTATTTTATAAAAACAAAACAAAAATTTCTTACATTAAAATAAGTGCTGAAGAGATACAAATGAGTCGAGTTATTGAGCAAATAAAAACAGGTCTGAGCTACTCCTTTTCAACCCACTAAGGCTCAGCAACATCGTATCTTTCAAATTACGAGCATGGGGGGGCGGGGGGGGGGGGGACTCAGCTCAGCTAACAAGTTTTGGCAAGACTGTCCTCTGCTGAATATTCCCATTGGCATCTGTCATCTGTGCCAAATTAGTCCTCAGTTTGGAAGCGGAGCTGGAAGGTGGAGGTAACTTAGAAATGGAAGTGATAGCACCAGTGCTCTCGGTTATCCTTTTCACTGCTGTCTTCTCCCCTGCTGGAGGCTTTGGCAACCGCCTCCTCAGCCAGGGATGCCGCAAAGCCTGGCCGGGGGTCATGCGGACCACAGGATCCCATTCTAAACACTGTTTCAAGAAGTCAAGGAAAAGGGGATCGTCACACCCCTTCAGTGCGTTCCCCCACTCTCTGCTCTCTGGTGGGCCCCTCAGTTTCCCTCTCCGGGAACGGCCTCCGTTGAGAACCACAGAGCCGTCTGAGAGAGTCGTGACAGTGCAGTAACGGGGATAACCCTTGGAGCTCACAAAATTTTTGGCTCGTTTGGATGCATCCAGCAGTTTCTGAGAGGGCATGCCCAACAGTTCGATCATACAGGCCAGCTGGTCCCCTTCATCTTCCCCAGGCAAGAGGGGGTACCCGGTCAGGAGCTCTGCTAAGATGCAGCCCAGGCTCCACATGTCGATGGGCATGCCGTACCTGGCGCCAAGGATCACTTCCGGAGCCCGGTAAAAACGGGACTGGATGTACGTGTACACACGCTGATGCTCGTAACAGCTGGAGCCAAAATCGATCACTTTAATACCACTTCTACCCTGCTGCTTTAACAAAATGTTCTCGGGCTTAAGGTCACAGTGAATTATTCTGTTTTTGTGCAAAGCATCCAAGCACTGTAGAATGGAGTGGGCAAACTTGCGAACCAAAGGCAGGCTGAAGCCCTGGAATTTATTCTTCTTGATGAGCTCATAGAGGTTCATGCTCAGCAGCTCGAACGTCATGCAGATGTGGTTGCGGAAGGTGAAATTCTCCAGCATGTGGATGACGTTCATGGTGTTGTCCTTGTCCTGCTTTCGCAGGTGTTCCAGGATTCGGATCTCCTCTGCCGCCTGCCGGTGGAAGCGCTTCTCGTTCCGCACCATCTTCAGGGCCACGTGCTGGTGGACTTTGTGGTCATAGGCCTTGACCACCTGCCCAAAGCTCCCCTTCCCAATGACCTTCAGGACTTCATACCTGTAAGCCACGTGATCGTGGGGCACTTGCACATAGGATCCCTGGTCATCGTCATAGCCACCGTTGTTGGGCCCGCCTGTCATGCCCTGGCGCTTCTTTGCATTTGGACCCAAGAAGTAGATTTCGGGGTAGCTGAAGATCTCGTGGTGTTCGAAGGTGGTTAGTTTTTGCATGTATTGCTTCATTGCTTGTTCAGGTGTCAAGGGGGTGGCTTTCACCTTCCCCATGCCGTCTATAGACTTCAGAGAGGTGGAGCTGCCCTGCCGTCGGTGGATGCTCTCCAGCTGCCGCTCCGGCACCACCGGCAATCCCGTTTTGCCCACTGTTGTAAGCCCATTTGGTTGCGTCGTGAGCACTGTCCGCTTGTTACTGTTATCCTCAAACAGCTGCTGCACCTGGATCTGTCCGTGGCTGTGGCCGCCAACATGCAGATGATCATTCATTGTGTGCTTGCTGCTGCCGATCTGGAATTTAAAAAAGAAACATGAATGGCATGGAAGAGGGTCTGTCTACTCAAACGGAATCTTTGATAAGTCAGCCTCCAACCCCACCTTTAGAAAACCTAATTTGGTTTGAATTTATAGTTCGAATCAGGTTACTAAGAAGAAAGAATTGTGCACTCAAGAGGGACTTCAGTAACACCTAAGAGGGACACTGG
This sequence comes from Rousettus aegyptiacus, assembly GCF_014176215.1. NCBI lineage: Eukaryota > Metazoa > Chordata > Mammalia > Chiroptera > Pteropodidae > Rousettus > Rousettus aegyptiacus. Next base: position 118,210,695 of record NW_023416295.1, read on the forward strand.
ACGTGATGCTGACAGTCTCTGCCAAAAGAAAAGAATAGGAAGTTCGTGGGCTAGGTAAGGCTACGAAACTTGGGATCCTGCAAAAAAGACCCCATAAATGCTACACTCAACAGACAAGCAGATTGCTATACATACTCGGGGTCCTTAGAGCAAGTTCCCTGCAGAGGCAGAGAACGTCGTTCTTGTTCATCCTATACCTAACATTTAGCACAGGACCTAGCACATCACAGGTGTTCCACTCAATCCACACTTGATTTCAAAATGAAACAGGATACAGAAAAAGCATGAACACTCAGATTCTACACTGGTTCCACCTCCCCCAGATCATAGCACCTTTCACACTTCATCTAGTACCTTCTTTACTACCATGAGGGCAGAGACTACATCTACCATATTGACTACTCTTTCGACCCTAGCTCAATTCTGAAAACACTTGTATACTCACTGTCGGTCTTCACTATTTGGAAATTTAACTGATTACACCTAAGAAAGTACATGATCCAGTGGCAAAGAAAACTGTATTTTTGGGCTTGAGAAATTCTCATGTAGATATGCACTGCGGCATCTTGTAAACCCCTAACCTATTTTTAAAATTTCTGGGCTTCTCTGGCTGTGATGACCATTTAAGGCCATGCGGCCCGACAAACCAACCGTCATTCTTTTGGGCCTTCCTTTGGTCAATGGCTCAGCTCTCTTAAGTCTGCTCGGATACTCGGCTTTCCAACAAGGAATACAAAGTAGTGATTTCTATTTTTAGGCACACATGCCATCCCTGAACATTCCTGTCTAAACAAAACTGGCTATGTAAGCCAACCCTGCCCCCCACTACCCGCTCCGCCCCAGGCCTTCTACTGAGAATCTACGTGGGATATCTTTTTGCATTATTATTGCAAAGAGGTAAGGGGTGGAAGAGGAATCACAGCCAGGATTCCCCTCCCAGTTAGAAATTCTTGCCACCTCAGACAACCACCCACAAAGTCTTAAAGCATCCTGCTAGGTGATTTTTATACAAATCTTAAAAGATCAATTTGTCATTCACTATCCCATTCATTCCACCAACAATAACTGAGGTCTAGCCACATTATGTGACAGAGTCCTTACTCTCTAGGGGCTTAAAACCAATTAGCTGAAGTCCTGTGCCATCATTATTTTTCCCATTATCGCCACCTAAATCCCAATTTGGGGGCTTTATATACCACTAAAAGCACAGAAGTGCTCTGCATATGTAATATAATTCAGGAAAAGTTTTGGTGACCACCTAGATTATAAAATGAAATTCTAAGACCTTAAATTTTCTTTAACTGATACAAGGCACACATAGTGACCATCTGAGGAATGAGATTTCTCTCTGCATTCTTCTAAGACAAATATAGTACTTGAGCCTGTCGAAAGTGTCATTTCACAGATTGAGGGATTTTATTTCTTAGACAGATTTCTGGAAGACTTCTACTTGAACCATTTTATTAAACTCATAGAAGATAGTCCAAGCTAAGTGGACTTATCTTCTGTAAGGGTAGCTGGACAGGTTATTTTAGCCTCGTTCTATGCCAAAAGCAGAGCAGTCCACAAAAATGAACTAGGAAAGTCTTGGGTATTTATAAAAGTAGTACAGGCTTGTCCACTGCTTTTGTTCCCAAGCCTCACTCTCTGTACCCCTCCTCCCCACTGTCGTCTTTCAAGCACCAGGGAATAAAAGGACCTGAAATTAGAAATATATCTCTTCTACAGAACCATTCTCTTCAGGACAGCATGGAGAGATTTCAGAAGAAAAACCTACATTACCAGTACATATGCTACAAAAAGCATGAGGTTTCATCAGAAACAAAATTAACCTTCGGGCTTTAGGAACTCCTAAAAGATAACAAAGTACAACTCTTTGAGCATCTGAAACTAACTTCAATCTTTGCAATAGCAATTTTAATGTTTTCATAATTTAAATTACAATCACAAAAATTTAGTGACTAGTACATAAGAGAGCTTGCCAATACTTGATCCTTCCTTTCTTCTCTTGGTCTCCTCAACAGCATTAACTATTAATTCACCTACCCATAGGTGGATTCAAGGGTTCAGAAGTCTCAGCTCTCATGGCTTCTCACTCCCTTAACATTCCCTTGATCGTGACCACAGCTAGGACCACCCATGGGCTGATGTCTGCCATAACTACACCTCCAGCTCAGAGCTGCCCAATCTTTGTCTCCTGAGCTCAAGACTCATGTGTCAACTACAGATCAGCTGCCTTTTCCACAGGCAACTCAAACTCAACTCATGATTTCTTCTACCAAAACCATTTCCTCCTCCCTTAACCCTCAATTTCTGATAACAAGAAGCTTCCCTTCCACACAACCTGGATATTCTCCTCCAGGGTATCTCCCCCTCACTTTCCCAAGTCACATTAAGCTTCATCATTTCTATCTCTCTCACATGGTCTCCCCTCACACTCCTATTGTCTTTCACTGGGACAACTAAAGCAGGCTCCTAACATGTACCCTTGGTTCTAAATCTGATATTCCTCAAATCTCTTCTTTCTGTGGTACTTGTAGAGTTACCATTCAAAAGTATCACTCTGATGTTTCCCTTGCTTTTGCTCAAGGCCCACACTGGCACCCATTTCCACAGATATTACAAGAACTCACAGGCAAGAAAAGGAGATTCTAAAATGAAGAGGCTAAATGAGCTGAGTCTTCCAACGTCATCTACAACACTCACTATTCTCTCTGAGAGTAACAAAGCTAGATTCCCCGCGGCCTTTGAAAACCCCATGCTTTTTTTATGCTCCTCTGCTTTTGGTGAGGTCCTATCTCATAATGGTTAGGAGCCCGGGGATTTTTGATTAGACACATGGGAAATGAATCCCAGCTCCACCACTTAGTCTGTGACCTTGGGCAATGTACTTAATCTCTCTGCACTAGTGTCCTTATCTGTAAAAAGAGGGTAACAAAGCTACCTCATTAGGGGTCTTAGGAGGATTAAATAAAATAAAATGTATAAAGTGCTTAGTACAGTACTGAGTACTTAGTATAGTACTAAGCTGTTATCATCAGCCTTTCCCAATGCTGCTTGACTCTCCCTAACCACGTCAACTCACCCTTCAACGAGCAGTTCGACCATCACCTCCTGGTGAAACCTTCCCTTTCCCTTCCTCTAGGAACACTTATTTCATTTTACTGTCACTGTTTTAACACCTGATGTACCGATCTGGCTGTGAGCAATTCTGGGGCAAAGTACCTCTTATCTTTTAAGCCTTATTAAAATATCAATGATAAATCTGTTGAATGGAAAAGGGCATGTCAATAAATCCTTAACTCTCACCTCTCTGAATTATTCTTGAGAAGTGCCTTGGTACCTTCCTAAGAAAACATGAAGTTAACGCCTGGGGAACTGGTAATTGTCCCCAGTGACCCAAGTCACAAGATGTTAGGCTTGCAGTGTATCAGCGGAGACTTGGAGGCAAATGATAGCAGTTAAAAAGTACCTGTCACAGACAAATTAACTAAACACCTAAGAGCAATGTATAGTATCTTAAAACTTTCCAGATATTAAGGAGATTCATTTGAGAGGCTCCAGTAAAGGAGAACCCTGAGTCTCTACTACTATAGGACTCTAAAATCACAACTAAACTCAGAAGCACAATTAACTGATCTATGAAAAGGAGGAGAGGGGACCCTAAAAAAGCCATAACATTTCCACAACGCATTTACCACAAATACATGAGAAACTGTATAATAAAAACCTTTCTCACTCAGCCTCTTGAAGTCTGAGATTGTGGCTTATCCATATTTGCGAAAGCCTACCTAGCACAGTGCCATCACATTTAAAAAGAGACAATGAATGAATCGAATGAATGCAATTGTTAGATACCTACAATGTATGGGTTAAAATGCAGAGACCTACAAAAGCCTTCTCTGACCACATAATATTTTCATACTAAAAAATATGTAAGATCTCATGGCATATTAAAAGAAAAATCTTTTTAAAAATAAAGAACAATAGTCTAACCTGTTTGGTTGTTTTAATCTCTTCCAATAATACAATGGAAAAACAGCAGCTATTTCACTGTGCTAACATTTCTGGGCATTTTAAAACTTCCTTTATCTTAGAAATGTTGTATAGTGTTAGGGGAATAAAACTGAGTTCAAAAGGATTGGAATTTTAGCTCCTCCTCAAACACACTGATGGGCTGTGTGGTCCTGAGTCAAATGTCCACTTTTTCTTCTTCAAAATATTACTACTTTTTATGGGAATATTCATCCTCCTTTAATTCCAATTATTTCATTTTTTGGTAACTGGAGAGTGCTTTAAACATTAAAAGTTATAAAATGATACAATATATTTGGAAAATTTTTTAAAAAGTATATCATCTCCCATAAAACACTAAAAGAAAAAAAAAACTATTGGCAATCAAAATAGTTATTGAGTACACTTTTAGGACATATAAACAAAATGACTAAGTGTACAATAATATATACATGGAGATAGAGAACAAAAGGGCAATGGACTAGTTAAATTCCACAGTTCGTAATATTTATAATCATATATTTATCCACCTACTATTTCATTTACAAGGGAAAATAAAGGCAGGCTCCTATGACTAGATCATTTTCTTTTCATTAACGCTCTTCCCACCTCTGCCCTCATTTGTAAAATAGCTCTTCCCAGAAGCAACTTCTGTGAAATTAAAAACTTATAAAAACCTGATAGACGTATGTGAATATGGATCTGTACAGGTTCTCACGTTTATAATGAAACTAATACAGTTTCCTAGAATTAGCGGTATCAAGCAGTATGTTAAAACCAGACTCAGGAGGGCCTGGGGCTTTAACTCCTGCCTCGAGTATGAATTGGCTAGGGTAATCTTGACCAAACAACTTAACTTCTCCGACTGTTTCCTCATCTGAAAAATGAAAGAGTAGAACCAGATTAATGCTGTGGTCCTTTCACACTTCCCTGTTCTAGGAAGTCTGCAATGTTGTGCAACTAAAGTCAAAACTAAACAATCAAAACTCCAAGTCACCTTTCAAAACCAAGTTTCTAACGACCAACAGCACACTGAAGTTTAAAAGTAAGTTGAAAACAGGTAAATCTGGCAGATACCACAGCAAAATACAAGCATCCATCATTAGGAGTCCTGAGAAGCACCCTCACATCTTTTCATTTCCGGTCCATCACAGGCTATTCCTCCAGGGGACACCTTTTGTTTTCTCTAATCTCATTACACATTTCAATTTTAAGAAGGCTCTGATTAAGTAAAGCTCATACCCTTATAAAACTGGAATCCAGATGCAAAACTAGTATTTTTCCCCTAGGTCACATCAAGTCATGTGATTACATCCGCCCGCTGCAAAAAAAAAAAAAAAAAAAAAAAAAAAAAAAGAAAGAAAGAAAAAGAAAAAAGAAAAAAAAACCCTGGATGTTACATTTCCGAATTGTCAGGTGACTCCAAACCAAACAGATAAACCCCAACCCTTAAAACCAATGGCAAGACCTCAATTAAAATGTCATTGTGACAAGAACATCCAACCATAACATAAGGAATCAACCAGCCTACTGACAGATTCTCTTCCACTATCAACAATCCAAGAGATAGGTTAGCTTCACTGTAGTGAATGCTTAGCCCCTGGGTCTAGAAGTGTTTGGAGGGGAAGGGGGAAAGGGAGGGGGAAGGGAAGGAGAAGGGGAGAAGAGGGAGGGAGAAAGGGAGAGAGAGAAATAAATTGGAAGAACACAACGTTTTCCTGTGAAATTTCTATACATCTGTCCAGGTCTCAGAGGAGACTCTCCACTCTAGCCATCCTCTAGCAAATTCTCCCCTAGTAAACAAGTTTTCCCATAATAGGTTACCCTCAGAGCTGCTCCTCTGTAGTCTAGAAATGCCTTTTCTACAACACTTCAACTTTCACTTGGCAAACAAAGCAAAATTGCTAGCAAGCATCCCTCATACAGAACCATCTTAGGCAGTTCCTCTGGAAGATTCAATTGGTAACAAGATCCCGAAAACCATCACCTCTTCCAAGTGTACACCTCCTCTAGCTAGCAATAACCATCCAAGGGAAATTTCGGGGAGCTAAGAAAAGGTACATGAAGTCAAATCCACCTGGCCAATCTCTGCAGCGGCCAGTCCTGCTCCGCTCTCCCCTCCCTCTTGGTCTTCTGGAGGGACCCCTGCACAGAGCAGGTGCCATTCCCTTCCCACCTCCAAAGCGACACTGGCCCTTTCCTTATGAATACTATCCAATTGCAGAATCCTCCAGGGTGGCTTGTTGTTCTGACTGCTGCTGTGGCTCTTATTTTTGTTAATGTTAATTACAATTTCTGCTGTGCTCAAACCTGTAGCACTCATAAAACATGCTTCCACATGCGGGGGACAATTGGTGGTGCTCCCTGGTGGCTGAAGCCAGGCCTGGGAGCCTCTTTGGGGGATCGATTTTCCGGGCAGGACGGCCTGGCAGTCCCCTAACACGTATCTGTGTCTATAAATACCCACTATCCAACGTGGGGGCAGGGCGGATGTTTACCCGGTCAGGGAAAGGAGCTCTGGGAAGCAAGGACGGAAAAAGAGGGAAGAGAGAAGGAAAGAGGCAAGGAGGAAGTTCGGAGGAAGAGGAGCCCAGGGGTGGGCGGGCTCCAGGGGGGAAGTGAGGGGCCCACGCTACAAATCTTCCTTTGTGGCAGCAGCTTTGGACTCGCCCAAGTTACGGAGGGCGGCGTCCAGGAGAGGCCACCAGCCAAGGGCTTGCAGACATTCGCACTTCGACCTCTCTTCTCCGGGGGTCAGAAACCCCAAGTCCGGCTGTTTCTGTCCCGGGCTCCTCCCGCATCCCTTCCCCTCGGCCGCCCCCGGGCTGGGTCTCACCGTGTGGGCTGCGGCGGCAGCGTTGCTGGCCCGGAGGGGCGGCAAGGCGATGGGGGAGGGCGGGCCGGTCCCCACTCCGCTCCGGGGAGCCCCCGCTCCGAGCCCCGGGGAAGCCTGAAGCTGACGAACGGCGCTGTCCCCTCCTCGGCCTGAGAGCCACGCGCGGGAGGAGACAAAAGAGGGTCAGCGGGGAGAAAGTCACCCAGACTCCGTGGCCCCGCCCCACCCCTCTGGACAGCGAACCCCGCTCTTCCTTGGGGAGAAACGGGGACAGTAAAAGCGGGCGTCCAGGAACCGAAGGGACGCCCGGGACAAGGCGTCCCTGAGCGCGCCCACGGGCGGGGCTCCGGCGGCTGCAAAGTTAAGTCGGGCCTGGGCGCGCGAGTTCGCGACCCCGCGGGGAGCCGGGCTGGGCCGGGGCTGGGCGGCCCACGTTGCAGGCGGCGGCAGGCCCAGAGCGGGGTGGGAAGGCCGACGAGGGCACCGCCGCCTCGCCGAGCCCCGGGGCGGGGAAGGCCCGGGGCGGCCCCTGCCCAGCCAGGTCGGAGGCTGCACTGCGCGGAGCCCGGGGTCCCGCGTGCAACAATACGCGGAGCCGAGGCCGGGGCGCGCCGTCTGCGGGGAGCCCCGCCGCAGCGCAGACTTTGCTGGGGGTTCCGTAGGCAGCGGGCGCCCGCGCCACGAGGGCTGGCCCGGGGGCCGTGCGGGGGCTGGCGGCGCTGCGGCCCGGCCGTCCTTACCGGTCGGGTAGGCGGCGGGAGCGACGGCCGAAGGTTTCCTGGTTAACATGGCCGCTGGAGAGGAAAATGCATTTCAGGGCTGCCGTCTCCGCCGCCGCCCGTCCTGCTGCTACTTCCCGCGGCCGCCGCCGCCGCCTCCTGCTCGCCCCAATCTCGGATCTCCGGCGCCTCCTCGCCGCCTCGCGTCAGCTACAGCCAGACACACACAGTCCGCTGCATCCCCTCCGCCTGCGCCCGCCGCCGCGAGCCCCCCGCTCTCCTCGCCGCCGCCGTCCTCCTCCTCTTCGGGCGGCTGCAGCACCGCCCGGCCCGTGCACATGCCTCGCCCTCCCCTGTGCCGCTGGCCTCCCCGGTTCCCTCACATAGGGCGCGGGGAAGCGGGCTGAGCCGCGAGGACCGAGTCACTCGGGAGCCTCCTTCCCGGGCTCGCGCGCGCGCGCGCCCCCGCTCACACTTGCATTGGCGCCCGCGCGCGGCGCGGCCCGGGAGGGCAGCCCCGCCCCCGCTCCCAGCCGCGGAGGGTGCAGGCCCCGCCCCGGACTCCCCCCGGCCCAGCCACACACGCTCACGTACACCCCACCCCCACCCGCCACCCACGGGAGTCCCTCCCCCAACCCAGTCATCCGCGTGGCCACCCCTCCACTCCCCGGAAAACTCTGCGGCCTTGGCTCGCCCCACGCCTTCCCCTCCGGCCATCTGCACCGCTTCCTTCGGCTCCCCTGTTAACGACCTTTACCCTCCCCGTCTCTCCAGCCCCTGCAGCACCCCTCCTTTCCTACAGCGCAACCTACCACTGTTTCCCTCCCACAGAAATCGCTGCAGAGACCCCTCCCCTTCCATGCGCGCCCCCAAATATAAATGCATTTTCTGCTTTCCCACCTAATGGCGTCTCACAAACAATACTGCTTCCCATCGCGGTCCCAATGGCTTAACCCTCCCCACCCCCCAGTTTATCATGTAAATAACTTAGTTCTGCGAGGGTCACCTCGGTAAGTCAAGCCCGGTGGAGGGCCGCAGCTTAGCCCACTGACCCCCGAGGATGGGCGAAGGAGGGGGCTACCCTCCCACCTTCACCTCCACCACACACACCCTTCCCGATTACTGACACCAAGTGACCGCTCTCCAGTCGCTAGGACAAGGGGAGGCAGAGAGGCGCGTGTGGACGGCTGCTGGGGAAGCAGTCGGCTGTGGTTGCTAGGCAAAAATAAACATTAGAAACACCTCCCATTTCCTTACAACTCCGAGCCTTTCCCCTGCGCGGCCACTGGTAGAGACACACCTTCGTTTAAGCTCTCTGCGGTAAGAGACACTTTTAATTCCTCTTGTCCTCGAAGACTCGTCCCTCTTCCCTTTTCTATGACACGTGGAGAATTTCCCTTCTCATTATTTACTATCTACAGGCTCTCTTTCCCTTACAGAGTGGAAAACTGCCCATCTCACACCCACTCCCCGTCGCGTGTGGGGCATATGCCTTTGTCCAAAGGTCACAGGTTTTGTCACTTCAACAGTTAGGAGCGCTGGTGGGGGGGGCGCCGAAGAGGGGGGAAAGGGTGGAGGTGGGAAGGGGAGGGGTCGCGAGCAATTTCAGATGACTGAACTGAAAAAGTTGTGCTGTGCACTTCCTTCCTGAGATAGGCCAGATTTCTGAAGTTTTCCTGGGTATATTATGCCCTGCCTCAGGTATCTGCTGGACCTCTGACTGAAACAGGTTTGCAGGCCTGAACTTAGTGCAGAACGGACTCAGAAGGGGGCCACCTCCTGAAGAATCCTATTGCCCCTATTGTGTGCAAACTGTCATAGCTTCTCTGCCTCCCAGAGAGAGGACCCTCAGTTTTGTATGAATGTCAAAAACAGAATATTCCAACGGAGAGTGTGATCCTCTCAGAGTCTCCATGGCTCCTACAGGGGGTCAATGACAGAAGGAAGATGGCAAAGAATACAATTTTGCCTAGTAATATGTCCCTCTAAAAAATTAGGTGTGTTCTGCTAATAAAGTAGAAACACGTCGAAATAATCAATCCAATAATATGGCTTTAGAAGAATGATGGCCTGTTTTGACCCCAGAAAAAAATATAACCCTTTGCTTATCATCAGAGACTATTGGATTCAAATTCACTTGAGGACACATATTTAGTGTTCAGAATTAACTATAAGAATAGGGACTACATAGTAGCAGAGATGAAGCTAGAACTTATTTCCAGACTAATTTCACTATGCTTTCTATTATACTATCTTGGATTTTTAAGAACGTCATACCATTTGTCTGTCTTTCCCATTCAAAACAATTACTATCATACCATTTTCCTTTTTTAAATTAATACTCCATGCAATTGATGTTCCAATAAAAACGAAGCAAAAGGAATTTTGGTATAACCCGATACTCCTCATTTAAATTATTTTTATAATACTTCGATAGAAGCTACATTGCTACTGCTTTTTTATGAATAAGAAAAATGCTAACCACTGAAAGTCATAGTTTGTGAAATAAATTAGTTATATTAATCTACACATGAGGATGAGGAACACTGACTTTTTTTTTTTACAAAGGGCCACAATTAATTTAAATTGAAGAGAAAAAGACACACATTTAAGAAACTTTCCCTAGTATATTGTTTATGACACGATAAGTATAATTTCAATTTTGTATTTTTTTGTTTCTGACCTTAAAGAATATTTCCAATCAATCTAATCTTTGACTATTTTAATTATAAATGGTAAACCTCTCAAAATTATATTCTTACAGACCTCAAAATTAGTATTTACAGTTGCTTGGATTTCTCTCATTCTGTTAAATATTGATGACCTCAACCTGAGTTAATGTCAAATAGAAAGATGTACAAACGCACTCCTTGAGTTTTCAAAGAGAATTAACTGCGTAAATTCTAAGCATTACTACCCTCAAACTTCATTATTCGAATGCATCATTATTAATTACATTGTACATTTACCTCTTTATAAAACTTTTTCACAAATATTATCATGTTGAATCTTCACAACACATAACTGGACCAGTATTGATGTTGAAGAGTAACCTCCCCAGGGGGATTATTCAATTAGTAAGAGTCTGCTCTTTGGTTCTTGATCACTATAAAAACTCCATTTGTTCTGTAAGTTTTGAAAATCCAGATTCAGATAACAAGTTGGTAGGCATGATGTGGTAGAATTGGAGAGAAAGAAACTTTGGGGAACTCTAAATGGAGCCTTGTGGAAGGAAGTTGATTTTACACAAGGAAAAGTATTGATTACAGAGAAAATCACAAATGAACAAGAAAAACCTCTGGTTTCAAAACATATTCATTTATTTAATCCCTTTATCCAAGAAACATTTACAAAGAATTTAGTAGTGCTAGGCCTAGGGGATGACACAAATCTTCAAATATAGTAGGCTAGACTTCAGTCCGGCAATCTATCAGGACCACTTTCTTCAATTCAGCACTAAATAGTAAGCACCTAACATATTTTTTGACACTATTAGTACTGGGGTTACAGTTAAATTAATAATCCCTGGCTCTGGTCATTGTTATTAAGAAGTTTACAATCTAGTAAGGAAGACAAGATATTTAATGATGTGAATGGGCAGAAATCAAGACACAGAGGAGACACAATGGTGGCATGCAGGAAGCAGTGATGAGCTCTACTTATATCGTGTCTGGTATCGAAGATACTGTGGTTTTAAAATGGCTGGGAGTTTGCCAGTGAGCCAAGCCAGGCTAGGACATTCTAGGCAGAATAGGATGAGCAGAGGCACCAAGGTATAAGAGAGCACAGAGTATTTTGGGAGAAGTGTAAGCAATTCAGCTTAGAGGAAACTTGAAATGGCAGGGAGAGGGGTGGTACTGCTATCTTTACAAAATTAAGGTTATAGATGACAGGTTAAGAATTATCTGAAACTATACCAGCTGTGGAAATGTAAAAACAGGGTACAAGATCTTTCAAAGCAACTAGGAAAATTACTAAGGAGCTGACTCGTTTTGAGTAACACAGACCTGTGAGTAAGTTGGGCCTAACTTCCCTTAGAAGAGTACCATTTACGGATGGTACGTTCCATGTGTCCGTCGCCAAGGTTTAGAACCACCTAGAGAAGAATATGAAACTTATAGCCTGAAGTCCATAAATGTAACCTCCTCAGATGTAGGGGTAATGGAAGTCATAACCAAATAGCCACTAGGTATTGCATTTGCCTTTGCGGCCCCTGCTGCTGTGGAAATCGAGAAAAGATTTCTATACCACTAGAAAGTTGGTGATTGGTCTATTTCCCTGTTGCTCCCTCAGATCCACTCTTTTCCACCCTGCTCTGTGCCACAGAAGGCTTTACCAATGGCATTAGTGGGCTCCCTTGCCCACTAGCTACCAGTTGGATTTATCCAGTGAGAGCTCTTGGCAAGAGACCCAAGGGCCCGAGGACGATGAGATCAGGCTTCCCCCAGGTCAGCTTGCCACAGATCAGCTATGTCCCTGACTGAAGATCTCAGCTTCTGTCAAGCAGCCCTTTCCAGCAGCTATAGCTACCTGGAGTTCTGAACATCATTCAGTCTCCTTTCGCCTTCATGCCTAGAGGTGATAAAGATTTCTTGTTGTTGCTAGCTCTATAGTACTTCACTTCCCCTGCCGATTTCCCTTCACCCTGTCCATACTCTTGTAATTCTTGTAATATTCCTTTAATTAAATTCATTGTGCCATGTTTTGTTATGTTTTGTTTTGTTTTGTTTTCTGCCAGATCCTGACCGACATAGAAGAAAACATATATCTAAGTTCTATGTAATATAGATTATGGAATGTAAATGCCATATAACTCTAGAGAGCTCGGAGGATCTGTGTATGTTGGAGGAGTCAGAATGGGATTCCTGGAGAAGGTCTTTAATCTGGGCCTCCAAAAATGGGAAGACTTCTCTAAAGCCGAATAAAAAGCACTCCAGCCAAGGGAACAATACAAACGAAGGGAGAGAACTGGGAATAAGGACTGAAGAAGAAACAACAGCCCCTAGACTAGAGATGGGAATGAAGAGGACTAGAAAACAAGATCGAGGGTAGTGGAGTGAGGCACGTCCAGGGCATAGGCTTCAGTGAAGCCAGAGAGAGTTTTCACTTGGCGTGGCTGGAACTAGGGACCACTGGAGACTTCTGAGCAGTGAGTTGATCTGAGGAAAGCACTAAGCGAGGAATGTAGATCAATTTAGCTGCAGAGTGTTAGAGAGATTGGAGTGGGGTGGAGTAGAGACAGAAAAACAGTTTGGAGGTAGTTTCCAGAAACATCTGAGGGCAGTGCCACAGGGAGGCAGGGGCACATACTGTTTATCTTGACGCTTTCTCTAGAAGCCAAGAGAGGAGTCTTTGAAGTGGGGAAAGGTCAGAAGTAATGGAAGGGCCAGGTGTTTTCCTTGCTACCTTTGGGTTTCAGAAGCATACAATTATTAAAGATGCTTATCTGGACGTTTTGCAATAAAGCTCATTAAAATGATCAGCTAAAATGAGACATAATTAAAAGATAACAGGTCATGAAATCTTGGAATCCAAAAAGATTCCCTTATCAGATCTTTTCCCAGTGGCCTGTAGACTGGATTTATCAATCACTCAGAGAGAAAATGAGGGATTATAAATAAATAATAGTATGTACTGTAGCTCAGTTTTATTAACTGATGTTTTGTCTGTGGAGAGAATTGATACACTGGCTTCTGACTGATGTTATGAACAGAATGTTTAAATTTAAAGTAAAGGATGTATGCCATTGAAAGAACATGCAAAAAATGAAGACCCCCCCACTTCTTTCATCGCCTTTCTTTTGAAAAGGTATTATAAAGAGATGAAGATGAAGGACACCCAGGCACACTCACAGGATCTGGAATGATCAGTGCCCTAGTTCACCAGGCAGCCCTGAGCACTGAAGCCCCATACGTCTTTGGGGTATAAGCCAGTCCTGCATCTTTGGACCTTCTGTCTCCAGGCCTCCATGGGCCAAATCCAGGGATATGACTTTCTGTCTCCCTTAGATGTAGGTCAGATATAAGAAAAGTTCAGAAGAGTCTGATGTAGCATAGCCCTGCTCATTCAAGGAAACCCAAGATCCTAAACTGACTCTGATTCTGAGGGTTTATAAGACCTGGGTTAGGTGAAAAGAATGCAGCAAGGGTCTAAGGCTAAGGAGCCCTCCCAAAAAGTAATGAGCCCTTGGTGACACTGTAGATGGCCAAGTATCCTTAAAAAAAAAAAAAATAGCTAATTCATATATAAGGCATTTATATATCTAGAAAGTCGTCTGAGAACTTTACCCATGTGAACTAATGCAATTTTCACAATCATCCTGAGACTACTATTCGTCTCAATTTGGAGATGAAGAAACTGAAGAAAGGTTACCTAACTTGCCCAAGGTCACACAGCTAAGACGTGACAAGTATTCTGGCTCTAGCGCCTGTGCAGTTGCTGCTTTCAGCATTAGGTAAGAGATTTGACCAGATCGCTGCCATGATCACCTCGATCTCATTATTACCATCAATAATATTTCATGTCATGAAATGAACTTTTTGGAGAAGCCCCTCATGTTTATGTGATCATTTAGTGTTCTGGTTACCTTATATAACCTAATGCCCAGGGCAAACGTACTTCATGAATGAGAATAACGAGATAAAAAGAGCAAAGTGGCATTATGCCCAGAGCCCCTGATAAGGGTAGAGAGGGGACATTAGGGTCAGAACCCAGATTTTCCAACTACTGACATTTCTTCCCACAGACTAAATTATTATAAAATTTCCTTCATTTCAGAGATGAAGGAATAGGTATTCCTAAAAGCACATGCCAGATAATGAGTAAGTTTTGATGTGCTGGGACTTTGGGGATAAGTTCTTATTGTGGCTTCCTCAAAACTGATTTAATTCTGGTCTTTTTCAAAGAATTGAACCAGATTCACAAAAAAAGTGTGAGCATAAATTCTCTCTTTTCTATCCTACTGTGGTAAATGAGCCCCTCTGCCTCAAGCAAATGGAAAGGAGGAGCCTGTGACAGCGGAAGTGGGTCCTCTCCACCAACAAGGCCATCTCATAGCAGAATCTAGATCACCCTAGGTCCTTGGGGAACTGCCTTCCATCAGTCTTACATGTGTGCACATCTACACTCTTATTCAGATTAAAGCCTGGGCTGACCATGTGTGGCTCATTAAGATAGAGTAAACAATCATCAGATAATCTAAGCTTAAAACCCACTTTTGTCTTCAATTGACTTGGCAAAAGAAGGTAAATCATGTTTGGCAATTGGATAATTTGAGCAATTGTTGTTAAATAGTCCTCCACAATTTTTAACACTTTTGTATTCCAAAGTATCTTCGATTGAAGAAAAACCACTTTAAATATCATTATAGGCAATACATTGTGCTTGTTAATTATCACTCATAAGATGATATTGGACAGGCCCATTGTTTACACAGCAATGTTCTCTAATGAAGGTTTTGAAATACAAAAAACCTAAGAGCCTGTAAGCAAACACTTGTATTTAGCTTGTGTGCAGTGAATGGCCCTTGATTGGCATCTCCGACTGGCACAAATAATAAAAATTAGCCAAGAAATAATGAACTACTGGTAGGCAGATAATAAAGGATGTAAAGAAGATATTAAGAGAGAATGTGTTAAGTGGTTAGTAAAAAGATTGCTTTTGAAGAAAGAAAAAATAGTCTTCTTATGTCCTGAAAGGGACAAAAATTAAAGTAACTGGCAGGCTAGAGAGAGCAAAAGAGAAATAAATCATAATGGAGGTACTGGTAAGAATAAAGAGCAAGAAAATGGGTTTGGAGAGAGAATAAGAATAAGAGAGGAGAAGAGGGAGAAACTATATAGAAATTTTTATAGGGGAGAAGAGAGATCTGATAACATGTATGATGTGAGGCTAAGCCTGAGATAAAGATGAGAAAACCAAACACAGAAATAGGACTAGAATACCAGAATCAAATGAATCAAATAATTTTCTTATAATACACGGGCTCACCTTATCTAAAGTTTCTTTCTGCTATTGGTCTGCCTCTTTCTATTTAGAGCTCTTTATGTTGTCCCTCTTACTGGGGTTGTTCCATTTCAGTCTGTTTTGCCTTCTCTCTCCTCTCATGCCGATGATCTAATTATCCTTCCTCTTTGCCTAATCCACAGCTACTGAGGAACCTGCGAAACATTTCGTATGTTACCTACTTTAGAGAAAAGAATTTCACGATTGCTTTTTTCCTTGAGTCATGCATCAAGCTTTGTGCTGTTTTGGCTGAACCATTTCTTTGAATCTTCCTCACACGACCCAATGAGGTGGGTATGTTATCATCCTGATTTTAGGATGATTAAGTGACTTGTTAGCAATGGACAATGAACGGATTCGAATTCAGGGAAATCTGATGCCAAAGCTCACTCTTACCCACTCAGAGAGAATTCTATATTGCAGTGGGCATGGAGGATACCCACCAAGTATATCTGACCTAACAATAGCACCTTCAGCTTCTCTGGCAGTACTGCTACGCTCTCCTCAATGGCTGGGCAATGGAAAGGAAGAGGCATTCCCTCTATAGCAGTCCTGCCATCAGCAGACTCAACTCGAGCAGAATGCCGGGTCTCTTCCTGCTTTGCTTTCTGTCTGTTTCCAAAGAGATGTTTCCCAGCTCGGCCCTTGTTTTGCCTTCCCTTATGCACCTATCTTTGTTGAACAGAATTACTTCCTCCAATTGCAGAGCTACTAGGACATCATCTGGGGGGAAAAAGAAGCAAGATCCATGGGATTTATGCAAAGAAATGCTCTATCTAATAAGTGAATTGGTATAGAATTATACATTTCTGATGTGATTCAGTCAAGTATCACCATATTTGTAAATGGGAATGTAGGCTGATAATCTAACTTGGTAAAGAAATATTATCCAACACTAAGAAATTACTGTCCAGTTCAGATCTTTGAAACTAACCCATTAGTGTCTACAACATGGTATTTGGTAAGTTTTACCCCCTTGAAATATGAAAAATCAACATAATCTTTGACTAAAACACACCTTTATCTAAAGCTATGGTGGGTCAAGAACACAGATCCCATTAGATGCCTAAATAAATATTTGTAACCCACAGTTACTAAACAGAAGTAAAATAGTATGATGACAATCTTAAAAGAAATAATATTCTCTATCTTGATAAGGCAGTAGAAAAGAGAAAAACACCTTTTCCCCACTTTTTTTTTTTTTTTTCAATAAGAGGAGTTTCATATGGAGCTAACTGGTAGCAAAGAGTATCTAAAGGGACAGTTTATGAAGAGCGAGTCAGGGGGAAACACTAATATCCTGAAATCTTACAAGACTTTACGATGAGCCAAAAAATCACTGAGTAGACCCAGAACTAGTTGGAACTTACACCACAGCCCACAACAAAATGAGAACTTCTTTAATTGTGAGAAGGGCCAAATTTTCAAAAGCAGTTGCCAGCCTCAGACTTGCCTTTTCTAATTCTATGTCAGAAAATCTCCCCAAATTTTGAAAGGCAGGCCTGCTTAATTTATGGGTAAGTGAGCAAGGCACATTCATCAGCTTCTTTCCCCTTGAGCCAAATTTCAAACTCGCTTTTCCCTCCATACCTTTCACACAACTTTTTCCTAGTTATTAAATGTTTTCCTGAAAGGATTTGGGGTTATCTATAAAATGAGGGTGAGCAAAGTTAAGTAAAATGGTCCTTCCTCTTTATAATTCTAACTCATTTTCTAATCTCAAGTAATAGATAATGTTTTTTAATTCTCTAAAAATCCCCGAGGACGTTTTGATTGGCCACTGGTAGGACCATAAGAAAAGTGATTTGAAGACTCCAGCTGCTCTCTTGATCTCTTGGGAATTGGAGGTAGCAATAGGCAGAATGAAGTGACACTCTCACATCTCCAGGTCATCATCCCCTTTCCAGACTTTTGGAACTTCTGTTATTACTTTACAATCTTGCTCTCTCAGTTCCCTGCCCTTGTAAGGGGGGAAAAAAAAGAGAGAGTGGGAGAGAGGGGAGGGTGGGGGACAGGAGGGAACAGAAGAAAAGAAGAGGGGAGGTGGTAGGGGAGGGGGGGGAGGGAGGAAAGGAGAGGAGGAAAGGGAGGGAGTGAGGGTGATGGGGGGATGGTAGTGGCTGTGTCGTCGGTGAGATTGGGTCTGTTCTTCATTTCCTGCCGCGGTCCTCCTCTTACTGTCCTCTCCGACTCCCTCCCTCCTCGCCGCTCCGCTCCCGAGAAAGAAAGAGAAGAGAAGAGATCACTATGTCACCTACAGTATTAGCTGATAAGAGTTTTAAGGTATTGCCCCACTCTGGGATTATCTGTTCTCTCAATTAATTTAGAAATAAAATAATAAGGACCCTCTTATCTCCCCCAAAGTTATCTACACAAGTAGGGCAATTCTCTTGAATAAGTTCCTTGGAAGACGGAACTCTCCCTGGACCCCTCTGGAATCACAGCACTTGTACAAGGGTCCAGCAGCCTGATTAGATTATGCTAGCTTGGAGGCTATCACAGGATCCAAACGAATTGAGCTTAAGTATTTCCCCAAATCTATTCAATCGCCCAGTATCCTTGCTTTTCAGTGAAGTTTTCTTTATAGAACGATGGAGAAAATGAGTTACAGAAAAGACTATGAAAACTAGCCTTAATCATAATGAAAATCTCTCCTTTTACTTGTTCATTCCCATAAGAACCATTCCTTTCCCATCAGCCTCTATATTTTCTAAAGCTGCACATCCTCAGAAAAAATTCCAGGAGATTCGTGTAAAATGTCAGCCTATTTTGGAAGCAGCAGAGCATGACTGTGCCTTATTCTGCATCATACTTAGTTAAATGTAGACATAACTTTAATTTGAGATTTATGAAAAATAGTAACAAAAGCCAATAACTTCATTTTTAAAAATCCTGAGAAGGTAAGTAATTGTTTTTATTGTATTATTACTTTGTTTTCACTCTCGTATTTGAATATTGGGACTTCATATTGAAACAGAAAATTCAGGTCACATAGAAAGAATGGTTTCTTCTGTAGAGGAGAAATAATTGTCATAACTCTGTAAGGATTTAATGGTTCAGTTTAGTCAATAATTAAAACTATTTGTATGTAAATGGAAAGTCAGAAGTTTGTGAGTGGGTACCTACACACCAAAAACATCTTGCAGATGTATTTTGTTCGGCTCACATAATGCTTTCTGAACATGTGAACTAAATGTCAACATTTAACAAACCAGAGATTTCATACCAATAAGTAGATTACTAGTTTTTCTGGAAATAAGACACGATCTGGCTGCATTATTCTCCCAGTCCTACCAGACAACGAAGGACCTTCTACCCCACCTGACTGCCACCGCCCACCCCCCTTCAGAGGAAACCTGTGCCCTGCTGATCACTACAGTCCTCACCACTTCCTGTTATTGTACATTTGTGCGCACAAGCCTGGCTTTACTCCTCGACATGACCTGTCTTTCTCCAGCAGGCATTTGGATTCTTAACTTCCGCTTTGAGTTTTGTATTACCTGAAACTTCCTGAGCCATTCCTGCTACTCTAAATTAATCTCTACACTTGTTCCTTTTCATTTCTTATGCTCTGTTTTTTAGGTGCTACTGCCTGTCAGACAGAGGTCAATTGCAATTTGGGTATTCATGCTTAAGTGTTTCAAACTAGTTTTGTGCAAAAATACCTGTCTGGCACAAGAAACATCGTTCTGCCTTGTGCTTGAAAATTAAACCAATTTACACAGACCACCAAAGCACGGGAAGACCCTAAATACCACTGCTTATCGGAGACCTAAATGCAATTTAACCTGCACTGTTTTGCCCTTCCTGACTTGTGCAGCTGCTGTAGACAGATTTAGCGCTATTTTGGGACTCTTTCTACACACTATAAGAACACAAGTTATATTCTTACTTTTTTTAGTGTGCTTTCTCTAAAAACAGTGGTAAGGTTCTAAATGTCTTATACAAGTTCATAAACATGTTTTATATCAAGGAGCAATTCAAATATATGTCAGTATTATCGAAGCGCTTAGCTGTAAGGAATGTACTCAGCTCACAGAAAAATCATAAAATAAATGGCTTATTTAACATTACCGCTTAGATATCTAATAGATAGATATCCGGAACTTCATATGTCTAATATTGCATGCCTACTCTCCACCTCTCCAGACCTGTTTACCTCATTGTGTTCCCTATTTCAGCCAATGGCCACTCCAGACTTTCAATTGCTCAGGCTAAAAACGTTGGAGTCATTCTAGATTTTTCTTTTGCTCTGACATATCATATCCCATTCATCTGTAAATCCTGTTGGTTATACATTAAAAAAATATTCAGAATCTATCCATCTCTCACTGCTACCACTAATACCAACATAATCAAAGGCCCTATTGTCTCTCACCTGAAAAACAGAAATAGCCTTTTCCCTCGTTTCCCTTACCCCTTTATAGCCTGTTCTTAACACAATAGCCATACCAATCTCTTTAAGGAGTAAGATCTTGTCATTCCTCTTCTCAAAACTCCCCAAATTTCCCATTAGCCAGAGTAAAAGCCAAATCTTTAGAGTAGCCACAAACCCCTATATGCTTTGCATGCTTACCCTCATGTCCTTGTGTCTCTAAACTTATGTCCTGTTCCAACTGCCTTGCTCACTTTGCTTCAGCCACACTCATCCTGTTGCTGTTTCTCAAACATACCACACCTGCCCCACCTCAGAGCTGTTGCCATCTCTTGTGTCCTTTGCCTGGAATGCTCTTCTCCTAGAAAGCCCTTCTCTCATTGAGGTCTTTGCTAAACCTACTTGGTGAGGCCTGCACTGATGACTCTATTTAAAAAGTTTCGCTTCGTCACAGTATATATTTTACACACTTGTTTTCTCTCAGTTCCCTCCACAATGAATAAACTCCAAAATGAATACAGCCCCCAGTGCCTCCTTTATGAGGGCAGGAACTTCTGTTATTTTTTTTTTCTACTGCTGTTTCCATACCTAAAGCGATGCCTGAGAGATAATAGTTTCTCAATAAATATTTGTGATGAAACTAGGTAGAAATGCCACCAATGGAAACTTTTCTCTTTTCAGCATTAGAGTCTACAAAGAAGAATGTATGCCTCTAATCATGAGCATATTTATGTGATCTTTAAAAAGATAGAATAAAATGATTTCTTACATTTTCTGGTCATGATCAACAATTTCTGGTTTAACAAATTTAATCCCTACTGCTGAATTCCAAATATGTGGAATCTTATTACCTGAAAAAGGAAAATTTACTGTTTCAGGTTAAGTCATCTTCAGGGACAAAGTATTCAGTTTTGATACTATGGTCTCTCCTTGCTCTTATCAACTACATGGAGGATTCCAGCGCATCTTAAATAAGGCTCTTTGGGGAAGCCTGTTTGTAGGTGTGTTTCTGGGTCTGAATTCCATTCTGTTAATTTTGTGGCCTCATTAACTGCTGAATTTGTTCTGTTAAATTAGTTAAACAAGGAGCCCATTAGACTGAGGTGGCACCAGTGTCTTACTTAGTAGCTGACATTAAGAAGCAAACCAAAACCTTCGCATGTAAATCCCTTAAGGTTAAGAAATAGAAACCACCACGGGACATCTAATCACAATCAACTAACTTGACTGTTCTGCATAAGGCAAATGCTTTGGCTATGGCCAATCAGACAATTTCTTTGTTTTCCTTATGCATCTTCTTTATAAAAGTGTTCCCCCAAGCTCCTATTGGCAGAGTCTTCCAAGCCATCTCCGATTTGGCTTTGCCTGATTCAAATCAATTTTTGCCCAAATAAACTCTTACAACTTTTAATATGCCTCAGTTTATCTTTTAATAGTTCTAACACCTTAATGTGGGTTAAGATGTTACAACTTAGGCCTATTTTATTTAAATGCGGCATAATTGTTTGAACTTGAAAAAAATATAACTATAGGAAAAAAGACAAAAAACACAACAGAAAAGCCTGTTACTTTTGCAGGAACAATTACAAAACAAAACAAAATGGATACTAGATTTACCCTCTTAAAATGTCCATTATCTCTTGATTTGTTAGGATTAATTTAGATTTGGGCATGAGCATGTTCGTTGTATATGGCATCAGATAAGTCAAAAGGAATACGATCAATTGTCCAATATGATTACTAATTCTGGAGTTGGTATTTACCTATTTCAGTGAATTTTTTTAATGCTGACTTTTCTTCAAAGCACCGTGAGACAAGTAAAACTGGGTAGATAATAATAACTAATATTTACAAAGCTCTCATGTTGTTCAGGCACGTTCCAAGGGTTTACATATGCTAACTAACTACAATGCTATGAGGTGGTGCCTGCTGTACAGGAAGAATAAGATTTCCCATACCCTCTTAGGGTCCCTGGCTAGTTCAGAAAATTGAAATGACAAAGAAGAAAACAGGAGAAAAGTATACACATTTTTATTAAATTTTTACATGTGCATGTACATGGGAGCCTACACAAAAGAATGAAGACCCAAAGAAGTGGCCAGAACAGGAAGCTTTTATACCTTTTAGACAAAGAAACCATAAATTTGTGAAGCATCAACAAGACAAAGGGATTTGGGCTAAGGATAGTAAATGGTGAAGAAGTAACTGGGAAAATAAGAGTCAGTTTAACAAGATTTGTTTGTACAGATTCTTGGCCCCAAATTCCCCATCTCTGGTGATAAGAACATCTTCTTTCCTCCTGTACAGGGAGGGTATCTTTCTCATGGGACTTTTAGGATTCATTTTAGGGAAGAAGGGAGAGGAGAGGGAGGTATGCGTGAACTTTTTGCTTCTGCTGTCTTTTTAAATTCCTTCAGCTTAAGATATTAAGACATTTAATATGCCAGAATGCCATATTTTGGGGTAGCATGTCCTGAACCCTATCACTTTATTATCCCCATTTTACAGATAAGGAAACTAAGGCAAAAAGAGGTTAAGTAACTGGCCTAAGTAACTGGCCACAAATCTAGTTAGTTGCAGTTCCTGGTTTAGATGGACCCAGGTAGTTTGACTTGGGAGTCTATGCTCTTAATCATTGTGTGTGTGTGTGTGTGTGTGTGTGTGTGTGTGTGTGTGTGTGTGTGTGAGAGAGAGACAGAGAGAGAGAGAGACAGAGAGAGAGACAGAGAGAGAGACAGAGAGAGAGACAGAGAGACAGAGACAGAGACAGAGACAGAGACAGAGACAGAGACAGAGACAGAGAGAGAATACTATTGTGGTATAATAAGAAATATATTTGATTTTCCCTGGTTTCTGGCAGAGCTCCTAAAATCCTTGGAATTTCCTGAGACGTAGGAGTGTCATTTGTTATTATAAGGCGCCTCTTTAGAGCACACCTGAATTTACGCTAATAAAGTGGCTTTGAATTGTCAGAAAGGGGAAAGACCCAGTGATTAGAGGAAAACCCCTCTAGAAAGTAGGCAGTGGAAGCTGGAGAGTAAGCTATCAACCTGTGGGATATGACACTATCTTCAGATCTATAGTGTCAGAATTGAGTTAAATGAATAGGACACCCAGTAAGTGTCTGATGAGAATTGAAGAATTACTCAGGGGTGTTGGAAAACACTCCAGAAATAGAAAAAACAGAGCTCAAATAGTTATTTAATCTCATTCAAAGGTAGTAAGAAAGTTCTGCCAGTCTCACATGATAAGAATCTGTCTCTTGCAGAATCAAGAGCACTGTTTTAAATTGGACAATCTTTAAAAAGATAGATTCAATTAAGAACGTAAAAATCTAACCTTAAGCAACAAAATTCTTATGGAAATGCCTTTCATCTCCTCACAACCTCCAACTCTCTGATATGAAATCCTAGAAGCTACTAAATGTCATGCAACATCAGAAAGGTGGCATAAGGGTACTGGCAGGATGTTCTGCCCCAGAGATTTTATTGAGGCCATTACTGGGACTCTCATGACACCACTGGACACACAAAGAGTGTGTAGCATGGGGTAGCTCTTCGCACCTCACCTCTACCAATGGCAGGATGGTTATCTTCCCCAGGCAGAAAAGGCTAGAAATTTGTAAAGAACATAGCTTTGCCTACTCATAAATTCTAGTCACATGTATCAAACATGATTTCAGAACGCATATCGACTTGCTTTTGCTGCACGTTTCTGAAGCAACAACAAAGTCTCCCAACACTGTAAGTTGTAAATGTATTCCTTTTCCTTCTCAGCCAGCTTTCTGAAGTTTTTTTTTTTTAGTTTTTAATTTTAAAAACTAAAGAAAATTGGATTTCTTTAAATTATTTAATAATTCAGAAAAAATAATTTAAAAAATAATTCATTAAATTTAAAATGATTTTCATATCTTTTTCAACATGAACATATTGCAACTGACTTTGGAAAAACAAAACTCTTTTAATACTTCTTATTTTTATGCTTAAAACATAGTTAAAAACAGTTAAAAAATTCTTTTTCTAGATGTACTATTTCAATTTTCTCCAAAGCACAAAGGAAGAGCATTTTAATTATAGCAAGCACTCATTAAATGCTTGTTTAAAACACCTTGAAAGTTAGAGGACATTGTGATCTCTCTAAGATGTAACTCTGTCTGTGTTATACTATATTTCAATGTTTCCATGGCTCCCTGCTGATCTAGTATAAAGTCCAAATTCCTGAGCATATAACTTAGGGTAAGCCTTAATCATGAAAAACCTTTGAACGTGCTAACTCTTCATTGGAATACCTTCTGCACACATTCCCCAAGCCCTTCCTCTGGCCTCTGCTTTGGTCTCAGTTTGGCATGCTCAGTCTTTCCTGACCAGCGAGGAAGACTAGGTTGATTGCTCTTCTACATGCTGCTAGTTTACCAATCATTGAAAATAGAGATTATATTTTCACCCTTGTATCTCCAGTGTCTAGTGCAGTGCTGATATATAGTCTATGATTGATTAATGTTTGTCTAATCAATGAATGAATGATATGATTTAAGTTCTTAAAAAGCTGACGGAAGCCTAAATTAGGTCATATACTCTACATACCCAGTCAAATATCATCCAAGGCATACTTTTTATCTGTATTTTCCTTCCAAAATGTTTTTGATTCATTCTGTGAATATTGTTTGAGTGTCTACTATTTTAGGTCTTTGGAATACACTTGTGTGAACAAAACAAAGATCCTGCCCTATTGGAATGTATATTCTAACAAGGAGGCTGACAATAAACATAATAAGTAATTATACATAACACTAGGTGATAATTGTTATGGAGAAAAAAATAGATACGAATAAGGGGGATCAAAAATCTGAGAGGACAGGGTCCAGGTTGCAATTGTAAATAAGGGAGTTAGGTAGACCTCACTGAGAGGGTAACATTTGAGCAAGTACAAAAAAGAGTAAGCAAGTGTTCCTCCAGGAATGTCTAAGGAGAAAATGCCTAGCCAGAGAATAGGTAATACAAATGCCAGATTCGAGGTAAAAGTTTGCTTAGCTTATGCCAGGAATAGCCCAGAGGCCAGAGTGGTTGGATCAAAGTGAATGGAGGAGACAGAGGAAGAAGGTGAAGGCGGAGAGGAGACGGCGGAGGTCGGAGTGCTGGGGCAAGGGGTGTAAGGTCTAAGTTACACTCCAAGCAAAATGGGGAGCCGATGCAACATCCTGGAAGAAGGGCAACATGTTTTGGCATACATTTAGAATATATTGGTCCATTTGAGGAACAAGCTATATGTTAGTAAAGAAAAAAAAAACTTTCTTAATTGGTGGTTTTCCTCTTCCATATCTGTTGAAGAAAATTTCTCGTGCAGCCGATTCTGTGCCAAAGGAAAAGTCTCATCCTCGTATATGAATCTTACCCAGCATTTCTCAGCCAGGTTATCTTGGCACACTGGAACATTCTAGGATTTTCCCAAAATACACAGCCAAGTTGATTTTTAGGACACTGTTTTAAGACAGAATATAGAAAAATGCAAATTTAATTTTGGTTTAAAAATATTATTTCAAAATAAGTAATGGTTAAGAGTTCTTAAAACAAAGAGGACAAGATTAATAATGAAGTAAAAGGATTTATAATTACAGCTATATAATTGTCCCACAAAATGTCACATATTGTTGAATCAAACACTCTCTTTGTGGACCTTAGAAACAACTAACATTAGAGAAATTGTCACTTCTGAACTCTTGTCACTTTTTACTAGAACAAAAGAGAATGTATAAATTTATTGGAACTGGTCCTAGAAATGTTTTGACACCAACCAAAAGTAAACTAAAGAAAATGTTTTACATAAGCAAACTATAAATGGCTAATAAATCTGACAAAAAAAATGTTTAACTGCACCAATACCCAAAGAAATGAGAAACAATCAGGTGCTTAAATGAATTTCAAGGGAAAAAAAATAAGGAAAAAGAAGAGAGAATATAAGAATATTTGGGGTGAAAATATAGGAATTTAGTGAAACATACTCTCAAACAGCTTGGGAATGAGTACAGAGACATTCTCATACTGCTGGCGAACAGAAAACAATATGATAACTATGGATTTTAAGTCTGAAAAAAGACCACATCTTTTAGCCTTGTACTTTTTACTCCTAGGAACGTTTGTTTAGGAAGTGATTCAAAAAAAGAAAGTTTAATTGAAGCATTATTTAGAGAGAAATTATATACCTTTCAATAAAAGAAGAATTAAATAAAATATTTCAAATCCATATTAAACAATGTTACAAAACTTTAAATATTTTATGAAAAATTAATAATATGGGAAAAGACCTATAATGGTTAAATGTGATCCAGAATGAAACAAGGTTCAGACTCATGGTCTAAGCATATTCAAATATGTGATAGAAATAAAAACAGGGGGAAATGCACTAAATTGTTAATAGTGTTTACCTTTGAATGGTGATGTCGGAAGGGTTTTATTTTTTCTTGTATTTTTGTGCCCAGCATATATAAGAAATGACCATATAAATGTTTCTAATGCTTTATATTTTAATATAAATTATCTATTTTAATATATAAATCTATTTAATATTTTCTGTATATAAACTTTCAAAACTATTTTAAATAAAATAAAAATATATTCAGGATATAGCTAAGCAGTAAAAATAAGTAAGATATTTTGATCTAGTCAATGGTATAAAGTGGATACTAACTAGAATATAGTACAGATCGCAATATCTTAATTGAAGACAATTATGAATTTTCTAGATGCCAAACCATTGCCATTAGCTCTCTATCAATCTGAGTAAAACAAATTAGTCATAATCCATTTGGTGCTAACTGTAGGGTATTCTTACATTTACCAAATTAGTAATGAAACTGTTCTTAGAGAGAGCCTTAAGATGGTCTGAGTCTTAAAAGTGCTGTCATTAAGGAATAGATACACAGGATGAATGTTTCATGTAAAACCCAAGGAAAAGGAAACTTTGTAAGAGAATCTAAACTCTAAATGCCTAGAAATGTCCTTACTAGGAAGTATGGAAGAGAACGGATGTTAATTTGCAGTCTTGATGAATTTGTTCAAAATGTTCCACATAGGCATCACAAGTAGAAGAACATCACCATTTTCCAATTTGGTGTTTCACTCTCCTGGTGATTTCGTTCAGTGATATCCTCCCTTAATGTCAGGCTTGAGACAAATAAAGAAATAATACCTTCTATTTTTCTAGAAGGCTTTTTAGCCTTTCAGAGAAAAGCCATTTAATTTTGTTACTAGTGAAACAGGTATTGATTCTTTCAAGAACACGTGCTTTTTTTCTTTTTTTCAATTAAGTCTTTGCTCTGGAAACTTTGGAAAATCAGCATTTTTATAGCTCCATTTCATCGTGAGGCAGTTTGTGTTCAATGAATTCATAGCATTCCCAAAAGGTCTTTCCTTCTTTGGGGAGTTATCATCCCCCCATTGGCTTATTCTTTATACTTTGGTGGCCTATATTGTCCCAAGTCTTCCTCAAAAGCAAGTTAAGTACATGGAAATACAAATCGCTCTTTAGACAGAGTGTATTTTCCCTCCAGATTCAAAGGCTGGTGATTATAATGGTGGGAATTCTGAATACTCTCCTTAAACAAAGGAACATGAACACTTTCAGGACTTATGCTTAGCTCTCTGGAAAGGTATTACCTAGAAGCACTCACCGAGTTCACCCAGGTGAGCAGTTCCTTCTGCAAAGATTGTTTCTCGTCCTGCTCCACTCATCCTCTGGTGCTTTCGCTTTTAAGTATTTTGTTAAACTTTCCCTCTCCAAAGAGGTGGAACACTTGATACAAATTTGCTATTCTATTTTCCAGTAGCCAGTTTGGTTTGGGCAGGGTGTTAGGTTCTTTCAAGCAATGCAGGCCATAGTGTGAACCTTATGTGGACTCCAGCAAGACACTTAGCATTTCAGAGTACTTGTAAGTCGTAAAAGAGACATAATGCCATGACAAGTATAATGCTCAAAAACGGCAAAGTGAGGACGGTGGGAGCACCATTTTTCTGTTAAATTCCTCACTTAGGATGGATATCACTTACCATTCTAGAGTTCTTTAAAGAGAGTCAGTCTATATACCTAACTTGTTAGAATATGAGTCAGCTTCCCGGGAGTGAGTTTAGAAGTGGATCTGCCAGCCCCAGTAAAGCCTCAGTGAACTACAGCCCCATGGAAGCTGCTTAGTTACATGCTTACTGTCTTTTAGAATTGCCAGGTATAAATTCAAGGGGGCAACTTCAGGTCACTGTGGCCACCTTGACCTCCTATGGAGAGCAGCTTGCCAAGGGAAACCATTATGGAAATATTTCAAAAAAATTTCTCTCTCCTTTCAGCCACAAGGAAGATGTGGAGGAGAAGGTTTGAGCTTCTAAACCCTAAACGTTCAGAACCAAAGGAACTAACCTCAATATTACTTCTAAGTTTCATCAAACACTGAGTGTTCCGTGCTAGTAAAGTGCCTACCACTCAGATCTTCTCACAATATGTCTCTTTTGATTATCTCCTCTGTTTCTGTTCATTTTTTATTTGATGTGAAATCAAGATTCTTAGAGTAATCTAGTTACTCAGCCTACCAAAATGAATGATTTCAATTTCTATTCGCAGGTGCTCTGCTTGTGTTTACTTGATGTTCCCTCCGACTATTCCAGAAATACTGTCGCTTTCATATTGTTTACATATCAGTGGCCCACATATTTCAGAAATCTTAATACTGTCAGCAAAAGTTCACTGCCACCAATCGAATGTCAACAGGAGTCCCCGATCTGAGGTGCAGTGTGGAAAAAAAGGAAAATTTATTTAGATGGACAGTTTGCAAATTGGAGAACACAGCCTCATCAGGAAACCAAAAGTGCATTCCCTGAGACAAAGGAGAGGCACACTTATATAAAGAAAGTGCCTGACCTGGCCCTTGATTAATCCACTTCTATGCAAGTGAGGAATCCAAACTGGGTCCAAATC
Source organism: Rousettus aegyptiacus (assembly GCF_014176215.1). Classification (NCBI taxonomy): domain Eukaryota; kingdom Metazoa; phylum Chordata; class Mammalia; order Chiroptera; family Pteropodidae; genus Rousettus; species Rousettus aegyptiacus. The sequence goes on from NW_023416295.1 coordinate 118,239,601, forward strand.
ATCCTGCTTGGTCATTATGAAGCCACTCTGATAGGTCAGTAAAGATGCAAATGAGGACATAGCTGCACACCTCCCATTGGATGGGGCAGGTCTCAGCCCACTGATCAAAATATGTTTACGGGAACTGTTTTATAAGGTTTGGCTCGGATTGAAGGAACAAAGTGCAGGAGGCTTAACAGATCAGTCTGTGGCTTTTCCCTGAAAGGCAGAGTGCATGAGAGGCTTCTATAAACAATGGCCACTAGACTCTGATTATAAATTTGGGCCCAGTTAACCACAAGAAGCCCTTTTGAGCAGGTGTATTTCTTATCAGGTCAACAAAACCAAGAATGTAAGATTTGTGTTTTTTTGTTTTTAATCTTTGGGGCAGTTTTATAGAAATCTGGCAGAGCCTGAATAATGGAACCATAATGGTATGAACGAGATAAAAAAGGTATTAGGGGGGAAGAACTGGCCTTGAGGAAAATTGTGAGATAGGCTAAAGGTTTCTTCTGAGGATTGACAACCTGCCTTCCCCTTCTTAACCTCTTCTCTTATGTACCTGTGATGAATTATTATCCCAAATAAACCAGACTAGCAAAAGAGAGTGGGAATTTGAATCTAATTAATTGTACTTTTTCTTAACTTGAGGAGCCTGTTAAATAGTAAATAAACTTTTGAGGATGTAGAAGAATATCTCTACTGTGGAATTTTTTTCTCTACTTCTCAGGGACTTGAAGACAGGTTTTTGTTTTAAAATTCAGTATTTTTTCATGTGCCAGTGATGACTAAACTAACGTTGATTTTATTTTTGTCTACAAATGCTCTGTACATAATGAATAATTGACTTTTATATCTTTTTAAAATCAAAGATGTTTATGGCTTCTATTAAAAACATCTGCAAGAGTGTCTGATGACCTCTCTTTCAGGGTCACTATGAAGGTAGAATGTGATGAGATCTGTAAAGCCCTCCGCATGATGTCTGGGAAGCAGAGCTCACTGCACATGCAGTCCTTTCTCTTCTAAGCTTACCTGTGGAAGCTGGTACTCAGTGGTCACCCACTGGGATTCCAGGACAAATTTTCACTACACTGTCATTTTACTATAAGATTGAGCAAAAACTAAAGGCTTTTTCTAAAAGTGTGAAGTCCTTTGCCAATGAGCATACAATTTTGGTTTTAATATTGGAACTAGTTTAGTAACTTCTCTGTTACTAATCTCCTAGCTGCCTTATTCCTATACCCTTAGCACTCCACAATCTCAGGCTGTGAACCCAAACAGCATGTCTTTCCTTTTCTATTAATTTGGAATACTCTAATCTCTTCTGAGAAAAGAAAAGGGTATGTAAGTAACTATTAAGACTATGGTTTTAATGATTAAAATGCCATTCCTTCCTTGGGTATATTTTCCTTTTAAAAAGAAGAACCAAGAAAACGAAATATTTAATGTAAAGGGTTAGATATGTCATGGTGGAATTTCCAATAATGTACATGAATAGCACTTTTGTGGACTGGGGAAAAGAAGGATATTTTAGACAAGGAAAGGTGTCCCTCAAATTATCTCAAGAAGGGCTGACTTCTTTCCTTCGTATACAGAAAATCTTTTTAATAATAATTAGAATGCTACCAAAGAATGAGTTAAGAACCTCATCTTTTCTCCTCTACTTGAACTGATGATCCACAGTCAGCAAACTAAAACTATGACAGCGTCATGATGGGAAGCCAAGGCTTTGAGGCTCAGACAAATCTAGATTCAGACCCTTAGCCAAGTACTAGCTGCGTGTCCTGAGGCACATCATAAACTGATCCTCAGTTTTTTCTTCTGAAAATCAAGATAGCTCCTTGGCAGGGTGGTTGTAGGATTAAATGAGTCAATACAGGTAAAGCATCGACTCTAGCACTTTGAGGTTCTGTTCTTAACAGCTACTACATCTTTTGTTTAAAGTGCGCTTAGCATAAATACCTTTCCTTCCCTTCTCCAGATAAAAGCTGTGATTTCTTGGATTTATTTCCTAAAATAGGGGAAGTTTATAGGAATTGACAGCACTTAGGAACACAGGGAACGATTTAGTAGCTCCCCTAGAAAGTCAGAGAAAGCAATTCCAGAGTAGAGAAATTCTTCTTCTGTATCCTCAAAAGTTTATTTGCTATTCAACTGACTCTAAGGTTAAAAAAGAGGAAGATTAATTAGATTCAAATTCCTACTCTCTTTTTCCAAGATCTAAATTAAAAGTCATGACAAGATACCTGTGTGTTGCTGCATAAACTGCCAAAGTTTGAAATTTACAACCCCCTTGACTTTGTGTTTCAGGAAATTTGATTTTGAGATCTAATTTTAGGATAACAAATAGTCCTTCACAGAGTCTCAAATGTTCCTTGTTTCCCAGGAGTTGTAATTTCAGAGCTTCCTTATCAAAATCTAAATAAACGATCTTTTCTCTCTTTTTTTGATAAATCACTTAATATATAAATTTTGTGAGAATCAACATTAGAATCTGATGCAGAACTACCTCTTAATTCTGTAATAAGGCAAAATTTATTATTAGTACCCTATCAGGTTGCAACAATTTTTGCAAAGACCGAAATAAATCTATAAAGTATGTATGCACATAGACACATTTTTTTTTTTTAATTTTAAACTGGTCTAAAATTTATACAAGACTGCTTCTTTTATACTTCAGACACTGGTTGCAAGCCCAGGTCATGCCTGTGGTTTCTAACTGGTGAGCTACAGGTTAGAGGTTCCAATTACCTCCTCCTCATGTTTGACTAGTTTTCTAGAGTGGCTCACATAACTCAGAGAAACATTTTTACTTGCTAATCATTGGTTTCTTATACAAAGATATAACTCAAGAATAGCCAGATGAAAGAGATGAGTAGGGCACCTTGTAAGACTGAATTCATTACCTGTGCAACCTGATGCTATCTCTTGGTAGATAGTGTCAAAACGAGTTGAAATTTTTAGGATACCAAGTTGGTCCCTTGGAGCATTGCATGGATGTGTGGGGAAGTTTCGTTCCACATGTTGGAAATTGGGTCCAAAAACCCAAAAGATCTATTCTATAGTTTTAACAAATATACTATATAATTACATATATCTACCATTTCTAGATAGTACAGAATAGTTTTAATATTAAGAAAATAGCTATAACTAACTTCTAATTACCTCAGGATGAAGTATGTTCACACTATTGAAGATGTTTCTATTCAAATTCAATTCACATTTTATGCTAATTATGATGACTTCACATATATTGTGTCACTCAATTCACAGCAATACCCTTTGGTGGACATTTTACTCTCATTTTCTAGATAAAGATATTGAAGCTCTGAAAGGTTAAATAACTTTCCAAAGGTCAAATAGCTAGTAAGAGGCATAGCAAGAATTCCAACCAAGACTAAGTGGGATTAATTCCTGCTGCAAAATTTATGACGAGGTAAATGAGAGAAATGCTAAAATTAGTCCTTTCTACCATTTGTAGGGCCATTAAGGATGTAATTGAAAGCAGATCCAGATGTCAGAAGCCTTCCCAGGAGCAAAGTTTCCTTACACTGTAGGAGAGGAACAATGATCTAAAAGTGGCATTGGGGGAGCGCTTGGTGCCCAATCTGCTGCCCCTGGGGTGTGTGTTGTATGCGAGGATGAACAACTGCAAAGAGACATGTTGGGTCCAGGGAGGGCCAGGTCTCAATAAGGCTATAGAGCTGGGTGTAGGAAGTATATTTGCCATGGTGTAAAGTTTCCGTATGGTATAGGGAAAAAGGAGCAGTGGGAATTTGTGCTGGCAAGAGGAAGTACAAAGCAAAGTAAGGATGAGCACAGAAACGAGAAAGGCTTACATCTCAGCTAGTAATTAAGGGTAAGAAAAATGCAATGCTTGATAGGTTTAACTGACCACAAAGTTTTCAAAAAGATCTTTGTTTTAACTCTCAGCAAATGTTGGAGTTGGAAAGTCTATAGTCAACGACCTGCTCTCTGGTTGCTCAGAACCATACTGCTTGAGAAGGAGTCTGATGTCCAGCAGCCAGGCCTAAGGCACACAAGGTGGTTCTACCAGGTCCTGTGGGTGGTGGCCTGGTTTATGGGTTCTGAGTATGGCCTAAGGCAATGCACAGGTAGGACATCTTCTAGATTATTGGGCTGTGGGCTTGGTTTCCATGGAGTGATTATTGGAGAAAAACATACGGTTTATGAGCAGGGCAGTGACAGTGAAAACAGCTTTAGAGAAGTATTCCAAGTAGAGTATAGGGTCAATTCTATGAAAAATTAGGGAAAGTAGACTCTTGAGCTTCCAAACTACTCTGTTTCTTCCACTTTGGTGGCTTCCTTTCTATTTTGTCTCATGACTCCACCATGCTGCCATGCCCACCACTAGAGTTTCTCCCTGGGTATATTTGCATGCAAGCTTTTTGTCTCTCTGTACTCTATGAGAATGTATCCATTTTATGTCTAATCCTACCCTAACAGACCCTGCTAGACTTACAATCATGGAACGTGCACTTTATAAATCTACTCCAACTACTCATTCTATGATCAAATGTCCCCGCAATGCCTCTACTAAGTGGTCATGTCCTCGATGTTTCAACACATTCAGAGACAGACAACTCACTATCTTGAAACGTAGCCTAGCTCTGGATAAGCCTGAGTGATAGAAAATTCTTCTTATTGAGTTAAAATCCTTATATGCCCCTAGAGTATAACTCCTCCCCTACAGGTTATCTCTTCAAATAGCTGCCCCTAGGTCATCTTAGTAGTGCAACTGCCAAATCCTTTGTCCCTTATACATTGAATGTCAATGGAGAAGGTCAGATTATTGTTCCCAGATAAGAAATCTGCTACTCTAGTGTTCTTTAAACCATATTTCATACCCCATGCCAGACTTCGTGCTAATTGTGAAGATTAATTTAATTTGATTAATCCTCCAAACAGTCCCAAGACTGAAATACTGTCTTCTTTCTATGAATGAGTAAACAAAGGCTTAGAGCAAAATGTAATGTGCCCTAAGGTCATGCTGTTTTTCAGACGCAGAGCCAGAACTAAAGTCCAGGTCATCCAACATTAAGGCCCGTCCTCTTGTCGCCATATGACTTAGAGTGACCCTCTTCGGACAATGATCAGTCCAATGAAGCAATCAAACATTGGAAGTCCAGACAGAATTGCAAATCTGGAGGCTGAGTACAATTTGGAGGTTTTTTGTTTTGTTTTGTTTTAACATTTTAAAAACACATAATATACAGGTAGAATATTACTTTTGTTTCTTTCAAGGCTAAGATTAGTGTGATGGGATGGTGTCTTAGTTATGGTAAGAGACATGACACTAGTTGCTATGACAGCAACCCTTAAATCTTGATGGCTGAACACAAAAGAGACTAACAGTAAGTCTAATGCAGGTGTCCTTCTTTGGCAGGTTGCCTTCCATGTGGCCTGTTATGAGTTGAAAAATTCATATGTTGAAATCCAAAGCCCCAGTATCTTAGAACATAACTTATTTAGAAATAGGGCTATTGCAAATGTAATTAATTAAGATGAGTAGAGTGGGCCTCTAATCCAATAGGGCTGGTACTTTATAAAATTGGACATAAACACACATACAGGGAGAATGTCATGGGAACATGAAAACAGCCACCTAGAAGCGTCAGAGAGAGTCATAGAATGGATCTTTCCCTCACAGTCCTCAAAGGATATTAACTCTGCCGACACTTCGATTCCAGGCTCTAGCCTCTAAAACTGAGACAATTAATTTCTGTTGTTTAAGGCACTCAGTTTGTAGGATTTTGTTACGGCAACCCCAACAAACTACCATATAGCCTTCTAGGATCATTTTTTATCTTGTGGCTCTGCATTCTTCTAGAGGCTCACCATTCTTTATCGGAGCTTTGACGTTTGGCCTGTGGAAGGAGTAGGAAAGCATGTGGAAGGTCACACAGGAATTCTATGGGGCAGGAATGGAAGGGACATACATGTCTTCTGCCTACATTTCATTGGCAAGAAGTCAGTCACATGGCAAAACCTAATTGCAAGAGAGGCTGGGAAATGTAGGCTAGCTGTGTGTCTGTGAGCTGCAATAAATTGCTATCAATAAGCATATAGCAATCCTTGTCACAGATAACTTAGAGTAGAGAGATACTGCAAGAAAGAGGCCACTTTAGGAGGCTTAACAGGAATCATCTATCACTCACTCATTCCCTTGTCCATTCACCAAGTATTTACTGAGTATCTACTATTGGCCAGCAATGAACTTGGTACTAGAGAGAGAAAAGGAAACAAAAGAGACAGATTTCTGCCTTCTGAGAACGTGTTCTGTGATAACCTATGAAAAAAAGTGTAAGCTACCTTGGAGAGCTTTTTAAATGCAGTCCTAACCTAGTATGGGTGGTCAGAGGAGAGACATTTAAGTAAAAATAAGAATGAGGGTACTGATAAGCAATCCCTCCAAATCCAACAAGATCTGAAAATTAAGTTTTTTGGAAAAATATATTGTAATAAAATCTGAACTGATCTTCGCATATCTGGTGGAAAAGCCTGATCTGAATGGACCTGAGGCTACATATAATCTTTCTATATTGTATTCATTGTGAATAATTATAGATCTGCTGAGAAAATGTTGATATGTTTGATTGCCAAAATAGGTCAAGGAATAGTCTTGCTAGGATGCTTGACAGGGTTACCAGGGAATTGAAACAAGGGGGTGAATTTTAATGAGAACAAAAAAACCACAAATCAACTTCAAAATATATTCCAGTCACCCAGGTTTATGAACATTTTTAATATTCATTCTTCTAATAGTTCTAATAATTAAATTATTTCCATATCTCTGATGTCAAAGAGGAATCATCTTGATTCATCCAATACCTAGAACTGTAAAACAGGCAGTGAGCTATTCTGGTAGCAGCATCAAGAGTAAGTAGTACCTTTAGTGGTCATCGGCTGGACCCATGAGCCATCCTAACACAGAGAGAGTGGACTTAAGAACTAGGGTTTCTGCTGGCGGGGGACTTGCAGACAAAGGCAATTATTTGGGCTACTGTGATATAAAATTGTTTTCTCTTCAAACTATGGCATGGAAGAAATAATAGCAGCCTTGCTGCTTCCAGAGATGTTCTGCTTGCTTACCTTTCCCTAGGTAGTACCTGGTCCCAATCACTTGTTTACAAGACTCATACACACAAGTGAGCGATGAGGAGGTCAAAGCCACCTTGCACTTCAAATCAATAAATCTGGGAAGCAATTGATGTAAAGCAGGGTTGTCCTACAGATCGCTCTCTGATCATGAAAATGTACTACGATGTGTGCTCTGCAATATGATAGCCATGAACCCCATGTGGCTACTGAGCACTTGAAATGTGAGTAGTTTGATGGAGGAAGTGAATTTTTAATTTTATTGAACTTTAAAATTAAACGGCCATATGTGGCTAGTGTCTACAATATTGTAAACTCAAGTGTAAAGATTTACCCTTCTTTCATGCAATCCCGTCATGATTGGAACATAGAGATGGGAATCCTGTTTCCCAGCTCTGGTTTCCTTGGAAATCAAATGCACATTACCAACTGTGGCACATTCTTGAAAGCGCATTGACACTGAGTTTTATTTCTATAAATCGATTTCCCCTAGAAGAGTGTTCTAACCTGGAATACTCTCTTTGCTCTAAATTCTCTGCTCTCAATTACTTACCTCTCTACACCTTTTGTCTCCTACTTGGATTCCCAGATCCTTTCAAGCAATTTTCTTTTCTTTCCTTTCCTTTCCTTTCCTTTCCTTTTCTTTTCTTTTCTTTTCTTTTCTTTTCTTTTCTTTTCTTTTCTTTTCTTTTCTTTTCTTTTCTTTTCTGTCCTTTCCTTTCCTTTTCTTTTCTTTTCTTTTTTGTTCCAGAGAGTTTTCTATCCAAATCTTTCCCTGTAACCATCTATCATAAACACAACTTATTTCACCAATTAAAATAATAATAGTTTCTGATATCCTTTAAGCTACACAATCAACCCTCTGGAGGCATTTGCCACTAGAGTGTAGAGTCCTTGTTAAGATGCTTCTAATTTTAACTAACCACTCATGGAGTACGGATTTCTGATTGGGGCACTTCGAGATCTTATTGAACTGCTTCTAGAAAGTATAACTGTATACACAGTGTGGATACAGAGATATTTTCAAAAAATCACAAGCAGTATAGGAGAGCGGTTGAAGGAAAGAGGACTGGAGCTGTGCAATCAACAACTTTCGAAGATCTGCCTCAAAGATTTGGGAGAAAATTGTATTCTCTTGTCCACCTAACTCTGTCTTTTTGGGTCTATCTTCACCACTGTTGTCTATCATCTACCTTTACCCCGGTTCATTCCTGTAAAGCAACATTTGAGAAAGTAAAAGCAGAGAAATCGGACTGCCTGGGTTTGAAGCCTGGCTCTGCCACTTACTCACCATGGTCTATTTTGTCTCCATCTTCATTTCCTCGCCTGAAGAATGAGGGCAATAATGTCCCTATGCTGTGAGGTCATTCTGAGGTTATGACATAACTAAAATAAAAGCTATGGCACTGTGCCTTACACCTAGCAGTAGCCAATGAACATTTAAAGAAAAACAAATGCATGCTTACAATGATGGGATTGTTTTAGTCAGAACTATATAGGATAAAAGCCACAATTCCTCCTCTCAAGGAGCTTAAGACCCACAAGGAAACAGTAACAAAGTAGTTGATCCTTGAACAGTTCTATGCAAAATGTAGTACCTGGAGTAAACTACCAGATTCATTATCAAACATATAGTGATAAATCAAAGACCACCAGATTTTTCCAATATCTAAGAGGAGGATTAAGATACTTTATCATTAATGGTAATATACAAAGTAAATTTCAGCATAGAAAATACTTTAAAACAACTGATATATTGGAAAACGATGTTTTATTTTAAATGTTCCACATTAGAAATTATCTCTGTTGGGTGCTAAAAACATTTTCCAGGGCCATTTTCCAGTTAAAAATAAGACTAATGTAAACAGTTCAAAAATTAACTATATACAATTGGCCGTTCTGAGCTAAAATATTGTTATTGAGCCCAAATCTAAAATTATAAAACACTTTGCCAGACACAATAACAAGATTGAATCATATTAGGAAACATGTGAATTTCAAAAAGAGCAGAAAGTGTCATCTCTTTTGCATAACTTTGATTATTTCTTATTTTAATAGGTCATCTACCTTTTCACGGTAAAGCTCTATGTTGCCAATTTCTTGCCACAGATATGAACTGAGACTTTGATATGTGAATATGAACCACTTCATGAGAAAGGATGAAATGGCCAATTTAATAAATTGTAGACAAGAGCTAGAGTTTATTTTTTAATAGAAATGTCAGATTTAGGATTATTAACCTGCCGATCTGCAGAAGCCTTAAATATCTGTGAATAATCAAGCCCATGATAGTTTTGACACATTGTTTTATGTTTTTTCATGTCAAGAAATATTATACATATTCTTCATATTTGTGAAACATGATGGATTGCACCAAGTATTCAGAGTACAAGTATAAGTATATTTTTCTTACACGCCTTCTTTTATTCAAAGTGTGGAAAATCAAAAGTAGTAACAAAAAGTCAAAGAAGTACTCACCATTTTGTTTTCCTACATATTAATTTTAGGGTTCTGTTTCATTTTGTTTTACATAGTACTTGGATAGACTTAAAATCTGGAGAGACAAGATTAATTTTGAAGGCATAAGAAATGCGTATTTTTTTGGTCTTACCAGATTCTTCATAGTATAATAGTTCAAATCTATATACTCTTTTTAAATTGGATCTTTAAGAATATTACCAGAATGCTAAGGAGTTCAATAGAAAAAATGTTTATAAATAGGTGGGGATGAGATTTATATGGGGAATGAAGAAAAGTAAAGAGATGCCAAGATAAAGAGCTTAATAGAAGTTGCAATAAACACCCAATCTCTTTTTCCTTTGAATCTGGAAGTGTTACTGTGTTCATAAAGGTGAGGAAAAAATTAATTCTAGTTCAAATCATTTACTACTAGAAAATGTAATTGATTTTCATTACTTAAAACTTAATTAGGTATGTAAATATGGTTCATTAATATCCAGATTTCATACCTGCCTGTTCACCGGGGTGTCAACCTGACTACATTTACTCTCATCAGCTATTTCATTTTCACAAATGGAGTATAAAATTATAACTACTCTTTTGCAGTGTTAGGTCTTACACGTTTCTCCCATTTATTTTGCCTGAGAAGGTAGCTTGAGAGAGGAATTAAGAGAACGTTGCCAAAAAGATCAAATACAAAAACGAGTTTGTAATTTTCAGTCTCATTTAGTTTTATATTTAACAGCATGTTAACCATTTGGGAAAGAAATTCTTCATCAGTTCCTCTGTAAGGTAATGCACGGACTATGATTCCTTTTTTAACCATCATCCACTTGGTTGCAAGGTTCCCCCAAAGCATCTCCTTATAACTAATATGCGTATACTACCACAGGCATGCGCGGTAGTCAACCAAACTAGTCCACTGCAAAGATACACACATTTATGTTATCTTCCAAATTAAATTTTAAAATGAGCATGAGTACCCTCATGCCAGATTACCAGGAAGTTCAGTCTCTTACTCTTGAAGCTACTCCTTTCTTTTCAATATCTAAGGAACTCCAGGGAATACACAGTCTAATGGAGGGATTTAGTCTGGTTTCCAAATCCAAGCAGAGCTCAGCCATTTGCTGACACAATTCTTATCAACACAAAGTATCACTAAAGAAGTCGTCCCATAAAATCAAAAGGCCAAGAAGGAATGTTTCTAGCCCAGGTCTCTGGGGGTGGATAGGAGCAGGGAGTCATGCCTTTGAGGAAACTGTTTCTACCATTTTGGATCCTCAAATTAGTCTAAGTCCCTTCCTCAGAACCAACCTGAGGCAAGTAGCCCTCTAGAGTTCCCAGGTTTACATTCTAATTTTAAACTAGTCGCCAAGGCACCAGTTATCTCAAGTGCCATATCATAAGAGGCACAATAGCACACTTTACGAGGACCACCACCAACATCCCTTTTATCTAATTAGGGATTTAAATACCGAGAATGAGGCTTCTCATTTTAGACCCTCGTCCACAGGCCTTTTATTGCCACTTAGTGTCCCAGACACTCACGGCAGTAATGGTCTTCTTACCTTCCTCTGACATTAGGCCTTGATTACTCTCAGAGGGTCTACATTCTCCATCCTCTTTTGGAGGATGAAGCCATCTTCCTGTTAATGGTGATTTGATTTTTCAAGGATGACCCAAAATCAAAAACAAAATAAAACAAACACAGAAATTAAAAGCATAAGTTAAATATTCAGGAAGAACACCCTACTCCGTTTAGGTTTAATGATCTATTTTCTTTCTTCTTAGCAATAGCATATAAGTCCATCTTCCCTATAGTAGATGTATTAGTCTGCTCAGGCTGCGAAGTACCATCAACTGGATAGCTTAAACAGCAGGAATTTATTTTTTCACACTTTTGGAAGCTGGAAATCTGAGACCAAGGTGCCAGTATGGTCTGGGTTCTGTTTAGAACTCTCTTCCTGGCATACATATGGCCACCTTCTTGCTGTGTCCTCACATAGCAGAGAGAAACAGAAAGCTCTCAGCTGTCTGTTTTTATAGAGTTCTGTGTTCATGACCTCATCTAATCCTAAACACTTCCCAAAGGCCCCATCTCCAAATATTGTCCCACTGAGACTCAGGACTTCACCTAAAGACTGAGGGAGGACACAAACATTCAATCCATAACAGTAGATAAGCCTCATTGTCATCTTTTTTTCTTGGCTAACATTTAAATTTGTTTCAGATTTATTTTATTCCTGAGATGGATAATTTCAATCATACTGAAACTGACCAAGAACACAATTCATTCTGTGTTAGATCATTAATCTTTTGAAAACTTGAATAGAAAGCAATCCATATTTTTATCCAAATCGACTCAACTTCAGCTTACATTTTTTCCCATGTGGTTTTGTATTTTATTTTATTTTATTATTTTATTTTATTTATTTTGTTTTCCAATATGGCTTTTAAAGAAAATCAGAAAACATCCCAACATAGAAAATATATAAGTACACATTCATTGATACATACATACATACATACATACATACATACATAAACTGTTTATCTAAGTGCAGTTTATCTTAATGCAATTAGAATATTAAAAAAATCAAATAAATCTGAGCATCATAATGTCTAAGAATTCTGAGATTTCCTTCATAATGACTAAAGGCACCGACAACTTCATTTACATGTAATTTCTATTTTATACGCTTTACAGGGGACAGCAACATGACTATTTCTAATATGTAAGAAAAAAAGATTCATAACTGATCATAACAGAACATATTAATATTAAATTAATATTAATGTTAAATCACAACTACATAAAAGCTGATAGGAGATGACTAGCAGTAACATAATTCAACTTTTATGTTATCTCTATGCAGTTTCCTAACAACCGAAATAATAATGATATCACTTTATGAGACTCGTAGATAACCTAGAATAAAAATTGTTTCCTTAGTCCCCCTGTCTAAAAACATATACAGCCATCAAAATTCATTCACGTGTATACATTGGCAAGAAAAATTAGTATGATAGCAAAGGTAAAATATCTCAATAACTTCAGAATCCAGAGGAAAACTTGGAAGGAAGAAGAGTACATTTTTAAAAGCTAGGGACTCTTCTAGGAGGGTCCCTATGCCACCTGGTGTTAGAGTCTCTCCATAAGCGAGGAGATGTCACAGTTGAGGTATTAAAATGAATATTGCCAGGAGATCTGAACTGCCCGCTTACGTTATGTACCCTCAGCGTACCTACGTGTGCCATTAGTTTTTTATAAAGAAAGAAAAGATCCATGCTGTTTTTTCTAAGGTGGGCTGGAGATATTGTCTATACTGTAAGTATTTCAATTGCTCCAAAAGTTTAAGTATTATAATTTGTAAAACAAATATAATGGCTTCACCCTAGTATAGAAGAGGTGGTGCTAATTAGTGGGAAGAATTTACCATGTGTCATCTCAGATGTGTCAGGGACTCTAGTCATGGAACCATGATTTCAAATAACTTCATAAGATTTTAAATCCTATGCAATTTTCTTGTATTTCATGTTCTGCATGCCATTCTCAGGGACAGCAAGGTAGAGGGAGGGGAGGAGATTATATTTCCACATATAGACTTGGGCAAAGAGCAACACCAAGGGTAGTGCATGGAGCAACAGTTACTGCAACAGAGAAAGAAAACAGGAAATGACATTAAATGAAGGCCTACTTCACACCAGCCTATATGCTGGGTAGTTTGTATACACAATCCCAGTTAAAGAGTACAACAAACTTAGGAGGTATATGTATTATTTTTCCTATTGAGAATAATGAAAATATTGAGACTTGATACCCAAGGCCGACACCCAGCACAAATGGGATTCTAACTTGAATCTGTCCAATTGTGAAGTCCAAGCTCTTTTCTCTATGCCATATGTACAAATATACCGTATTGCTTCTACTGCATCTCAGAGACCTTTCTGTACTAGCATGAAGCCACTTAATTTATATTCCAGGTTGTGCTTATATCATTTTTATATGTCAAACAGTTTCTCCTGTTTTAAAAGAAAGTACACCAACGTGAACTTAAACTTGAAAATCTCAGCCATTATTGTAAACCAAATGCTGCTTGAAGTTCTGATTATGTAGATGAAACTGGTTGGAGAAACCATAGATTTTTGATTTTCCCTCATAGCTATTTATACTTCTGTGACTGTCATTGAAAAATATATACAGAATTTATACGTTTGGGTTTGGCTTATCTTTATTAATTATAGGAAGGGTTTTTCTTCTACCTGATATCAAGTTATGCATGTTGTAACTATAATTTAGATACTATCACTGGTCTTAGAGTCAGATTTCAAATGCAGGCTTAACACACTGTTGTGTTTCATGAAAAAAAGGAAAATGCTGAGTCATGTTTCTTATCCTAGACTCCTGGGAGCTTCGCTACATTTCTAGGCACTGGGGCTGTTCACCTGTGGGTTTGTCACCACCCTGCCTTAAGATGCACACTGCCTTCTCTGCTGGATGGGCACTTACTTCAGTTCTTCTCTCCACCATAAAACCAGCACGGATCATTTGAACGTAATCTTTGACAATGGCATTTTACTGTGCCTTTGGGTGCAGGTCGCAGCTATCATCCTAGTCTCTATGCTTTCTGTTGGCTAGTGGATGGGGGGATTTTGGCCTCGAAGTTCCATTTAACTTTTCTTTATTGCAAGATTGTCACTTTACAACAAAGCATCATGACAAAAAAGCTAAGCAGTTGGTGAAAAAGTAATTTCATCTGCCTTCTACTAAAGAGACAACATGGTGCTGTAGAAAGAATACCAAACATATCTCATCTCACTTCACAGGGAAGCAGAGGTGACACCCGAGTCTTTTGTTACCAACCAGTAGTACGTGTCATTAGACAAGTCACTTAATTTTCGTGGCTCAATTTTTCAACATCAAGTACTAATAATACCTCCTCTGCCTTCCTTAATCTGTTAATGACATTCAAATGAGACCGAGTGTAAAGGTGCATTGTAAAATAAAGAGCGCTCCACAAAACTCCAAGCTTCTGTGATGTTTCTGATTCCAACCTGAAAAATCCTTTATTGTCTCTCTTACTCGTTTGGCAACCTGAGCAAACACTGCTATAATCAGGGACCAACTCATCCCAGTTTGCAAGGAACATTACTGAATGTAACAATAAAAGTCCCACACCTCAGAAACCCCTAAGTCCCAGAGGAATCAGGGTGTGTTGTTGCCCAAGTAATAAAAAAATTACTTGATATCCCTGGGAAGGGGATAGATCGCTAAATACCGATCACTATAATTGATATTTAGTGATATATTGATAAGGAAACTGAGTGCTGGTAGGCGTTCGGGATCCCATCCTTAAAGCCAGACCTGACTCACTTGTCCGTGCCCATTGGCAGGTCCTCATCTTCTGTATCGGTGAGTGTGAGAATCTCTCTGAGCCCAGAATCAGTTACCAGGCAGCTCTGCTCTCCCTACCCTCTCCTATCTCTTCCCACACACATCCAAAAATCTGTCTAACATTTCATGCACTTTCACAATCATGTGAAATTTTCAGTCCAGCCAAGATGATATAAGATGGTTACTTTTTTTTCTTCTTCTTTAATACCAGAGCCAATAAAGCAATTATCTCAGCCTGAACTGCAGACTCCCAACCAGCCTTAGGCTGGTCAACTCAGTTTCTCCATTCTAACCCCTACACTCCCACACACCTCAGGCGAATGAAAAGAGGGGATGTGGCCAGGCTCCTCCTGCTGCCGCAGTGACCTCCTGCACCGTTGTAGATACGGCCTAATCAAAGGCCTGTTGTTTTCTTTTGGCTCTGGGACTCACAGGCTGTGGGTGTCTCTGTAGCATGATCACAAACACTTAAAAAAAAAAAAAAGAGAAAGGACATATCCAGTTTCATTACTTCAACTCTAGCACAGTAGTTTATGAAAAGAGAAGACGTGAAATTATATCAAAATGGTAGCAGTAGAATAATCACCTCCCTTTGAATTTCATAGAAGAAATGAAAGTTTAGGTGATCAGAGGCGACTTTAGTAGCTCCAAAGCTACTGTCAAGAAAACAATCCAAGAACTGGCCAAACGTGCTGGACTACTCTCCTATGAATCATAAGAATTACCTCAGGCCTCTGATGGGCTGATGCCCATGTGCCCCGGGTCCCTCTCACCTGTGGGAAACAGGTTCTTAGCATGGTGAGTTGCCAGCATGACCAGTCACCAGCTTCTTGGTCTTTGCCAGGGCTGGGCACAGGAGTTGCAGGACCCGTCTTGATGCTTACGCTTTTCATTTTTTAAAAATCCCTTTACACATGTAATGATGTGTTTTATAATGAATTTTTTTGAAATGCTGTGAAATGGGTTTTAGGGCTTGAGGGTGTTTGGAGAGGCCGTAGGAACAACGTGACGTCTCCAAAAGAAATTAAACTGTGGATATTTTAAACGATTCCAAGTTTCTTCACTAGAGAGGGATCAGTGATGTGCTGACAAATGTTTAACAGAAACTCTGGAGAAAAAAACAAAAACAAAACAAACAAACAAAAACCTAAAACTTGATTTCAGTGTTTGCTCATTTTCATGGTGTAAATACTTCCACCATGACCCATTTAACTGGCTCCAGCACATTGCTGACAGTAATTCTAGTTTTCCTTTGCCAAGGTTAGTCTTACCTGATGCATGTTATGAAAACATATTAATAATTAAAATTTATCAAAATTATTTGTTATACTACTCTAATAAAAATGTCACTTAACTTTCTTAACTAACCTTTCACAATTTGGTATCTTATTCATACTCTTCAGTCCCCTGCCACATTCATTTTTTATTTTGTCTATTTCTTTTTCTTATCTAGCTCTTACTACTTTTCTCTGCACTGAGAATGTTTGTAGCCAGATTTTTCTGTTTTTATTTTTTACCTTTGTTGTTTTTTTGTCTTGGATTACCTAAAAGTTATATCGTTCAGCAATTCCCTTCTATCCTCAATACTCGGAACCTTGGTTGGCTCCCACAATTTTTAGGATCAAATTCCAACTCCAGGGCCTTTGTGCTATGGCTTTGACCCTACCTTCTGTCCCCAGATCATGGTCCTTCCAGACTTCTCTAGTTAAACTTGCGCTCAGACTACTCCAAAATTCTTGCAGCAATCTGAATACACTGAGCTGCTCTATGTCTCCAAGCCTCCCCACCTGTGGCTTCCTCTGAACATTGAACCTCACTAACCCCTTTGTGTCAGGATCTCTCTGCGCTTCTAATCCCTGCAACTACAGCACTCTTTGCTCATCAGCATCTCAGTGGTGAACATAAGTGTTGGTACTGAGCTGTCTCCCTCCACTTAGGCTGTGACCATTTCACACATGGACAGTTATCCTACTTGATTCCTGGCACTTAGCAAAACGCCTGGTTCTATACTAGATGTTCAACAAATGCTTGCTGAATAAATTAATGAATGAATGATCATTGAGGCGATGTCATCTTTGATACCTGTTTTGAGTCAAAAGGGTTAAAAGACCCTTGATTTTAATTGAAAACAATGTCTATCAATATATTTGCAAAGGAGATTGATTTATTAAAATATGATACAGCCATTGAGTAGAATTAAAATATAGGAATTCCAAAAAGTGAAAAATCCAGATGCAGGTTAAAACCGTGTACAGCATTATCTATCTTATGTAAATAAAGAGCACACAGGCAAACACATATGGAAGTTTTCAGAAGCGTGTATAAATAGACTTTCACTTTCTGTTTTATATTCTGTTTGATTTTTGTTTTATCATGTATATTTACTTTTAATAAGAAAATATTTATATGAGAAATACGTTACCCAAAATTATAAAATGTTAGGACCATGGGGATTTTTTTCTTATTCTTTTCTGTAATTAGCAAACATAAATAATAATCAAAGCTAAAGGCGGTGATGTCGTCCACACTGATAGATTTTTCAACATTGCATGTGAACCCACCTCCGGTAAGGGGGTTATCTTTCTATTGTATAGTTTCAGTGAAACCTGTTTCCTGGCAGTGGTTGCCAGGGCACACCTCCTTCTCTCTTATTCTCCATCACTTTCACTTTAAAGGCCTAAGGGCAGGAAAGATATAGTGGAGGAAGCAGTAAGTAGTGTTAGCATTGTTTTGTGCATGCTGGATAAAACGGAGCTCTCAATGAACTTCACTGAGCATAGCGCGTGCCTCTGATTCCGCCAGTGTCTCTCATAGCCGATCATCTCCTTTTAAGCTTTGCAGGAAAAGTCTCAGAACGCAATCAATGAAAAATAACTACTACTCATCGCTTTGGTGCTGGTCTATGTAACAAAGCGGTCTTATAACTGCCTTAAAAGGAATACACTCCTCTCCACACCTATCACATATTATTCTCTTAACATTGCCACAAACTAAAAGCAAACAAACAAAAAACAGATTGTGAAATAATACAGAAAGTTATTTTTAATTAAAAGTCAATGTATCAACATTAATAATAAAAGAAGATTGGAA
Organism: Rousettus aegyptiacus; assembly: GCF_014176215.1. Taxonomy (NCBI): domain Eukaryota; kingdom Metazoa; phylum Chordata; class Mammalia; order Chiroptera; family Pteropodidae; genus Rousettus; species Rousettus aegyptiacus. The sequence continues at coordinate 118,257,644 of NW_023416295.1, forward strand.
TAATAAGTAGCAGCAGAGAGACCTAGAAGGAGGCCTGCCTCTCCCAAGGGCGGATGGCAAAAAACACCACATGCCTTCAACATAAACACTGACTCCAGATTGATTGTGTTGTGGCACAATGTGATTGTGGTTTATGGTTGTGGTCCCATTTTCCCATTTTTATCAGAGAAGGTCCTGGTGGCATCGATAACCATCGCGGAGGGAGACATGGAGAGTAGAGAGTCAGGAACCGCAGCAGACACATAAGGACTTGGAGCAACAGCTGGCACAGCACCATTTTTTCTCCTTTCCCTACCCAAGCTGTACTGGCAGCCATTACAAGGCTGGATATGGGAGAGATGCAGGAGGTATGAAAGATAACACTAGGAGAAAGAGAGGAAAAAGCTTAAACCAAAAGGGCTCTGAGCCAGTCTAACACTGGAGTTGGGGTGGCTTTGACCTGCGAGGTACAGTTCGAGTTTTCTGGGACCATTATAGGCTGAAGCCAGATAACATTGAGAAAATCTTTGGGCCCATAAAAGTTTTGAGATCTTCGAAGTCCAAACTTTCTCTGATTTGGGCTGCTGGTTTCTGCTTTGTGGGTATCTTGATTCCAGTACTCTCAAAGGTAAGGTAGAATCTTGAAGACTGAAAACAAGAAGGTGGCTTCTTAGGTGGCTCTTGGCTTATAAGAAGATGGTTAAATGAAATTTCTTATTGTCTGGAGCATCCCAGGTACGTGAGCTATAGACACAATACAGGAAGATAAGAAACTTTTGGATTGAAACTCCAGGAAGTTATCTGAGGTTCCCTATTGAGCTCTGGTTTAAAGCTTTCTACTGTTCTAAGTGTCAGCCAGACCGTGTTATAAATCAGCTGTCCAACCCATGTTGAAAGCCATCACTGCAATGTCTTTCTTTACAACTAATCGCAGGTTTATAAATTGGTATTTAATTCTTGTTGTGTGACCTTGGTATATTATGTGGCTGCTCTTCATCTTTATACCTTTATCAGCAAAAGGAAGACCATAGGTGTCTGTATCAGTTAGGATGCAAGTAACAGAAAACTCACTTCTGGCTGACTTGAATTATAAGGACAAATATTAGTTTACATAAAGGAAAGTCCAGAGGTAGGATAGGTTTCAGCATTGGTTGATCCAATGATTCAATGATTTTATCAAGGACCCAGGTACTTCTGTTTCTCTATTATGTCATGAATATTCTGTCATGTCATCTCAGCCAGGTTCTTTTTGGATTGTAGGATGGCTGCATGGGAGTGTTTAGGGCAACCTTTTTTATTCCCATCAGGTGGAAGAGATTCACTGGCTTCCTGTGTCTTTCTGAAATGTTTTATTTAAAAAAAAAAAAATTTTTTTTTCAGAAACTCAGCAAATCTTTCCTTATGACATGTTAACCAGAATTGAGTAACATGCCATTGTGTCTGCTGTGGTTCCTGACTCTACTCTCCATGTCTCCTTCTGCAATGGTTCTTGATGCCACCAGGGTTCTCTCTAACTAAAATGGGAAAATGGGGCCACAACCATAAACCACAATCAAATTGTGCCACATCGATCTAAGGTCAGTGTTCATGTTGGCGGCATGTGGTGTTGCTTGCTATCTGATCTAATTTTTGGAGAGGGGAATGATACTGACTTTAGACAAATTAGATTCACTCCTGAAACTCAGTTTCTCAGAGGTTCGTGAAGTAGGTAGGTACCTGAACAAATTTCAAATTCTGTTAAGAAGAAAAAAGTGGAAACGAATGTTGGGCTGGCATCCAAGAACCCCACACTGCCTGATAGATGAAAGAATCAATTCTTCTCTCAGTTACTAGTTACTGTATCCGGGTGATATTTCTATAAGTTGTATATTGAAAATGTTTGTGGCTAGTTGTATTAAAGGTTTTATTGTCCACAGACAAGAGTAAAAGCAGTATGCATTTATTTTATTTTATTTTATTATTTTATTTTATTTTATTTTATTTATTTTTGTATTTGTTCCCACTGTATAGTACCAAACACATATATTTTGGGAATATCAATTCTTAGAGAATTCTTTAAAAGATTTTTTTAAGAAAAAAAAATAAACCTTTCAATTTAGGAACCCAAAGCAGCAATTTGGATGGCAATATTTTACTTTTAAGACTTTAAAAAACTATTTGTATGGCATTTGCCAATAAATATTATTTGAGGGGTACTAGTGCTTATGTCATTTAAATTCCTCCATGTGTTTATTTATCTAGATGTAAGGATAATAATACATGCCCTACTATGAGATAATGTCTGTGAAAGAGTATTGTAAAGTATAAAACAACTAAAGAGTTGTAAAGATGTTAGTAGAGCCCTGGTCTCACAGTTCAAAGGATTTATGAGAACAAAGACACTTCCTCTAAGACTTCAAGGTCTGTTCTATTGACAAAGAAGGGAGCTTCCATAAAAAAGAAGTGAAGCAGTTTATTAATATGTTAATTTGGACTTGATCTCCTTGGGTTTTTCCTCTCTCATTTTAAGTAGGCTTTTTGGGCTTTTGTGCCTCAGATATTCTTATTTGAAAGAAGGCAGAGGGTACCTGAATTTAGTGTTCTTCTTGTTACTTATAAATACTTAATCTCACTGAAAAGATAATGGGAAGTGTCATGGTGAAGGCTGGGAGAAGGTGAATGCTTTTGAAGACAAGGAAAGGGGGAGGTAGTGGGAAAGGAGATTGATCTGTGGATCCCATGAGCACCTGAGATTTGGAATCACTCCTTAGCTGTGTTCCAAGGAGGTAATAGATCTATAAGCTGCATGGAGTACCGCAAGAGAGCAAGATACTATTTAAAAAAAAAAAAAAAAAAGTAGCAAGCCTTCTGATACCACTGCAGACTTGGGTAAGGGCTAGAGTGATCAACTGTCCCAGTGTGCCCAGCACAGTCTGTGAAGTGTGGAACTTCTAATGCAAAAACCTGAAAAGTCCTGGGCAAGTAGAGATGACTTAATTACCCAAGGGGGAAGAAAGTGGCAACCATGATGAAGAGGAGATCAGAAGACCTTCTCCTGCTTTGTGGACAGCGCATATGTCTTCTCCAATTGAGAGTTACCTATGAAGGGAGAGGATATTCGAACCACAACTGAGTGATTTGGGGGACTCAGATTCAACTTTTTCATCCAAAGGAAACAAAAAAGATAATATGTTTTTCTTTTCCCTTTTTTTTTTTTTTTTTTCTTTCTTTTCTTTTTTTTTTTTTTTTTTTGCATACCGTAACTTGGGCACTGAGATTCATATCTTATACATAGGTTAAAGAGATCCAAGACCCCAGAACTAAACTTTTTGACCAGGTGTATTTTGGAAATCAGAACTGTTTGGATTTTAGAAAGGTATTATAGTATGTGTTCTATGTAATACATAACAGCTCTAATACAGTAAACTGTAATCAGATACATTAATATTTTTATATAAATATTAATGTTTATGTCAAATGAGTTAAAGAACAATTAATAGTCTTATGTCAGTTCAAGTCAGGTTATGCTCCCAATTGAGTTTGGGTTAATTTAGGTTTTGCCACCAAGTTAGTTACAGTTTCCAGAAATTTTAATATCTTGGAATTGTGGATAATGAATGGATTTTTGCTGTATTTGTAAATAATTAAAGACATAGAAACATGTCTCTAATTTATTATAATATTAAGTGAAAGTAAAATCTATCCCGTGTTTTCCAATATTGACTTAAGATGCTGGAGGATTTATGAACATATTATACTGCTTAAGACACTCATAGAATTTATCAGATCCTAATATTGGAATCAATAACATTTAAATTAAATATGTGATATATGCATCATTCAAATGTTTCATTTACGCATTATAGATTTTTATTCAGACAACCAATGTGCAATTATCACAATTTAAAATAGCTTCCCATAAAGTTCAATTGAAATGCTGAATTTACTTGACCTAATAATGAAGAAGATATTTTTTTCTTGAGTTATACTGAACTACAGAGTGATGACCTATAAGTTTTCTCTGGGGCTTTAGCCAAGAAAGTTTCGTTTCATGTCGGCAGAAGCAAAGTCAAGGACACTGGTTTACACACTGCCATCAGGGCTCAGACAAATAATGATAATACAGTATAATGATACTACAGAAGGTGTGGTTATTGTAAGCACATTTAATTATGTACAAGCACAGTCATTCTCTATCCTGACTCAAAATCATGATTCTCAGGGCCTGGAAAGCTGTATCCGATAAGTTTACAATCTTTAAAACTTTGGTGGCTTCATTATTATTCTTCACCAGAAAGAGCGCCCAGATCTAATTTATTCAGAGCTTTGAAGATAAGATTCAGTATCTTGAATCAAATTCAGTCGTAAATCAGTAATAAGTGAAAGAAGCACTGGCTCATTTGTCATAATTTTTAGATTTTCCTTTCCACAGGGAAAGCCATGGGGGAAAGAGAAGGTATCTTAGACATTTTTCCTCTAATGAAACCATGTATAACATGCACCTAGGTTGGACTTTATGTCCGCATTTTCACCTATCTTATTTTGTCTCATAACATGCAATTTGTCTCTCTAATCACATACGATGGTTTGTAAAACTCGATGCTTTAGGTAGGTTTTTTCTTCTTCATTTCATGTGGTTTTCAAAAGGCATCAAAATCAATCCTCTTGTCAGAACTGTTTATTTTGTCTTCTGAGATCTCCTTGGTGTCAGAATTCGGTGCAGTCATTCATTTCCATTCCTTCCATCTCGATATTCAAGACAAACCCATTACATGCACTGAAATCTAAAATATTTATGTGAAGGCAACACTTGTCTCTAATTATTGCAAATGAGGCTCCTTGTCTCTTTCATGGTATCTCCTCAGAGAGGGAGTGTGTGAAGAACTGTGGTAATCATCTTTTTCTCTCTTTTTTCCCTAAGCTCCTTTAAACCTTCATAAAAACTCTCTTCAACCAGCTACCCTGTGGCAAATGCATTTAACATTTCGTGTTGCTTCTGCCTTACTGATTGGCCCTGTGAAGGCTACTTGGCCTGATCCCTAGGCTTACAGCACTCCTGTGACCCGTGGGCCACATCTGGGGCCTTGCAGAAGCCATCAACATAAAGGAATCTCTGCAACTAAGAGATGAACAGGCAAAGATAATATCGCCTATCCATATTGACCAATTTTGTTTTTTTTTTTTGTTTTTTGGGTTTTTTTTTTTTTGCTCTGAAGTTCAGTGAACTAAGAAATCTCAGGGAAGTTTTAATTTAATACTGTTCTCCTTAGCAAATTTCGCCTAGGATTCTAACCCAAAAACCAAAGACCAGAATGGAAGCACATCTCATATTTTTCGGTTCACTATTAAATGTGATAACTGATTCTTCAAGCCCTTGGCATATAAGTCTCTATTTCTTTTCACTGTGAAATTATAATTAATCACCCTGTAGAATAAGAAATCAAAGAGAAATATAACGTCATGGAAATGTCCTAATTAAGAGTAAATTATACAGACTATTATTTCATGGTATAAGCCCCAAACCATCTACATTGAGTTCTAGCTGAAACCTCAGTGAGAGGTTTCTGTTTTTAAAAGTCTGCTCGTTGTTCATAATAATGTTACTACAAGTGAGAGATATTTAGGCTTAGTAGCTTTTTTTTTTAATTAAAAAAATGACTCTTGTCCTGTAATATTGATGCCATCAGCACCCAGTAAACAATGACTATTTATTTCTTAAAGCTGAACCTGGAAGAATGGTGTATGTAGACCATAATATTCACTTTGAGATAGTGAAGACCTGGAATGGAGACTGGCAGAATCTCCATCTTTGTCAGCATCTCATCTGATTGCCCTCTACAGCTCTCCCCCCAACTTTGTTTCACACCAGAAGGTGTAGTTTTCTCACCAGGGTAACATCTACTGTCTTCTTTTTCTTCCCATCAAGAGTCATCAATTTCTTCTAGAACTTTAGAAACAATGAGATCAGCCAATATGTAGTCTAAACTAATAGGAATATAACACTAACATCTTCTGAATAGTCATCAAGTTAAAAACAAACAAGAACAAAAATTATCTAGAAAAATTACCAGGACCAGGGGCTACACCTATTGTGAAATTATTAGTCTTGAGTCTGAAGGTCCTCTTTGTGATAAATTTATAAATGGTGCTACTTGAATTAGCTATGTTTTGAGTTTTCCTGCAAACACAGAACATTTGGTGTTCTTTTTCTTTCTCCCACATAGAAAATTGGAAGCTTCCACCTGTTACCTTGAAAATAAAATTAGGTCATCTGTTCTCTCATAAAAATCTAACTGTAAGCAGGATTTCTATTTTAAGGCAAAATATTTGTTGTAATAATTACATCAATACCAAACAGATATATTTAACTTGAAACTCCTAGAGAAATAAAGCACCTGCCTGGAACTCTCCCCAAACATGCTTCAGAGCAGCAATTAGGGTTCAAGAAGATGATTTTTAAGTCATGATATGAACTGCCATTAAGTGATTCCTCAGGTACCATCTAATCGGTAGCCTGGAGGATTCCCTACTGAGCATTGCCAGAGAGCTCTGAGTGCTGATATCTACTTACCTCAAACCAATGGGAACTGCATTAGTCCCTTGTTCCCAATGCACAAAATAAAAAGTAATACACTTCTAAAACCTAGATCTTCAGATACAGATTTACGTGACATGAGGGTTAGAGCAATACATTTTGTTCTACTTATAGATGTAACCCAAGCGCCTAGAACACTACCTGGAATATAGAGTAGAGGATGTTCAATGAATGAATAAATGACTAACACCACATAAAATAGATAAGCTGCAACCACCAAAGGGAAGACCTTCAGCATCATAGAAAATCAGTCCAGCAAAGAGGGATTTCCCTGAGCCCTAATTGACCATTTCTAGCTTTTCTTTGTTATTTCTGGTCTGTCTGTCTCTCTTTCCAAAGAGAAAAAGTGAAACTTTTTTTTTAGGGGGGGAAGGAGTGATAGTGTATGGGTCTAAGATTAGAATTGTTTGCTCATAGGGCATGTGCATGATTATCATACTACGCTATAATTATTTACTTGTCTGTCTTCTTCAGGGCTGAAGTCTCCATTAGGCAAAATAAATAAATAGACAAATAAACAAATAAACAACACCTTTAAGATTGAAGAAAATGTTTAAATCTATAATATCAAAATACAAAATTTCATCTTTACACCAACTTTAAAAATACCATTTTTAATATTATTCACTGCAGGAAGGGACTCATGAAAGTCATGCTGCAGACCCCATCTCCATTAAGCTATGAGTTTATTTTGTTTGAGAGTCATATTTTTTTTTGTCTTTGTAAACTCACAACCTATCACAAGACCTGGGAAACATTTGGTATTTAATATATGTTTGAAGAATGACTAAAATGAAATTAATAAATATGTATTCTTAAGGCAAGCCAGACAAAAATGCGGTAAGAGACAGCAGAGAAGAAAGGGCTGATAAAAAAAAGTTGACAAGAAAAAGTCATGTTTTTAGGCATGGGCTGGCAATAGTAGATGAGAATGCCTTGGAGGAGGCTTGGGAAGTGAGAGGCTGAAGCCAAGGAGGTGTGGGGAGGTATGGGGGAGGTTCTGTAACATGTTGGTGCTAAGTCCACATTTGGCAGATGATGATGTGTTTTCTGGCAGACTGATGAATAATGGAATTTAAATGCTAAAAGTGCTCTTAAGAGCTGTTCTAGTCCAACTCCTAATTTGACAGATGAGAATAGTGAAGTCTATTAAATTACTAAGAAGTTAGAACTTAATTCTAGTGCCCTTTCCACTGCTCTTTCAAATCTGTACAATGAATAGTCAGAATTGTATTTGCAAGGCATGATGGTGAGATGAACAGCTAATATGGAATTCATGTGTTTATTATGGGTATGTATAATACACATAATGTAGCATAATGGAGTCATTTTCAGAAATCTTAATAGAGCTACAAGCTTACTTTTTAGGTCACAGAATAGGACGTTTTAACTTAATTCTCTCAACCCTGCTACATATTTGATCTGGAATCACTAGCATCTGCCCAGCCACCTCCAAAGTAGGAAGCCTGACTCTGTTGTCATTACTAAATTGGTCAAATGACTGACAGTGCAGATAGCCAGATTTGCCTATCCTGAAACCAGAACCCAGAAGCCTCCCTCATTGACTGCCAACGACACAAGAGGAAGAGGGTGAGACTATAAACAAAGTAAAGAAACTCTCCTACTATTAACAAGCAGAGGAACAACTCAAAGATCATTGAAGGTTTTCTCATCTTCACACCAAAATCGGTAGGCTCCATTGATTCCACTCATTACAAAAAGTCCTGGGTCTACAGGGTTCCCATGAAGCTTTCTTTCATTCCTAGGGGATAGCTGACAAACTGTGTCCAAATGTTTGAGACATTCTTGAGGCATTTGACAAATTACTGAGGACTTATTCTGCATAAACGGCAGACTAGAATATGGAGATGCAAGGATGAATTACATTTTAATTCTGTCCTAAAGGAACTTATGGTCTCAATGAAAGGGAAAGAGAAGAGCCAGCAGATGGTGTTCTGATCATGATCACAGTGTTCAGGATGACTTGGCTCCATTCTGCCTCTAGGACATTCTTTTATGAGTGACTGCTTGGGAGACTCTGGAACAACATCAATTCCCCACATGCAAGCCAGACTGAGAAAGCTGAAGTGGAAGGGAATGAGGGTGGGAAGAGGTGGAAGCGAGGGTGGGAGATGGGGAAAGATATTGCAATCTGAGAAGTTCTCAAGGACATTCCGGTTCAGTAGAACCCACAAAAGTAGCTAAACTTTTTTCAAAATCTAGATTGGCTTTATAGTGCAATTTTCCAAAGGAGAGAGTGTCTAAGAACATTTAGCATCCTCACAGAATCAACCTACGTGTGGGTCATGCCACGTGATGGGAAGGAGGAGGTTTCCACTTTCTATATATAAATTGTTTTCATCAGGTATCTGTGAGGTAGGGATGAAACCCTTGTTGTTATATCTGGCTTGGAAACTTTAAGTTACTCTTCAATAAACTAGCTTCCACTCCAGATTCTCAGAAGGCAGGCCCATTACTTTTAATTAATAAAGGCCCAAAGCTCCACAAAACCTTTTCCCCCATCAAATTCACCTGTGCAATATGAACAGATTAACTTTTTTAAAATACCAATTTCTATATGTCATTCCTACAGACCAAAACTTTCGATGGCTCATCATGAGCAATAGAAAAAGAACGAATTCCTTACCTGACATTAGAGAGTGAACCTACCATTTCAATCACCTTGACCACTGCTTCACATGCAGGCATGCTGGGAGATTTACTCAGGAACCTCACAGCATGTCACACATACTCTCATCTCCATACCTTGCCCACACTGCTCTTGACCTGGTGAATACTCACCTTTTCTCTTTGCCTATTCGTTCATTTTTTATTGGGCAAATATTTATGGCATACTTGCTCAGTTTCAGAAATTTTAATAGGTTCTGGGGATCCAGAGATCCTGAGTAAGACAAACATATCCCTACTTCAGGAGTTTTGAACTCCAGCTTTGTTAAGTGCTATGCAGAAGTATGAGACATTTCGATGACATAACAGTAGCATATTACCTCATCTGGCGGGTCAGGGAAGACATCCCTGAGGGAATGATTTTTAATATGAGTTGTAAAAAATTAAGAGTATTTAGTCAAGCAGTTGAGCATTTCATGAAAAAAGAACCACGTATTTAGAGCCCTAAAGCAAGTCCAAATCCCACCCATCCTGCTAGTTTCGGCTCAGTTTACAGCTTCTCGTGAAGTTTTTCATGATCCTTGGAGTCCATGTTGAAGAAACACTTGCCTTTCTGGACTTACTGACACTGTAATTCTGTACCACTTTCCTAAGATTTTAGTCACAGTTGGTCTTATGGTGTCACCTTTTATGCTTTATCTTCTCACCTGGATTATTGAGGCAGAATCACGCTTTAAATGTCTTACAATCCTTATGAGCATCTGGCTCCTAGTAAGAGCTCAATAAATATTAACTAAGTGTATGCATGCATGTATGCATGACTGAATAAATGAACGCATGGCGTTGGTCAGTTAAGATTGCATATGTGGCCATTCAGTGAGTATCAGCAGAGGGTATCGCAGCAGTATAGAATATACTGTAATATTGACCTTGAAAAGTAAAAGATTCACTCACTATTCATCTCATTAAATAGAGCCTAACCCCAACATTCCCCAAAGAACCATGAAGATGGATGAGTGGTCAGAAACTGCTTGTTCTATTCATAGTGCCGTAGAAGATCCTTCTCTAACAGGTGATATAGTATATAAATTGTTCTCACAAAAGTCTCACAGTGGAATGGGCTGAGTTCTGTTGGATACAGCACACTCTTAGTGAAAGAAAAATCACCTTAACCAGCCTCCAGGCTAGTAAAATGCTAATATTACAAAAAAAAATTTACTTAATTTCTGGCCTAATAGATCAAATGAGGATTCCACAACACAAATGAAGCCAACAAAATATGAGATTTATTTTAATCACTCACAATTGGTAATGCACACAGCTCTGCTCAGATTCTGAAATTTGATCAAAGGTTTTTTGAATCGTTTAGGGAAGCATTTATCAACCTCAGGACCACTGGTATTTTGGACTGGAGAGTTCTTTGTTGTGAGAGCTGTTTTGTGTGTTTCAAGATATTTAGCCTCTACCTATTAACTTCAGTGGCATCTATCCTCTCCCCTTCCCATTTACGACAAGTGGAAACACCACAAATTACAAAATATCTCTTGGGGAACAAGATCACCCCCATCAAGAACGACTAGATTAGTATGTTAAGTATATATGAAGACAATCATGTCTATTTTTTTCCCACAAGATTATCAGTCCCTAGCTGAAGCTCTGTGTAACAATCTAAACTCAGAGACTTATCATCAATATTGTTGTCTTTTCTTAGACAATTCGTACTTGAGACCCAGTGATAACTGTGGCAGAAACTTCTAACTTTTTCTATTATTCATTCTTCTCATTCACCCTGGAAAAACAATCCCTGATTTCTAGCTGGGCATCCAGAATAAGATACTTCCTTGTCTTGCCAATGACTTACAAGCAGAATTAATGTGTACCACTTCCTGAAATATCCTTCAAAAGAGGAGATATGCCTCTTTCTATTTTTTATTTCTGCCACTTCATATGCATGTAATTACTGGAGCTCCAGTAGCCATATTTGATTATGAGGTGACCTTGGAAATTTAAGACACTGGTACTGGAGCAACAGATGAAGAAAGCTGACATTGTTGTGGGACCTAATCAGCTCTGAACTGCTACTTCCAGACCATTACATGAGATTATGATTCTCTGTTATTATGGGTCTCTGTTACTTTCAACTGAGCATGATATTAACCAATACAATTGCTTATGGTAGACATTTATTATATTTTCAAAAGTCTCTGAGTCATTACTTTCCTCATGTTAAGAAGCTTGGTCTGTTGTTCTACTAAGATCTGTATCGAAAATTCCATCCTCTCATCAATTTCCCTCTTAGCACGCAATACAGGAGGTTTGTTATTTTGGTAATAACCCTCTCATCACCTTTTACTCTATTATTTTAGTCATTTATTTACACTAGATACACTCTTGCTACCCACTTACTAAAAGTCGATATCGCCTTACTCCTATCAGACATACAAAAATGGAACGAAAATGCCCAATACTGGCAGAGTTACAAGAAAAAGAATTCCCTCGTAGATTTCTGGTGGAAATGTGACATATTGCCATCTTTTTAAATCAATCTATTAATAGCTAGTAAATTTAAAAATGCATATACCTTTTCTCCCAACTGTCTACTTCTAAGAAATCAATATTAATGAAAGATATATGCATAGAGATGTTTCTTGCTTTTTTTCTCACAGCAGAAAAACAATAAAAAGAAAAGAATACCTCTCATAAAATAAGGGGCTGAATAAATTTGAGATCCATCAACATACAGCTGGTATTTAAAACCATGAAACTGGATAAAATTGCCTAGGAAATGAGTGGAGAAAGAGAAGAGATTTGAGGACTAAGGGCCGGAGCACTGCAACATTAGGGGGTCAGGAAGATGAAGGGGATCCGGCCAAAGAAAAAGAAAAGTAATGGCCAGGAAGATAGATGGAAAACAAGGAGAGTAGTTTCCAACAGCGAAGAGAAGAAGGAGTTTCAAAAGGGAGGGAGTGACCAGCTGTGTCAAATGCTGCCAAGAAACTAAGTAAGATTAGGACAAAAAGAAATCATTTGATATGGCAACAGAGAAGTCACTGGAGATGCTGGCAAAGCAATAACCATGGGTTGGTGGAGATGGCAACTTGACTGTAGAGGGTTCTATAGAGAATGAAAGGTGAGGAAATGGAGACAATGAATAAATAGTTCTGGTTTTCTTTCTGAAAAAGAGAAGAGGGAAGTGAGTCCATGGGTTTACAGAGGTATTTTGTTTTTAGATACAAAGCAACGCAGCATGTTTTAAAAGAAATGATATAGCATAGAGGGGAAATACATGACTCAAGAGAGAGGGGACAATGGCAGGGTCGAGATCATAGAATATGTAATCTCATAGACAGGTGAGCCTCAGACAGGAGCCAGGACAGTACTTCCACCATGACCTAAGAGAAGGCAGAATAGATGGGCACAGACGCAAATACGATGGCACATTTGGTAGAATAGGAAGAAATTCTCCTTGATTGTTTCGATGAACATCCAACTAAAACCAGAACTTCCCAGACTATGTCATTGATGCGCAGACTCATGAGCTACATACATGTTTATGGTGGGAAGCCAGTAAGTCTGGGATGATGTGTTATATACCATTTTAGTGGCAGTAGATAACAGATGCAAAGATTGTTTCATGTCAGTACATATAAAGTGGCCTCATTTTATAAAACGATTACATATAGTATGCACTATATATGCTTTATTTTGTTTAATTTGCCATTTCCCTACTACTGTTTATTTTAGTTGTTAGTATAAACAATGCTGCAATGAGAAGCTTCCTGCATATATCTCTGTGCACACATGAATCTGTTCAAGAATTTTTAGAGGTGGAAATTCTGGATAAAAGCGTATATGCAGTGGTAATTCCAATAGGTATTGACGAAGTGGACTCTGTAGAAAAATATCAATTTACACGATTCCTAATAATGTATGAGTGCCTATGTCCATGCATCTTCATGTTATCGGATTTTTTTCTTTTTTTTTATTCTGCCAGTATGGTAGGTAAAAAAAAAAAAAAAAGTAAATTACTGTAAATATCATTTTCTTCTCTTTTATTGTACAGTTTTAAAATGAACCCACTATTTCTACTGATTTTTATTTAGTCCGAATAGCACTTATTTTGGAGTTATCGGGGCTGCCTTTGGACACACAGAGACCTCCTAGCCTCACATCGTCTTCTCAGTGGTTCTATTTTGTCAATGTTCTCCTTTTGTTGATGGGTTCTCCACTAAATTAAGTAAGTTACGACTAATTTACTACAGAGAAAAAAATGAAAACATTCCACACATTTTCAGAGAAATGAGTTATGTTTAAGATTGTTCATTATAAATGGGAATGTCGGAGGATGATTCGAAGAGGCTAGAAAGGAAAAAGGAAACCGAAAAGAGAGATGATGAGACAAATAGGGCTTTCAGAGGTCCCTTCCACTCCTACCATATTTCCTAACTTTGACTTCTCGTGGGATTTGTATGTTAAGTATAATTTACTTTAAAATACTTTAGCATAGACAGTGTAATAAATCTATAAGCATTAATTTTCACCTTAGAGCTGATGTCCCAGAAGGATTCACATTCTTACAGATCTAAAAAGTCATCCAAATGGAAAGCCATACCAGTAAATAATAATAATAATAATAATAAAATTTATATTTATATTCATATATAATTTATAAATACATATATAAATATATATTTATTATAATTTATATCATTTAAATTTATATATACATATATATGTATATATATATGTATGTATATATATAAAGGGTGACTACTAAGATAATGGGGAAGTACTAACAAATATAAAAGGGCTGTGGGTGCATATAGTGAGTGGTTATAATTCTTGGAGGTAAAATTTGTGCCATTTCGTACCTGCCCAATCCCCAGACTACTACATCAAACACATATTCAGAATATTTATATAATTATCTAATGTGCTATACAATTTTAAATAGTGAAATAAGTGGTGGGGGGAGTTCTTTTATGGCTAAGTGTAAGTAATCTGACTTTAACCCAAGGCTAAACTTGTCTAAGGCATTACTTATTTTGCAATAGACTGTCGGCTTTATTATTTTGTACTCCAAGGGCAATTAGCTTAGATAGTGGTTTCTGATATTTAAGCATTTTTCTTTTGTACATCTAACCAAATTGCATTTGGAATAATAACCCCCTCTGAAGTCAATGGGTCTTTGGAAAAAAGAGATGGATGACTGCAGAGAGGGGATGGAGTTCCACTCAGGACAAAGTACTAAGGCCTAATGCAGCCTTTTATCTTCTCCATTAAATAGCCATGCAAATAAGTGGCTCAAGTGAGTCAACCCTCTTGAAACCGATATGATTTCCTGGAGGACTCAAGGAAGCATAATGTCTTTAAGCTCTGAGTTGAAACCCTTAAATAAAGCACTAAGTTGAAAAGATGTATTTAAATTCAGCTGTTCATTGTCTTTTCAATTCTATCGCTTTCCTACTTAATGTATTTTTTTCTTTCACACAGAATAAGGCTGAGTTATGAGGAAAAGACACTGGCAGGAGAGACAGACAACCCAGCCATTCAGGGTTTCTAATGGTCTCATCAGATAATCACAAAACATTGGTGCCATTGAGAGAGCACAGTCTGGGGGGCAGGGGTGGGGGGACCGGGGGGAATAAAAGCATGATGACGGGGCCACAGGCTCAGTCTCTGGGCCTGAGCTGAGGTTCCGCCACAATCTTTTCAACCAATTCACTCCAACAATTGTTTTCTTCTTCCCTGAATCAACCAATTATGTGATTGACTAAAAAACAAGTGGTTGTTTTGACTCTAGGCTCAAGACCAGTGCTAAATTGAAGTTTGCATTTTACCGTAGTTAAGTTCAATTCACCACTAAATTGAGATTTAGTCTGAGACACAAAGCAGTTACAAATTACATTCTAAAGCCGGTAACTCATTGCCATCTGATTTTGTGGCTTCAAAAATACACCAGACATGTAAAAATAAGGTAAGCTTGATAGCTTTCTTTGAAAAATCAAAGCAGTCAGTGATCCTTTCCTTGTTTTTCTTTCACCACTGTTTTTTTTTTGTTTTGTTCTGTTTTTGTTTTTTAATTGTGATGATATATATTGTTCTGGGGGTAGTTGATTCTGGTCCATTTGCTGTTGTTCACAATCACTGGGCGTGTTTCCAAGAGTGCTTATTTCCCGGTACCATTTGCGGTATTCCATACCTGAGCAATCCTCTCATTACCTTTCCTATTCTTACCTCTACATCTGTCAAAGGACGACTAAAATCTTTAATGGGGGCAAGTATTCATCTGGAGGACCAGAGCTTATCTTGGCTTCCCATAATGTTACATGCCACCTCCCACCCCCATACTTTTGTTTATCACAAAAGTATTACAGACAAAGTGACCCGAATACCCAGAAAGTTGGCAAAGAGGTATCATTCGTCATGCCAATTTAGATTGGGTGGTTGATGACAGTGGCTTGGGTGGCTATATCAAGGCTTAGTGGGAAAAGGGTGGTTGACAAGAGATATCCCACACGGTTGAGAAGCAGAGCAGGTATTTGCCCTCCTTTCCAGTTCTAAGGTACTGTTCAGGCTCTCATGCTGGTCGAACAAGTGCAACCAGGAGAAGCAAAGAACAGGATATCTTCTCTATAGGTTCATTGGCACTGGGCATTCACACAAAGCTCTTTCTTTCTCCACTCTCAGGGAACAGAGAAAACTTCTCAAGGTGATTTACATAGACTCTCTGACCCAGAAAAAAGACCCTAAGCAAAATCCAAAGACAAGAGATCTGTAATGAAGTGGCAGAGTCAGAGCAGCAGAAGGACCAGAGAACAGATCACGTTTCCTCCTGGGCCCCAGTAATGGTTTCCATGTTGCACTACACAGTTGGGAAATGGCCAGGCCGGGGAGTTTCCACGATGATGGAAAGTGGAAGCATGACACCTGCTTTTTGCAGCCGGCCGTCCGCTGGCTCTGTTCTTTATACTTACCTCCCACGAGTCACCCATCCTGGAAAATCCTACTCCCACCTTGAGCAGTCTCCAGTGTGCTTTCTGGACACCGATGAGCCTTCTTTTTAGACGGAATGCCCTCTCCTACTAAAGATAATCTGTGAATTCCCTCTGTGTGTTTATTCAGGTGTTTCTTTTTAATGGTGGCGTTTTGTTATGGTAGATTAGGGCTGGGTTCACGAGTGATCTCGTATCTGTGGTTCTTACCCTTTAATTTTTTTTTCCCCTTGAAAATGTTTCATTTTGATTCGGTTCTCATTTCATTTGTTCTCATTCTCTCTTCAAGCCCCACCTCCACCCCTCACTCTCTTTCTCTCCTCGCCATCTCCCATTGAAAAAGCATCTGTTGCTGTAATAACCTCTGTAAGTGGCATAACAATAAACACGCACACCCCCTTGCTATGGGTTTCACATTCTCTTTTGCTGTGAGTCTGAAGAGCTGGGCAGCTATTCTCTTTCACCGGTGGAGTGAGGTATAGTGGGAAGAGTGCATCCAGGAGACCTATCCAAGTCAATCTCTAATTTTTCATCTACAAAAAGAGGATAATTCTCCATGCTCTATTCTGCAGAGTTTTTACAAGGATAAAATTTAAAAATGTCCATGAAATCTCTTTGTAAGTTAAAAATTGCTAGGTACATGTTATTTTACCTTGGCTATTTGAAAATCTGGTCATCCATTATTAGGTGCTAGTTATACTGCAAGAGGGTCTGATTGTCCTTTGGGGCACCTGACCAAAGAACAGCTTTTAGGCAATGCCTATCTCAAGTCGTTCTCACTTATTTGGGATCCTCTGCCCGTTCCCAAGAATGCCGTTTGATTTCCTGGCATTAAATATAACACAGCCATATTCAAGAGGGAGAAGCTACTGGGTCACCTTTGGCAGTCAAAGAAACACCATCATCATTATCGGAATGTCTCCCATATTACTCAGAGACTTTTATCTTGTCCATTCATAAACTTACTTAGGTGCAGGTCAGAAATCTCAAGATACTTTCCAGCCCTCTATAGATAAATCTGTATAGGAAAAACATTCTTCTAATGTAGAGATTTCTCTTTTGACAGTCTGGTATTTGTATCTTAACTCAAAATTCTCCAATGCTGCATCTCTTTCCCTACTGAATCTTAAAGATAATCAGTGCTCTAATTTAATAAAATGATAAATTGCATCTAATCTGTGCTATGCTGCTTGAGAACAGTTTGCTTTAAAATCTCCTCTATGTTTCTATGTTAAAAACATTTTGCAATAAAAGTCAATGAATATTAACATGATGTAATCCCAAATATCACATAATGTAATCAATTCATATTTTCAGTACAGCAGTTCTTCACCAGCTGTGGAAATTTGGTTTCTGAAAATCCCCAAAGTAGAAGAATTCATAGTTGAGCAATAAAAGATTATACAGAAAAAAAAAGGAATAGCTGAGTTCATTTTAAGCTTTAAAAGTTTCTTATAAATACATTCCTATTAATTTCAATGAAACAGTAAAGGCAGCACACTCTATAAAACAGAATTAGTGAGATGACGAAGTTTTCACCATTTGAAATTCATGATGGTATATAAAGTATTTGTTTGGCCTCTCTCCCCAATACTTTTTTCAGGTAGGGACAAAAGTATTGCTGAGCAGGAAGAGGGTCAGCACTTTTCATAGACTTGGCCGTGAAGGTGGGGATGGGATGGAGCAGGCTGGTGGTCTTTTACCTCCAACCAGGTTGCATGAGACCAGAAAGCAAATACCAAAATGGCACCCCAAAGTGCTAAAGGGAAACCAGGGAAGTATGTCCCAAATAGATTAATTAATGTCATGGGGATTCTTGATGGAGAACAAGGTCAAGTTAATAAAGCTGAAGCTTAGAGTCCAGTGAGGAGCTGAGGAAGGAGAAAAGAAGCAAGAACAGCAAGAGCTCAGAGAAGAAAAGTCAGACACATGCATTAGCTCCTAACAGTGCATATTCCAGGTGCACTATTGTGTGGAGAAGGTCCATATAAAATGTTCATCTAAAGACACACACACAAAAATGAGAAATAATGCGTTATTATTATCTGAATTATTCCCAATAAGCAGGACTCACAATTTAGGTACATGAGAAATAACATCCTTTCAGTCACCAAAAAAATGCCTACTGGAGTTTTGCATAAGAACATGAGGCTGAGATAATTACTCTTAAATTTCCAAAAGATCTGTTTTCATAGGTAGAACTTCCTTATGCTTCATTTTATATGTTCTCCATATGTGAAAAGGCAAAATAGTTCAAAAGATCCATTCATTCCAAAGAAACTGAAATTTAGAATTGATTTTAAACATGCCTTAAGGCTGTTCTCCTTCTGAAGAAAAAGATTTCCTTCGCCAGCCTTTGTAATTTTTATTTCAATCATTACATAAGTGATCAAAATTCCTTCTGAGCTAAATATTGGTATTTAGAGAGACTCATCTTCTTGTGTGGTATTTCTAAATGTCTTTGACTAGAATCCCTGGAGGATATAACCATATTTTTGAATGTCCTGGTTACTCTAACCACTTACCTATTCTGCCTTTGCAGTGTTAAACAAAGTGTGTATAGAAAGTGTATTATTTTCTGATGGGCTGCTGTAACAAATGATCACCCTTTTAGTGGCTTAAAACAGCACAACTTTATTGTCTCACAGTTCTGGAAATCAGAAGTATATTAGGGGTCTAACTGGGCTAAAATCAAGGCGCCGTCAAGGCTGTGTTCCTTTCTGGAGGCTCTAGGGATAAATATTTTTCCTTGCCTTTTCCAACTTCTAAAGGCCACCTGCATTCTTTGGCTCATGGCCCTCTTCTGTCTTCACAGCCATCAATGAAGGGTCAAGTTTTACTCGCATCACACTAACTCTCTGCTTCCATCTTTTTCACATTTAAAAATCTTTGTGATTACCTTGGGTCCATCCAGGCAGTCCAGAATAATCTCCCTATTTTAAGGTTAGCTAATAAGCAACTTTAATCAACTTTAATTCTATCTGCAACCTTAATTCCCCATTGCAATGTCACATAACATTCACAGGTTCCAGGGGTTAGAATGTCAACATCTTTGGGGGCCACTGTTCTGCCCACCATGTCAGGTTTGTTGAAGAGGAGATAGTCACTAGGGTATGGTTCCATGTGCCTAATTCAATAAAGTTATTTATATAAATTGTGTATTGGAATACTTGTAACACATTTACAAGGAAGCAGAAAATTTTTTCTTCATATTATTAAAATTACATTGGTTATGAAAAGACCAGAATTAGCGACAGTGAAAAAAGTGAGATCATTATCTCCATCATCCAAATGTTAGCATGATACCTATGCTGCCCTTGGATCTCCTGCAAAGTATAAAACTGATGGCAAAATAGGTATAATTTGGTCTGTTACTGAGCAAAGCCAAAGAAGTTTGAGTCTCAGGAGGTCATGACTCATAAGGAAGGAGGGATAGCCTACAGGGCAGTGAGTTTCTGACAATAGACAAAAACATCTATCCACCAGTCTAGTCTATTCCTCTTGCTGTGTGCCCTTTAATCAGCCGATGCTTTGTAGATAACACAAAGTCTTTTATGTATTCTGCACTTCTAACCACCCTATGAAGAAAACGAACCCTTGCCTCTAGTCACTTATAATTCCTTTCAAGAAATCTCTTCCTATTCCCACTTCTCCTGCTGTTATATTATACAGCATTTCTTTAATAAACAGCATCAATGTTTTCAATATCTCAGCAAGTTTTCATGCAACTATATTCATATCTGCCACTTAATAACCAAGCTTCTTGTTGGTCCTAATCTTTCTAGTCTAAATTTACTACAGAATTTCATTACCTTATGTTTATTATTGGTGTGTTTATTTTCTTTTTCAACAAATTTTAAGCTGGAGAAACGAGTTGTCAAAAGAATCTTCTTGGATCTGACAATTCAGGATAAAAGTTACTTCTTAATGGAACTTCTCTGAGATTTCCACCACCAAAATTTTAAATATTTCATTTTAGGGATGTGTCTTCCTCATGCAACAAACTGGATATCCATCTGTATTAGTCAGCTCAGGTTGCTATACACAATACCATGGACTGGGTGGCTTAAATGGCAGAAGTTTAATTTCTCTCAGTTATGGAGACTGGAAATTCAGGATCAAGGTGCCAACATGGTCAGTTTCTGGTGAGAACTTTCTTCCTGATTTGCATATGGCTGCTTTCTCTCTGTGTTCTCACATGGCAGGGGGCAGGTGGGCGGGGGCGGGGGGAGAGTGAGTTATCCCCAGTGTGTCATCTTTGAAGGGTACTAATCACATCCTGAGGACTCCACTTTCATGACCCTATCTAAACTTTATTATCTCCAAAAAGCCCCATTTCCAAATACCATCATGATGAAGCTTAGGGAGTCAACAAATGACTTTTGGGAGGATACAATTCAGTCCGCAGCACTAATTGAAGAGTAGTTTGGTTAAATTCCCAAGATTACGATAGAGCTTCCCATAGGCTTTCCATACCAACCAAGAGCAGTTTGTGGCACATAGTAGTTGTTCAATAAATTCTTTTTGAATAAATTGAAAAATGAACAAATGTCAATCTTTACCATTAGACTTGTCCTTCCAATACCATAGTGTTGCATAGCAAAGATCAACATGCATTTGTTAAGCAAATGAATATGTTAATGAATTAATACTTAATACTCACAAACTCTAGCAATGGAGACCAATTGTGTTTGCTGAATGGAGCTCACCACCTGCTGCCAAACTTCCTTACTGCTCACTGTCTGTTCACTGGGTTCTTATTTCTGCCATAGAGTCTTTGGTGGTGGAGGTAGGGCAAGGTTTGAATAAAGCAGAACTGGATTCTAATCCCAAAGCAGTCATTTCATGTTTAGGTAAAATTGAGCAAATCGCTGAACCTCTTAGATGATCTTCATCTCTCTGAAAATACAAATATTTTCAAAGGAAAGCAATGAGAATTAAGTGACTTTAAACACAATTTTATTTTACCAGCTTGGAGTAGCATCTCAATAAATGTCTAGCCTCTTCTGCTAGTGAGAATTTTCTCTCTAAAATTTTGTTCAGTGTTAGTGATGTGGTTAATTCAGGTGCTTTGCCCTCTTGAAGAAGACTTCGAGATTCATTCTGCCCAATCCTTCTTCCCCCTGCCTCAGCATATCTAAGGGGCAGGCATGTGTCCTAAGCTCAGCCAATCACACTTTCTCTTAAGACTTTCTCTACCAAACAGAGTGATTTGAAGACAAAAGAAACTGATAAAAGTTCATTCATTGCAGCAGTGATACCTTAACAATCACATAATTTTTATCCTGGTTCTTGTCTTATTTCCCAGTCTGATTCTCTGGCCTTCCTTTCAACTATGTGAACTCTCCAGTACCCTTCTAAAACATAATTAAGTTAGCCAGAGTTAGAGTATCTAGCTTGCAAACACAAAATACTAACTAAAAATTATATTTTTAAAACCTTAACATTTGACTAAAAAGGCATAAAGTAACCAAATGAAAAGAAATAGATCTTTTATTTATAGACAAAAACATTTGATATTGTAGTGACAAAATTTTGTTTTCTATAAATTCAATGTGATAGTAATTAAACTATCAAAAGTCTTGTTTCTAGCTGGAATTAAAAATAAAAGAAGGATGATCAAGATAAAATCAAGATCAGTAGTAATATACTACTAGTAAGGGATTTTAACACCCCATTAACACCAATGAACAGATCTTTCAGATAGAAAACCAATAAGGTAACAGTGGGCTTAAATGACACACTAAACTAGATGGATTTAACAGATATTTTCATAGTATTTCACCCCAAAGCAGAAAAATATACATTCTTCTCAAGTGCACAGTGAACACTTTCCATGTTAGGGCACAAAACAAGCATCAATAAATTTAAAAAGATTGAAATCATATCAACTGTCCTCTCCGATTCAATAGTATGAAACTAAAAGTCAACTACAAGAAAAAAACTGAAAAATACACAAGTATATGGAGGCTAAATAATGTACCACTAAACAATGAATAGGTTAACAATGAGATCAAGGACAAAATCAAAAGATACTTAAAGACAAATAAAAATGAAAACATAATGACTTAAAATCTATGGGACACAGTGAAAGCAGTCCTAAGAGGGAAATTCATAGCCATAAAGGCCTATTTCAAGAAACAAGAAGAAGCTCAAATAAACAATCTAAACTTATACTTAAAAGAACTAGAAAAATAACAGCAAACAAAGCCTAAAATGAATAGAAGGAAGGAAATAATAAAGATCAAAGCAGAAGTAAATGAAATAGAGTCTAGTAAAACAATACAAAAGATTAAGGAAACCAAGAGCTGGTTCTTTGAAAAGATAAATGAAATTGATAAACACTTAACCAAACTCATCAAGGTAAAAAGAGAAAGGACTCAAATAAATAGAATCATAAATAAAAGAGAAGAAGTAACTACAGATGCCACAGAAATACAAAGGATCATTAGGAAATATTACGAGCAATTACATGCCAACAAACTGGACAACCTGGAAGAAATGGAGACATTCCTAGAAACATACACTCTCCCAAGACTGAGTCAAGAAGAAACAGAAAATCCAAATCGATGGATTACCACCAATGAAATCAAATTGGTAAACAAAAAACTTCCACAAAACAAAAGTCCTCGACCAGATGGCTTCATAGGCGAATTTTACCAAATATCCAAAGAAAAATGAATGCCTATCTTTCTCGAACTGTTCCAAAAAATTCAAAAAGAGGGAAAGTTCCCTAAATCTTTTTATGAGGCCACCATTACCTTGACTCCAAAACCAGACAAAGACGATACGAAAAAAGAAAACTATAGGCTGATATCCCTTATAAACATTGATGCAAAAGTCTTCAACAAAATATTAGCAAACCAAATTCAGCAATACATTAAAAATATAATACACCATGATCGAGTTGGATTTATTCCTGGGATGCAAGATTAGTGCAATATCCACAAGTCGATTAATTTGTATCACATTAATTTATTAATGTGATATATCACATTAACAAATTGAAAGATAAAAATCATATGATTGTATCAATAGATGCAGAAAAATCTTTTGACAGAATCTAGCATCCGTTTATGATAAAAACTCTCAGTAAAGTGAGAATAGAGGGAAAATACTTTAACATAATAAAAGCCATACATGCCAAACCTACAGCTAACGTCATACCCAATGGGAAAAGGCTAATAGAATTTTCCTTAAGATCAGGAACAAGACAGGAATGCCCAATTTCGCCACTTCTATTCAACATTGTGTTGGAAGTCCTCGTTACAGCAATCAGACAAGAAAGAGAAATGAAAGGAAAGGAAGAAGTAAAATTGTCATTATTTGCAAATGGCATGATACTATAAAGAGAGAACCCTAAAGATTCCACCAAAAAACTTAGAACTGATCAATGAATTCAATAAAGTAACAGGATGCAAAATTAATATTTAGAAGTCAGTTGCATTTTTGTACACCAATGATGAACTTTCAGAAAGAGAAACTAAGGAAACAATTCCATTTACAATTGCATCAAAAACAATGAAACACCTGGGAATCAAATTAACCAAGGAGGTAAAAGATATATTCTCAGAAAATTATGTCGTAAAAAAGAAAGAAAGAAAGAAAGAAAGAAAGAAAGAAAGAAAGAAAGAAAGAAAGAAAGAAAGAAAGAAAGAAAGAAAGAAAGAAATTGAATATACCAAGCTTATGGGTAGGAAGAATCAACATCATTGAAATAGCCATACTACCCAAAGCAATCTATAGATTCAATGCAATCCCTATCAAAATACCAATGGCATTTTTCAGAGAACTAGAGCAAATAATCCTAAAATTTATATGGAACCATAAAAGACCCCAAATAGCCATGGCAATTTTGAGAATGAACAATGTTGGAGGTATCACACTACCCGATATCAAACTATACTACAAGTCTGGCATAAGAACAGATACATTGACCAATGGAAAAGGATAGAGAGCCCAGAAATAAATTCATGTCTATATGCTCATTTAATATATGGCAAAGGAGGAAAGAATATACAATGGGGTAAAGACAGTCTCTTCAATAAATAGTGTTGGGAAAATTAGACAAATACATGCAAAAAAAAAAAAAAAAAAAACAAAGAAACTGAACCACTTTCTTAAACCATGTACAAGAATAGACTCCAAATGATTAAAGACTTAAATGTAAGACCTGAAACCATAAAAATTCTAGAAGAAAACATAGGCTCTCTCTGATATTACTACTAGTAATTTCTTTTCAGACATATCTCCTCGGGCCAAGGGAAAAGAGAAAAAAATAAACAAATGGGATTACATTAAACTAGAAAGGTTTTACACAGCCAAGGAGACCATGAACAAAATGAAAAGACAACCTACTGAATGAGAGAAGATATTTGCTTATGATACATCTGACAAGGGGTTTATATTCAAAATATATAAAGACCTCATACAACTTTACAAGAACAACAAAAACCAAATAATCCAATTTAAAAATGGGCAGAAGACCTGCATAGGTATTTCTGCAAAGAGGAAATACAGACAACCAATAGGCATAGGAAAAGATGCTCAAGATCACTGATCATCAGAGAAATGCAAATTAAAACTACAATGAGATATCACCTCATACCTGTCAGAATGGCTATCATCGATAAATCAAAAAATATCAATAAATCAATTGTACCAATTGTAAATTGGTACAGCCAAATAAGTCAGACAAATAAATACCATATGAGTTCAGTGATGTGTAGAATCTAAGGAACAAAAAAGAACAAACGAATTGAAAAGAGACTTTAAAATATAGAAGACAATCTGGCGATGGCCAGAGAAAAGAGGGGTTGGGGGCAGGACTGGGAGAAAGGGGTGATTGGTTAAAGAAATACAAATTAGTAGTTTATAGATGGTCACAGGGAGGGGGAGCGCGGCATAGGAAATGTACCCAGCAGTAATGTAATGGCTATGTGTAGAACCAGAGGAGAGATAAAGCAATCAAAGGAATGGTTTTGTAAACTATATAAATGTCTAACCAAGTACTGTATACTTGAAACTAACAATAAAATAAAATAAATGCTAAAAAATAATTTAAAAAATTAAAGAAGACAACCCTTCTAGATATTGAAAGTATTATTATGTCTTAAATTATCAAAATTACAGTACAAGATTATTCAATTAAGGATACATTAATAGCTATTTTGAAAAAAAATAACTTCATGTATCAAAATAAATTCCAAAGAGATATAAAATCTAAATGCAAAAAATAATCATAAAAATTTTATAAGGAAAAATATATTAATGTATTTATGATCTTGGATTGTGGAAAGACCTTCCAAGAGTGGTACAAAAACTAAAATCATAAGGGAAAAACTGATTAATTTGACTAAATATGTTTTTAAAAGTCTCTATAGAGCAAAAATAACAAACACATGACATCTCAACTGAACTGATTTCCAGTTTTCTCTCAGACATATAATAATATCACTTTCAATCTCCCATTAATCACTTTAATCAGTTTCTTGAAATTATAGTAAAGGTTGTAGTTCAGCAGTTAGTCATACAAATTCAGGAATCTGTTGACATTCACCTTGAACTTAAACATAGGCATTATTGAAATATGTGTGAAACAAGAAAGATAGTGTGTTTTTGTCACTTTTTAATTAAATTTATTGGGATGACATTGGTTAATAAAATTATATAGGTTTCAAGTGTACAATTCAATAATATAGCAAATGTATATTGCATTGCGCGTTCACCATCCAAAGTTAAGTTTCCTTCCATCAACATACAAAAATAGTGTTTTAACATACATATTATATGTCAAGGTAGGTGCTTTACATTTACTGTTTCATTTAGTTATAACAAACTTGTAAAATAAATACTACTATTATATCCACTTTACGGATGGAAAAATTGGGAGTTGGAGAGGTTAGCTTACAGACATAGTCATTAAATAGCAGAGTGAAGACCAAACCAAGTCTTTGTATGAACTAAATGTGTTTTCTTAATGGCTTCATTGCACTGCCATAATGAAGTGGAAGTATAAGGTAAATTTGGTAGGCTTGGTAAACGTGATACAAGATACTTCCTAAGGTTCTTTGCTTCTAAAAAAAAAAAAAAGCAAGCTTCATTACTCACTCAAAAACACATTCATTCATTTAAAAACCTTTATTGAATGCCTACTATGTGCCAGATATAAGTTCTAGAAGTTAATAATTCATTAGTGAATAAATTAAAGTGTCAGTATCTGACCTCAAGAGAGGAAATAGTACCAAAAAAATAACACATAATATGTCAGATGACAACAAATGCTATAGGGAAAAAAAGTAATCAAGGTGGTTAGAGAGGGATAGAGAGAAGGTGGGGTGCTCTGTTTTAATGGTCAAGGAAGGCTTCATTTGAGCAGATAGCTGAGGGATGGTTAGGGAGCCAAGCAGATATCTGAGAGCAATGAGCATACGAATTGCAAGCATAAAGTCATGAGCCCAGTGGGCATGCTTGAGGAGCAACATGTAGAGAGCAGTATGGCTAGAGTGAGCCAGGGTCAGAGTGTTCAGGAATAAAGTCAAAGATATAGTAGGGGCTAGAACTATATCTACCTACCATACTCATGAAAAATCCCCCAGTGGTGGTGTCTATGAGAAAGGTCTGGGCTGACTTTCAAGCAGAAAGGCATGCTCTTGTGTTCTCAAAAAAGATCTGCATCATCTAAGACTCAAATCGCCTAGTCTTGCTGTCGTCAACCAGACACACTTGGCCCTTATGAAATGGAAAGCCAGAAGGCATTTATGATTGACTTACACATCTGCTAGATAATCTCTCCCATTATTGTTTTTATCAAGCAGAGTAGACTAAACAGTTGAAATGATCAATTAGCTTAATTGCGACTTGGAGCCGTTTTCCCTACCGTGAAATAAATTCTCTGCACACTGACTAGGGTATGCATACAAGATTTACATGGGATGTTGCTACCATGATTTTGGTTTAGAATTACTCTGATTCTTCTCCTTGAGGGTTCCTGTTAAAACTTAACATGCTTAACTCTTAGTTCTGAGGGAAGTGGGGTTGTGAATTCTGCAAATAAAATTTTATTTTTTAATTCTATTCAGCTGTTGTCAGATGTCCTATTAAAGTTTGTGATTAGAACCTAGGTCTGGTCAAAATCAGTATCAAAAGATGCTTTTTGCCAGGAAAGACTGAGGGATTAGTAGGTAACCTTTAAAAGGGAAGATTCGTTGTTAACTGGACTTGAGTTATTGTACTAATAAATTATATTCCTAAAGAGCAGGGGTTGGCAATTTTTTTAAATAAAAGGCCAGATAGTAAATATTTTAGGCTTTTGGGCCATGAAAGACTCTTATACAACTACATAACCCAGTGTGAAAGGACTATGTAAACAAATAAGCATGGCTTATTCCAATAAGACTTAATTTACCAAAGAAGGTGGCATGCAGATTTAGCTCACAGGAGATGGCTTGCAGACTCCTGCTAAGAGTCTCTGGTTGTTTACTTCTGTAAGTGCTTTGGAAAATAAGTAGAAAAGTAACACTGTTTCTTTGATTCTCCTACTCATAAATATCCAAACTAAATGTAATTATCACAAAACCCAATCAAACTGAAATAAATGCCAAATAGAAATAATAAGTGAGGCTCAGGGTACAGATAATGCCTACAGTCTTAGGACAATGAAAGATATACATGATGCCCTACCATGGCAGGAAACATTCTTCTTATGCAAGAGGCCATAGTGTTAAGATGAGCTTCTGGTCAGTCATATTCTTCCACCCTCTTTCTTTGTTCAGATTTGCGATATCTGCTGAATATTTTGAGGGTTGCTATGATACTGGCATCAACCTTCTAATTATCACAGACTTTCTTATCTGAAGCAGAAGGAACTTGCTAGCTCTCGAGTCCCTCCGGGGCATCTCTGCAGCCCTGATGGATCAGGCTCCCTCAGGTATTCCAGGACCTCTCCACATAGCACCCGCAGAGCATTCCGTAGTTCTGTGGCTAAGCTAAGGTCATCAAGAGTATGATCGCCAAGAAAGAGGAAAGAAACAGAGACAGAACTGCTCCACATATTTGTTCAACCCACTCTAAACTCTTGGAAGGTCATAGTCATATGCTGTAATTCTTTCTCTACCCTTTAAGAGGCTAACATGGACCCGTCTGCATCATCTGATGCTCAATAAATTCTGGTTGAAAGGAGATACCCAAGACACTGCTGCCACTTATCTACTGATAGTTCTGAACGTTTGATGTCTCAATACTCAGATGACTTCACTGACCTTCTCCTCCAATCTCCTCACGTACCAGCTGGGAAATAAGCCCAAGGGTAAGATGCTTTACATGTTCGAGAATCTCAGAATTTTGCTTTTATGGTCCATAAGCAGATAAATTTAGTGATTCTGTAGCATTAAATCAGGCACAATGGATCCTCAGTAACTATCAGTGATGGTAGAAAACCCCAAAACAGAAATAGAGAAAATGTTGTGGTCTCTTGGGACCTTTGTAAGGCACGTGTTCCCCTTCCCTCTTCACCAAGAGTTCCCTACCCCACCCCTCACCAGCCCCTTTTAAGATTACAGTAACTGATTGTAAAAAGGCACTGGTTGCCCCACATGCTGGAGGATCTGTTGTCAACTCAGTATCGCCTTCACCCTAAGGCTGGTAATTACATTTCACAAATTCCCTTCCCCACATGGCCCAGGTTAGAGTTTGCCAATGAGAGGAACTCATAGATGTTTGCAATATACAAGTGAAGCAGAAGTCATTATCATTCTCCAGAGGTGATTGCAGGCAGATGCGGGAGCAGAGAGGAGACTGCTGATGGTTTCCAGAGAGTTCTTGAGTACCACTTGCTCTGTCACAGCAGACTGAGGCAGTTAATGAACCTTCTCTAAGTTTCCTCAGAATTGAAGCATCTTCCAGGAAAACTTTTTAGAACCACTTGCTCAGGTGCTCCCGGCTGAGATCACCAGTGCCAACAACACTGACCTCTATAGCAGCTTTCCTGATCTCTGTGTCCTCAGGTTTTCCATAAAAACCCTTAAATCTACATTAAAACCTTTGGGCATGAATCAGTACGTATTAAATTAAGGAAGGGATCCACTGATGAGCCAAGTGCTGTATTCCACTGAATCAAAGATGCTACTGATTATAAAATATACAGATATGATTAAGAAAAAAAAAACCCAAATTATGTAACTTAATATGAAGTCCCTCCATAAAGCTGGGTCAACACCCAGCTATGTCTCCAGTGAAAATACAGATGAGAAATGAACAGGCCTCACAGAAAATAACAGCAAAAAAATGTGTATGTCTGAATATTGTCAGTGGGAGAGGGAGAAAATCTTTCTGAAAAATTTGAACTACAAGCTGCTCATGAAGCTTTGTGGTTTGTATTTATACTTCTAACATAGCCTCCAAATCCTGAGGCAGAGAATTTAGTGGTTTGGGGTTGGTGGTGCCCTCATGGCTGTCCAGAGCAAAGGCAAGCCCTCCCTCGACACCTTACCACCAGTTCAGGTGGGCAGTGATTGTACCGACCTCAACTGGAAGATGCACTCTCATCTCACAGACTCAGAACATGGCGAGAAAAAACAACTATGTGTTGATGAAATATGTTGGCCAATGGCAGTTTGCTAGCTGCATTCTGTGGGTTCCCCACCAAGAAGCTTGAGAGTATCCCCTTTGGATTCATGGCACAGAGCCAGGCAGTTAATTAGCAAAGAGTTCAACTCCTCTGCTTACAGAGACTCTGTGATCTGGCTTTATCTAAGTCTCCAGACCTACAGGCACAGCCTTCAGACTCTGGTCACATTCTCTGTTCCAACTTCTTTCAGCTACTTCCAGTTCTCTGGACTCGATGAATGGTCCCACAATTCTGAGCTTTAATACATGTCATTCCATCTGCTCCGCTGTCCCTTCTGTCCTTTGTGGGATAGTTTACTCATACTTTCCAAACTCAGGTGAGCATTGACTCCTTGGAGATGCTCTCTCTAACTAAATCTGGATTTTGTGCTCCTTCCATAGCACCTCATGCTCAGCAACAACCAACAAGGGTATGGTACTTACTGTTTGCTGAGGATCAAATTTAATAAAACATAAAGTGACTGGCATGCAGTAGATGCTCTGTAAATGGAAGTTCTCTTCTCTCTTTCTTAAGGACCTTGAGTAATCAGTACAATTCAGCAAAATGCTTTGTCAGCCTCAGTATTGAGGCCAGAAGGATGAATAAGACACAGTCCCTGCTTGCAAGATGACATAGAGTGAAAGAAAATAAAAGAAAATCAGCTATTTATTTCATTCATGTGACAGTGTTACAGGAATACATGGATGGCCTGAGTCAAGCTGCTTGTATGGCTCAGGAAAATGTGCCAAGGGTAGATGTCTGAAGAGCATCTCAGAGGCCTACTTATCCTTAGCCAGGTAGTGCAGAGACGGGAAGAAGTTTGTAAAAAATGACATAAGAGCATGAGAAGAGAACTGTAAGAAGTGATGTGATCAGAGGTTAAATGTATGTATCTTTGTATCCCAGAGCTCAGCACAGTGTCTGGCACATGGTGGGAAGAGTGGATGAAGGAAGAGAGGGAGGAAGGAAGGACTGAGAGAGGGAGAGAGGAAAAGGGTGTCCTGCATTTGTCAGCTCAGTTGGTTTGTGGGCAAACAGAACCTGTCACTTAGCAGTAAAGCAGCTAAGGAGAGAAAAAGGAGGAGAGGAAAAGGGAGAGGGAAAGGGAGAGAGAAGAAGGAGGAAAGGAAGGAAAGAAGGAAGGAAGGAAGGAAGGAAGGAAGGAAGGAAGGAAGGAAGGAAGGAAGGAAGGAAGGAAGGAAGGAACTCTTTGGGAAAAGATTTGTAAAATTTATATTTGGTTGTTCTTGCCTCATACTCTTGATCCAATTCCCATTTTTTATTAACCAAAGGTTCCAATGTACCTGTCAAAACCAGGGAGACAGCCCTTTTTTCCACATGAAAACAGCAGGGAGTTGTGTAAATGTTTAACAACTTGCTCTCTGTGAGGAAAACAAAAGCCCTGATTCATTGCATTTGCCAATTTCTGTAGTGTAAATACTCACCTGACCAATTTCAAGCTACTAATGTTACATGACTAAATGCAGAGTTGGGAAAAAAGACTGCAATCCATTCTCAGGAGTTGTTACAAAGGGACCGCAGCTCACCACTGTCTGTGCGGGCATTTCAGAAATGTAGTAGACTCAGAGACAACAACCGGTAGCTAGAGCATTGTGCATATCAGGTCATAGGGGTTAACTTCTGGAAGCCCCAGTCAACTTTCTGGAGGCCTCGGCCAGCTATTGCAGGAGGCCACCTTTCTGATCACCCTGAAGGGTCACACTGTTCATGACCTGAGCCCTGTGGAAGGTGGCTTGGACATAAGCTAGAGTGAAGATATAATAAGGTCTCAGATATTCAATAAAGCTCAACTGCACTTTGGGTGGAATCTAAAGTCCAAAGCCACAACCCCATTTCGATGGCCTGGAAAGCTGAGAAGCAGCTCTTCTCCTCTAGCTCTGGGAGCAGTTATGCCTGGAGCCGCACATAGAGGGGACACCCTCTGAATATGTGCTGAAGGAATTATGGCACTCTGCTGTGATTGGCAGGTGGCCAAGTCCCCACCAGCGTAAGAGAGCAGAGAGGGCTGGTGATCTGAAATACTTATAAGCATCCAGGAGTGATGGGGACATTTATGTGGAAGACAGCCATGGGTATGAGTGAAGGGTTAGAACACAGAGGAAAATTTAGGCTTATTACCAGGAATGGCTAAATTTTGTCCTGCCTTCCTTCTTTTTCTTATCAGCTGGGAGAAAATGGTGAGTGGGTACAGAGGTAGTGGGAGTAAAATAAAGAAACTCTTTATAGGCAAACAAACAAAAGATTGTGGTTCATGGGCATAAAACTGAGCCCCTTCCTTTTATCAGGCAAATATTGGGCTACCTCACCCCATCCAACACCCTCCTGCTTATTTGATCCTAGATTTAATCAGAGCATTCAGGCAGATTATAAAAATGCTGAGGGATATGTCCACACCAAGACTTGAACATGGGTGTTTGTAGTAGCATTATTTATAAGGTGGAAATGAGCCAAATAGCCATCAACCAAAGAATGGATAGCAAAATGTGGTATATCTTGACAATGGAATGTTATTTGGTTATAAAAAGAAACCAAGTACTGATGTATGCTATAATATGAATGAATCTTGAAGACATTATGCTTAGTAAAAAAAAAAAAAAAAAGGCCATGTATACTCACATATGATTCTGTTCATATAAAATCCCCAGAACAGGAAAATCTATGAGACAGAAATTAAATTAATGGTTGTCTAGGGCTGAGGGCAAGGTACAGGGAAAGAGAGGGTCATTGCTAAAATATTATTTCTTTTTGAGCAGATGGAAGTGTTCTAAAATAGACTGTGTTAATGGTTGTACATATCTGTGACTACACTAAAAACTATTTGAATATAAACTTTAAATGGGTGAATTATATGGTATGTAAATTATATCTTAATAAAGCCTTTTTTTTTTTTTTTAAGCCAAGGGAAGCTGATCAGAGTATACATCTTTGCTTCATCCCCTTGTCCTAATTACCACAGCAAAAGCATAGCACTGGGAATGGTGTTCAGAGCAACCAGGCTTTCTGAATGATGGGTATAGGATCTTTCGGTATACTGAGGCAAAACTCTTCAGACATTAAAACCAAATAGGACAGAATACACCTAAAAAGAGAGATTAAAAGTAAACAGAGCTATGTACCAACTATCCCTCCAGTTATTCGGTTCAGACACCCAGGAGTTATCCTTGACATTTCCTTGGCCCTTTTCCTCACCTAGTCTGTGGATGATGCCTTCTAAATACTTCAAATTTCTTGTTTTCATCTCTACGGCTCACCCTTAGACCCAGTTATCACCTGAATACTCAATAGCCTCCTAACCATCTCTCTACTTGCCTTCCTGCCCTTTGAGCCTTATTTCCCATATTACAGTCGGAATGAGCTTCCTGAAACCCAAATGTGATAAAACCCACAGTAAGAAGGCACCAGGAAACAGGAAGTTGCCCTAGCAGAAGATAAGATATGGCTGAAAGTGGTAGCCAAGGTGTGCGTCGTAGAAGGTACAAGGACCAGTTAAGACCTGTAGAGGACTGAAGCAATAAGAAGGATACAGTGCTCTCCTCAGATAAAGTTAACTTTTACATAAACAATCCTAAGCCATAAAATAAATATAAGAATACAAGAAGTTTGGATATTTTCCCCAAGACATTGAATAATTTGAAAAGAAAAAAATACAGCTCTTGAACTCACTGGCACACTAAATACACATATATGTGGTCTGTCTTTGGAGTAACACAGTAGTTCAAGGTTGAGAAGGTTTTCCTCATATAGGAACTTGCTTGAAAGTAGAAGACATTTATCAGAGTAATCCATCCCTTATTGAGCGTCAGCTGTATGAGAGATGCCGCGCTGAGCAATTTTCCATACCTCATTTTTTAATCTTAACAACAGTACAATTTCATAGTGATTTGGGGATAAATTCCATTCATTCCACCCAAAAGAGAATAAATCAGAGTTTGGCAACACTCTCCTAGATTGTGGACCACGTTTTACAAATGAGAAAACAAGTGTATTGGTTGAGTCCACCAAGAAGCAGAATCCAAGACAGGTTAGGGATGCGAGTGATTGATTGAGGAAAGAACAGGAATAAACACAGAGAGCCTTCAGACCCGACGTAGGACTGACCACTGTAAGGAAAAAGGGGAAAAAAGGGGTATCAGGTAGGAAGAGTCTAAATGTGCAGTACAGTTTCAAGAAAGGCACAGCCAGGGTTAGGGGTATTCTCAAACCAAAGCTGCCTACTAGAGAAATCTCACGGGCATCCGGAAAGGGTTTGCTTTGATCTCCTTCTGGGAAGAGCCTAGAAGGAAGCTTGGCTGGGGTGGATCCAGGGCAGCTCCTAGGGGAAAGGGAGGAGGTGTAAAGGAGGGTGGTGGGATATGTGTCAATTATGTCCCTGTGGCAGAAGATCTGTGTAGTATGTTTCCATGGTTGCCATACTGAGGAATTACAGAATTAAAATGAATTTTCCTATTCACCTAGCTGGTTTAGCTGTGAAACTCTAATTCAAATCCAGTCTTTTTAGGTCCATATTCTGTTTTTTTTTTTTTTTTTTTTTTTTTTTTTTAACTATACCATGCAGATTTGTTATTTGGGATGATATGGAATTGTGGAATTTTAGGCCATTTGAATTTATCCCTTAAAGTTTTAATTAAAAAAAAAAAAGGTTTCCTTTTAATGTGGTGTAGTCAGCTCACTTACAAGATGGTAAGTTTTGCCAAATACCTGGTTGTCCAGTGTAGAATTTTATACAGGTTTCTGAGTAGAGCTTGAGCCAGAAGAAAACCTGACACTCTTGAAAAGTAACCAGGCAGCTTTGTAGTTCAGGAATCTCTGAAATCGGACTTGCATTCTTGTTGGAGACACAGCATCCTATAAAACATCTTTCTAGGAGCCAATGCCATATGACAATGAACAAACACCAGCTTCTGACTGTGGCAAGGTGTGCTTTTCTGCCACATTCTGCATCTCCCCTGTTAAGGAAGAGGTTTAATAGCACAATAAGCTGTCAAAGTTGTGCTGTCAATAATAGCAAAAGAAAGGTTTGCTAAATAGATACCATTCTCCGAGGGACTCATCCATTCCACAAATATTTACTGACTACTTACTGTGAACCAGGAACTGGAAATGCAGTGTTAAACAGGGGGACAAACAAGGCCCTATTTTTCCCTACAGTGGAAGGAGAAAAGACAATAAACCGCAAACAACATTGAATAGCGGTCACAAGGGGCTCAGGAGTGATGGGGAAGGCGGTGGTGCTTAAACAACACGGTCAGGGAAGGCTTCTAAACTTGGAAATGTGAGAATGGAACCAGCCATGTGAGAAGGTACGGGAGACCATCCCAGGCAGAGGGAACCTCAAAGAGAAAGGACGGCACCCGGAGGCAGGAATATGTGTCTTGCGTTTGAAGGAAAGGAATGAAAGTCTGGGTGGCTGAAGCCTGGGGAGCACACAGAGGGTGTCATGGGTCAGAGGGTTAGATAGGGGTCAGCACACACAAGACGGTAAACCAAGGTAAAGATTGAATTTATCTCTAGGTGCAACATGAAATCACTAGTTTTAAGCAGAGTGGTGCTGGGAGTTGATTTGGTACATTGAGTAGAAAGCACTAAAGTGCTTTACCTCTATTTACCTCTATTATCTTATTTAAACCTTATGGGAGGCAAAAATAGAAGTAGAGAAGCTGTTTGGCAGGAATTGCAATGGTCCAGAGGAAAGATGATGGTGGCAAATGGAGAAGGAGGTAAGATGAGCTAAGATTTTAAAACATCTTTGACCTGCTCCTACAGAAGCCTATAAATCCAATCTCATCTATGTAGGATGTAGGATGGCCATGTTCACACAGGGTGTAACTTGGACGGTCAGTAGGATATAGCCTGGACCTAGGGAGGAGTGAAGGATCTTAACAAAAAAAGAGAGAAAGAAGCCAAAAGCATGGTCCTACCTTGATTGTGTTTGGTTGAAGGAAGATCTATTCAAAAAGCAAAAACCTATTAAACTCCATTTTTTTGGATTTGGGGTGTGTTTGGGACCACCGTTGGTAAGATTATATCTTTTCTGGTAAGAGACTGTGAATGCACACCCTTGGAGACACTACCAGCGAGTTATATAATACCAATATTATAGATGGCTTTCCATGCAGCAGGCACTGAAGCGCTTTACCTCTATTATCTCATTAAAATCTTATAACTATCATGTAAGATTCTTATCCTCATTTTGTAAATGAGGTAGCTGAGGCAGAGAAGCTAAATTACTAAACCTGATTAGTCTCACTTTAAAGGTACTGTTCTGCTAAATATGAGTGGGGTTCTCCTGACGCTAAGGATGTTGAAAGCTCACCCAGCAATCCATTGCTGTCCTGCATTTAGGAGCATCTGGGCCATTCTTAGACACAACCGTGGTGCACAGATATGAACTTTCTCACTATGGCCATTGCTGATATATCCTGGCTGTCAGAAAGACCTGACAGACCTTTGAAGAAGGTACCCAAGCCTCAACAATCAGAAATTTGTGGTCCACTAATGTCATAGTTCAGCTCTAAATAAGGCAACGCTTACTCTCACAGTAACAAAACACTTAGGAACAAATTCATTCAACCATTATTTATTGGCCTACCACACATGCTATATACTATATTGGACTCTGAAGGTAATCAAGAACAGAGTAATTCCCTGCCTTCAAGATTCTTATGGGTTAGCAGCGATACTGACGGGCAGACAGGCTGAAGTTCATAAAACAAGAGAATTAACAACACAGAATATGCATGTAAATAGTTTAGCCGAAAATTACAGAATGTGGAGCTATATGATAGCTGAATAGAAATTAGGGTCTAGAATCCATGGACACTTAGAGAAGGATTTAGGAGAACAAAAGGGGAAATTATTGAGGTCACTATGGAGGAATCTTGAGTACTTTTGAGGATTCTAGACATCTCACTGAAAAGGGTAGCATCTGGCTGTGTTTCTGCCTGAGGCCATTATCCTCCTTTGAGGCTGAAAAGCACCCACAATCTGCTGTATGATGCTAATAACACAAGACACCCTTTTACTTATGATTTCTATTCTGCCCAGGAGAGATAGATAGCAAATCTGATAGCACACAAAATGGAGGAAAATATGTTTTGGGGAAGCTCCCAGGATGAATCTGACTGCTTGTAATAACTCTTCATGAGTTATTACAACAACAGTTGTTTAGGGATCAATAATTTATGAATTGGGAGAAAGACAAATCTCCTTTGGCAGAAGGGGAAAAGTTGGGAATCTGAGATCTCCTGGGTTTTATTACCCATCGCCCTTATCCACCCCACTCTCTTAGACATATGAAAGATTTGTGGGTCTTCTATGGTGAAAGAGTCACTTTGAGGGGAGGAAAACAAGGAAGATTCTGGTAAGGTCCCTCCTTTCCTTCTGACTTAGAATTTCTCATCTGGGTCATATCACAGAGATGAATTAGACATTTTTTCCAGAGGACTACATTAAAATATTTTCTGGAAAAGAGAATTGGAGAGTCCAGGAGTCCCTTTCCTCACCTCATTGGCATGGATTGCTAGTTCTTTGACACTTCGGAAAGACCAGTGAGTCTTGGATGATAAGAAAGGGAAGCTAGTTCTAGGTTGGTACCTCCTCATGACATCGGTCATCTGGAACAACCAACTGGAGCATACCTTTTTATCCTTCTGATTAATAAAAACTTGTCTATACATAATAATGTTGACAGCTATTTAAATTGCAAACACTTTTATCTTATTGATTATTAGTTCTATTTATGATCGTTTTTATTTACTGGAGGATTTTATTTTCATGTTCAGCTCCACTAGTCTTAGCATTTGTAGTTTCCACCTTTGGTTTTATACATAAATAAGCCTTTACATCTCATATTATAAATTATTGATGTATATGTCTCCTAATCCTTTAGCACTGATTCATTCTGCTTTTGTGTGACACGAGATAATGATCTAATTTTATTTTATTTTTCCATATAATTAAATGATTTTCCCACTCATTGTTTTATCCATTCCTTCAATAATTTGAAATACATCTTTATCATATAGTGAATATTTTATATACTCGGATGTGGCAGATTGTATTACTGTAATCTTGTCAAGTATTCTGGAGCACTTCTATGATACCCCTCCTTCAGGAGAATAAAATATATCCTGTTGCACTCAGGTGTAGCCACATAACTTGGTCAATGAAATGAACAGGAGCTTTAAGAGCCAGCGAATGGCTCATCACGCTGCTGCTGCTGCTGCTGCTGCTGCTGCTGCTGCTTCTGCTTCTTCTGCTTCTTCTTCTTTTTCTTCTTCTTCTTCTTCTTCTTCTTCTTCTTCTTCTTCTTCTTCTTCTTCTTCTTCTTCTTCTTCTTCTTCTTCTTCTTCTTCTTCTTCTTCTTCTTCTTCTCTCCTCCTCCTCCTCCTTCTCCTCCAACTCCTCCTCCTCCTCCTATCGTCATCCTATCCTCCTCCTCCTCCTCTTCCTTCTCATCCTTCTTCTCCCTCTTCTTGATTCTGCTTCTGCTTCTTCTTTTGTAACAATACCATTAATGTCTCTAGATAGATAGTGCTCCATCAGCCCAGGTCCCAGGATGAAAGCAACATGGAAGAGAGCTTGGCTGACCCATGATAGATATACAGCACGGACAAAAAAAAAAAAATAGACCTTTGTTGTAGAAAACAACTGAGATTTAAGGGACTTTACTACAGCACAAACTAGTCTATCCTAAAATGTATTTCTGGACTCTCTTATGCCTACTCTTATACTAAAAAAGAGTTTCAATTCTTAATTAGCTAGACCTCATCTAACTAAGACTGAAATAAGCATAATCTTTCATCTGGAAGCCCTGGGAAACAAAGTAAGAAAAAAACATGTTCGAATCGTTCCCTCAAAGGTTTACATGTTCGTTATTTTCTTCCTACCTTTGTCATTCCAGAATGCAGAGTGACAAGCTGTGTCGATTAAAAAGGAAGAATAAATACTTAGGGAAAAGCAGAAGAGTTACATTAAAATTGTCTTGAAAACACTCCTTTTTAGAGTTTTAGTATTACCTTTCTTCCACTAACACAGGAACCCTGGCAACAGAATGGGTTCTCATGGGGACGGCTGCATCACCATTTTACCTACGACCATTTCTGACTGTCATTTCTTCAGCTTGGACCTGAAATGTAGCTCCATGCCAAGTGGCAACACTGGATTGCCACAAGTGGTGTAGGAGAGCAAAGAATGGAATTCACCTAGAGAAATGCTGAAATATAGTGAAGCAGGAAGTCAGTAAAAATTTGCCCAAGTCCCATCTTTTCCAGCCTGTGATGGCTGTTTATTCCTCACGAACGCAAGCATGTCTGGAGAGGCTGCTGTGCCAGTTGCTCTGTATGGCACTGCACTTTCTCAAAGATGTCATTGTGACTTAAACACCACTGGGTCTAGAATGATTAGAAGCAAAAGTCAGGAGGGATTTTTAGGGTAAAGAATTTTGTAATACCCTGCCTCCATCAGGAAATGACTCATCTATCTCCAAAAGAGTAGAGTGTGAATCCTTGCACCGGCATCTGGGAGATCACACCGAGGCCCTGGAGAACATTCAGGTTTGTATCTTCCCAACTTCAGACCTGCCTTCATAGCCTCAGAGTTAGCCAGCAATTAGAATTGATGGTTTCCAGTTAGAATCATATTTGTGTATGATAAGACCTAATTCTGCTCCTCTGCCCAAATCTTGACATTGAACAGCAACTAAAATTTGACTCTCTTTTGAGTTTGAAGTTAGGGCAAACTGTACTGTTTCCAATAGCATTTCTACTCCAAATCCCCTCTGCAACTACATCTACAGCTCAGAAGAGATTCACAGACATATAAGTCAGAGTTGGCTCAGTTTAGAGGAGGTTGGAGAACTGGACGCCACCCAAACAAAGAAGTCATATCCAGAACAATTAGTTTGCAGCAATATACATTCCCAACAGCACATCACAGAAACAGGAACCTCCTAAGTTCAGTGCAATTAAGAACAGAAGTAGTTGAAAAAACAGGAGGAAAAATGGTAAAGATTCTAACACAGGGCTACATTTTGGGTATAGACTGAATATTTGTATCCACCCCAAATTCATACGTTGAAACCTAAATCCCTAATGTGATGGTATTTGGAGGTGGTGTCTTTAGGAAGTGCTTAGGTCATGGGGACTTTGCTTTCATTAGCCGAACTATTGCCCTTGTAAAAGAGGCCCCAGAGGCTTCTCATCCCTCCCATCATGTGAACACACAGGGAAAAGACAGCTGTCTATGAACCAGGAAGCAGACCCTTACCAGACACCAAATTTGCTGGCCGCTAGATCTTGGGCTTCCAGCCTCTGAAACTGTGAGAAATAAATGTTTGCTGTTTATAAGCCACTTCGTATACAGTATTTTTGTGGTAGCAGCCTGATGGACTAAGACAACTTTAAATAGTGAGATGAAGAAACTGAAAATCTTCTGCAACTGTTACAGGAAGCCTTACCATGAGAAAAGGACATTCAAAAACTGTTTTGGGTACAGGTAGCATGCATCAGTGAATTAGAGCAGTGGTCCTTAACCTTTTTGGCTCCAGGGACCAGTGCTCCTATGAGAATCTAATGCCTGATGATCTGAGGTGGAGCAGAAGTGTTGATGCTAGTGCTGGGGAGCAGCTGCAAATACAAATGAAGCTTTGTTCACTCGTCCCCCCCTCACCTCTTACTGTGCAGCCCAGTTCCTAACAGGCCATGGACCAGTACTGGTCCACAGCCCAGGGGTTGGGAACCCTTAAATTAGATGATAGGAAGCAGAAAAAGATACAAACTGGACCAAATCAAAGATATTCTCATCACTTCCTCAATGACAAGGAATCCAAAGGAACATATTACATGTTGGTGGTTATCATCATAGTCACACTGAAGGTACTATATAGTTAGTTAATATGGTTCTCTCTCTGTAGTTTATGTGCAATCATTCTGAATTAATATAAATGTTTTTTTCTTTATAAACTTCCAGCATAAAAAATCCCTTTAAGCTTTTTCTAGGTAGGTATCTGATAGGTCTAGATAGGTAGATCCTACTGCCAAATAAAGTTAGCATTTCACTGCCCCAACTGGACAGCCCAGATAACCAGTGATCCTTACAGAATTGCACCATAACAAGGCTTAGTCCTGTCTGGGTATGCTACAAGTTACGTCTCACATCTACCACCTCTTTTCATCCTCCCAACGAATGCCTTTGTACGGCAAGTAAGGTAGATATTTTACAGGTAAGGAAACTGAGACACAGTAAGCCAGGATCACAAAGGTGGCAAATGACAATGTTTTATCTTCGAGACTGATTCTAGGGTCCTTTCTTCCAACCCCAGCTGTCTAACTGGCAAAATTGTGAACACTCAGTGCTCAAGCCCTTATCACAGAGGTGGACCCTCAGCAGCCAAATCTACTTCATGAGACCTACTGCACTCTGGCTATGGCTGATGGATGAAGGTGGATACCTCATCCAATGTAGACCATTAAGAACATATCACACACACGCACGCACACACACACACTCACACACACACGCACATACACACATTCACTTGCTCACTCACCAACCCATGAGAAATTTAAAAAGGAGTCTTTGGACCTAGATTCTGTTAGGGGCAACTCTCTCAAGCAAATATTCTTAGATGTTAGTGAGATACTTCAGTATTCATTCCATTTTTTAAAAAAAATACTATTTAATTTTTTAAAATTTTGCCTACCTAATCACTTTCTGCTAATTGCAACCAAAGAGCCATAACTAATATAGCACAATTTTCCCAGTCTTTTTCATTTTG
Organism: Rousettus aegyptiacus; assembly: GCF_014176215.1. Lineage (NCBI taxonomy): Eukaryota > Metazoa > Chordata > Mammalia > Chiroptera > Pteropodidae > Rousettus > Rousettus aegyptiacus. Next base: position 118,299,223 of record NW_023416295.1, read on the forward strand.
TGTCTTTTACTTGTCTTTTCACATAACATCTCTTGCTTTTATCCAAATGCAGTTTTCTCTTCATTGATCATTTTTTCTACATTTCTCTAACAATGACAAAGTTGGGGTACATTTCATTTCAACCACATTTTCCTTGGATTCACCAACTATTGACCTTCTCAGATGACCATGAAAAAAAATAGAAGCTGGAGAGAAAAACTGAAGTACTCAGGATAGATGAAAAGACTGGCAAAAAGCCAATGGAATTGTGAAATCGCTATTAAATTAACAAACTCCTTATACAATTGCCTCAGTTCCTCTGAACACTAAGAAGGTACTAAGAGTCTGTCTCCGGCCCATCAGTACCAGCTAGATGACTCATGTTGTAAGTTAGGTCAGTTCAGTATCCTTAGATCACCTTCCTTTTGAGTATAATTGCAGTTCACATAATACTAGACAAACAGGCTGGTAGGTAAAATAATACTCAGAAGAAAAATATTATGAGCTCTAAGTTTGCAAGTGGAGTTTTTTTTTAAAAAAAAGCATTGATTTAAACCTTAATCCCTGACTTTGCTTGAACTAAAGGAGACAAAGATGGACTTATAGCTACTCTTCATTTGAGAAGGCTGAGTGTTGTGACTATAAATTAGAAAATAATACATAGAGCTACAAGGCAGCACTTCCAGGACCTGGGAGCCTTTCTACAGGCTTCCTATAGGCTTTATTGATCACCTCGCGGGATTATGGGAAAGACAGAACTGAACTAAATATGAGTGAAGGGGAATAATTTGTACAAGTACGTAAAGGACTTCACACGGAGGCCTTCTCCTCTCTAGGTGATAGCAAGCATGGGTAACCAAGAGAGTATTTTATGAGTCTCCAGTGCCTACTTCAGTGTGGCTCAAGGTGCTTTTAACTGGTTCTCTATGTACAGGCATTAAATTAACTTTACCCAAAAATATTGCTTACTTAGTCAGGTGAAGGAAAATTGGATTTAGATTTAGAGTCACTGTGCAGATGCAAAATAAGCTCTAAAACCTTTACATTTTTACCATAGCATATGGGCAAAGCAAAATGCAAATGACTTTGCAATACTTGATTTGAATATATGTATTCTCGTGTCTGACACCAACATACTTTTTCACTTTCTCAGTTTGATATTGGGGGGAAAGATAAAAAAGTTAAAAAAAAATAGAGGTAGATTTGGACAACTCTGTTATTATCACTGCAGATGGGTAAATCATCTTACTTAGAATGAACCCATATCAGAGACAAGCAGATCAGGGCCTTGCTATTTTTAGTCAGATATTTAGATGGAAAGAAAGAGTACTAAGTGGAGAGTCCTGCGACTCAAGTTCGAAGCTAGACTTAGACAAGCACTTTCTCCTGTATGAGCCTAGAAAATAAAGGCTCTCAAGACTAGGTTGTCTAAATCTCCTTCCAAGTCTAAATCATGTTTATAAATGGCCATCTTATTTATTACTTCTGATCATCCTTAAATTTGGAGTAAATATTATCTCATAAAGTTCTGTGCAAAATCCAAACACCGTAAAGTCTTTTTTATCTAAAATCCGAACACCCCATAAATGCAAATAATCAAAATAGTTTTTGTGAAATTATTTAATATTCACAACGATAGTCACTATGGTGTACAACATCCTAAATTAGTTTCAGAATCATAAAGAAAAGATTAATTTCTATTCAGTTTGGTTTTATGAAGTGTGTTCTAATTCTCTTTCAGTGAAATTCTCAGGAAATGAGAGACAAATCAGAGTAAGGACATACCTTGGAGGTATTGTGGGGTTGATTCCAGACCACTGCAATCAAGTGAGTATCACAATAAAGATACTGAATTTTTTGGTTTCCCAGTGCATGTAAAAAGTTATGTTTACACTATACTATAGATTATTAAATGTATAATAGCATTATGTCTAAAAAATATGTACATATCTTAATTTAAAAATATTTTATTGCTAAAAAATGCTAATCATCATTTGAGCCTTCGGCAACTCATAATCTTTTTTGCTAGTGAGGAGGATCTTAACTTTCAATTTGTAAAAAATGTGATATCTGTGACGTGCAACAAAATGAAGCACAGTAAAAGGAGGTATGCCTGTAGCTCAAAAAAGATAAAACGTCCTCTATCTACGAGATTCTCTAAACCTAAACAGAGAGGCTGTGGTTTGCATTGATTTTTTTTCCTTCTTACAGGTAAATCTCTTTTAATTTACACTTGCATCATTTCCATCAGTTATTCTTGGCATCCAGAAAAGACATAATTTTTTTTTTTTTTTTTTTACTAAAATCAAAATCCTGCCAGGCCTGCAACATAAAGAAAAAAATCACAGATAATTTTATTTCTTTGGATTTTGAAAGGACTGACCCAACCTGGGATAAAAAGTTCCCTTAAATCCAAAATACTATTAGAGGAAACTTCTTTGGTTTTATAATAGAGAGCTAAGTGCAACCATTTAAGATATTTATCTCTTTGTAGAGTGAACATAGTTGTTAATAAAGATGCTGGAGGTGACCCAGGGCCTAGGCACCCACAAGACACTGGGTATGCACTGATGGTGAGATGCTGTCCTATCTTCAAGGCCATACAGTCTCTATGGGTAGACAGACAGACAAGTCTACTCTGGCAAGTCCTCTTTTCCCTTAGTACAGCTACGGGAAAATGAGGCACAGAGAAACATTTGGCTCCTAGGTATCAGAATTAGTGGCAAAGCTTATTCAAAAAAAATATATATCTGTATTCATTTTCAAGGCCTTGTTCAAATACCAAATGCAGAAGCAAATCTCATTTAGTGTTATTTAAGTGTAACTTTTAGTAAAAAGGCATATCTTTAAGCTGAACGTTCAAAAATACAAATCTACAAATAGTTAAGATGATATGATTCAATATACAGCATTCTGGTGGTCCTGCTTGTTGAAACAAAGAACTCCCAAGTATTGTATCAATCGAGTCCCAGTCAGGAGACAGAAACTATACCAGTTATTTAACCAGAGAGAGGATAATATAAAAAATCATTAATGAAATATTGAAAAACTGAAAAGGCAACAAAAGAATACTATTATCCAAGTAACAGTGGCAAGAAGCTGTTACCAATCATAGGTCTAGAAGAACAAAGTGAAGATGTTAAACTTAGGCTCAGAGATGTTAAACTTAAGCTCAGAGATGAGGTGCTACAGAGCTGAAACTCAGATGCCCTCTGATTGGCTGGTGCTGGATTCTCTGAGCTTGGAGGATGGGTTACATGCGCCTGGGACCCAGACCCCTGAAGAAAGAGTATCAGTGACTGCTAATGACATCTCTGAAGGGTGTGAGGAAGTTGATCCTGAGTGTTGGAGAAGTTGCAGCCTGGACTCACCTTTTGTTCCTGGAATGAAATATAACTGTGGCATGACGAAGCTGCGCTAGGACGGTAGGACAAGAACAGAGAACTAATAGAAGGAAGTCCTTTCTCCATCCCCTTGCCTTCTAGTCTTTAGCATATGCAGTTGGCAGAGGTGAACCAGAAAGCAGCCAGCAAAGCACAAAGGTGCTTTGCAGTGAGAAGCCCAGTGGACGTCACAAAGTAGCAAAGAATACTGTAGGTTGGGGACTAGGAGACTTAACAAATGTCTACAGGAGGGGACATTTTAAATACTTGGCTTTGCCTTATTGTTATTTATACCCAATCTAGTAATCTCTCTCCTATTCTTTCTTTTGCTCCTATCTGTATACTTCCTATCATAACTGAGGTTAAGAAAATTATTTTACAAATCCAAACATGTTTTCATTAGACTTCTAGATTTAAATCAGAGTTTAAAAAAAAAAAGCATAACACCAGATTTTTCACCCTGAAGTCCTACAAAATTATAATTTATCCACTATACTTATTTTCAGAAATGCTATTAATTTTCAAGAAAATAATGTATATGAATCTGCAACTATAAAAGATGATCGAAAGATAACTTTGATATAATCAGTAAGTGATTCTAAAAAATAACTTCAGTTATGGGAATTGCTAATAGGAGCCACGTATCACTGGAAAATTCTCAGTGTTTTTTGTTGTTATTGCCTTTGTTTAAATTGTTACAAAGAATGAATTGTCAAAGACATCTAATTCCTAACCCAACCTGTTAAAACTTGATTTCATTTTGCTCAAAAGTAAGTGGTATTCAGATTCAATGAGATATGAAATATTTAGCCAAAGATTACTTCTATTCATTCAATTCAAAAGGCATTTTAAGAATGACTATTTCATGTTTGTCGCTGAACATAACTGTGTAGGTTAAGGCTAAAACAAGGTCTCTAATCCAAGGAGCTGACAGTCTAATTGGCGGAAAAAATGTTCTTAACATATATAACATATCTAAAAGGATCTAAGTTTGAGACAGGTAGCTGATCACCTCATGGCAACGGGGCATATGGAAGCCCAGCGGCAGTACATCTCCCAGCATCCCTTGCAGCAACCTGTGGCCCTGTGACGAATTCCTCTCCAGCAGACTGTGACGAGTTGAGGTTCCAAGGTCATGCCATTCCACACGAGCTCCTCCATGTATCTCCCCTTGCTTTGGGGTGAAATGACAAAGACAATAACTAGAGTGACATTGAAGGCTACATGTTAAAGACAGCAGAGCAACATCATCCTGAGTTTCTAAATGATGGAACACAGCAGAGACAAGCCCTTCCCACCTTCCCCCACGGATAACCTGGAACTTCTTCCCTGGACTGTAAAAGAAGAAATAAACCTCTACATGCTATATGTAGGTTAATATACTTTGGATCTATTTGTTATAGGAGTTTAGCCTGCTCTAATTAATGCATAGTTCAAGACAAATACATTGTATAGAAGGATTTGAACTAGTATTGTTAGAGTTCCTAGAAGAGATAAAACCTAATCTAGGTCTTAATTAATAACAACCAGAATTAATTTAGAACCTTAATATGCCAGGGACGATGCCAAGAACTGATACGTATTATCTAATTGTTACAATAACCCTTTGCATTATGTGTTATTAAACCTTACTTTGTAGATGAAGAAATCGAAGTTCAGAGCAGTCAGGTAATTCCCCCTAAATCATACAGCCTATAATTTGAATACAGGCATTTCCACCCCCCAAGCCTAATCAGGCTGGCGGGGGGTTAATGTAAGGAAAGACATGGAGGTATATATTGTCATGGCAGGTAGGATCTGGGAGTGATAATTGCTATGGGACTTTATCTTTTCAGTAATATTCTTATAGAAATAAAGCCCAGCTTGCTCTTCCCTTTTTCAAACCAGTTTTGACTTTAGAAATCTGGACTACACTGCTCTTTTCTCCTGTAATGCTACAGTAATGGGAAAGCCCAGAAAAAAATTTTTCAAGGTATTAGAGATGAAAAGAAAACAACCAAACACTCAGCCCTCACACACTATCATCCATCTGAGAAAGAATTTAATAGAGACCAGAGGGCAATCAAATGGGTGACCCTTCCTTTGCATAGAGAGCCCCAAGCAAATTGAAAGGGTAAGGGGCAGGAATCTTGGACACAGAACAGAAGAAGAAGCAGCCCAATCAAAGGCGAATACACATTATTCAAGATTACCAACCATTTGCATAGACAATCAAGAGCTAACTGTAAGTCATTTGCTTTTGGCATTTGGATGGCCCTAGAGGAATTCGAGGCAAATAAACAAGCGTAGGTCTGGGGATGTCTAAATAAAACCACATCCAAGAGCTACTAGGCCTTGGGAAACTTTGAATAGAGGAGGTAGACATCAATGGGGGATATGGACAATATTTCCAATGTTGCCTTTGAGCTGACACATTTAAAGTATTAGAACTGGTCTTTTGATTTTTTAATGGAGACTATTCATAAGTCATTATATTGCAGATGGATCAGTAGCTTGGAGAGACATGCAATAGCTAAATAGAGCCTCTGCTCATCTTCCTGTACTCCAAGACACATCCAGGCTCTATCCTCTCGAAGCCTTTCCCAGAAGCCTGTAGTCCTCCTTAACCGACAGTGACAGCCAGCAGCCGAAAAGGTTAAGGCCACTCAAACTGAGAGTGCCAAATGTTTTCACTGCAGAAGCATAACAACAGAAACTGTGGATGTCATTAGTGCTGTTTGCCAAAAATGCTTGCCTTCTGCCTTCCAGGCACATGGTAGAATGGCACTTCCTGGCCTCCAGGTGGTCAATAGTGGCCATGTAACTAATTCTGGCCAATGAGTTAGGAGCAAAAGTGGCAATGCTACTTTCAGTCTAGAACGTGTGATTGCTAGGGCAAGGCCCTCCAGAATGATCTTTTCCTTCTGCCACAGCAACTGGCAACATTTGAAATGATGGCTACTCCATGAGGTACATGTTAACTTGAGCAAGAAATAAATCTTTGTTATTTCAAGCCACTGGGATTTTTGCAGTTATTTATTATTGCAGTGCGACCTCACCTTTCCCAGCTGATAACAGTAATTAACAGTCATTGTGTGCTCTACTGTAAGGACTTTAAATACACTCATTTAATTCTAACAACTCCCTTTTGAGATGGTTAGTGTTGTATCCTCGTGGCACAGATGAAGCTACAGAGGTACAGAGAAGTTATATAAATTGCTTAAGACGGCATAACTAATGCAAATGGTAGAATTAGATACAGGTGCAGGAAGTCTGTCTCCAGGGCCTGAAATTTAGCTACTATGCTATGCTGCTTCTTGACCAGTATCATGTATTTTAATATGATCATTGTAACAAGCCTTAATAAAATTGCTCATCATCAAAAAATGTACAAAGAAAACTGCAGTAAAAACACATCATCACATTGAAGTCACCATATGCTACCATCAAGTTTAATTCTTATTTGCAGTTAATGGCAATTATTTTATAAGGAAAAAAAATTGGCATTTGAAATAATTGCTCCCCAGATGTCACTACTTGAGTCGCCAAGTTGCATGACAATTTTTAAAAAGTAATAGCATGCACATGAAATAACATTTAATCATATAGGCTACTCTTTCTGAAAGAGCTGAGTCTATACTTTTGAACCTAGTCCCCTTGAGTTAGAGCCATATCTAAAACAAAAACAAAAACAAAACAAAACAAAATAAAAAAACAAGAACTGAAAACATTATCTATTTGGCATGTGTCATTTTAGATTAAACAGATTTTACTCCCTGTTCCCTGGTAATTATATTTAATTAAAAAGCACTGAAGAATGTGCGTAAAAGCACAACGAAGTAATAATCATGTGAACAGGAGCTTATTTTAACTCACCGCTGAGGGGAGGTTACTTTTATTCAGATTAATTTGTGAAAGGACTGATGAGAACATGACAGTAAGACAGAAGGGAGCATGTTCTTTCAAATTGCTTTGCTCAGGACACACGATTAATGAAACACATCTAATTGCATAAATGCTTCAGAAGGCATTGTTACTAACTACACTTCAAAGGTCGTGCTCCTATGTAACAGCTTTCTCTTCAACGAAAACCCATTCTATTTTTCAGAACCTTTACAGAGGTCGGATTGACTCAGACCACTGTTCTAAAACAGGACCCAGTTGAGTAGCTCTAATGATCAGACGTGAAGTTCAGGCATTGTCTTAGTATCATGCTGCCCCTCACTGTGTGTATTATCCAGATGGAAGAAGATGGAAGACAGGTATGGAAATGCTGTCTGCCAATGAAGTCTTATATTTGTTAAAAAGCAATGCATTGGACATCTACCACAGTAAGGCCCTGAAATGGGTGCTGTCGTGTGCGAAGCATAAGGATTTTAACACTTGCTGGAAGCTAACCGTCAGTACAACCTCATTTAATCCTCACAACAACTCTACGAGATCAGGTCCATTATTATCACTATTTCTAGATCAGGTAGAAAATAAGGTTTATGTTAACACATTTAGAACGCTATATAGTGATTTAAATGTTAAGAAGGTAAATAAAGCATTGGAGGAGAATAAGAAGGGCTGGGGGATAGATCTCAATTTTAAATAGGGTGGCTAGGAAGTGACATTTGAATAAACACCTAAAGGAAGTGAGAGAAAGCAATAGAAGTCTCTGGAAAGAGGGCACTCTAAACAGTGAAGAGCAAATGCAAAGGACTTGAGGTGGGAAATGATGAAGGGACAGCAAGGAGGAGTGTGTGGCTGAAGGGAGGAGAGTGGGAGAAATAGCAGGGGATTCTCCTAGCAGGAGGGGCCAGAGCGTGGAGGGTCATGTAGGTCATTGAAGGACTTCAGATTTTACTCTAAGTGACAGGGGAAGTCCTCTGAGCATTTTGAGCAGAGGAAGGTCATGATCTGACAACAACAGAGTCACTCTGGCTGCTGTGTTAAAAATAGAAAAAAAAAGACAGCAAAGAAGCAGAAGGGAGACGAGTTAGGAGACTATTGCAATCAATCAGGGAGAGGTGACAGTGATCCAGTGACAACAATGACATGGAAAGAAAGAATGAAAGAAAGAAAGAAAGAAAGAAAGAAAGAAAGAAAGAAAGAAAGAAAGAAAGAAAGAAAGAAAGAAAGAACGGAAGGGAGGGAGGGAGGGAGGGAAGGAAAGGAAAAGCCAGTTTCTGGATATACTGTATTTTAAAAGTGGAAATAACAAGATTTGTGACAAGTCAGATGGGGAGTACTGGAGAGAGGCAGGTCGGGGATGGGTCCACGTCTTTGGCCTGGAACTGGACACACGGTATGGCCTTTTACTGAGGTGGGGAAAGCTGAGAGGAGCAACTTTGGAAACCCAGTTTAGGGTGTTTGCATTTAAAATACCCATTAGATGACCAGATGGAGATGTTCAAAGAGACTAACAGCCCTGAGATGAAGAGAAGAACAGAGTTAGAAATATACATTTCAGTGTCATTAGCATAAACATGGTATTTAAAGTCAAGGGAATGAATGAGGCCACCAGGGAGATGAGTGTGGAGGAAAGAAGATGTCCAAAGGCTGAGCCACACAACATTTCAGGATTGGAAGACAAAGAGGAGCCAGCAACAGAGATTCGAGGGAGCAGCCGCAGAGTCCAGACCAGTGATTTGGGAGCCAATCAGGCTGGAGAAAATAACATTATTCCAGCCTGCCTACTTCAGTGGTGTTTTGTAATAAAATGAGAGGGTAAATGAGAAATCCTTTGGAAAAGATAAAAGACTTCTATGTCTCCAAGAATCTCAAGAACTTCCCAAGTGTGTATGCAAACTATATTGATTTTTAAAAATAAATGTACACACATTTACTATATTGATTTAAAATGTATGAATTTAAACAAATCAATCAACCAAAATATATGATATGCGGTAGAGCTCTGGGAATAATAATACATTTTAAAATACTCGTTATAAAAATCCACCAAAATTCTTAAACACTGTTGAGTCTCCCTGCACCCTCTAGCCATTTGACCAATCTTTCTGCGGCTGCAGCAACTTAAAGAGGAAAATATTTGCCTTTTAGATTAGTATCACCCCAGGATTAGTAACTTCCTGTTTCTCTACCAGAGGTTACAGAGCTCTCTCCCTGGAGAGTTAGGAACAAAGAGTGAGGCTGTGTACCCATTACCCCTTAAGCCAGTGACATCCTAAACCTAGTGACTCTTAACCTTGTATGCTGTCTTTCATATAATTAAGATGTATTTTTAGGATCATGATATTTGTGTTTATTGGACTTCGAGGTTATAAGGAACCTACGAGGCTTTAGGTAATGGTGATGACAGATGTTCATTTACTTATTCAGTGAAAATGCTCAAAAGACAGCATAATACAGTTGTTTACAGTCTAGGCTATGGAGTCTGAGTGCTCAGGTTTGAATCTTAACTGGGCAAGTTACTCAACGGCTTCCGCGTCTATAATATAGAGATAAGCATAGTGTCTACCTTATAGGTTGTTGTCAATATTTGACAAGTTAATATTTATAAAGCCCTTAGGATGGTGTCTGGCACATGATCAATGCATTCTCACGTGTGCTGAATGCTATCGCAAGTATTGGGGATACAATGAGAATAAGACAAAGTTCATACATGGGTGGTGGTGGGGGAGGGCAGAAAATAAACAAGGAAACAGATAAATGGGATAATTATAGAGTATGTTAAGTATTACAGACATGTGACAGAGAGTGGCTAGGATTGAAAGGAAGTGAGAAAAGACTTTCCTGAGAAAGGGAAATTTGAACCAAGGCCTGAGCACTGAAAAGGCACCAGGCATGTGAGGAGCCAGAGTTAGAGGACTCTCAGCATAGAAAATCACAAAAGTAAAGAGATTCAGCCATGAAGACAAAATAGCCAACTTGAACTCAGAAAATCAACCACCTAATTTAATGTAGGGAAGGCGTAATAGTTAAAATATTCTGGGCCAAATTAAACCATGCAGGAATCAGGCTAGGAACATAACTGGTGGGCGGGGGTGGGAGGTGGTTCGCTCTCATGGGGAAAAGTCTTAGAAATATATCAATGAAGCACTATTGATGGAGCTGGATACTGCAATGTAAGGATACATTCAAATTTTAATGTGATTGACCTGCAAATGTCAACAACAGAATTTAGGAGCATACCTCCTCCTTTCCCATTCACCCATCCTCTTCTTAATATGTTAATATAATCTTGCTTTAAACCAAGGCAGGACAAAGGACAAGTAACTTCCTGTATGTCTCATTTTGCTCACACAAATCTTCTGCTTCAAGTCCTTTCTGCCAGCTGCTGAAGAAATGGTATGAATTCAGACAAAAAGATTACTTAGTCCAATGCTATTAACTTGGCATTTGAAGACTGTCTAAAACCGCCCTCAAATGCTAAGTTAATAGCCACCTAGGATCACACAGCAAGGGCAGGCTTTCCACTTCGGCCTCCCCAGCCTTTCTGCTTGCACAGTGTGATGGATGAGCTTGTGCCTGCCTTTCTGCCATCCCAAGCCCTTTGTTTTGTTTCACTTTTGACAGCTATGGACCTTGTGGAGAAGTCAAACAGGTTTGAAAACCAGTTTGGTCGCAGTAGACCTGCACAGTGGAAATTCACCTCTCTACAGAGGGATCTGGGGCAGTGCCTGCTTGGGCACTGGGAAGTCAGCCCAGGTTCCCAGAGAGCCCTAAGGTATCCAGTCTAAACAGATACATCAATCTGCTCACTGAGAGAATAAAGCTGGCTCCCTCAATATAATTACAGGGTGGCTGATTTATTAGTCTGAACTTTGGTACATGGCAGGGGTAGTGTTATTTGTGCCAGTTTATGGTATTGGGCCAAAGATGAAATACCAAGCTAGCTTGATTGGTTCCAAAGACCCATTTGCACAAACAGAGCTCCTGCATATGCCAGTATGTGTTCAGGGATTATGCCACGTGACTTAGTCTCTTTGGCAAACCCCTTTTAAGAAGGAAATTACAAGACTTCATATATCCAGAGCCATTTAATAGCTGGCAAGATACTGCCAACCACCTAAACTACTGCCAAGTGTACCGAAATATCTTAAAGGGTCCATCCCTGTCCGGCTAGTTTTATTACTAAATAAATACACCACAAATGAAAGATGCTGCGTTTTCTCTAAAGGTAAATTAAAAAAAACAGTCATTTATTTCTAACCCTGGTCCCTGTCACTGTGAACATACTAAACTGCAGATGGAAAAAGAACACTTTGTATAAGATTGTAGAAGGCTGTTTGAGATCATGGTCCAAGAAACGGACCACGGAATGACAGAGATGGAGGTTAGCATTACAGCTCTTCCACCTGACAGCTTTGTGTCCTTCAGCAAGTCTTATAATCTCTACAAACCTCAATTACCTTATCTGAGAAATGGGAATTAAATTTTGTTCCGATGAGTGAGTGGTTCTAGTGGATAAGTTACCCGCACAGCACCTGGCACAAGAGAGCCATTCGATTAACCCATGTTTCTCAAAATGGCAGGAGTCTGATGATGAGGGATCTAAATTTGGGAGTTCCCCATGAAACATTTTTAGGTTTCCCTTTCAATCATAATTTAAAAATCAATAGCACCATATTCCAGATTAGCTGAAAGATTAGCTGGTGTTTGAAATTACATGGGCACCAAGTGGTGCTTGGCTTGAATTGTGATGAGCTAGAGAGAATAAAAGAAAAATAGAGTTGATGTAAAGGAAGCATCTGTGCCAAGTGAAGGCGCATGAGCCCTGCAGGTTGTGTGCAGGAAGGTTCTAAGACTTCGAGGTTCTAAGAACAGAAAAGTGGTGGGAGAACCGAGTGATCCTACAGATCGCGTAGGCACCAAGAAAGCAACATGCTTGCACCAGTGAGCAACAAATTCAAAGCAGCGTCTGTCACATTTAATTAATGTTATTATTTTGAAATTTACTGATCCTGTAATTTTGTTCCTAACGTGTAAAATTGTTTAGGTTTCATGGTTGTTTGCAAGCAGTAAAGAGGTTTGTGCCCGGCTTTAGGCTTTATAAATTTAAGTAAAAATAAAAACAATTCTTATCAACAGTAGATATTCATGCCAATTTTTCCCATAGAATGAGTTCATAGATTATTCAATTTTCAGAAATTCAATAATAACTGATTACTATTAGTATAATCATTATGAAGGAAGTAAAGAAATTGACACAAGGAATAAACAGCTTTATTTTACTTTAAGTGAAAAGGCAGGCTATAATATTGCATATCTATTCTGATTAACACTGTGTTAAAAAATAAAACCACAGTAAAAACCACAACATAAAGGAATATTCTGAATAATAATTGTTACATTTAGCCGATAAAATTATAAGTGATTTTCTTTTGTTTTAAAACATTTTGTCTTTCATGGATATGAATTCCGTAATTTCAAAATATGTCAAAATGTAAGCAGCCCCTAAAGGGTGAGTCTGTAACTTGAAACTAATATAGGCTGATTCCAAAGCAGCCACTGAAGGCCTATGGACCCTCAATTCCCATTATTTACAACCCAAGCCCCGAGTCCGTGGTTGCTTCAGATCCCTAATTACCCCCCTCGTGACTCCAACAGATGTGATTTACAGGGCAAGTTTCTCTCCTAAAACACCTTTCTGGGAACTCCAGTTGCCTGTATTACTAGTGAGTTCCAGGAACCATGTGTGTGGCAGAGAAGGTAGCCACCCCCCACAGTCTTCTCCCTTGGCCTGTCTCCACAGCCCACCCCTGGCAAAGTGGGGAATAGGCCTCTGTTGATTTTCTTGTCTCTCTAGCACCCCTTTTGGCCACCTCTGCTTTCTTTCTGGCATTCTTCCCCAAGCCTTAGTCATTGCAACACACCCATGCCAGACTTTCCTTGGCTGGGCCTCCAGTGTTGTTGGCCCAATTCCTCCTCAGCACTTACCTTGGATAACATGGTGGGAACTTCTACCTATGCCAGCTACACTCTTTAAGTGCCTAAGGCTAATCGGGTTACAAAAAAGATAAATATATATGTATGTATACACACACACACACTCATACACACACACATATATATACATATGCATACACACACATATACGCCATGTATAAATATATATATATATACACAAAGTATATGTGTGTGCATATATACGTTTTTAACATATATCTCTTTAAGTATGTGTGTATAATATGTAGCTCTATATATGTATGTTATATATGTTATAACCAAGTTACAAAAAAAGTACATATATGTATGTACATATGTACATATATATATATTTTTTAATACTGGGGCAACCCCAAAGCGCAGAGACCAGTGTCTTTGGAGGTAGGCCCTGGCATTGGTATTTTTAAAGGCTTCACAGGAGATTCTAATGTACAATCAAGGCTGGGAACCATCAGATCACCACCCAAAGTTGAAGCAATAACATGAAGGCTTAACAACGCACCCTCTGAAACTAACTGCCTCAAATTGAATCCTGGCTCTACCACAAACCTGGTATCTGTATAACCTTGGGCAATTTGATTTATCTCTGTGTCCCTCCATTTCCTTATTTATGAAGTGGAGAAAATGCTGATAATACTATCTACCCCACAGAGTTGAGGTGAGGATTAAATACCATTATACCTATGAAGTACTTAGAGCAGCCTAGCACATAGTAAGTGCTCCATTCACTCAAGAAGTTCTTATTAATAATTATTATCACTCATCCTACAGACACCTGGTTCAGGGGGACCCAGGGTGTCAGCTTCAGGAATCAAGGAACAGGAATTTTTGTTTCGGGGCAGAGTTGGATCTACTGTGTAGGATGGCAGGCTGTAGAGTTTGTAGGGTCTTCCTTTTCCTCTGAAACAAGATCCTATGAAAACTCCTGTCCCTGAATACTGCCTTTGCTGGTTGCCAGTCCTCACCAGGTGCTGGGGCTAAGGATACTCCAGATTCCATGCAGATCAGCCACACTTGTTCGGCACTCTCCTAGCTGGCCCCTCTGAGCTTTAGGAAGTGCCTGTCGGAAGTTTTATATTTCTGCAGGCCTCTCACAGACGAACCTGATTCTCAAGGGGCCCCTGCGGCCCTTGGAAGCCCTTGGCAACCCTGCGGCTGCCCCCGGCTTGTGGAGACTGGGGTGTGTGGCCATAACCGGATGAGGTTTATTTCCCCTCCAGTTTGCTAACCCTCTTGCGCTCAATGTGCTGCACACCTGTTAGTGTTTGTTTTTAACTGACAGTGTTGATTTAGCATTAGACCCAGCAGGGGATGTGGTTACTGGGCTATGATAAGGGGTCTGAGCAGCTCTGCATACAAGAGAAAATGCCAAGTTGAGTAATAAAAACTGAACCGCCCTATGCTCTGGTTTAAAAATATCTTTACCAAAATTATGAAAGCACCACAAAAAGAAAACAGAACATAAACCATCCCTCCCTCCAAGTGAGATTTTCCTTCCCTACCCGCCACCACCATGGAAAGCAGTGTGGCATATTGGAATCTGTCCTAAACTCCAGGGAAGGACTCCTGTGTTCTAGTAATACGTCCAGCCCTCCCCTCTGCCTATGATGGCAGATTTCACCTCTCCGGTGCCTAGTTTTCTTAGCTGTGGAGAGGAGAGTCTGAATGTGCTCATCTCTATGATCCCTTCCAGTCCTCATCCCTCATCTGTGACTGTCCACTGATTCACAGATGCAGAATGCATTCAGTTATTGAGCACACACTATGCACTAGGCCATGTGGGAAACTGGGGAGAGGACCAGAGCAGGCCAGACATTGTCCCTGGGAGCAAGTGTATAAACACAGAGGCACAAGCAATGGTTTTGTAAATATAAGCTGGCTACAATGTATGTTTAGAAGGAAGTCAATTTTCACCAATCGGGATCAGTAGTTTCTTTTAAAGAGGGTGACTAAAACTGAGTGTTGAGTGATGTGTGCGTGCTTGCCAAGGTGGGGTGGGATGGAAAGGGCGGTGTTACAGGCACAGCTTCCACAAAAGCTGAGGCGCAGTAGAACATGGGGCCATGGGGAATTGAAAGCACTTCAGGGAGTCAGAAACCTACATTGTGAGGGCGTGTGTGGTGGGGGGTGTTTGAGAGAGAGCAAGAGAGAGATTAGGAGAGAGAGGTAAGAGTATAGAGGAATGTCGTTGGGCACCAGAAGAACTGAAAAGTAAGTAGAGGTCACATCAAAGATGTATGATATAAAGGAGTTTAGAATGTAGCCTACAAATAGGGAAGCCAATGACAACGCATTTTTAGAACAATCCAATCAAATTTGGGCAATGGAAACTTCATGCAAAATAGTTGTGTATGCATATGATTAAGAAATTGGAATAGGTGCTGTATTTCATTTGTCATACACACACACATTGTTAGATAATAAATGTGCAAGCAGTGATATAATCCTATTTCATTGCTTGCTTCTTAAGCAATGACAGTACTTGAGGCTTCAGGACATAAGATTACAAGTTGTTGGCTTTAATTTACAGGCTTCTTCCTAATATCTTCCCAATTTAGGCACAGCAGACTGAGAAACTATCGCTTCCTAAAAGCTTTCAAGATTAATTAGATTGTACACTTACCACTTGCTTACTCTCCTTTCTCTCACTATCATACTTTTTTCTTCTTTTGTGTGAGTACCTTGATTATCATCTGGCAAGTGGAGATTATGTCATGAATATTTTATAACCCCATAGTGCCAGCATAGAAGAGGCTTTTAATAGCTAAATGACTAAAAGAATATTCCCATAGGCCTATCACATACCTGGCACAGAGCAGGTGCATAATTAAAAGAAAGCACATAGGCTGTGCGGTCAGAAAATACAGAGCTTTAACTAAGTCATTTGATTATTGGTGATCCTGAGCAAGTTATTACACTCTGAGCCTCAATACTTTCATCTGTTAAATGGAACAAATAGTATTGTTAAATGATATATTTTAAAAATAAAGTAAAATCATTACTCTCATGCAAGTATAAAATAAACATATTTTAAAGATTTTATTGAATGAATAAATGTTAAATTGGTTTAATGGAGAAATAAAAGAAGCACAAATTTATTTGGTGTAAAGTAATCTTGAAATTAGTTCAAAAATTGACAGAAACTGGCTTTTTCAATTGGGAGATGGGGGTGGCAATGAGTAGGTGGTGAAGTCAATTTAATTCTATCCACCAGGTAACTATTGTGTACCTGTACACAAGAAGCATTTGCATTACTATCAGTTATCTATAACCTACAGAGTTGTAAAATAGTTTAAAGGCAATGAAAGGCTCAGATCCCTACTCCCAACCCCCACCCTCCACTATAGAATCAGAATCAGATAACTTGAAAAGGTACACCTTAAACAATGCATGGTTTTCCACTGAAGCACAAACTTTTCTCTATAATGCCTCATTGGCTTCCTGCGGTTGTCAGGAGATTCCATCTGTGTATTCTATCTATATATGGAGCAGCTTGCATAGTCCCGAGCACGTACCAGTTACTCGGCAAATGATAACTGCTCTTATTATTATTAATATTTTATGAAAAAAAATTACTTCCTGGGTAGGTGTTTGCTCATCCAACCAGAATGTGTATTCTTCCATTGTTATCATCTGATGGCATCTAGTAGAGCGTCCAGCATTGGCTGAGAACTCAGTAGATTTTTGAGTGACAAATTTATATTTTGGTGAATGAAGAAATAGATTTTTTAAATAATTGATTATTCACCTTAGAGGAGATGGCAAGGGAACCTGAAAGCCAGCACAACTCAGATCCTATTAATGTTAAATGATGGTAGTTGAACACTGCTCTGCCACAACCCCTTCCTGCTTGAGGCCAATATGAGTTCTGTTGAAAACAAGCACTTGCTTTACCCTGGTTCTATGTCCTTGTGCAAACGCAGCTCTCACTGATGTAAGCTGGACTTCCCAGTGTACCTGCTTTCACATCTCAGCAGCATTTTCTTCAAGGAACAAAAACCAAATTATGATGGCATTACTGTTGCCGGCAGTTCAATTCTTGTGGGAAGCAAACTAATATAAACTCTATTTCTTGAACTCACATCATTTAAAATGATAAGAAAGCAAAGATAGAAGGGGAGCTCAGTAGAGTGGATATGCATAAAGCTGAAATAATATTCTGGTGGCAAAGAGAGGTACATGGAATTGGGATAAGGATAAAAATTCAATGTATTTTTGGAACTGTCTTCTTGTTTTAGTGGTTTAGTCCTCACAGAACTCTTCATTGATACAAATTAGATCAAGCCCCCACCCACTAGCCTGAACTTGTTTTTCGTGGTAATCATCATACTGCTGAAGTAACTGTGTACTTATCTATTACGTCCCTATATGCCTACCCTGGTAAGCTCAGGAATTGTACAGGCCATTTCGACTTCATCCACTTTTGTAACCTCAGTACCAGGCATATGCTAGGGGACCATTAAATACACATTGAAAGGACCTTGTACAGTATTATACCGATGGAGGGGAGCTATCAAGGACAAATAGTAGAAATAAAATTAGTTGAGTTAGTAAATTTAGAAAATGATTTACATACTAATAAGTGTAGAGGTAGAAACATAAAACATAAGACACTGGTAAAACTGTAGAATATATTCCATTCTTTCAAGCTCAGGAGTGGATGGAGCCAAGAAAGCACATGGAATATGGCTAAAAGGAATTAAGGTTTTAGTTAAAGCTAATACTTTCATATCATATTTGTTTGCCCTGGCAATAGAACCCCTATCTTATAGTAATGATATTATAATATAACAAAAAAAAATACAAATAAATGAACAACTTAGCAGAAATGAAGCAACAAATGGTCTAATTAGCTTTACCTTTGGGGATAATCTAAGGTGAAACCTTGAAAGGGGCTCGAAGCTGCAGAATGATGCTTCCTAGAACTTGAGTTCTGTGTAAAAGGGTTAAACCAAGTCATAGAATTGGACAAACCAGTTTTAAAATTTATATAGGGAAGCACATAGGCTATGATCAATTAAGACGGTTTTAAATAGCAGAACAGGATGTAAAACTTGCCCTATATGTCTGTTATCTTTTAGCGTAATTATGTTATGGAACTCATAACTACAAAACCTCAATGGTATAACACAATAAACATTTATTTTGTCATATAAGTCTGTGGGTTGACTGTGCAGTTCTGGTGACCTAAGACAGGAGTGGCTGGGTTTACTCATCTTAGCAGCTGGTGGGTTGGGTGGGTACTGACTGGTCTCACCTTGGATTGACCCAGCCGTGCATCACATGTTCTCTAATCCTTCGCCACACACTAGTCTGAGCTCGTTCTTACAGCAAAGGCAATATTCCAAAAGAGGGAGTGGAGCACGCAGGATCTCTGACCCCCAGGTTTGGAACCAGTACACTGTCACTTCCATCACATTTTATTGGCCGAAGCAAGTAGCAAGGCCAGTCCTGATGCAAAGGATAAAGAGATGGACTAAACTTCTACTTTTTTTTTCTATAAGTTTTTTTTTTTTGAACTTAAATTCTTTTATGAGCTACAAAGTTTTATTGCTAAGGACACAGATATAAAGAGACCTTTAGTTATACCCATCAGTGCAATTGACCTATCATTCTAAAAGTCAACTTACTGTAAAGTGATAATAACTAATTGAGTCTTATATTGGTCTAGAAATAGATAAACAGGATGTTATAGTGTTAGATACCAAAGAGAGTCATGTGATGATAAAATATTATCACAGAGGTGGCACTGAAGATCCTCTATGAGGAAAATGATAGATTATTTATCAAATGGTGCTATGATAATAGACTATTCACTGAAAAAAAAGGAGATCCTTACCTTACATTATACACAAAAATCAATTTTAAAGTTGTTAAAGATCTAAAGATAAAAATCAAAACTTAAAAACTTTAGAAGAAAATATGGAATAATATTTTTACAGAATGAGTGTTGGAAAAGATTTCCTAAACAAGACACAAAAGTCACAAACCATAATAAAAATATAGATATATTATATTATAATATATAACTTCTATGCAAAGAATCACCTGAAAAGTAAAAAGGAAAGCCTCAGTCTTCAGGAAAATACTTACAAAGCAAATAACAGCAAAAAGATTAATATTAAGAACTAATAAAGAACATTCTAAAATCAAGGAAAAAAGTAAACAAGTCAAAAAAAATAAATGTGCAAAAGAAGAGACACTTCACAGAAGAGGCCAATAAGCACATAACAAAACTACCAGTTGCATTAATAAATGGGAAAATGCACATTAAATCTGCAATGAAACATCATTTCACATCCATTAATTTGGCAAGGATGAAGTAGGCTAACAATATGAGGAGTTAACATGGAGCCACTGGAACTCTCATTTACAGTGGGATAGGAATTGGACTCAGCATAAATTCTTTGGAGAGCAATTTGGCAATATCTAGTGAGACTGAATATGCACATATCCTACACACAGCAATTCTACATAAATATCCTAGAGAATGTTTCTCACGTGTTTCTCAACTTATGCATGATTTTCATTGCAGGATTATTTGTAATAGCAAAATGGGAAACATCTTAAATATTTATAAACAAGAGTTTACATAAATAGGTTAGCACATTCATACAATGCAATCTTACGGTCTTGTAAAAATGGATAAACCAGAGATAATATAGGAACATAGAAAAAGCTCAAAAACATAATGTTGAACAAAAAGCAAGACACAAGAGGTATACATTATGATAGCAGTTATACGGAGTTTAAAAACATGTTAAACCACACCATATTGTTTAGGAATACATACATAGGTAGTAAAATCATATAGATATGCATAGGGATGATACATAGGTTAGAGCAGGTGAGGTTATAGAGAAGAATGTCATTAGGAAAGGTACACAAGGGGTTTAAACAGCATTCATAATATTATGTTTCTTAAGTTGGGTGATATTAATGAGTGTTTTTTATATTTTATATTTTTATATTATTCTCCATATGTTGCGTATACATCCGATGTTTAGTTTCAAAAAATAAGTAGATATTTAAGAATCCTGCTATGAAAGAGAAACAGAGGTGATAGGACTTCAAGAAAAATAATATCAAGACGTTAACTGCTATGATATTCATCTGTGGGTCTCCTTGCTCGAGCTTCCTTGGCCTAGAGAACTATTCCTGTATCATTAGAGAAAAATGGCAGTAAAAAGATTCCATCCTTAAATAAGTTTGAAGAGTAGTGGGTTAAACAAAGTTAAAGGTGTAGAGCTCTTCTCTGCAAAACCTGTCAGAGTATTCGAAATGTTATGGGTACCATGACTCTCTGAGTGGGAGATTAAGCAAGCAGGGCTTCTCTCACTCGAGTAACACATGCACCATTTCTTCATGCAGCACATCAGGGCAACAGTTTCCAGGACGTACATTTTCAGATATGTGCCCTCGAAAGTTTTATTTTCCTGTCATCTGCCTCTACCCTATCTCTCAGTGTGCTCACAAATTCCACTTTCTTATCAAACCTATGTCATTGTCATTTTATTCCCACCTTTCTGCACATCTCTCTGATGCCCTTGTCTCCCTTTCATGGAGGCAATATGGCATCGTAAAAAGAAAACTCAACTTGAAATCCTGGCCTTAGCACTTCTTACCTGAGGAACCCTGTGCCTTGGTTTCCATTACAAAATAGAGAGGAAAACCAAATCCCTTACGTCATAGGATAGTTGTGTGTAGTCAGTCATGCGCTACTAATGACCTCTCAGTCTACTGTGGTGGTCTCATACAATAATAATGGAGCTGAACAATTCCTATCACCTAGTGACGTCGTAGCTGTGGTAACATCGTAACCATGGTAACAGCATAGCACCACAAGTTATTCACATGTTTATGGGGATGCTGGTGTAAGGAAACCTACTGCACTGCCAGTCATATAAAATTATAGCACATATAATTATGTACAGTACATAATACTTGATAATGATAATAAATGGCTCTATTACTAGTTTATATATTTACTTTTCATCATTATTTTAGAGTGCACTCCTTATAAAAAGAGATAGCTGTAAACAGTATGCCGTGTTTCACTGGGAGCAGCCTCGTATATCGTGTTTACTGTGTTTCTTGATTGCATCATTTCCTCTTGTGCTTGATTTAATCTCCTATTGCTTTATAAATTTAGTGTAGCCTAAGTGTACGCTTTTTATAAAGTCTACAGTAGCATGCAGCAATGTCCTAGGCCTTCACATGCACTCACCGCTCACTCACGGGCTCACCCAGAACAACTTCCAGTCCTGAAAGCATCATTCATGGTAAGTGCCCTATATGAGTGTACCATTTTTTAAATCTTTTATACCACATTCTCACTGTACCTTTCCTATGTTTAGATATTTTAGATACATAGACACTTATCATTGTGTTACAATTGCCCACAGTATTCAGTACAGTAATATGCTAGGAGAAATAGACTATACCACACAGGCTAGCTGTGTAATAGGTTATACCATCTAGGTTTGTGTAAAGTACACTCTGCGATGTTCACACAACCACAAAATTGTCTAATGACACATTTCTCAAAACATATTCCCATCGTTAAGTGGCACGTGACTGTATTGATACGATTGGGGGAAAATAACAATTTACCTATCCTAAGAGAGTTCTTTTAGAGACCGTTAGTTTCCTAGGGCTGCCATAACAAAGTAGTGCACACTGCATGGCTTAAACAACAGCAATGTACCATCTCACAGTTCTGGAGGCAGAAGTCTAGGATCAAAGCGTTGGCAGGGTTAGTTCTTTCCGACGTTGTGGGGAAGAATCTGCTACAAGCCTCCCTCCTAGCTTCTGGTGGTTTGCTAGCCATATTTGGTGTTCCTCGGCTTGACTTCAATTGCATCAGCCTGGTCTCTGCCTTCATCTTCACGTGGTGTTCTCCACATGTGCGTATCTGTCTCCACATTTATCCGTTTTATAAGGAAACCAGTCATATTGGATTAGGGGCTCACTCTGCTCCAGCATGACTTCATCTTAACCGATTACATTTAAAATGACCTTGCTTTCAAACGAGGTCACATTCTAACATACTAGGAGTTAAGAATTCAACATATGAATGTTCAGGGGACACAATTCAACCCCTAACAGAGATCAATTAAAATAACATCTATGAAAATGTTGTAGCATTCTTGCGAGGAGTTACAAAATGCAAGATTCTGTGTTTGTCACAAATTACCACATCATAAAGCCCCTAGTAACCTACTTCATTGCAGCATACAGCCAGAACTGGGCTTGGCACAGCTTAGACAGCTTGGGGAATGATGTTAACAGAGCTTGTCCAGAGACTCTTTAAAGTGAATGCTCTGTTTGGTTCTAAATCTATCCCCAGTAATTGATTGCTTTACCTCAGCTAGCACAGAAAAATCCATTCTGTTGAGTTACTAGCTACATTGGGTTTTTGTGTAAAAGGAGCTACAGCAGTACGCAGAAAGATTAAATAATTGCTTTGGAGGCAAGGATTCGAGGAAATTTCCCAAATTAGTTGGGCCATTCCATGGTTAAAGTAAACAGAGAGTCCAGCTTTTCTTACGTGCAGGCTTGCGCCATGCCCACCGGCCCCAGCGCCATGGGATTTCTTAAAGGTCCACTTTTACAACATTGTTTGCCTAAGAGAGGAATTCGCAATGACATTAGGCCACCTCGAACCTACCAAGTCGGTTCACGTCAAAACGACCTTATTGTTAAGGTGAATCAGAATAATATGGTGGAAAAAGTATAAATTCTGAAGTTTGACTGCCCGGGTTTATGCCCTGTGAGATCTTGGGCCAGAAACTTCAGCCACCTCTACCAAATAACCATATTCACTTGATAGGGCGGCTGTAAGGATTAAACAAAATAATCTATGAAACAGAACAACAGTGTCTGGGACATAGAGTGAGTTCAATAGACGTTGGTTGCTATTACTCTCAGTGTAATGACAGAACCTCAGAAAAATTACTTTGAGATCATTTTTCCCTTTTAAATTATGAAAAGT
The DNA here is from genome assembly GCF_014176215.1 of Rousettus aegyptiacus. NCBI lineage: Eukaryota > Metazoa > Chordata > Mammalia > Chiroptera > Pteropodidae > Rousettus > Rousettus aegyptiacus. The sequence continues at coordinate 118,322,452 of NW_023416295.1, forward strand.
AAAAATAATGATACCAGCCAATACAGCCACTTTCATTTTTGTATATTCACTTCTAGTTCCTAGGACACTTGGAGTGTGAATATAATTTTGTATTGTGCTATTTTAATATAAGCAGTTTCTGTTCCTACATAGTTGTTCTAAATAGCTGTATAAAATTCAATTGAATTTTTTTCTCATTAAGACAAATTAATCAGAACAATTTCCCTTAAACCTCTGCCTAAGGATCTTACTTCGGTTTAACCCTCCTCCATGTTGTTTTGACCTAAATTACCTTCTTAATAATCTACTCTCCCAATTTCCTGTTCTCCAACCTCTAGTTACAATAGTCAAATCTCCATTACTTTTTATTATTCTCCCTCCACAGATTGCATACTTCCCATACTGTTCCTTGCTGTGTCATGTAGAACCATGGAATGACACTGGATTTACTCTTCCATTTTCCTTTGTAAACCTCATAATTCCCTTCCAAGGACATTAAGTTGGGGGGTCACAAGGTTAAGGTTATTTGGCACACCCTGTGCTCTTCCTTATACTGAATATATTCTAAGAATCTAAAAGATAAACAATATAATTCTTTCTAAAGCATCCTTCCTCCTGTTCTGTACCTGCCAAACTCTTACTCATCCTTCAACACTCAGCCAAAATGCAACAACCTCCAGGCATAGCTCACCGTCTCATCCTTACTGTTCTCAGAGCACTTGCTACATATCTTGGTCTTCTTAACAACTAATAATGATTGTGCATTTTAAATGCTCAAAAAACAGAGGTGACATATTGTAAGTTAATAAGTCAATTACGGACAGATCTATGTATGAGAAGTTAGAAGCTGCTTAAGTAGTTTGTTTTGACAGGATTGGATAGGAGTACAGTGTTTGGTAACAAAGATTTTGGAATCAGATAGACCTTGATTTGAATATTAACTCTACAGTATGGTACTGAGGAAACCTTAGGAAACTTAAACCAAATTCTGAGCCTCAGTCTCCTCATCTGTAAAATGGGATCATTTCTGCCATCTTTCCTGGAGGGTTAAGATGTGATTAAATGGGTTAATAGATGCAAAGCACATGAGTAGCATATGGCTTAAACTGGCAGCTATTAAAAGAAGCAAAAAAAAAAAAAATGCTAAAAAGCCAAACTGGCCAAAGGTATTGTTCCTCTCTGGATTTGTCAATGGACCCTAGATTCTCACCTCTTAAAATACAAATGAAGGCGGTACCGTTAGCGTACCAGGAGGACTGAGTGCCCCACGTTTTCAGTGAGTGTCTGATACTAATGTTGATAGGGATATTCTGCTCTGGTCTCTCACTATTTCTTGCTCGCTCTTCTCAGAGTTGCTCACTTAACATAAAAGACTGCTAAAGACATCCTCCTCCCTGTCCTTCTCCAACTCTAGTCCATCTCCAGTCCTTTTCAACAGCTGCTTTGTTGCCTGAGATCCATCTCATTTTTGTCTTTTCTTTGAGTTGAAGGTTGTTTCTAAGCAGTCCCACAAAAAAGTATGAATTCAGTGTGTGATCTGGAGTGACTGACATATTAAGTGACAACGAACCATAAATCATTGGTTATGACCAGTAACTACAACTAATCCAATAAAAGGTTATTGACCCCAAGGAAAGGGTCACCAACATAGAGGAGAAAACAGAGATCTATGTGGCATTCCCGAAATGTGGCTCTGAGCAGCAAGAGAATAGTAGAATGTGGGCTGTCCTAGGAAAGGAAAGAAATGTACAAAAGGCAGGGGAGGAGTGGTAACCCTTTTCAGGTTTTGCCAGGGATTATTCAACACTCATTTGCTAGGTACTGGTGAATGGGCTGCAGGCTCCGAGGGAAGCCAAAGCCACAAGGGTTGAATCAAGCTCACAGGCTTTGGTGGTACCGGGCCAGTGCTAGGCATACTTATTACAGGCTGTCAGAACATCCAAGGATAGCTCTCTAGCCCTAGGAAGTCTCTTTAAAAACTTGAAGCTTTGCATTTGATTAAAGTCCATAAGATTCAAGATAGAGTATTAAAATGTAAAAAGCTGCTGAGGAATAAAAACAAAGCAATGCCAAAGAATTTCATCTAAATGCAGACACAAAATAAAATTATAACTGTTTGCTTAGCCCAGATGCCTGAAAGATCTTGAAAGAAGGCACATTTATGCACCTGAATAATGTTAATCTTCAATTTAGAAAGAGAGAGAATATGGAGAATTTTAAGACTGTTGAAAAATCACTTCTGATTACAATGAGATATTCTAGTAAATCAACCAAATATTCATTAGAAAATTGTAGAAGATATTACATAGAAAATAATAAAAACGGCAACAGCTTATCTCTATTATGGTACTTTGCAGTTGACACAAAGGCTTTCACGTGGTGGAGGATGCTCATTGATTTCCAAATAATGTGCATGTGTGCAACGTGGTATGAGGCATGATTTCTCCCTTAAAGACCCTGCTATCCAGTAACAAAAGAAAGACATGTATAAAATGTAATATAATACAAGTTGGATGATGATGAGGGCTCTAATAAAGGTAATAAATTATGATTGTCAAGGAGTAGGCAACATAAAGGAAGTATGATTTTAAATGTACTTTGAACTTTTGATAGGTGGAGATGTGAGACAGGTGTTTCAAGCAAAAAAAGACATCACATATGAGGGCAGGAAATGAAAAATTGTAGTATGTGTTCAAAGAATGATAGGAAATGCAAGAAGAGTAAGTTGTAGTGGACATCTGTTACTTTTGCCTGCTCAATATTCATTTTCTATTCTGTTTGTAGTGATAACTCTATTTCCTTTGGGGGAACCCACCTACTCTAAGTATCTAAAAAGTGAAGCTTAACCTACTCCTGGTGTCAGGGAAAGGCCTGTGATCATCACTTTACCAATCACTATTTGCATCTCCCTAAGTGTAGTAATTGCTTCGGTGCTGGGTACATGATTTAAGTTATCGAATGTTCCAAGACTAAATCCCAGGCATTTTTTTAGAATTTTAAGAAAGAGACATTATCCTTCCCTGAGATTTGTAGCTTGTAAAGATGGTGAAAAGCTGGAGTTACCAAGGGTCTCAATGAGGAGAATGCCTGCCATGGAGAAAGGCCAACACATTTGTACTCCTGGATACAGATACAGGAGACAACACACTTCCCACTTGTTTGGCCAGTTTGAATTGTTTTTTTGTCACTTGTAACCACAAGAATCATAGTGCATAGCTGAGGACAGATTAGAGAGGCCTTGAGTGACCCATCATGGGACTTTATTTTTTAATCAACAAAAGTCACAAGATGTTTTAGGAAACTGATGGATTTTGAAATTTTATACCAAACACAGTTTGAAGGCAGTGATGTAGGCAGGGAGACCAGGTAAGCAACAATGTAAGGCCAGCGGTAAGAACTGTTGACTGTGAGTTCCCTTTGTGAGTTCCGTGAAATCATCACTGTCACTACGTTTGAAGCTTAGTGTGTGCTAGCATTTTTCTAAGTACTTGCATACACATTAACTCACTTGATACTCATGTCACTCTTATGAGAAAGATCCCATTATTATCATTTAATACTCACACCAACTCTATGAGAAAAGTCCAGTATCATCCCTATTTTGCAGAAGATAAAATTGGGGCATGAGGAGGTTGGCAAGTCTGTAATGTCCCACAACTAACCAAATGGCAAAACTAAGGATTTCGACCTTGGGAGTCAGGTCCCAGAGCCTGTCCTCAAAGAAGACAATTGCTTACACCATGAAGCTTTGCAAACTCCAAATCCCTTCCCCAGTGGCCCATCTTCTCCTGCCACAAGCTATATTTAGAATCACTTCTTCAACCTAGAGAAGGAAGTTAGAGGTGTTATTTCTATAAGGCCCCTGTTACATTCTTGCTTGAGTAGGAAAATAGGATGTTGGCCTTTTCCCAACAAAACATGAACAGAGCCTTAAGGGGGAAAGGTAAATTTTGAAGAGAAAAATGTAGAGGAATTAGGACATTGGGACACCGCTGGGATAAATGCCAAATTTCCCTGATGTTGGCAGAAGGGCATCTGGTGTGCAGATGAGGAAAGAAGGGCACAGAAAGAGATTTTGTCTCCTAACAAAAATTCCCTATCTTCTTCAAAATGCAGACTTCTGTCAAAATTCCCAAAAGCACATTCTTTCAATTTTGTGCTCACGTCCATAAATGGCTCTTGTCTGTATTATTTCAGTAAGTACTTGGATATGAGGAGACGAAGTGAGGCTCCCAAGTACTGTCACTGTCAAATACCTTCTCTCTGCCAGACCTTCCCACAGCCCCAGATGGTCTAGCTTCTTCTTCCCTGTCATTTTCTGAGGGGGTGGGAGAGAGGAAGGTGTTAAAAAAGAGGCATAAACCATAGATTTTGCCAGTACTAGCCCTGGCTCTCACATAGCCCACCCAGCAGTGCTGGTTCTAAACAGACCATGGGTTGGTAAGTGGTTGAAGCTTCAGCCTGTGTCTGTGTCTCCTGCCTGCCCTCCTTCCCCTGCAGAAAGTACCACCTGCTTCCTTCTGACCCCAGTTCCCATAGAGGTTCTTATTGCACTGATATAAATGATTAATTATACATCCAAGCGATGCCCTCCTGGGTCACAAAAATGATCATATTTGTGGTAACATTTAGGAGGAGAATTTGAAAGAAGAGGTATCATTCTTCTGGAGTCATTCATTTATTCACAACCTGTAACATACCAGGGATAATTTTTGAAGCTAGAGACAGAGTGGTGAGCTGCTATCTTTGGGAAATTTTATTCTTGTGAGGAAGACAAACAATAAACAAAACAGTGAATATACAAGCTAGTGTCAGATAATAAAAAGTTCTTTGAAGAAAATGAAATATGGACAAAGGTAGTTAGAGAGTAGGGGATTTTAATTTAGAAAGAGGGGTCAGGGAAGTCCACACAGAGGAGGCGGCACTGAATCAAGCGAGACTGTGGGCCAAGTGAAAATCAGAAGGAAATTCAAACCAGGCTAAAGAAAGAGAAGGGGACAGAATCACTCTTGAGAATAAGAAGGCCCTGAGCACATTGAGCATGCAGGAGAGTCATTGGGAATAAAGTTGGAGGAGTCGTAGGCCAGATGACAATCTCATATTATATCTTTGAGGTAACAAGAAGCCATTGGAGGATTTTGCACAGAAGAGTGATATTATGTGCTTTAAGGGGTACTTGAGGCAAAAAGAATGTAAGAAGACAAGCGAGAAAGCAGGAAGACCAGTTGGAGGATTTGTAGAGGTCTAGGTGAGAGACGAAAGTGACCAGGACCAGGGCGATCATGGTGGAGGCAGGGAACAGTGGTCAAATTCAAGATATATTTGAAATTAGAGTCAAATCTCATTTTGCGGCTGTGTAGTGGACACCTCTGATGACTGTGTTACTTGCCTCTGGCTTACCTCTGATTTCAGTGGTGGCTGCCATCAACGGGCAGTTCCCAGGAGCCCACCCTCACCTACACTACGTCTCCAGTACCAAAGAAGCCTTCTTAACTCATAGGCAGGCACAAGAGAGTGCAGGCTGGGGGCATTATGACACTGGGGCAGCCCTCAACATAAATGCTCCGGCCTCCTGTCTTTCAGGGGGAAGGTTCTAGAAGACATTCCATATACTTCTCTGAGGTCCAGCCTACATCAGCAATCTTGAACATGACCCTCACATCAACCTGCCCTCCTTCCCTCACCCTCCCTGCTCTCACTCCTGCCTCCTAGGATCACCTCCCAAATAAACTGCCTTCACTCAGTTCCTTGCTTCAGTCTCTGCTCTGGGAGAACTTGAAAATAGGAAATTTGCCCACTTCACCTATTTCTCACTTGCCACCAAGCCCTGCCTCTCAGCAATCAGTTCTCTCTGCATGCCCCAGGTTCTTGAGGGAAATATCCAAGATATACCAGTTGCAAAATTTCCTCCAAGATTCTATAAGGTTTACAACCAGAAACAGCTTTTTAGCAACTCTTCCAAAATATCCATCACCCATCCCCACTTCAGAGGTCGACATCTATGGCCCAGCTTGTGAAAATCCAACTGAAAACCATTGTACATTATAGGGAAAAACAATCAGGAACCTCTTCCAGTCAAGATACTATGAGATACTATAAAGAAGACACAGTCTCAAAACACATAAATGATTTTGTAATGGACCCAAATGGACACATGGCCAAGTTTATAAATGATAAAAGGACAGGGATACAGTTGAGTGATAATTCGGATGAGAAATAATATGCTTAAATGAGACTTGGCAAGAATCACTTAAAGTGCTTTGGCTGGTAGGTTCTGAAAGTTCTTTATTAGAAATGACTATAGATTAAAGAGGTATGAGACAAGTTAGTAATATAAAGCAGAAGAAATCCTTAAATCAAAATAGACATTTTAATAACTATGCTTTAAATAAATCCCCTCTCTGTAGTCTTCTAATGTTTAACAGCTGCAAATAAATATGACACCAGGAGAAGCTAATCAAAAAGTTTAATAATGCAGGAAACAAAAAAGCAAAAATGAAACTGAAACAACATATTTTCAGTCCCTCCAGAATTTTAACTTTTCTTCCCTCTCACCCACCCAGCAGCTCTACACCCTGAAGGCTGGGCAGCCTCCTGGCTAAGAACTATGGGGACAGTCAGACTGGATTGGAATATCAGCTCTGTCATATTTAATCTCTGTGTGTCTGAGCAAGCAACTTAACCTTTCAAGCTTCGGTGTTTACGTCTGTAAAATGGGACTAAACCACCTGATAAGGCTGTTCTAATTTACCCTGTAAAGGCAGAGTAAACATTCAATACATCATCAGCTAGACCAGAAGAATACTAATGGAAAAGAAATAGAGAAAAAAAACACAGTTTGACAGAAAATAAGAGAGAAAGGGTACCCCGAAGGCAAATAGGTTTCCCATCTTTGCTGGGCCCGCATTCAGGCAGTGTGCCCACAAAGGGTGACCAGCTGCCTTGGTATAGATCAGTAAGCCAATGCCCCAACTAGTTGATAAATTTTGAATATCATTCCTGCCTTGGCTTGTACATTAATCAGCCACAAAAAAATCCATGGGATGTAAACCTTTACAATCCTTTAAAATATCAATGTGGCCACACATAGCAAAGACCATGAAACTCTCAATACTTTATTCTACTCCTGGGAATTTATTTAAATACAAAAGAAGAATAAGCTATAGATTCGCTGATGCTTATAGAAGTGTTATATATGAAAACAACACAGCACAAGTAACGCCAAAGTCCAATAACAGAGAAATAGTTAAACTAATCCTTTTCTTCAGTAGAAATTACATACTATTAAAATTATAATTTCACAAAGCAGAAACCCGTGGGAATGTGACGTGCTTATGGTATAATGTTTAGCCAAAAAAAAAACGATAGCTTAGAAAATTGTGAATACATTTTGATATAATCTGTAAATTATGTATGGATAGGAACAACAGAATATGCAAGAATAACTGCATCATTACTAATTCTCTTTCTTTTTTTCAAAACTATATAGTATGTTTGTTATAGTGTTTTAACAATTAAAAGGCACTGGGGGGTCATTGAGAGAAGCATCAATCGCTTCCCAGACCCCACACTCAGAGTCAAGGGATAATGTGTATAAAGCACGGGCCAGAGTTCTTGTTCTCCCAGACACGCCATTAGCTCATTGGGAGCTTTGCGCAAATTAGGTAAAGCAGCACCTGTTGAAGGATGCCCTTCCTAGAACCCAGATATTTCTTTTGTATTTGCTCCTTTCGAAGCCTCACCATCTTCCCCTGGAGGCTGGTGAAACAGGATTCTTCCAGGAATGTGTTGGCAGGATTGCCAAAGGGGCAGCTACTGTAGACACAAAAATTAATTATTTTTGGCAATATGCAGATGAGAACTAGAACAATGACAGCTGAATAAACAAATACGAGTGGTATAAAAGCTGAATTCTATGGTATAATAGAAATTGGATCTCTTTCCCCTTGATATCAGCAAGTTGTGTACTTTCTAAGCATTTCTCTTCTGCCTACTGAAAATTATTTTTAGACCAAACTAAGAAAGATATTACACCCAAGATCCCACAAAAAGCTTGAGATGTGAGGCCCAGATGCAGAGAAAGTGAATTTGCCAAACCACGCTGTCTGCACCTTCTCCGGAGGCAGCACTATTCTAGGCCTCAGATTCAGGGGTGAAGACAAGTCTTCATGGTGCTGCGGGAAGCACCAGAATCCGGAGTCCTGGGTCCATCAAAGATAAGGCTTTGTGAGCTCCCTTCACTTCCACATCATCAGAGGACGCAATATGGACCCCAGGCACCTCACAGATGGGTTGTGTCTTTCCAAGGAGACTGCAAATACATGAAAATGTTTAGGAGCGCATAAAACATTTTCTCTAGAAGGGAGCTTTTATATATAGCTCCCTGTGATCAAGGATTGAGTTTTTGAAGCCATGCTCCAAAAATGTACGAACAATATGACCACTCCAATGTACTGAAGAGAAATGAGATAAGGTAACTGGTGCCCTGAGTGAAGACTACGTGAGAAAGTTCTCCCTCCCTACCTTGGTTTCTATACATCCTGGTCCCATCCAATTTTGCTGGCAAGTTTACCTCGACCCACTTTCACTAGAGGTTTGAATGAAGTTGTTTTGGGACTGAGGCAAACAGCTTTGAAATGTTCACAGACTCAGCACAGATTCCTGTATCCCAAGCGCTCTTTTCACATCTTCCCAATGGAGTGTACAGAGGCAATGACCCTTACTGAACCTGGAGGTGTGATTTCTCCTGGGTAATCCAGAGTTCAAGGCTGGCAAAGGCCAAAGGGCCCCCGGGCGGCAGGTAGTACAGTCCTGGGGAGTGGCTGCCTTCACTAGGGAGCAGGTTTCCGAAACCAGCAATTCAAGATCATGCAGACTTCTCTTTCTCCTGCTCATCTTCAGCTTGTGGTTCCCGATGACTCACTAACAGAAAGCATCTCTCTTGCCTGGACAGTCCAGCCAAACCTGTCCTGTGCCCCAACAATCGGGGAAATAGGTGATGATACTGAGGGCCACGTGATAGGGCCCCTTCCAGCAGCCACAGGACACATCTCCCCAGCCTGGTGAGTTCTTTGCCCTTGGCACACGTGTATTTTTAAATTTTTGGAATAATTTTACCTTCATGTTATGGTTTGGTAAACAGAAGGCAGTCATCAGGAAAGCATTAATATAAATGTCACTGTGCACGTCACTCTCCCTCAAAGCAACAGCAGCCTGTTCAAATGCCAGAGGATATCAGGAAATTGTTGAGGAGGCGCTGGAGACAGAAGCCTAGCTTTTCGTTTTCCTGGTCGTGCTGCAGACAGCTTACTGTCTTGGCAGCCCTCCAGCCCTGCTTCCTTTTTTGAAAATTGTAGGTGCCCAGACTCTCAGCTGTGCTGCCTGCTCATTCCGAGCACGTTTGCACTCTACTTTGAAGGGGATGGCCATAAACAAAGCCCGGGCGGGGAATCCTCCACAGGCTGCAGCACCATCACAGCCTTTTCCTTGCATTAGGTAATCATATTCTGTCTGATATGGGGCTGGCAATTGAGCTTTAAATCTGTCACAGCTCACTGGCTGAAAGGTTTTATTCTCCATAACCTTAATCTATGGTAGATCTACAAAAGTCTGTTTTAAAATGGAAGTGTCTGCCTGATCCACTGATACACAGTTTGGAGAAGGTATGTCAATAATAGTTATAGCATGTTATACTGTTCTATTCCTCTTGCCTTCTACTTCCTCTGCCCAAGAGAATACCATCCATTGTCATGGCCAAATCCAACTGTCCCTCTAAGATTCAGATCATATTCCTTCATGCAACAACTATGGCTTAAGCACCCACATTGTACACTGTCCTTGAACTATCAGTCTACCAGAGAAGATGACAATTAAAAGAATGATATGTGCACAATCAGAGGATGTATCTGCTATAGGAGTAACTTTATTTGGGTGGGGGTTGGGGATAACAAAAGAAAGTCACTTTCTCCTTTAGTCCTTCCCGCCTTTCTCCATGTCTTCTCAAAAGCATATATCCCATTAGTGTTCTATACAATCTTTCCTTTTTTAAAAAAATAAGTTTATTGGGGTAACATTAGTTAATACAATTATATAACTTTCGGGTGTACATTATAATTTGACATCTATATATTCTATTGTGTGAGTACCACCCAGAGTCCAGTTTCCTTTGATCCCCTTTACCCACTTCACCCACTTCACCCTCCCCTTACACCCCTATATTTGACCCCCTTTACCTTGTCTACCTCTTCCTTCCTCCCCCACCCCCTACCCTCTGGTAACCACTAGTCCACTGTCCATGTCCCTGAGTCTCTGTTTGTCTTGTTCATTTGTTGCTTTTAGGTTTATATCTCACATATAAATAATATCATGTGATTTTCAACTTTTCAGTCTGGCTTATTTCACTTAGCATGATTATCTCAAGGACCATCCATAATGTCACAAATGGCAGTATTTCAATCTCTTCTTATGGCTGAGTAATATTCCATTGTATATATGTACCACAGCTTCTTTAATCAATCATCTATCATAGGACACTTCGGTTGTTTCCATGTCCTGGCCACTGTGAATAATGCTGCTATGAACCTTGGTGTGCAAATATCTTTTTGGATGTGGGTTTTCAAGTCTTTGGGGTAAATACCCAGTAGTGGGATTGTTGGATCACATAATATATCAATGCTTAGTTCTTTGAGGAACCTCTATACCATTTTCCATAGTGACTGTACCGATGTGCAGTTCCACCAGCATTGTATGAGGGTTCCTTTTTCTCTGCATCCTCTCCAATATTTGCTATTACTTGTCCTGTTGATAATAGCTATTTTAACAGGTGTGAGATGGTATCTCATTGTGGTTTTGATTTGCATTTCCCTAATAGCTAGTGATGTTGAGCATCTTTTCATATATTTGTTGGCCATTTGTATGTCCTCTAGGGAGAAGTGTCAGTTCAGGTCCTCTGCCTATTTTTTTGATTAGATCATTTTTTGGTGTCGTTTTTATTGATATTAGGCCCTTATCGGAGGTGTTGCTAACAAATATATTCTCCCATTCGGATGGTTGTCTCTTTACCTTGTTGATGGTTTCTTTTACTGAGCAGAACCTTTTTAATTTGATGTAGTCCCATTCATTCATTTTTGCTTTCATTTCCCTTGCCTTTGAGGTCAAATTCATAAAATCCTCTTTAAGTCCAAAGTCCTTGAGTTTAGTTTTTATATTTTCTTCTCTGCATTTCATTGATTCCGGTCTTATATTCAGGTCCTTAATTCATTTTGAGTTAATTTTGGTGTGTGGTGATAGACAACAGTCTAGTTTCATTCTTTTGTAGGTGGCCTTCCAATTTTCCCAGCACCATTTATTAAAGAGGTTTTCCTTTCTCCACTGTATGTTTTTGGCTTCTTTGTGGAAAATTATTTGCCCATATACATATGGGTTTACTTCTGGACTCTTGATTCTGTTCCGCTGGTCCGTGTGTCTGTTTTGCTACCAATACCATGCCATTTTTATTACTGTCACTTTGTAGTATAATTTGAAGTTGGGTAGAGTGATGCTTCCAGCCTCGTTCTTTGTTCTCAGGATAGCTTTGGCAATTTGCGGTCTTTTGTTCTTCCATACAAATCGGATGATTTTTCTGTTCTTTTTCTTTAAAAAATGCCAATGGGATTTTGATGGGGATTGAATTAAATCTGTATAATGCTTTAGGTAATATGATCATTTTAACTATGTTGATTCTTCCAATCCAAAAACATGGAATATCTTTCCATTTCTTTGTATCTTCTTCGAATTCTTTTAATAGGGCCTTGTAGTTTTCGTTATATAGGTCCTTCATATGTTTCGTTTAATTTATTTCTAGATATTTTATTCTTCTTGTTGCAATACTGCATGATCTTCCTACATGATGCCTCCCATACCTCTGCCATCACTGCCACTTCATTAAGAAGGCTTCATGGTCACAAACTGTCCTATTAATTAATTACCTGGTAAATGTTCAATGATTGAAATAATAATAATAATAGTAATAATAATAAACCCTGAAAAACAACTGTCTACCTGACCCCATAAATCTCTGTTTGGGCAATCTCAAAAGTGAAGGTGTAATTTATTATTTGGAACGAGGGCATGTAGATGAGCATGATTGAGCAGGTGAGCAAAAGTCGAATTAGGAATTCATGCAGGGATGAGTGAATGGAGGCAATGAGGTGAGTGAAAGAGGGCAATGAGTGCCTGGAATAGCTGATGAATCAGAGGGTGAACCAGCTAGCAGAAAGGGCTAGGACAGAGGCCAGGCTAAAGGCAAATTTCACACAGGTATTTCTAAATCGAAGACAACCAAACTACTAAAAATATGCAGAAGTTGTTTCAATGCCAGAAATATATTTGAAATCTTATTAACCTCTTTTTACAGAATGCCAAATACTGCATCTTTATAGTAATTAGTCAACTCAATGTAGTAATAAAATTATAAGTTGAGAACGCCCTAACACAGTGCTTCATATCTTGATAAAATTCAGATTCTTACATTGTAGTGGGAATGAAGCAGGAATTCTCTATCTGAAATAAATTTCCAGCTTCTATCAGTCCATAGACCTCACTTTGAGTAGCTAGTTCCAAAGACAAAGAAAAATGGTTGTGATTTTGACAAAACATCCTATTACTCTTCTTTTAAAATTTTTACTATTTATTTAAATTTTTCTGATTATGGGATTAATACATGATGATCATGATGAGTTTGCAAACTGTAAAATATACAAAGAAAAATATTAAATCACCTTCGATTTCATCATTCAGAGATAACCTGTGTAAACACTTAATGTTTCCTTCGTTTTCCTTGCTTTTATATCATACTCTCCATATATTTTTTATCTTGATTTTTTCCTTTTTTAATTGTGGGTATTTCATATACTCTTATGTTATTTGTAAACATACTGTATATTAAAAAGTCATTCAGCAAACATTGAGAAGAGTGTAATGTACAGTTCTAGTCACTAAGTATACTGCAGTTAAGGAAAGAGTCCCTGCCCTTGATCTTTAGTGAGGGAAAATAACAAAGAAACACTCTGATCATAAAATTGAACAGATAAAATTGTCATTTTAAATTACTGCGTTATACTTTATTTTATAGCTGATCATAATATAGTTAACCAATCTTTTCTTCAAATATTTAGATTATTTCCTTTCTCATATATAATGTGTGTGTGTGTGTGTATACATACACATGTGGAAAAGTTTTGCAGCTCAATATTTACATGTACACCTAATTTCCTTCAGATAAATTCCTTTAAGTGGAATTTCTGGGACATTGAATGTGTACAATTTTTTAGTTTGCCAAGTGTAATAACCTCAGCAATATTGTGCCATACACATTCCTGCCAGCAATCAAGGGGATGCCCATAAAGCTTCACTCTTTAGCATTAGTTATTTATTTCCCAGCATTAGTTATTTATTTTTTATTTGTATATTTGTCAAGTTATTTTAGTTCAAATTTCGTTTGTACTTAAAAGGTTAAGTGTTTTCACATGTGTATAAACCATTTGATATCTTCATTTGGGAAGTGTCCGTCTCCTTTGCCTATTTTGCTTCTCGGGTATTTTCCTTGTATTAACTGTAACTACTCTTTATATATTGAATATATTAACTCTTTGCTATACATTTTGTAAATATTTTTCTGGTTTATTGTTTGTCTTTTAATTTTGTTTCTTTGTTTAACTCGTGTTATTTAGGAGCAGATTGTTTTATAGCCATGTATTTGAGGATTTTTCAGTTATCTTTCTGTTATTGATTTCTAGTTTAATTCTATTGTGGTCTGTGATCAGGCATTGCATGGTTTATATTCTTTTAAATTTGTTAAGTTGTGTTTAATGGCCCAGAATATCATCTATCTTGGTGAATGTTCCATGTGAGCTTGAGAAAAATGTGTATTCTGCTGTTGTTGGATGAAGTGGTCTGTAAATGTCCATTAAATCCAGTTGATTGATGAGTGTGCTGTTGAGTTCAACTAAGTCCTTACTGATTTTCTGCCTGCTGGGTCTGTCCCAGAGGGCTTCAACTATGAGAGTGGATTCATCTACCTCTCCTTGAAGTTCCATCAGGTTCTGCCTCACATACTTTGACACTTTTTTGTTAGGCACATACACATTAAGAATTGTTGTCTTCCTAGAGAATTTGACCCCTTTATCATTATGTTGTGCCCTTCTTTATCCTTGATAATTTCCCTTGCTTTGAAATCTGCTCTCTAAAACTAATATAGCTACTCTAGCTTTCTTTTGATTAGTGTTAGCATATATATATATTTTTTCTCCATCCACTTACTTGCAATATATATGTGTCTTTATATTTAAAGTGGGTTTTCTTTAGAAACATATTAGCGAACTTGTTTTCTGATCTACTCTGATAATCTCTGTCTTTTAATTTGTGAACTTAGAACACTGATGTTCAAAGTGATTATTGGTATAGTTGGATTACTATCTACAATAGTTACTGTTTTCTACTTGTTCCCTTGTTCTTTGTTCCTATTTTTGTCTTCCATTCTTTTATTACTTTTTGTGGTTTTAATTGAGTATCTTATCTGATTTCATTTCCTCTCCTTAGAATATGAGTTATACTTACATTTTTACCTTTTTTTAGTGGGTACCTTAGAATTTGCCATATACATTTATGACTAATCCATTTTAAATAATACTACGCCACTTCGTGGGTAGTATGAGTACTTACAATAAAAAATAACCCTAATTCCTCCTTTCCTCCTGTATCTTTGCTGCCATTCATTTCACTTATATGTAAGTGTGCAAAAATGTATATATAATACATATACATCTATAATCAAACACATTTTTGCTATCATTTTGAATAAAATGTGACCTGTTAGATCGATTAAGAATAAAATAAACATTTTAATTTTACCTTTATTTATTCTTTCTTTAATGTTCTTCTTTCTTTATGTATATCTGAGTTTCTTGATCTCTAAAGAATTTCTTTTAATATTTATTGCAAGGCAGTAACAAATTCCCTGTCTGGGAAGGTCTTTATTTCTCTTTCACTTTTGAAGGATCATTTCACAGGGTACAGATTTCCAGGTTAATGTGGAGGTTTTTCTCTTAACAGTTTAAACATTTCCATTCCATTCTCTTCTTGCTTGCATGGTTTCTGAGAAGCTGGATATAATTCTTATCTTTGTTCCTCTATAGGTAAGACATTGTTTTTCTATGGCTTCTTTTGGAATTTTTTCTTTATTTTTGATTTTCTGTAATTTGAAAATGAGATGCTTAGGTGTCAGTTGCGAGTTTTTAGGGACATTTTTTGCATGTATATTTTTTGGTATTCCCCAAGCTTCTTGAATCTGTGTTTTGGGTCTGATTTTAATTGGGAGCAATTCTCAGGCATTATTCTTTCAAATATTTCTTAATTTCCCTTCTCTGATATTCCCATTATGCATATGGTACACCTATTGTAGTTGTCCCACAATCCTTGAATATTCCATTGTGGTCTTTATTTCAGTCTTTGTTCTCTTGGTTCTTCGGTTTGGGAGGTTTCTATTGAGATATCCTCCAGCTCAGAGATTCTTTCCTTAGCTGTGCCCAGTCTACTAACAAGCCCTTCAAAGTTGTCTTTCATTTCTGTTTTACCATGTTTTTGATCTCTACCATTTCTTTTTCTTCCTTCCTTCCTTCCTTCCTTCCTTCCTTCCTTCCTTCCTTCCTTCCTTTCTTTCTTTCTCTCTCTTTCTTTCTTTCTTTCTCTCTTTCTTTCTTTTTTAAAGATTTCCATCTCTCTGCTTACATTGCCTATCTCTGGTTACATTGCCCATTTTAGTATGCTGTAGTTTATCTATTAGAGTGTCTGGCATAGTTGTTTTAAATTCCCTGTCCAATAATTCCAACATCCTTGCTTTATCTGGTTCTGATGCTTGCCCTATCTCTTCATATTGTATTCTTTTGCCTTTTGTTATGCCTTGTCAATTTTTCTTGAAGGCTGGACATGAGGGACCAGGTAAACTGAACTACTTTAAGTAGGCCCTTAGTAATATGATTGGTGGGTTGAGGAGAGGTAGTTCTCTATAGTCCTACAACGGGTCTCAGTCTTTCAGTGGGCCTATGACTCTGGACCGTGAACTTCACAAGTGTTTCTTTTTTTTTACTCCCTCTCAGGTGGGACAGGACGCCTAGATTGGGCTGAAGTTGGGTGTTTCCCTTCCACCAGGTCAGTTAGGCTATGCTAACACCCAGCAGGCTGGGCGCTGGTTAACTCGTGTCTCCTGAGAGCAGGCTTCATCAAGAACAGAGCGCTCTGGCATATTTTGGAATGGCTGCTTTCTCCTCATCCTGTTGGAGGCATGATGAAATTTTTCTTCCATACTTACTGTGAGAACCCAGTCAAGTTCCTGGAGGTAAATCTTACAAAACTGTGGGAGTCTCTCTGTGACAGAGTCCTGGGGTTTTTAACTTTGAGAGTTGTTCACACTGACCGAGCCTCCAATAGCTCACTGGTTACAGTGTAGGGGTTCCTGCCTGGCACTGTTTCCCACGGCATTTTGGCTCTCGAGTCTCGGTTCTGGTAAGTCATGACTCCCTGTGTTAGCCTGTCTGTCCAATCTTGGGGGCAGCATTTTGCCTAGTGTCCTCTCTCCTCTCAGAGATGGAAGACGAGTTTATGATTTTTCAATTTGTTCCGGTTTTTACTTGTTTAAACAGAGTGGTGACTTCCAACATGTGGAGCTAGAAACTGAAAGGCTCTTTCTGTTTTTAAAAAGCCTATGTAAGTATTGAATTTGAAGTAAGTCATAGCTGTTAATGTTGTTCACTGAATTTGGTGTTTGTTTTTATGTTTGAACTAGCCTTGCCCACAACAAGATGAAAAAGCATGAACCCATGTTTCTTGTTTTGTAAAAG
Source organism: Rousettus aegyptiacus (assembly GCF_014176215.1). Classification (NCBI taxonomy): domain Eukaryota; kingdom Metazoa; phylum Chordata; class Mammalia; order Chiroptera; family Pteropodidae; genus Rousettus; species Rousettus aegyptiacus. Next base: position 118,339,305 of record NW_023416295.1, read on the forward strand.
GCTCTTGCATTACGTGTATATGGGAAGGTTAGAAGACAGTGTTGCGAGGATGTTCCCCTCTCCTGTGGTACAGGTTTTCCAAAACCGGAATGTGCAACAGGCTTCTCACCAGAGAATCGGTGAGAAGAAACATTGAGGGTTGACATCTTTCACAGCAGTAATATGAGTTAAGGGAGCAGCTTCTCTTTCCACTAACATGAACACTTCTCCATAGGACATATATGATGGAGTCTTTCGCCCCTTCTTGTTATGTGTGGTAGGCAGAATAAGATATCCCAAAGATGTCCACATCCTAATCCCTGAAACCTGTGACTTTGCAGATGTGATTAAAGATCTTAAAATGAGATTATCCCAATAGGCCCAAAGTAATCACAAAGGTCCTTTTAAGAGGGAAACAGAAGGCTCAGAATTAGAGACGGCAATGAGCAATGTAAGCAGACGAAAGAGAACTGTGAAAATGTTATGCTGCTAACTTTCAAGGTGGAGGAAAGGGTGGGCCATGAACCACAGAATGCATGTGGCCTCTAGGAGCTGAAAAAGGCAAGGAAATGAATTCTCCTCTCGAGTTTCCAGAAGGGATGCTGACTTTCTGACACCTCGATTTTAGGAGTTCTGACCTCAAGAAATATAAGATAATAAATGTGTGTTGTTGAAGCCTTTGAGTTCGTGGTGATGTTTTATAGCATCCATGGGAAACTAATAAGGAAGGAACTGTGAAAATACAAGTCAAGTGCAAGGCAAATCCCTGTAGCGGTTCCTGAATACTGTTGCTTCCCAGCTGTGTCCAATTCAGCCAGCTACTGCCAGGATAGTAAGGTTTCACCATCAATGCATGGTCTTCGAGTACTGATATCCTACCCAGGTAGAGCTATTTGGAGTTACTTGTCAAAAACAAAAAGGACGGAACTTGAGGCTTTTTGTTCTTATCCTATAATTAGCCCAGAACATTCCTATGAGTCTTCAGAGAATTTCATTCTGATTAGTTTCTAATAGGGACAAAAATCATACCTTTTAAAATTGTGAGGATTAAATGACTTAGTACAAATATGTATAGCCCTTAAAATATTGCCTAGCACATAGAAAGCCTTTATTGGTGATAGCTATTGTTATTTGTATTAGGGTTCTTCAGAGAAATAGAACCAATAGAGTGCATATGTGAATTGTGCAAAGAGATTTATTTTAAGGAATTGTCTGACACAATTTTGGGTCTGGCAAATCTGGAATCTGCAGGGCAGGCCAGCAGGCTGGAGACCCAGGGAAAAATTGACGTTGTAGTCTCAAATTCAAAGGCAATCTGGAGGCAGAATTCTCTCTCCCTGGGAGACCACAGTCTTTTTCTCTTAAGGCCTTTTACTGATTGCATGGATATGGAGTGTAATGTGCTTTACTCAAAGTTAACCACATCTAAAAAATATCTTCACTATATATAGTAATTGTAATATTGACTATATCCCCTATGCTGTACTTCACATCCCTGTGACTGTTTCGTAAGTATCAATTTGTACTTCTTAATCCCGCCACCTTTTTCATCCAGGTAGGTAATAGACTAATCTGGGAGATCACTTCATAAATTTTACAAATGTCTAAGCACTACGCTGTACACCTGAAACTAATGTAAAATAATCGTGAATGTCCACTCTAATTGAAAAATAAAAATAAAACTTAAAAAATACCTTCACAGCAAAATCAAAATTGGTATTTGACCAAACGTCTTTGGCAATAGAATAGCCAAGTTGATGTGTAAATTCAACTATCACACTATAATTTGTTTTCAGTTTTATTTCAATTGCTAAAACTTCCAGGAAAATAGTAAAAGTAATACTGGACATCCTTATTCTATTTCCAGTTCTAATAAAAAAGCTCTACTGTGTCTTCATTAAGGATCTCGAGTAAGTACGACTTAGGAACTATTCTCTATTTCCACTTTAGTATATTTTTAACCATCAATGGGTACCATCTGTTAAGATGATTATATAATATTTCTCTTGTTACTTATTGAAATGATATGTTTTATTTATAGATTTCCTATTAATAAACTATTCCTTGTCTTCCAATGGAAAACCTTTGCATGGTCAGAGTACAGGCTTTTCAGATGCTACTGAATTTAATTTCTTAGTATTACAGTTCATTTTAAATTTATATTCTTAAGTCAATGTCAGTTGTGTCTGAAGCATTTGGCTTTTATTGTTTGGGCGGAGAGTCTGTTTTTGTAATTTTTGTTAAAATTTAGTATTTTAGTTTTGCTCACTTCATAAAATGAATTGCAAGTGTTTCATGTTTCTCTGTGCCATGTAGCAACTCATAAAGCATAAGACTGTGGTGCTAGTGGCAAAACATACATACTATCTCAATACAAAAGTAATTAGGGACATCCATCCCTTGGAAATTCCCTTCCTTCAACTCAATATTAACATTATATCAATTCGACATTATTCTAAAAGATACATACATTTCCCTTTCAAAATCGTAACATTTCCTTTTACTGTTTTTCAGATCTGCTACTTACTTTTTGTAACTCTCTATAAACCTACATCTTAAAAAAAAATAAATAAAAGTCTTAGCATGAATAGCCAGCTGTTATTTAAGAGAAGTAGCCATCAGATTCCAGGTGTCTTTATGAGTCATTCTGCTTCAGGAATCAATCGTATATTCTTTGACGAGTTGTAATTTTCTTTTTCAAAAGCGTCACTGTGTGGAGCTTCTCTTACACTGAGACCAGCATAAGCTGACATGGTTTATGCTTTGTGTGATTTCCTACAACACAAACTCAAATAAACAAAAGTATAAATATTTGTGGCCACTCCTAGCTGAAAAAGAGAGTCAGGGTGTGGCATGGGTGGTCTAACGACAGCACAGAACTCAGGGTTTTTCTTCAGGGGACTGAGCTCTCACTTAGGGCTCTGGGTGACTTCTGTTTAAAAGTGAGGCCAGCCGTTGGAATAGTAAATTCTGATTCAGAATTTAAAAGCATGTCCTACTGTATTGCGTGCTTCCCTTCACAGCAGATGGCCAAGATGAGGATCTTCTCTGTTCCCAGACTCCAAGGAGGCCAAGAGCCAACTGCAATACTAGTCCAATATTCACTGAGGCCAGGTTTTACACTTAAGCTTCTTTACATTTAACTCTTGTTTCAGTTCTGGTGAGAGATTTTTAACTAGTCACACAACTGAAAATTATCTTTGTAATCCAGCATCATCCAAACAGTGGTCTGGGAGATACTAGTGATCCACAGATGTCAATAGGCATTCCAAGAGGAAAGAAAATTGTCTTCAAATAAATTTGGAAAAAGCTAGGTTAAACAGAACTCAACTGATTTTTTTTTTACTGCACAGTACCACCGAGCCTTTAGGATATCACTGCTCTCTCTGACTTCGCAACTTTTTTTCACAGTGTATTTATTTATTAACATTTCCAAGTATACTATTGTTTGGTAGGATATATTTTGGGAAGCATTATCTTAAGTAATCATTATTATTATCATCTTCACTTACTGTGTGCTTAGTAGGTAGGTACTGAGTACTGTGTTAGGGATTTCTCATGCTGTAGCTCACTTAATCCTTGCAACACCTCAAGGAGGTGGGTGTTATTGTCTTTATTGTGCAGTGGTGCAGAAAGGTTAATTGGCCCATGAGGGCAACACTAGGGAATCACAAACTCTAATTTGCATGTAGGTCTGATTCTAAAGTCTATGTGCTTAACCAGTGAGCTATATTTGTTATAGCACTACAGCACTTTGAAATAACCACCTCATAAAATACAGTCATGTGTTGCATAACATTTGGGTAAACCACAGACTGCATATATGAAAGTGGTCCCATAAGTTTATAATGGAGCTGAAAAATTCCTGTCACCTAATGACGTCATAGTGGTGTCCTCACATAGTAGCTCACCACATTGCTCACATGTCTGTGGTGATGCTGATGTAAACAAACCTACCGCGCTGCCAGTCATATAAAAGTATAGCACACACAATGACATGCAGTACATACTGCTTGATAGTGATAATAAGTGATTTTGTTACTGGTTTATATATTTACTGTACTTTTCATCATTATTAGAGAGTATTCTCTAATACTCTCTAATACTTTTTAAAAAAGTTTCGCTGTAAGTTTGCCATGTTACACAACCAGCGGCCTCATGTGTCTCATGTTTTCTGTGTCTCTTGATTATATAATTTCTCCTTGTGCTTGATTTAATCTCGTGCTACGGTTTGCAGCCTAGGTGTGCCGCAGGCTATATACCATAGAGTCTAGGTATAAAATAGGCTATACCATCTAGGTTTATGTACGTGCCCTCTACAGTGTTCACATAATGAAGAAATCGCCAAATGACCCATTGCTCAGAATGTATCCCCATCATTAAGCGGCACATGACTGTATTACATTGTTAAAATGTACTTTCCCATGGATTCTCCCAGCTCTGCTGTGCTCCTGCCTGCAGCCCCCATCTCCCTGTCTGCCTTTGCTTGGTCTGTTAATGAGCCCTTTAAAAGAAAAAGGTGTGTGTGTGTGTGTGTGAGTGTGTGTGTGTGTGTGTGTGTGTGTGTCAGAATTATAACGGGCAAATAAAAACCTGGAAATGAAAAGGTTTCTCAGCATGAGAACTATCATATCCTTTCATGCCCTGAGAACCGGCCAAGCAGATCCTTTCTCCAGTGAGGCCACCATGCTGCAACCACTTGACCAATGAGAGTTGAACCAAGCATAAGTGGTAATGCATGTTGTTTCTTCCTTGGAGCCTCTCTGTCTGACATCTGTATGTGTCAAGAGATGTCTAAGTGATGGGGCCAGACCTTCTACAGAGAAAATAACAATAGGCACCAAACTGGATGTTAAAATGCGAGTCTGATAACATTTTCAAGGAAGAAACAGAAGGTAAAGATTAGCAGGCAATTAGGGGTTGGTGGAAATCCTTTGGCAAACGAAAGGCACCACAGTGGTCTAGGATGAATGACCAGTCATTATGTGAAACTCTGGCCAGAGTATGGCTATGGCCTCAGAGGACTTGAAGAGAAACCATTAGCTAATGCTGGAAATTCATCTTCACAGGGACCATTCCATTTACTGCTGTATTGCTCCCATTTAAATATCCCATCTCCTATGTTAATGGGACATTCTTGTGCTGCCTTTTTAAAATAACTTCTACATTTCTTATTCCAGTACCCAGCTTTCTTCCAGTACTGTCCTACCATAGGCTTCCATACATAGAGGTGAGAAGTTCGCAATCATAAAATTTTTCATATCAAAGGAGAGTGATATATTAGCAGAAGTAACCCTGAGGGACCATTACTCAGGGAGGACCATGGCAACATGGTCTATGGGAAGCATGCCTAGTTTTGAAATTTCCCACCTAAAAAATCCAGGAATGAAAACTGTCAGACTTGGAAAAGGTAATTCTGGGGACCTCCATTCCTACGAGCCCCTCTCTTCAGATGTCCCCTCAGACTCTCCATTCAAGGACGTTAGAGTTTTTTCATATGTATGAGTAGACAAATGTATTGTTATATAACAAACCTCCCCTTAAAATAACCAGAATCTCTTATTTATTATGAGTCTACAGATTGATTGGGCAGTTCTGCTGATTTGGGCTTGACATAACTGATTTTAACTGGGCATATGGTCCGTGTGATCCTTCACTCTCTAGCAGGCTAAACTGGTAATTTCAGGGGTCAAAGAAAAGAAATAAAGCAAACTTTAATGTACAAGTACTTGTTACAAGCCTACATAATTGAGTATTATGTTTGAGTTGCCTATTGAACACCTAAAGAGAGATATCAAGGAAACAAATGGACATGTGAATATTAAGGGAAGAGGTCATAGGCACATAGATTCTATTTAAAGCCATGTGACTGGATGAAATCACATTGGAAGGAATATAAAAAGAGAGAAGAGAGCCCAGAACTGAGTCTTGAAGTTTAATTTTTAGAGGTTGAGCAGGAGAAAAGGAGACACCAAAGGATACTCAGAATGACCAACAAAGTAGGAAGAAAACCAAGAGAATGTGGAATTAGTAAAGCCCAAAAGATAAAGAAGATATTTCAAGAAAGAAGAGTTGGATTATGTTGAATACTTCTGAGAAGTCATGCTCTAATGCCCTTTTGGACTTGTAGAGCTTTATCTGTTCCAAAACTAGCACCCTTGTCCTCTATGCTCCAAGTTATTAAACTTTCTTTTCCTTCGTCTCACATGCTCCAAGTTATTAAACTTTCTTTTCCTTCGTCTCACATGTTCCTTACATCTGTGGCTTCACCGACATTGCAACCTCCACCTAAAACACCTCTCCCTCCATCTCCCCTCTCCAACTGCTGCTTCTCCAGATCTTGCCGAGAGGCCCTTTCCATATGCCTCCAAAGAACCCTGTACTTCCCTATTGTATGGTTCTACTTGGGCTGCCATAACAGACTGCTACAGACTGGGAGGCTTAAACAACAGAAGTTTATTTTCTCATAGTTCTAGAGGCTAGAAGTCCAATATCAAAGTACCATCATAGTTGGTGTCTGATGAGGCCTCTCTCCTTGACTTACAGATGGCTGCCTTCTTGCTGTGTCCTCACATGGCCTTTTCTCTGTACATGCACTCAGAACACTCTGATGTCTCTTCTTATAAGGATACCAGTCCTATTGGATTAGAGCCCATCCTTATGACCTCATTTAACTTTACCTCCTTAAAAGGCCTATCTCAAATATAGTCTCAATGTGGGTTAGGGCTTTGACACAAAATTTGAGGGGACACAATTCAGTCCATAATACACGTAAAAGCATTTATTGGATAATTTATTTATTCCTCATTTGACTATAAGTTCTGTGAGGCCAAGCCCAGGAAATGCATATATTTTGTTTTCTATTATCTTAAGCATGTAACACAGTGCCTAAAGATGCTAAAAATATTTGCAGACTAAATGAGTGAGAACATGAATGCAGGGTCAGTGTCCTATGCCATCTGATTCACTCACATCGTCAAATGCCAACTGGAAATTCTCTCGGGAGTGTCCCATTTTCAGTAGTCAATAAAATCTCATCCATTGGAAATAAGTGGAAGGAAGCCTAGTGTGAATTAGTGAGAAATCGTAGAATTTTAAAAGAAGCTTTGGTGTTCTCAAGTAAGCCCTAGAAATATGTCATATCTGAACTACTGCTTTGTAATTTGTATACTAATTGTTTGCCTTCAGACAAATAATATTAAAATAGTTTAAAATGTGATGGAAGCTTTCTCTTAAGTAACTGTTTTAATTATCCTGAAAATGAGTTTATACTAACCCTTTGTTTAGCAAATTCTACTTGCTACACAGAGATAGGACAAAGGTCAACTTTTATCCAGCCTCCAGAAAAAATGGTTTGTTCAGAATTCTGAAGGTCCCCACAATTTAGGAAATTAAAAATATGTGAGAAAAGGGGATTGGGAAGGGGTTCAGAACTGCATTATTTTGAAATTCTACATCTCTTACTGTATAATTTCAAAATAGCAAGTATGATTTATGGGTAATAAAACACTATATTTAGAAATAGGAAGTCAGCCACAGCACATATATTCTTCTTCCTTCCCTGAAGATTACACACACATTTTTAAAGATACAAAAATCATTCGGAAATATAGAAACCAGCTTTTTTTAGGCATTTTGTTTCTAGGTTTTCATAAACTCTAAAATGTGTTAGGAAGAAAAAAAAAATCTCTTAACAAGTTTCCAACACTTCACTGGTATTAACCCTTCAAGGGTGCCTTTCTTCTTCTTCATTATTATTTATTTTTTTTTAAAGAGTGTATTTAGACTGACCGGGGATGTAAACATCTAGTACCAGTTAGAGGGACACGATAAAGAAGAGGCTCAGCTCCCAGAGGCTTCCAGTTTTCTCTGTAGCTGGATTAGGCAGCTATTATCCCAGTGGTTGCCCCAGTGAGGCTCGGTGACATGTGACAAACAAGCTGACTCGCAGCCCCTGCTGACACAGACTGTACTAACAATAACACTCGAACAGACACACCCCGGCCTGTTCCTCCTTCCAACCCCAGGCGGTGTCAAGTAGAAAAATAATTGGAAGAGGCAGCACAGACAACAGCTCTGGCTTCAAGAATCTTTACGAGAAGCTAATTTCTCAAACAACTGTATAGTGTAACAGGGAAGGGAAAGAGGTGCGGAAAGAAATAGCAAACGTAGATGATTATTTCATTTTAACACAGCCAAAAGCAGCATGACTTTGACCCCTTTTGGCCCTTGCCATAAATTCAGATGCGTGGATATTTTCTATGACAACAGTGAGTTCTCGTGGTATGATAAAAAGGAACAAGTATGGCCCGGAGATTTGAAGAGATCACCTAGAATCAGTAATACCCAAAAGGAAGAATACAATAGACACTTGTACTATGGGCTGGCTTAAGTGCGACCTCTTTCTTCAGACGTATTGATAATGGTCCTCAGAGAAAAACCCCTGGCAAAAGCTACCTCATAACAAATATATCTGTCTTGCCCACCAGGCTGTTCTTTAAAGCAGCTGTAACCTACAGGCCCTGAATTATAAAAAGAAGCTTCAGTTTTGTCACAATGCAGTTAGAATTTTAGGCAGGCACCAAGTTTGAAATGTGAGAGTGCGAAGGCTTTGGGGGCTACAATTGGGAGGGTTTGTTGGGTAATGTGTGTAAGTGAAGGTTATATCTTCAATGCCTAGAAGTTCCTGGCAAGGTCCAAGCTGGCCCCTTAAAAAAGGAGGATCTCTCTGGGCCTCTCCCCAGAGCGCAGTCCGAGACAAGATTTATGCTCTGATGCTGGCTATAACCTCCGCTGATAGAGTTGCCTTTCCTTGTCCTGATGGGACAAAGAAAACCTCGGCACTCCTTAGACACCACGGGCTGCTAGGATAACAACCGTGCACACACATGGATGCACACACATCCACACACGCACACACCGCCCTTCAATGTGCACTGATCCAAGTTGGTAAAAATAGCGATCCTTATTTTCTTCTGGCCTGAGACCCTCACCTTCTATCTCACTGGGTCTAGAGGTTGAGGAGATTATTTAAGCTGATTTTGACTTTGTTCATATCTGATAAATCAGAATTCTCCGGAGAGGAGCCTGCTCATTTTGCTTCCTCTTCTGAAATAGAATGTTGGTCTTTAGCTAGCGTACATTCACAGATGTCCCTAGGATTAACTTGCTTTCGCATTTTCACTGATTTGGTCTTCACTTTATTCATCACCGGAGTCAGATTAAAATGACCTACTCTCAGAACTGTTATGAAACTTGAAAGAGAAAGCAATATATGTGATAGTGCTCTGTAAACTGAGAAGGCAAAACTTAAGTCATTAATAAGAACCATTGATCAATAGCCACATTTATTCATGTGGATATAAGAAGTGGATTCCGGGAACATGCATTCTTAGCCATTTTCTAGCTGTGTGAGCTTCAGGTAATTTTCTTACCTATAAAGTTAGGAAAACTACCTATTTTTACAAAGCTGTTGCAAGAATTAAAAATACACCCTCTTACACTAACCATGATGCCTGATATATAATGAATGCTTTTAAAATGGTAGAAATGGCTGTTGTGTTAACCCAGATCTTTGTACAAACGGAATGCTTCTTTCTTCCCTAAAGTGCTAAAGTGCACTTTCCTGCTCAACAATTGAATTCTGACCTCAGTTATTGCTATGAGTGTGCAAGGGTGTGATTAGTGAAACTGATGTCTGGGGCATGACAATAAGTAATTTATGGACTGCACTTTGAACACTTTGCTTGAATTTATATGAGAATCAGTACTTCAATTTGCTAGACTGAAAAAGCGAAGATACCAAGAAACTTAAAAAAACTAATAAACAAAGCAAACTAAAACAACTAATTAACCTTCTCAGTACATAGTCTGGTAAATTTTCTATCAGTTTAGCCAGAGGGTGGGGTCTATATTGACTCATAGGAAAACGAAAAAAATTATATGTTAGGCCTACCAAATATTAAACTGTTACTTTCAACTTTTAAATTTAATAAAAGAAAAAAATACCCTAATATCTTTTGATAAATAAGATAGATAGCTTTCAGAGTCACATTATGTTCTGTAGAGAAAGCAGAAAGAAAAAGAGAAACATTAGAAAGAAGTGGACAAAATAGAAGGGAATAGTCTTCCGTAAGGTAAAAATCTCATCCTAAGACTTTGTGGAATACAGCCATGTGGCACATTTGCAGTCTTATGAGGGGATATTTGGTCACTTCTCACAGGAGTAACTTGAGACAGAAGTTTCACAACTACACAAGTACCTAGGTAAAAGGAGTTACATACATTTCTACTGTCACTGCGTACCCAAAAGAAACTCATGAGACTTAGATTCAAAGTTAGCTATGGCTGGGCTGGCACTGGATTCAATATATCCTCCAAAGAAAAGAGGAGCTAGTTTTGAGGCGAAATAGTAGAAACTAAGGAAGCAAAAATTAGTCTCGCAATGAGCTGAAAAAAACCTCTGTATATCTCGCCCATTCCCTAAAGTCAGAGTCTTAATCTCTCTCCCTCTCCCTCTCTTCTCTCTCTCTACGTTTCTCTCTCTCTCTCTCTCTCTCTCTCTCTCTCTCTTTCTCTCTCTCTCTCTCTTCTCTCATACACACACACAAGCGCGTGCGCGCGCGCACACACACACACACACACACACACACAATAAAAGATGATCTCCACTCATTCTTGCCAGGATAGTCCTATTTAAATGGCATTTCTGTAAGCCCGGGTAACATGGCAACTCAAGGACAAAACTTGTTGGTCAGTTGGTCATCAGCTGTAATTTTATCAGGGATGGGATGCTGCCAAGCTTTGTCCAGGAACCTAGTGACCTGATTCCCAGTTAAAGAGTTTCTATTTTAAAAACCCTGAATAGAGCTTTCTTATGTGTCACTCTGCAACCAAACACATTAAGATCAAAAAAACTCCAGGGACTGCAAATAGATCTCCCCTCCCATGCCAGCCCCGCTCACTCCAAATCCTGTATGGAGAATGGCTCTTAGACCATTTGCCAGCATGTAAACAATGTGATCTATAAGGAATACTCACAAAGAGCTCTGAAAGTGAGAACAGCCAGACATAGATAATAGATTCTCCATCTTTGAGCTACAGTTGTATTAAATAGACATGTATAAAACAATCACAAATGTTTAACACCAGAGTTACTGCCACCTAAGAGTTATCTGCAGCATGTTGGTCTTTGGATATCAGCTATTCCTTGGGGGTACACACTCACACTGCCTCAGAATGATATCACCTATAGGATTTTCTCATACTAACCATGCAATAGTTTAGGTTTCTGTACTGCCTGGTCTGGCGGTTGTTGTCATTGCTGTTATAATTTCCCATCTCTTTCTGAGTCCTTGTATTTGCAGAATACTGCCTAAATTATACTGCTAGGTCGGAGAAGCATCTCTGGCTAGTTAGGAAAACTAATAAATTTTTCATTTTTAATCTCACGCACTTGGCAATTGATATCTTTCCTTTGGATTCACTTGGCTCAGTTTATCCTGCTCAACCAAAACCCAATAAGGTATGCTTATCTGTGCCCCTAACTGTGCTTTTTTTTTTTTTTTTCCGATTTATTTCTCAAGGTAGCAATTGTTCTTTAGCACCTGCCCCCTTAAAATAAGTTTGAAGTCTTCGGATCCTTTAAGGCCACAAAGTCGCCCAAACAACTGCCAAGTCAATGGCCTTAGTAACTACAGAGCACCGACCCCAGACTCCAATAATCACAGTAGCCATATTGGCCATCAATATCTCTCTGCGTCTTATTGTTTCAGTTCTGCATCCCAGGAGGGGCTGCCGTATGACGTGGAGCAGGAAATGCGAGTTTCTGGGCAGAATGCCAATAACAGTCCTTAAGAAACTGACCCATTTCAAAAACTTCCCCTTCTTAATTAAAATTACTGCTACAACTGTAGAAAAAGCCCCTTGAGCCTTCAAGTCCTTTTTTACACTTTTGCCTCCCTTTGGGTAGAAAACAGGCAGCAGCGTCAATCCCTTCAAGGTACCCACAAGTGCAAGGGAGCAAAGAGGAGATAGAAGAGAGATTTCACATCACAGGTGATGTGCCAAAACTGTGTTTGCTTTCCATCACCTGTGCTTTTGTTTGGTCTTGGGTGCCAGCCCCACCCTGCCCCATGCACACAGGAGGCCCAGAGGGAGCAAAATCCTTCTTCACAGTGGAGAGAAAGCAGATGGAGCTTGTTAGCTTAAAGCAAAAGAATTGAAAATAAAATTGTTTCATGACATTTACATGTCCCTTTATATAGGTCTAGCTACTTGGATTTACTCCCTCAGAATCTTTCTGGATGTCCTATTATACTTATAAAAAATGATAGCAACTATCCGATGGTCCCGTCACTACTCCCAATCACACAAAAGAGAAAAGATTTTTTAAATCTTGGAAATTCATGAATACAAAATAGGTTATCAAGTAAAAATTAGGAGTACAACTAACATAATTCTAGCCATTTGGCAGATCTCATGGAGGGTACCTCCTGGGCTCTCAAATAAAATTTAGATTGATAAATCACTGTCAGAATGGAAGCGAGAGATGGGTGACTAATCTGATTCAGAGAAAAAAATAAGGTATGTTTCGTACATTAAATAGATTTACCATCCAGTCTTCCATGTGGGAAAAATAATATTTTGCTTTTCTTTCATTTTTCAGCCACTTATGACAAGTACACAGTTTCAAGTTCCCATGATTGGATTAAACCACTATAAATAGACCTCGGAAAATCCACTCTTCTTGACCTTGCACTTAAATTCAGGAATTTCCTCTCTCCTTCCTGATTTTTTTTTTTCATCTTTGCTATGCTTTTTTTGTCTGTGAATTAGAGTTTCTCTTTTGCATGACTTCAATGCCGAGCGATGAAAAGTCTGCAGGCAGAGGAAGAATATAGAATTGTGCGTAGTTTGTTAAAGCAAACGGAAGCCGTGGGATAAATACCTACGTGTGACCCCAAGAGCCAGTCAATAATTCCAAGCACCGGTGGACAACAAATAGAAATTTGATAATCTGAGAAAATTCTGTTCTAACAACTTGTCTTTTAAAATGTATTCACAGTATGTTTTACTGTGCTTAAATCATGCACTTTATTTAAGTCACAGATAAATAAATAAATAATGTTCACCAGATCGTCAAAAGATGGATTTATTTAGCTCTTGTTCTCTCAGAGAAGATAGATGTGGGCTTGTTGGAAATATAATCTACCTTAAATTATGCAGATGGCTGCTTGGACACATTGTTCTTCTGGGAAGGAATAAAATAAAAACACCAGCTCATTGCAACTGGGTTTTAATGAACCTTAATCTGATTTTAAGGGAAAAATGGGATCCATTAGAGACAAAACTATTAGACCAGAATCCATACCTTGAAATTTGAATTTTAATAAAAGAGGGCTATACCAAAATGAATATCATTTTTCTTTTCAGGGACTAAATTTTTACTGCTTCCATTGGCAATCTTTTCTAATTTGGGATTTTTTAAAATTTATTTTTAGTTATAATCAATACTGTATATTACAGTATTAAATTCAATTGTGAAACATAGTGATTGAATACTTATATACCTTATAAAGTGATCACAATTAATCTAGTAACAATCTGTGACCATGCATAGTTATTATGATACTACTGACTCTATCTTCTATGTTGCACATTACATAATCATAACTTATAATTGAAGGTTTGTATTTCTTAATAGCCAAAAGTTTGTATTTCTTAATCCCCTTCTCTTTTTCCACCTCTCACCTACCCTCCTCCCCTTAGGTAACCATCAGTTTGTTCTCTAAGATTTTTTTCTGTTTTGTTTTGTTTGGTTACTTATTTTGTTTTTTAGACTCCACATACAAGTGAAATTATATGGTATTGGTCTTTCTCTGACTTATTTCACTTAAATTAATACTCTCTGGGTCCAAGGTCCATCCATGCGGTCAAAGATGGCAAGATTTCATTCATTTTATGGCTGAGTAAAATTCCATTGTATATATGTGCCACTTCTTTATCCATTCATCTATCAATGAATACCTAGTAGCTTCCATATGTTGGCTATTGTAAACAATGCTGCAATGAACATAGAGGCGCATATATCTTTTTGAATTGTTTTCCCTTTTTTGGATAAAAACCCAGAAGTGGAATTGCTGAGTCATATTATAGTTCTATTTTTAATTTTTTGAGACATCTCCATACTATTTTCCGTACTGGCTGCCTTAATTTACAATCCCATCAATGGTGCACAAGTGTTCCCTTTTCTTCACATCCTCACCAACATTTCTTATTGGCTGTTTTTTGATAAGAGCCATTCTGACAGGTGTGAGGTAGTATCTCATTGCGGTTTTAATTTGCATTGCCCTGATGAATAGTGACATTGAGCATCTTTTCATGTGTCTGTTGGCCATCTGTATGTCGTCTTTGGAGAAATATTTATTCAGATCCTCTGTCCACTTTTTAATTGGATTGTTTTTTTTTATGTTAAATTATATGTATATATTTTAGATGTTAATACCTTATTGGATATATTATTTGAAAATACCTTCTCCCATTCAGTAGGTTACCTTTTCTTCTTGTTGGTTTCCTTCACTGTGAAAAAGTTTTTTAGTTCAATATAGTTTCATTTGCTTATTTTTGTTTTTGTTGCCCTTACCCAAGGAGACACATCCAAAAAAAAAAAAAAAAAAATTACTAAGAGTGATGTCGATGATTTGTCCTTATGTTTTCTTTTAAGAGTTTTATGGTTTTGGGTCTTAATTTAAGTCTTTAAATTCATTTTGAGTTTACTTTTGTGTATGGTATAAGAAAATGGTCTAGTTTCATTTTTTTCCATATAGCTGTCCAGTTTTTCCAACACCATTTATCGAAGACACTGTCTTTTCCCCATTGTATATTCTTGCCCCATCTTTCATAGATTAATTGATCATATAAGTATGAGTTTATTTCTGGGCTCTATCCTGTTCCTTTGATCTATGTGTCTGTTTTTGTGCTGGTACCATACGGTTTTGATTACTATAGCTCTGTAGTATAATTTGAAATCAGGTAATGTGAAACTTCCAACTTCTTCTTTCTCAAGATTTCTTTGTCTATTGAGGGTCATTTTAGAAAGATTTGTTCTAGTTCTGTGTAAAACTACTATTGATATTTTAATAATGATTGCATTGAATCTGTAGATTGCTTTGAGTAGCATGGACATTTTAATGATATTAAGTCTTCCAATCCATGTACATGGTATATCCTTCCATTTATTTCTGTTTTCTTCAACTTCTTGCATCAACGTCTTATAGTTTTCAGAGTATAAGTCTTTTACCTCATTGGTTAAATTTATTTCTCAGTATTTTATTGTTTTCAATGTAATTGTAAATGGAATTGTTTTCTTCATCTTTCACCCTGATAGCTTCTTATTTATGTATAGAAATGCAACCAATCTCTGAATACTAATTATGTATCCTACAACAGCGGTCCCCAACCTTTTTGGCACCTGGGTCTGGTGCTTCTATAAGAATCTAATGCTTGATGATCTGAGGTGGAGCTGAAGTGGTGATGCTAGTGCTGGGGAGCAGCTGCAAATATAGATGAAGCTTCACTCTCTTGCCTGCCTCTCACCTCCTTCTGTGCAGCCCGATTCCTAAGAGGCCACAGACTGATATTGGTCCGTGGCCCAGGGATTGGGGACCCTTGTCTCACAACTTTACTGAATTTATTTATTTTAATAGTTTTTTGGTGGAATCTTTAGGAGTTTCTACATATACCATCATGACATGTGCAAATAATAACAATTATTTCCAATTTAGATATTTTTTATTTCTTTTTTTTTTTATCACTTGCTATGGCTATGACTCTCAATACTATGTGAATAAGAGTGGTGAGAGTGAACATTTTTATTTTATTCTTGATCTTAGAGAAAAAGCTTTCAGCTTTTCACCATTTAGTATGATGTTAGTTGTTGGTTTGTCATATATGGCCTTAATTATGTTGAGATATGTTCCTTCTAAACCCTCTTTGTTGAAAGTTTTTATCATAAAAGAATGTTGAATTATGTTGAATGCTTTTTCGGGACCTGGTGAAATGATTATATGATTTTTATCCTTCATTTTGTTTATGTGGTATTAATTGGCAGAAATTGAATCTTGAATTGCTGAAATAAATCCCACTCAATCGTGGTGTATGATATTTTTAATATATTACTGAATTTTGTTTTCTAATACTTTGTTGAAGATTTTTGCATCCATGTTTGTCAGGAATATAGGCCTGTGATTTTTTTAATTTTTTTGTAGTGTCTTTGTCTAGTGTTAGTATCAGGGTGATGCTGACATCATAGAATAAGTTTGGAACTTTCCTCTTCAACTTTTGGAATAGCTTGAAATAGAGATGAATAGATATTAATTTTTATCTGACTGCTTGGTAAAATTCACCTGTGAAGTCATCTGGTCCTGGACTTTCGTCAGGGGTTTTTTGATTACCGATTTGATTTTATTTCTATTAATCTGTTCAGACTTTCTGTTTCTTCTGATTCAATCTTGGAAGATTATGTGTTTCTAGGAATTTGTCTATTTTTTCTAGGTTTTCCAATTTCTTGGTGTACAATTGTTCTTAGTATTCTCTTATAATGCTTTCTATTTCTGTGATGTTGGTTGTCACTTCTCTTTTATTTCTGTTTTTATTTATTTGGGTCCTCTATTTTTCTTAACAGTCTGACTAAAGTTATCTATTTTGTTTACCTTTTCAAAGAATCAGCTCTTAGTTTTGTTGATTTGCTCCTTTTGGTCTCTATTTCACCAATTCCTGTTCTGATCTTTATTTTCTTCTTCTCACTTTGGGTTTTGTTTGTTCTTATTTTTCTAATTTCTTTAGATGTAAGATTAGATTTTCCTTGTTTCTTGAGGTAGGCCTGTATTGCTATGAATTTGTCTCTTAGAACTACTTTTGCTGTGTCCCAAAGATTCGGTATCTTTGTATTTCCATTTTTATTTGTCTCAAGATATTCTTTTTATTTTCTCCTTGATTTCTTCATTAACCAATTGATTATTTAGCAGTATATTGTTTAGCTTCCATGTGTTTGTGTTTTTTCCAGTTTTCTTCTTTTAATTGATTTCTAATTTTATACCGTTGTAATCAGAGAAGACACTTGATATGATTTCAATCTTTTTAAATTTACTAAGATTTGTTTTGTGCCCTAACAAGCCTATCCTGGAAAATGTCCTATGTGCTCTTGAAAAGAATGTGTATTCTGCTGATTTGGGGTGGAATGTTCTATAGATATCTGTAAAGTTCATCTGATTTAATGTGTCATTTTGGCCACTGTTTCTTTATTGATTTCCTGTCTGGATGATTTATCCATTGACATCAGTTGGATGTTAAGGTCCCCTACTAGTAATGTATTACTGTTGATCTCTTCCTTTATGTCTGTTAGGATTTGCTTTATGTATTTAGGTGCTCCTACATTGAGTGCATAGATGTTTACAAGGGTTACATCCTGTTGTTGGATTGATCCCTTTATCGGTATGTAATGCCCTTCTTTGTCTCATGTTACAGTCTTTGTTTTAAAGTGTATTTTGTTTGATATAAGTATTGCTATCCCAGTTTTCTTTTCATTTGCATTTGCAGGAAATTTCTTTTTCCATCCTGTCACTTTCAGTCTGCGTGTGTCTTTCAATCTAAAGTGGGTCTCTTCCTTTTTATCCATATACAGTGATCATTTTTATTCATTCAGTCACCCCATGTCTTTTGATTGGAGTATTTAGTCCATTTATACTTAATTATGGATAGGTATGTACCTATTACCATTGTTTTCTGGTAGTTGTTGTAGTTCTCTATAAAACTTCTCATGTACACTGATGACTTTTTTTGGTGAATTCTTTGGGTTCCTTTTTCTGTTTTTTTTTTTGTGTATCTATGATAGGTTTTTGGTTTGTAGTTATGATAAGATTCATATTTAACAAGCTATGCTTATAGCAGTCTATCTTAAGATGATGGTTGCTTAAGTTCAAATATATTCTAACCATTTGGTAATCTTAATCTAAGAAACTTGGCAGTTGACATTCACATGTGTGGACTGTGTCTGTGTAGAGATAGAATTCCATCCCATTATTCCTATATCCAAGGTCTCAGTGACAATAATTAATCATTATGAATGTTTGGTACTAGTTTGTTTTTTTTAATAGCTTACACTAAATAAAAAGTTGACAATAGTTGTATGCTATATTATAAACTCCCTGCAGGCAAGATATAATTCATATTGTACAATCTAGAGGTGTTTATCTTAAGATGATGGTTGCTTAAGTTCAAATGCATTCTAACCATTTGGTAAATTTCCAGAAGACCTGGCTTTCTATTATTTCAACAAATATTAGTAGAGAAATAATCAAAGTCATACAGTGTGATAAACCCTACTTTCAGTAATAAAGACAGGAACACATTTCATGAGGATGAAAATAAGTGATTCCTCTAGGCCTAATATAGCAAATGGCCAAAGATTGGTGCATTGGTGTAAAGAACACATGCGTGAAGTTTTGTATGAAAGTCAACTACAGGTTAAATTTCAGCATGGAATCTAAAAATCTTGTTTTTGTGTCTGAAATGAAAGCAAGGCTGAAGTGAGAATGGTCATGGAGTTGCTATTTTCTTTTAGTGTACTTCAGGATAAGAAAAGAAGTGTTTGTACACAGAAGGAAGAAAACTGATTGCAGATTCTCTGGCATCCAAAAGCCTCAGAAATATTCACTGGAACAATAAGACCCCATCAAACACCATGAGACCTATGAGCACACATGTTTTTGCTTCCGAGGTCTACTGATATTACTGCTTGTGATGCATGTGACTATGTGTTCTCTGAATATGTGCTACCCTCTGGCTGGTATGTTCTAATAAGGCCTACCCAAAACAACATTGGCAATACAACAGAGAGAAGGGGCCCATAAACCTCTGTGAACTGAGATCTATGTTTTTATCTCCAATCTGTCCTGTGACTCTAAGTGACCTGAAGGAACTGGGTAATAGGTTCTCTTGGCAAGTTTTGCTGAATGGGAAGAACAAGCCAATCAAAATAAATAATTACTACCCTTTCAAAAAAAAAATTTTTTTTTAAGTATTTATTTCACAACATCAAAGCATGCTTCCCCTGTACTCTTCCATTCCTACTGCAACCCCAGTGATTGCCTGTGTACAGAAATAACTCTGAAGGAGTAGTTGGAAAATGAATAGGAGGCCTGCCATCATGGGTGGTGCTCATCCACTCCCCATAGTCTGGAAAGTCTTAGTTACTCAAAGGTGCTCATAAATCCTTGGTATTCTGTACCTGCCCCCGGTGTTCTCCTTTAAAACCTCTACTCTGTCCCTTAGTAATAAAGAGCCATTATCCCACTTTCATGCCAGTTATCATTACTGGGGGTTGACCTTCAAGTCTTATTTAGTATTTTGTCCCTGTGACAGCATTTTTGGGATTAAATGCTCTCAAATTTACTTATAAATGTCAATATTAGCAGGCACTCAAAAAGCTACTTAAGTAGGTTTAAGCTTTAGCAAATTCACTCACCATTATCTAGAAAATGCACAAGAAATACTCTAACAGCTAAAAGATTGTCAGCTGGAACTTTTATTTATTGGAAAAATTTTGCCCATAGCACCCAACTTAAAGTTTTCAACCACTAAACAATGTTCCTTAAAAGAATAATGTTAATGCTAGAAAAGGTATAAAAAAAACTGTACAGCCCTTCATTTCATTTCTTAGATGGGGAAACTGAGGCATAAAGAGATTAAGTGACTTAATAAAAATAGAGAAGCCAAATCCTTATATATACTTTATCAATAAGCCTGTGATGATTGTGCGACTCTTGTCACAGTGTGACAACCACACTGTAACTGGGGGTCCTTTCTACTCAGGGCACTACTACTCTCCTTAATTTAGGTCTGACGGTTGGTGGAGTGGGCAGATACTGCCCACAAATGGTCACGGGGCGCGATTTTCCTGCTGCATAAAGAGAACTTGTAGACCCAAGAGAGGATTCCTCCCAGATCAAGCCTTCTTGGAAAATTCCATTTTAATCTATGAGTCAGAGAGATAGAGCCACTGCTCAGTTTGCTCTCCCTGCATCTAGAAGGAGATAGCTATAGAGTCAGCTATCTCAGTCTTTGTGATTGCCTGGTTCTTCCAAGACTTGGGATGGGCTTCAGGGAGGAGAAAGGAGGCAAAAACACTTAGCATGAAATTTGCTGGGACGATGAACATGTTGTGAGAACAAGAATGCTGCCTCGGTCATTTCTCTCCTTCCCTTACCCACTCCCAGTGCCTCGCAGGAACTCTTGGCTTTCTAATTTAATATCCTCCATCCAGAGAAATCCCCAAGGAGGTACCACCCCTCCCCCGCCCCCCGCAATTATCTCTATTTTATTTGCAATCCAAAAAACTACACAGAAGTAAGAAAAGTCTTGCATTGCAAGTGTGGAAGATAAGATCTTGAAATATTAATCATTGTGTTTCCTTACTTTCCAGCACTTCCTGACCTTTCTCCTAGTGAGCAGAATTGTCTACTTTGCATGCAGAAAAATTAGTTGTTATGACTGGAAGGCTGAGAGAAAGGAAAGGTTATTTTTAAGAATTTTTATGTCTACTCAAGACAGGTGGCCAGTAACAGGAAGCCTGGTGGAAGCCTGGCTGGCTCAAGTCAAGAGCACACATGCCTACTCCCCTCAAGGTTGGGCAGGAGCCCCCAAGACGTGTTCCCACTCCTGGTGATCCCCCCGTGACATGAGAAAATTTTGGGACCATATGAACTGCCCCAGATGGTCCCAGAATTTAGCCCCTTTGTCAACAGTATAGCAGCACTTACAAAGCTGGACTCTTGGCCCTCAGGAGGTGATGGTAGTGGTTAAGGGAAAGACCCAGAGTAGTATCTAAATGGAGCAGGAGTTGGGGAAGGGGAATTTATTCCAGCAAACAGCAGTGTTTCTAGAACAGTTTTTTGAAACAAACAAACAAACAGTTTTTGATGCCAACCTTTCTAAATATCTAAGGATTCTATGGTGATGCTTACTGGCCTCCAATAATTTGTCTCTGCCGAGCTGGCACTGTGCACTTTCAAAACATTATACATTTCATCTTTACAACAACCCAATGGAATAGATATTTTATGGATGAAGAAACAGACTCCAGTGCTGCTCACCTTAACCATTATGCTACACTACCTCTAAACAAGACTGAGTAATAGAGAAAAAAATTAATAGATTTTTCTAAATATTCTACTTTCTAGAATATATCTATGTTTTTTTATGATAGAATCTATATTAAATAAGCATAGAAAACTACATTTTCAATTGGTACTTGATAGTTCCTTCACTAAGTAAAATAAAAATATATCTACTAAGATCTAGCTCCTAAATTGGCTAATATGCTAATTTAACCCAAATTTGTATAAGGAAATGTCTCCTTAGTCAATCAAGTGAGAACTTAAGAATCGAAAATGACTCTTTAAGGAACTAGTCAAAGACCAATAGCCTTGGGTTTAAACCTCCCCTTCAGGGCGTGGAGGTCCTGCCAACTTTGTCCCCACAGTGAGCTGGCCCTGGGACCTCTCCCCAGGCTCTTCTTTAGGAGCCCCATGGGGCAGTAAGTTTTTGGAACGCTTCGCCAATGGCAAGAGAGTCAAAAAAGAGATAGATTCTTCATTAGTATTCAAGTCCTAACCTCTCCAGGAGAACTGGCTGGGGATTCCCTTTACATATCATAAATGAAGAGGGCGGTTCTCTGCGTGACTCCTCCCCTTTTCAATACAGTATAGTGAAGCAGAATGGATAGGTAAATAAAGTGACCAGGTCCAAAGGCTAATTTTAGGAGGTTTGGGGTATTTTCAAATTAGGTTCCTCAATTCATTTTCCCTTGTGTATGTAAAGCAAGATATTTTTGTGCCATTTAAAAGAAAATTAGTCAGTGTGAGCTTCCAACAGCTGGCTGACAACCTTGAGCACTGAGTGTTGTTGGAATTGGTCCAGATTTCACATAAGGAGTTCATTCGGGGTTAGTCAAAAAAGAGAAGGAGTTGGCTCAGATCCTGTTCCACATATTTAGGAACAAGGAGTTGAGATTTCCTCCAAAAATTGCTGGAGGGTGGCTCTGCAGGTCCATTTGCCAAGCACTATTTACATCCACTTCTTTCTCTACCTGGTACAAGAAGAGCCATTAGCTGACCAGGTTTTGCCCTCTGATGAGCCAATGATTCAATGTAGCAATTAAACCAAGGAAAGGATAATTCCCCTTTTCCCCTACACCCTTTTATAAAGATCTATTATTTTTGCAGACTTCAGATTTTTTAAGCTTCTTTTTCTTCTGCCTCCAGTCCTACTTACCCTCTCTTTGAATTTCACTTATTCGACTGAGACCAAGTTTACTAGCATAATAAAGAACTTTATATTTGTAGAAAGACAAAATCCTCTTATTTTTCTAATCTGTGACTCAATATTTCAGAGTAATGAAAATGTCATGTTTCAAGATGGTAATAGCCATTTTTATTTTGAAAGTAACAAGTAATCAACATAAAATAATTAGACGAAGGGATAAAAAAAGGGATAAAGAGAAAGGGATAAAAAAATCGTAAATCCCACCACTGGATAAAACTAACCACAATCATTAACATTTTAACACATGTGATTTTAGTTGTTCTTATTTTCTTTCTTTTTTCTTTTTTTTTTTTTTTTTACAAAAGGTAATTATAAATTATTGAGTAATATAGTGTTTTCCTACATATATTTTGGATATTGTTCCACAAAAATAAAATAGATCAATGTTACTGTTTTTAAGAGGGGAGAAATATTACAACGTATAAATGTGCTATAACATATTAATAGACTTTTTGCTAATATAAATAACACTATAATAAACTGTACTTGCCCACTTGTCCAAGTTTTTCCTTATGATAAATTCATATTAACAAACTTTTCTAGATCAAGTCATGTACATTTTTTAACAGCTTCTGATGCATATCATCAAATTGCCCCTCTCTCCAGAGAACATACTCATTTACAACCTCACTTATAAGAGTGCATTTTCCCCTCATACTCTCAAGTGCTGAATATAAATAAGCCTTTTTAAATTTTTTGCCCATTTAAGAGATATAAATTGGTAGCTACATATTGTTTTATTTTCCTATTACTATTAACAAGGTTGAATACGTTTTCATATGCTAATAACTGTACTTTTTTTCTCTTTTGAATTGTAGGTTCTCTCTTCTGCCAGGTTTTTTCTATTGGGGTATTTATATTTTCCATCCTGATTTGTAGGAACTCATCGCATTCAAAGATGAAATTTCCTAGACTGTGTTTCAGGGAACTTTATTGCCCCTTGAGATATTAATTGGTATGCTGAGGGGAGGTAAAAGACTTCCATTGTTAGATTTAACACATCATTTCCTAAACTTAATTGACCATCAGAGCTTTTTTTTCACAGACACCCATTAGCATCATTCAGAACATTGGTGTTCTAGGCAGTAACACTTGAGAAATTGTTCTGTTAAGGCTATTAGTGTTTTATCTGTTACATATGTGGGATGATTTTTTTTCCCCATTATCACTTGCCTTTTACTCTACATGATTTTTTCCCCATATAGCGTTTAATTCATGTGTTCGATTTTCTCTGTATTTTCCTCTGCAGTTTAGTAATTCAGAAATATAGACCCTGAAATCATACTTGTTTGGTTTGAATTCTGCCACCACCACTTGTTGGGACCTTGGGAAGATTACTTAACCTCTCTTTGCCTCAATTTTATCACCTAGAAAATGAGAGAAATAAGTAGTAAACACCCATAAAGTTCTTTAGTGCTTCACCTATATTACTACTTATACTTAATACAGGTAAAGCACTAAAACTGTGTTTGAAACAGAGTGTCAGATAATGAGGATAATGATGATGAAAAGTTACTCTCTGGGTGATGTAGAAAGTCTTTCCCCATACCTATGCTGTAAAAAAAAAAAAAAAATCACTCATATTTTCTTCTAGTATTTTTATGAAAATTTAATTTTGGCTTTGGCCATAGAGTAAGAAATCTATCCCCCCCCCCAAGTGGTCAGCCAGGTTTTTTCCAACACTATTTATTGATCAATGTTCCCTTTCTCATCTACTAGTACTTTCTTTTTCTGTATTTTTCTTTTCAGTCTATTCTGACACCAAGATCCCTTCATTCCTTTTCTTGTTCAGAAAAGTCACACATATGTTTGCCTGAATCAAGAGCACATGTTGGATTCCCTCTTGGAGTTGCCCCAAGAGACACTTGGTTGGGGTGAGGGACCTTGTATTTGGGGTTTGGTTTTCTACAATGCAGATGGGAAATATAGATCCCACAACTTTTGATTTTAAGTTTCATCTTGATGTTACTAGGCCCGTTGGTACACACTAGGCCTTGTGGGGTTTATCACCTGGGAATTCCCTCGGGAGTTTTTGAACCCTCTTGTTGTTCACTATATCACAGGAAAATGAATATTCTCGAACTCTACCTGGTCTCTATCCTTTCCGTTACATCACCCAAATGACCTTTAAATAACGAGAAAAGATGTGAGGGGAAAGGGATACTAACCTGACTCATCCAAGGCTGTGGGAAGAGAACCAAGTGGTCACAGCTGAAAGGCGGATGTGATACTGAAAGGCTTCAGAAAAGTGGGACCAGAGCAGCCAGTGCTGACGACATTTCACTCAGAGCCGAGGGAAAGTTAGGGTCCCCAGAACTGACTATAAGGCCCAACACATCCTTCTCCTTCTCTGTACCCCATTATCTCTTGTTTACCCTGTTCCCAATAGCCTCTTTGCTGTTTCTTAAACATGCTCTTGCCTCAGAGCATTTCACATGCTGATCCCCCTGAACTATTCTTCCCCCAAAACCCACATTGCTTGTTTTCGAGTCAGTTTGTCGGTGAGGCCATTACTGACCATTCTATTTAAAGCTGCTCCAGCTCTCCTTGTACCTTCCCTGCTTTATTTTTCTTTACAGCATTGATCGCCATTTGACAAGCTGTTTTATTTTTTGTTTATTGTCTGCCGCCTCCCAGAACATGAACCACCTGAGAATATATATTCTGTTTTGTTCTCTGGTATATTATCAGCACCCGGAACAGTGACTGACATGTACAGGGCTCCACAATTATTTGTAGATGATCAAACAAATGCGCATACCAGTAGACGATGTCACCTGCATGATACTTTGGCATGTGTCTAGGCCTGCTAACGATAACACGATTCCTCGAAATGTAGCTGCCTAAAGGACTCTGGACTTTTAAGCCAGGCTCTGTAAACAAGTTGTTTCTAAAATAGAGTAAAAAGACTACATCTCTTGAAAGTGAATGCAAACATATGTCTGTGGTGACTTCTTTCATTAGAGGCCCTAACTTCATACCTGAGGCTGCCACAGAACCATGCAAAATGAAATGTAAGTTAAAACCACATACCCACAAAAATGGCTAGTATGAAAATATAGACAATGCCAAGCGTGGTGAGGTTGCAGCAGAAGGAACTCCCATATACCTTGAAAACCTGTTTGGCAGTAAGTAGCTCATGCCTACCTCATGACCCAGCATATCCATACCTATGGAGCCCAACAGAAATGCCTATATATGTCCACCCAAAAGACAGATAACAACATTTTATAGCAGTCCTATTTGTAATGGCCAAAATCTGACGCAAAAAAAAAAAAAAAAGATGGCAAAATAGTAAAATGAATTTTTGAAAATATGTTATGTTCATGTAGTGAAATACTGCACAATACATGAAATGCATGATCTACAACCCCATGCAATGATATGAATAAATTGTGCAAACATGATGTTGAGCAAAAGTCAGATACAAGAGACTATAGAGTGTGTGCTTCAATCTACAGAAGGTTATAAATAGGTAAAACTAACCCACACTGCTAGAAGCTTAGGGAGACTAGAAAGGAACATGAGTGGTACTTTGGGCTTGTAATAATATTATGCTTTTTGATCTAGGTGCTGGTTAGATAGGAATATTCAGCTTTTGTAAATTCGAGCTATATATTTATATGTTAACTTTTCTGTTTGTAAAATTTTTTGAAAACTAGGTTCATGCATTAGACCCACCAATGAGAGATGTAGGTCACACATTAGCTAAAGCTACTTATGACTACCAGTTGAAACTATTCCAAGAAGCACTGCTCCTGCACTTGAAGGAAGAGTGAAGCGAGGGAGGGGTTGAGGAGGGTCAGGAGGACACCGTCGATCGTGGCTGGAACACACCTCTGAGATGCTGCAAGAATGAAAAATGTCAGGGGCCAGATGTGGAATGGAGAAGCCTGGGAGAAAGCCTTGGGCACCTGGTATCTGAAGTCACTTTTGGCCTCAAGGCAAACATCGCCTCTTGTCAGAAGTGGAGTAGAAAAGACTCTCTAGTCAGCCTACGGGAATGGCAGCAGGCCCAGGACTGTGCAGGTCAAATTTCTAACAAGATATGGAGGGAAGAAGAATGACTTCTTCTTATAAATTGAATCTAGAAACTTTGTTATAGAAAGCAGTAGGAAAAGAGGCAGCAGGGAGAAAATATAGAGGCAGGTCTTTAGTAATTTCTGAGGAGCACGCTGAAGCAGGAAGGACTCTGGCTGACGGGCCAGCGATAGCCTCCTTATTTCTTCTGGTCAATGAAACTAAACAAGAAAAGAAGGACAAGAATGTGCAGGAACCGCTGGGCCCCCTAGGGTGCCAATGGCCAGTGTGGAGGACTCACCCCGTATCAGATCTGCATGCTTTGGAGCGCAGTGCAGACGACTCCAGCGAGGGGTTGATTGTACTGCCAACACTGGGGCATGGGAGTGGGAGGAACGTGGTGCCTCAGAAAAAGAGCATCCTAGAGCCTTCTGTTGCTGTGGAAAGGAAGGGGACAGACAAAACTCTATAGTTGAAAGAGAACCCCTCTTTAGTACTTCATGCATAGAGAGAACTTGGAGAGGGTTGCAACAACAAATCAGCCGAAGATTTGCATGGTCTCCAGGCTTCCAGGAGCAAGCTCATGCTAGAGGAAAACTCCAGCTTTCACTCTTCCCCCTCTCCCAAGATCAGAAAAGCCTCAACAGAGAAAGCCATCAGGAGAGGAGTGACTTGGAGCTTGGTGTCGTGTTGGTTAGGGAGTCTTCAGTGACACTCGAGAGCCAGCACCTATGCCATCATCCTGGCTGTGGATCCTGTGGCCCCAGTGTGGAAGCCTCCCAGTCATTCCTATGTGTGAGAGTCAGGGAGGAAGTGGGGAGCGAGAAGAGAATACAGCCAACGCAGGAGGTTTGCAAAAGACAGCTAGATGCATAGGGCCAGCTCTAACATGCCTTCTACACATGCCCAGACATGAGCAGCATTCTTTGGCAGTTAGTATGGCTATCCTCCTTAAACATGCACTGTGTGCAGAATGCTACAAAAACAGAAGAGAAAATGCTCAAGCACTGGCTTTTACCATTTCCTCTCTTGAGAGTATCCCAAACAGGTCCCCTAGAAAAGGGGTCCCCAACCCCCGAGCCGCAGACCAGTACCAGTCCATGGCCTGTTAGGAACCAGGCTGCACAGCAGGAGGTGAGCGGCAGGCTGGAGAATGAAGCTTCTTCATCTGTATTTGCAGCCGCTCCCCAGCGGCTCCACCTCCACCTAAACTCCACCGCAGATCATCGGGCATCAAATTCTCATAGGAGCCAAAAAGGTTGCAGACCACTAGGCTAGAGGATGGAAAGTTTCATTTTTGTACCTGAGGAGATGCAGATGAGGCTAAGGAAGACGTTCTAAGCCAGAAGCCAAGTTCGCGCTCTCTGTGAGTGCAATGTGCACTCTTCATGGCTGAAAGCATTCTAGAATAAAGATGTAAAATTCCTGACCATTTCAGGAAAGTATAGATGAATTGTACTTTTTGAGAATAAACATAATCACTATCTCTGAGTCTTCTAGCACATGCATTATGAAGAATAACAGTTCAGATAAAATTTAGACTTAGATGGACTATTTCTTTCTCAATAGACACTGAAGGAAACCTAAACCCAAAACCTAGGTTCAGAAAGCCCAATACTGCTTACCAGAGACAAGGGTTTTCAGTGCCAATTTTCAGAAGTGAGTAATGTTAGATCCAGATGCAAATAAGGACAAAGATAAGGAAAAGTTGCTGCCTGGTGGGTTCTCTCAGTTTCAGGCAACATTCACAAGGGACTTTGGGGGCTCCTGATACTATCCCGTAGTTGATGGGAAGAATATAAACTATCTGAAGGTATTATTATTTTTTTTTTTTTAGATAATAGTATTTCACAAGACTTCGGCGGCACATGAACCTTGATTCTGAAAGTTCAGAACTGCCTGGAAGAAATGGGGTTAACCTTGGTCATTTTCAAATACAGGTTCTGCTAGGTCATAATGGGATAAGGCAAAACCAGAATAGACCTTTTCTAGGGTCATTAACCATTTTTCACAAATCCTAAGGTGTCAGAGACCTAGGGACTTAGTGGCTTTATAGGAGGTTTGAGGATAACCATGCCATTAGAGCAAACCTCTTCTCTCACCTGACCCAGGGACATCATGCCAGAGCTAATAACAAAAGGCATTTCATAAAGAAAAGAGAAGCAAACCATCACCTTCAACTCTTTTGAGCCCTTTGAAAACTGGTAAAGGAAGGCCTGTACGCAGGTACTCGAGGCCTCCGTAACCTCTTTCAATCAGGTTCTTGCACTAGTATCGGATAATTTCACCGGGCTTAAATCCTTTAGTTTAAATACATTAACTCTTATATAGAGGGCTTTGGAGCCGTGCTACATCAGGAATATGCCAGGCACATAGCTGAACTCTTCTGGCAGAAGAGTGAAATATGTGAGACCCAATATCCTTTACAGAAATCAGAATTTTTGGCTCTAAGTTAGTCAGTGAGATATAAGTTCTGGGAGATGTGTGTATGAGGTAAAGGGATGATCGATAAAAACTCTCTCATCTCTAGGCTCATGTGAAAGTGCAGTAACAGGTGGTGGTCTTGGTTGATTCTATTTTCAGGACTGGTGTTCTGTCTCGTAGCTTCACCCACACAGGATGCCACATCTCTTGAAGGAGTTGGTCACATGATCCCAGGGTCTACAGGAATACAGCATCCTTTATGCCAGAAAGCTTGGGGCTTTCCAAGGTGGAACCAATGGCGGTTCTCCTGTTGCTTAGTTAATGTAACTCTGATGTAACTGTAACTGCTCCAACTGGGAGGAAACAAAGGGAAGCTCAAAATTGGTGGTGGATGAGGAAAGAAACCAAGGACCTCCTGTTGGACTAGACTCAGGTTTTCCTTAAGTGAATTTGAATCTGGCACCGAGATTGAAACAAATTAGGACTACTTAATGGTGTATTATTAAAATGGTTAGTGGAATGTTCTCTATGACTGTTCTAATTTTCTCCCAGGGGGTACTGCAGTATGACTCTGAGAGCCTTAAAAATCTTTGAATGGAATATATGAATGTCTCAAAGCTTTACACCTTCTGGTAATCCATAACTAGGGGGCAGAACTCTGATGGACTATTCCTCTTACAGGTTTCACCCCGACAGTTTTAGTGATACTTGACATGATAAATTTAAAAAGTATATTCAGTTCTCTAAACGAAAATCTTAAAATTTGTGTTACCATCCATACCCACGAGCATTATCTCCAGAACTCTTCCTTGGGAGGCCTCCACTGGTTTGCAGGTAAATGTTATAGCAGTTTATTCCCTAATATCTAGCTTCACAGTTTCTATCCCCTCCACCACCCTACTTATCTTCCATCCCCATAAAATTTTATCTGATCAATAAATTTCTTGCCAAATTTCTTGCCATGTTTCAAGATCTCTTACAAGTATCTTGTCAGAAACCCATTGCCCCATCATAAATCTTAATTTTTCCATATTCTCCTTTTGATTCGAAGAGCAATTATACCAACCACAGTGCATGTGACCTGTTTCCTAAAACCTCTCCAACACGAGGTTTTAAAAGGATCATACTAAACCATTAATTACTCCCCTTTGCTTTCTCTTGGTTACATGCCATTGTCTCTGGAGAGAGATCATGGAAAGGAACAACTCAAAAGCAAGTATCCACTCCTTAGCTGACGTGATGCTCTCCTAATCTATTTTCAATTAGTCACAATCTTGGCTTTCAAATAGAATCACCTGAAGAACTTAAAAAAATACTGGTGCCTGTGTCCTGTTCCACACCAATTAAACTCTTGGGGTGAAGCCCTAGGGTTGGCATTTTGTAAAGCTCTGCCAATCATTCTAACATGCACGCATAGTTGTGAAAAACCACTGTGAGCCATGGTGAGCCATGAGTCTTGGCTGAGCATCTATTTGCAGCCAGGTGTCAGGCCACCATACAGTGGTGCCATTGAGGATTAGCACAAGGACTCTCCAAACAAGTCATTCAGAGTCTCCCACTCACTGCTTCGTGCCTCCTCTGCCTTCTCAGCTCTTCGAGTCAGGGCTCCTGGTACCAAAGAAGTGTCTGAGAACACAGGACCGCTCTTCGCTCTCCACATCTTGTATGAACTCGGCACATTTCTTAGGAGTTAGCACTTCGGTCATTATCATTCATTCAGAAAATGCAAATCACCTTCTTACTTTGAGTTCATCATTTCCCATTTTCCCAAAGTGATTCAGAAAAACAGAGCTCACTGACAATGAGTGGGCAGGTGTGTGGGCCCGCGGATACACCTCACTGATCCATCAGTGGCAGAACACACCCAGAGAGGGAACGAACAGTGGCGACAACAACAAAAATCAGTATTTGCCCAGTCATGAAAAAAATAGAGGCCTGTCTCTGAAAACATTTTGACTTCTCTAGATTTCAAGCGGTGTTAAAACATACTCTCAGTTCTGACTTTGCTTGCATCGGTCTTTTCAGAAATTGCACATTTGTTTTCAAAGCATCGGGTTAGAGCGTTTTGCTGCTGCATGGAAACTGTATCAGCAACTGTACTCAGGACAGTAAATGCACCTGTACATAGAGCCCATGCAATTTTAATGTCTGCTAACCCATCGATAAGTACACAGGAAGAAACAGACAGGAGCTAGGATAGAGAGCCATTGAGCCAACAAATACTGACTTTCTAAGAACTGTCACTTTCTGTCATTATTAATTACTACTACCTTCATCAGCCATCTCAGCAAAAGCTGATTCATTCATTCACTCATTCATTTATTCGTTCATTCAATAAACATTTCTTTGGATGTCTGTGTGCGAGGTACTACACCGTGAGTTGGAGCTAATGAATAAAACATCACCTCAACCCTTATTTCTGTGGTCTACAGCCACTCATATATATAGATAATGACCTTTGCAAATGTTTTTCAACTCCTAGTATGCTCTTCTCCCATCTTTTTGTTTGGCCTAAACCCTTCAGATCTTGACTAGGTCTTACTTCTTGTAAAAAATGTTCCTTAACAATCTAGGACAAGGTTAGGTGCCCTTTCTGCGTACTTCCACAGCACCCAATGCTTACTCCTATTTAGAACTTTGCTCTTCAGGTTCTAGTTACTTGTTTCATATCTGTATCCCTTCCTGATCTGCTTAAGGACAGGAGAGAGTCATGTCATATCCATCTTTGTATCTCCAGTGACTACCACGTAGTGGGAACTCAGTAGATAATTGTTAAATGAACAAGTAAATAAGCAATAGAAATATTTGCAGGGTATTAAGAGAATAGAAGAGCGGCACCTAAAGAAACTTCCTGTAAGAAGTGGCTTCTAAGTGAGGTTAGAAATGACAACTTCAAGTTGTGCAGACTTGGGCTGGTTGCAAGCTAGAAGCAGAAGGGCAGCACGATCTATGCCAGAAAACTCCTGTGCGATGCTATTGATAGAGTGTAAAACGTGAGGCAGGGTATGAGGAGGGGACAAGCAGGGCAGCTAGAATAAGGTCATGGGAGGACAGGGGTTCTCACCAAACCAGACTCAAACTCCATTTTCCCTTCTGTTCCCATCTAGAAGGATGGAACACACAGATTTGGGGGCGTCCCAGGAGCTAATCTCCAGGGATCTCATACTTTTTCCCAGCAGGTACAACAGTCCCTAAAACGCAAACCACACTGAAAACCCTCCTCTGCCATGAGAACCATTTCCTACCCTGCCCTTTGAGATTCAGTGCATGGAAGGAAGAAGGGAGCTCCAGATGGGAGCTGTTACCTGCTTAATACTCGTAAAAGGTTTCTGTCCCTACTACAAATTATGGGTAAAATACCTTATAAAATTTGATGAGCTCATCTTTCCTCTGCCCAGCCTCTTCCTAAAACCCAGTTCTTCTTGTTCAACCTCGTCTTACTCCACTGTGTATTTAATATTAATTTCTGTGATTTAATAATTTAATTCAGCACAATCAATATTCCATTAAGGTAATCCCTGACCTTCAGAAAACTTGCTTCTGTTTTAAGAAGATGCTGATAAGATCCAGTCATTCGTTAATCCATTTAATAAGTACTTGCTTTGTATCAGGCACCACACTGGAGTCTGGAGGCTCAACCATGAGTGAGACATGGTCCCTACCCTTCAACTGCTCACAGTCTAATGGAAGACACTCCAGGACATGGAGATTGCTTACATGAGGGCAGTGCCAAAGCCACTGTTGACCTGCCTAAGCCAGTGCTTCTCAAAATGTAGTCGCCTGGAAACTGCTTAGAAATGCACAATGCTGGGCCCTTCTTCCAGATCTACTGAATCAAAACGTGGGAGGCTGAGCCAGGAATCTGAGTTTCAACAGGTTCTGCAAGAGATGTTGATGCTCGTTTTCATTTAGCGACCTTGGTCTAAACTCCATACCGACTCACACCAGGCCTGCGCAGAGGTCACATCAGCAACTCCCAGCCTTCCTCTCCGCAATTCCCTTTCTCTTCTCAGGGGACTACTGAGAGTAATGGGAAACACCAACTGGAGTGACACTGTCCAAAATAAAGTAAAATATTGTTTTATCACATAATGGTAACACCAGACGGTTTGTAGAATTGCAGAGATAGATGGCTTCATGACGATCAGTGTGGATGGACTAGACTGGCCAGCCCTGTTTCAGTGGCCACATACAAGGAAGCAGAGAAGGTAATGTCATCCTCGCCTTGTCTCCATTCTGCTCCTCGCCACTTGACCCGGGTCGGGGGTTGGGGGGGGGGGCGGGTGGAGGGCACAGGAGACAGAATCCTACCAGCTTGGCTGTTCGAAAAAAAAGCAGGAGCTCTGGAGTTATTTCAGTGCATGGGAATGGAAACAGGACAAACCGAAAGATAAACAACTTGAATCCTTGAGAGAATGAAGGCAAGGGGAAGAGGGATCACAGTCTGGGCATGCAAGCTCGGCAAGCCTGTGGACGTTCGATGCAAACTCGAGCAGATTGCTTTCTTTCTGGAGTTCTAATAAAACGGATCTTGCCACTAGCCGACGATTCAGAGTTCCTGGCCGCAGTTTTTTTGGCTTATCACCATGTGTCATTAGTGACCTATTTTCACTGCAGTGAAATCAGCCATGTCTGCAGGCCCCTGAATCAGCAGTTTCTGCTCCACTCGCTAGCTCCAGGCTGCCAAAGCTGACACCAGTGTCACAGAAAGTGCCACCCCTGCACTCTCCTCAGAGGTGGGGAGAGATACATTATGCTTTAAAGATGTCAGCTTTGACCCAACGCTGCCCTGAGAGCTCAGCTGTCATGTCTCCTCCAAATAAGCTGCTGAACTTGGAATTATCTTGGCCTAATAATTAATCAGGACTAAAAATAGCCCCGAACTGCCTGGGCTTTGCTTAAATCCTTGCCAGGTGGAAGAAGTAGTTTTTAAAAATCGAATTAAAAAACCATATTTTGTAAGGCTTTACACCAAAATATGAAAAAAATTATTCAACATGCTAGTTTGGGAGATAATTCATAGTTAATCTGGCTCCGTAAAAAAAATCACAATAATGCAACCTTTTGAGCTGCATATTGATTTGAGTTTATTCTTGAAGTGTATCAAAAGTGTCCAGGAATTGTACTCAGAATCTTCCAAAAATTCACCAGAAAAAAAATAGCCACAAAAGCTTGTTGCCAGGCAGATTAGACAATGATTGGAGTTCCACAAGAGGGCGCTCTCCCCCCATTTCTTCAAGCAGAGCGAGTTTCCCAGAGCCGCTGGCTGCCCTTTGCCCTCTCCGGAGTCCTCAAAAGAGCAAGTGCTGCTTCTATGATAGCTTTCTGGCTGAGATCATCAGGCATATGTTATCTCTCTGACATCAGTAAAGCAACTTCAAACGAAGGGAAATCAAGCAAAACATTAAAAACCAAAGAGAAATAAATCTAGATTGACTTATCTCCATAGTGATCTATCTTTGTGTATTCATTTTCTTGATAGTTTAATAATAAAAATACAATAAGATGAAATGAAAGTACATTTATCACAGTGATCTGTGTCTAGCCCAAAGTCAGGGATCGCAGTGCCACCAGCCAGCAGCGACAATTGGCAGAACCAGGTGTGCCTCTGGAGGCCCTTCACGCTCATTATTATTTCCTTCCTGCCTGAAGACACAACTTCACCTCACACTCCAGCAGTCCCGCTGGGCTACATCCTCAGGGCCATTTCTTTCTGCTCTGGATCCCATGGCCTCTATTCATACTTCCTCTTCCTGGTTCCAAATTTACCTATCTTACCCCCTCAAAGACATTCAGGGAGGACTAGCTGCTGAACAAAATATTAAATTTGCTCCATCTAGCCACAGCAAAGATTTACAACAGGAATTCAGAACTGGGGAAAGATGAGTGACTTGGGTTGAACATCTCATCTAAAAAAAAAAAAAAAAAAAGTAAAACTATCAGTTCTACTCCATAGGTTATTCTTGGCCTAAAATAAAATAATGTATGTGAAATCATTTGTGGGTTATAAAGGACCATATAAACATAGTGAGTACCCATTTCTAGAGCTGTTCAAGCATGAATGGATTAACAGGGGTAGGCAAGAGAGGAAGGAAAAGTTGAATTAGGGTTTATTATTAATTCATATTTCAGCAAACAGGATCATCACATTCCTCTTGATGAGAATCTGTGATTCTATGAATCTGTCTCTTCTCATAGGTTACCCAATGTTATGGACTGGATGTTTGTGTCCCCCCTCACACCCCACGTTGTGTGATATTAGGAGTCCTTTGGGAGGTTTTAGGATTAGATGAAGTCATGTGGGCCAAGCCCTCACGAATGGGATCAGTGCCCTTATGAGAGTCACAAAGAACTTGCTGCTTTCTGCTCCTCTCCATGTAAATACAAGCAGGAACTGGCAGTCTGCAACCCCATAAAGGCCTCTCACCAGAACCCAACCATGCTGGCACCCGAGTATTGAATTTTTGGCCCCCAGAGCTGTGAGAAATGAATTTCTGTAATTTATGAGCCACCCAGGCTATGGTGTTTCTTATAGCAGCCCGAATGGACTAAGACATGCAAATTGGCCTTGACCCAAAGGAATGTTTCTAAAGATAAACATTTAGGGACTCCTTGTAAAGATTTTTCTGTGAGAAATATTTACTATAGACTTGTGAAAATTGGAAACTCTAAATATTCCATATAGAGAGGTTTAATTAAACCTCCACATAGCTGAATTACTGTGCATCCATTAAAATGGCAAAGAAGAGTCCATATAAAAAAGAGTCCATAATAATGAATTGACAGAGAAAAAATAAAGTATCAAGCAACATGTATAGGGCACTGACGTGTAAAACCTCTGCACACATGCTCACATTTGCACACACAACATAGGATGCGTATTGAAGAGTCCAGATGAATGCTTATCAGCAAGCATGTGTACAAGCTAAGAGGTTGGAACTATGGATTATTTTAATTTTACACTTTTAGCTTCTATTTTTTTTCTACTGTTTTACTAGGAATGTATTATTTGAGTAATAGGGGGGAAAAAACAATAACTGTTATGTATAAAATAAATAATTCCAAAGTCCAGAGAAGACCAGTGGGAGAGTTTTGAGGCCAGGAATTCTGTGAGGACACTCCCAGCACTGATGTGCAAGAAGAGGCACCTGGGCCAAGCGCTCGGCCCACTGGGGCCCTTATCTAAGATGACTCAGGGCTCGGTCTGAGATTTCTGTTCAGCCAGCTAGTTCTATTGCGCTCGCTTATCAGATGAGGCCCAAGTCAGGGATGGAGAGGGAGTTTGCCTCTGACGTCTGTGTGGAAAAAGAAATAACACCTAAACCTAATAAATTGTCAGTCTCAAGCCAAGGAGTGACCATAATTAGCAATATAATGATTCTGTAAAAGGAAGAGGGTCCCTAGAATACAACAAAGGTGTGAACTCGCAGTTCATTGCCTTTGGCATTGGCTGGGTAAGAACACAGAGAATAAGAGAAGAGCTGTGGTAATTTCATAGAATGAACACTATTCATCTTGAAAAATCTCACCCCATCCCCAGAAGTATTGAATAGACTTTCTTCATGTGTTTTTCCTGCTCAGTGTAGTCAGTCTATTTGTAATAAAAGTGCCAAAGGTCACACCTTATATTATTAAAATTCTAGCAAGTATACCAGGTCCTGGCCTTATAGATGCATACCAATCCCCTCATTTGAATAGTTGATTTAATATTGTTAGTTCTACCCTGTATCCTCTGGTTAGAGCTTAGGCCTAATGAAGCCCCAGGAGCTGGTTTTATTCCCACACAGACTTGTTAGCTTCGAAGAGAGAATTTTCCCCACAGCCACGAAACTCTTCTCCTAAGCCTTTAATCTAGATATGTCGCAAGGATCATGAGGCACCACAACTCCTGGGAAAATGACTCTAAATCCTTGTCCCACCGAAACAGTAGCTCTGTGTTCCTATAAACAGGAAACCGTTGGTCATGGGGATGGCTGGAGGAGGCTGGGAGTAAAGCTTGGTTTGGCAAAAATCATGCAGGGCATGAGCTTGCCAGAGAAGAAAGGTAAAAAGATGATGACTTCTAACTGGCTATGTGGCTGAAAGTCAACCAGATGGACACTGAGGATTTGTGGCCTGTGGCTCTCCAGAAGCAAGAAAAAGAGGAAAAGGCAATATAAATTAGGAGATGAGACCAAAAGAAGCAGAGAGATTTTTCTGCCTCTTCAAAATAGTAAGTAGCATCCCTCCTTCTGTTCCTCTGTGCTCCCTCGCCTCCTATTTTACTTCTATCAAAATACTTGTCACCCCATATTACTTTTGTCTACTTGTCTATGTCCCTCAGTAAACATCAACCTTCACGTGGGTTGGAGCCACGTTTAGCTTGTCCATAATGGTGACTATACTGATATCCTCTAAGCTTAGGACACTGCAGGCTTGTAGTAGATGCTTAATAAGTTTGTCGTAAGGAAGAATGCATGAATGGAGTATGTAAGATTAGCCCTGAAGAAGAAATAAGTGACAAATCTCAATAGGAATGATCATGGCACAGAACTTATACAAGATCAAAGGTAGCTGCTGGGTGAACTTCAGGGACAGGCTTTTGACAAGAAGGCAGCAAGAACAATGGCATTACTTGTTAACGATACAGATGCGCATCTGCAGTTGACTATACCTAGCAATCTTGTGCACTTGCAACACCCCCTTTATTTAATATGAGTTGCAGAGTGTTTTCTTCTGTTCCTTATACCTTTTAATTATGTGGGGAAAAGTGATTGCTGTATATTTCAAACACTCTCAGGGTGGATGGGCACATAAATGAGAAAAGGATAGAGAGGGGTCATGTCACCAGGCAATTTCCTTTGGGCATCTGGGGGAACTTGTACAAAATGCACTCATGGGTGTTACATTGCAAGGATACCTCTTAACATCTAGTGAATAATTTCCCTATCTGAAGCTTATTTCTCTTTCTCCTATATCATAGATCTTTTTTTAAAAAAATGCATTTCCATTCCCCGTGCTTCTTGATTAAGCACATAAATGCAAACCAGGCGGCTGGTCTGTTCGCACATAGGCAAGTACCATTTCTTAAATGGACATTACATCTGTCCCATTATAAGTTTTTAGATTGAGGTCTGTGTCTGAAGATTTCTATTTCTAAAGGTCACGATTTCTGTTAGTAGTAGTAGCTGAGAGGAATAATCGTGTCCCAGTGTTGGCTTCGGTAAGCGTAGCAGACATAGATCTCAGCAAAGGTTTTACAAGCTTCGCTAGAAATAGTGGTGATTGAAGAAAGGCAGTGACTTGAAACCAGCTGTACAATCCGTTATTCTTTGCTGAAGAGAGCCCTGTAAAAGGATCAGGAACTCAGCAGAGAAGCAGATAGCTCCTATTCTTAAACCTGTGGGCACCCATTAGTGACTTGGTTGAAAGAACAGAGAACTGGCCTGGGAATCTGGACATCCAGTTGTTCTCAACATCAGCAAAGCAAACTCTAGCTTCTCAGCAAGATGAGCCTTTTTCATGCTCACACTTGATATTCTCTTAACATGGAACTCTCTGTCCCATATATACTCATGACAGATCTTTGTTCTCGGGTCTCGACACAAATCCGGTTTTCAACAACAGGCCTTCCCAAATGTCCTCCTTCACTGGTCATTGTTTGCTAAGTCACTTATGCCCCTACAGCAGCCAGTTGTCTGCCACTGATCATCAGCTGGTCTGAACTCAAACTCCCGTGTACAGACATTTAAAGCAAATACTTCCTGGCCTATCATGTCACTCTTTCTATTTTGTTCACTATCTGAAGCTGTCTTGTACACATACGTGATTGTTTTATTGACTGTGTCCTATTGGCCCACATATAATCTCCATAAAAGCAGGGACCCTGTCCATTTTGCCCCTGTTCTATTTCAAGCATTTAGAACAGTGTCTGGCACATAGTAGACCCTTAATTACTATGTAATAAATTTATGATTGAATAAATGAGTGAATTAATGAATGAATGAGTGGCTTGAATATGAGGTTCAAGATGGCAGTGGGGAAACTGCTTCCCATAACTAATAGGGTCGGTCTCTTCCCTTGGAGAGGAAACGTTCATTTCCCAGAGACAAGGAAGCTGGGAACAAAGCAGATATTTATATCATAGGATATAAGCCCTTTATTTCCATATTGAAGCACTAACATTTCCTCCCCAATATGCATTTCTGGGTGTGGGCTGACACACCAAAAAGTAGCTATGAAGCTGAAGCTGGGGGTGAAGGGGTAGGCAGTACAGAACTAACTAACCAAGTTATCACTGTGATTTACATACAGCTCCCAGGAGGCAGAGGGTGGCTTTGTCTTACCATTTGGGTGCAATGAGTGGGCGCAATGAGAAAATGTCATTAAAGTAACTGCAAATCTCTGAAAATGTGTTCAATTCTTTCCACAACAGCCATCCATGGGAGAGAGCTCAGGAAGGGAACACCAGCAAGCTTAGAGAGCTTGCATCTGGTGGTTTTCCATCCATCTGCGCAGCTCAGAATCCCAAAAATGGAGCTTCCACATCGCAGCCCCCTCTGTCCACAGGGCATGTCCTTCAGATCTGTCCTCCCATTAGCGACGGTATCCTACCTCTGTCCGGAGACATCCATCCTCCAGCCTGGTTCTCTCTGAGTGCTTTTGTCTGGTACAATGATTGAGGGTGTCCACCATGGCTGTTGACCAGTACAAAGCTAATGCCTCATTTATATAATGTCTTTTATTTACATCGGATGCAACATTCTAATGAGATGAGTGGGAGAAAGGCATTCTGTGCACAGTGACCCTCTCATAGACTTGATTGATGAACTCTTTCACACGGATCATCTCATTTTAATTTCAATCCTCATCACTGTACTTTATGTAAAAGAGAGCAGATTTTTTCCCATCATCATTTCATAAAGGAAGAATCTAAGGTCAAAAAGGTGAATGATTTGCTCCAGATCACAGAGTTGGGAGGTTCCAAGCCCCCTTGTCTCCAAATGCAGTATCAAAATGCAGATTTTTAGGACAAGAACCAGGGCTGGCACCCTCTTTTGTCACAACCATATTGTCTCTATGTAAAGCTTTATACAGATACAAGAACCTATTTCATAATTTTGTTGCATCTGATCAGGATCGATGGCTAGAGAGGCTTGGCAGAGTGCCTGGCACGTAAGGCAATTATCGAACGGTAGAAAGAAGGGAAAGAATAAAAAAGTTTTTCTGTTTTAGGGAATGAGATCGGCTACACAGTACACCCAAATCCTCCTTATAAGAATAGTATCACAGTGGAGACCTGCTCTAGTTGATTGTCCCCAGTAAATATGAACATAGAATTTTGAAACTGGCAGAGGCTTTGGAGATCACAATAAGCTGTACAGTTTTGTTTGCTAAGTCACTTACGTCCCCACAGCGACCAGTTGTCTGCCCCTGATCATCAGCTGATCTGAACTTACATTCCCATGCACAAACATTTAAAGTAAATACTTCCCAGACTAAAAATAAAGTACACATAAAAGTCTGTTTAAATGAATCATTCTTCTATTGGAAGCTAGAAAAGAGTGAGATCAGAGCAGTTTACTTGCTATGAGACTAGTGGCAATGTGGATAGTCTCTCTTTGATCCTCTGAGAACTTCCAAGTTGAAAACACTGGGGAGAGATGATTCCTTCCCTTGGGATATAGGCTGCATCTGCCCTTCCCCTGTAGGTGTTAGTTTTAAATCTCTATCTCTATCTCTGTCTCTATCTCTATCTCTATCTCTATCTCTATCTCTATCTCTTACTAAGTAAATGACTTAGTAAGATTGTGACTGAGTAGATACAAGAGGCTAGAAGGTGGCCAGGCCTGGTGTCAAACAAAGAACTTTATTATTCACAGTAGCGTCAGGAGTTGGCCTTTAGGTCTGTGAAACAACCTTCTTCCTTTTTATTTTGTCTTCTATCGCATATTGATTCATTCATTCATTTATTCTACAAACATTCATTAATTGTCAGGCATGTAGGTATAAATATGACTAAGAAATTGTCCATACTGTCGACGAGCTCTAGACAAGTAAGAAGGGATAGGCAGGGGAAGGTGCAGGAATGAGGTTGAAGGGTGAAAGAGACAAACATGAAGGGTTTCTCGTGCTTCTCTAAGAAGTTTTCACTCAATCCTACAAGCCAGCATTTCCTGAACTTGGGTATGGAAAACTGTATGGATCAATATTAAAAGAAATAACTTATTAAATATTCTTAGTATTGACAACTTATTTTTATCACATTATTTAAATATATACAAACATAAACCAGGTATAACTTTCCAATGTTTATAGCCTTTGTACAATAATAAAATCAAAACAAATTCACAAAATAAAACTCAATTCAATGGAAATTAACAAAATTCACTTAATGCAATGGAAGTCATTTAACCAAAGCAAAATAGCTACTGGTGTGTGAATATGGCACTCACTATATAAGCATGTGCGTTTATTTATTTATTTATTTATTTATTTATTTATTTATTTATTTTTTCAATTGAAGAAATAATTTAATTTTTTTCCCCCATCTACCTCCTCCTGCCCGCTACCCGCTACTCTCTGGCATGTGCATTATTTTAAATTCAACATGCTTACATGACTATGTGCTAAGTAATGACCTGACTCTCTCAACCCTTCTTTCTCATCAAGCTAACATGGAACTACCATTGAAAGACACTGTGGTGATGTCACGTGGCTGTCACTCCCCTTGTCTATGTGTCAAGTTCAGCTCTATTCTTTTCTCAATATCCTAGAACAATAAAAATAGAGCTACTTGCCTCCAAGTTACAAGTAGTCATCAAATAACCTAAAGATGCATCTATTTAAATTTTTAAAAATCCTTTTTTTAATTTCTAGGAAGTTAAAAAAAATTTTTTTTAATGTCTCAGAGACCACCTCTCATTAACCCCAAGAGTACATTACCGAAGACCATAGCCTGAAGTTTGAAGAAATATTACATAAGCACTTCAGGCTTATCACTGACAAAGATTTTGAGCAAAGAAGTTATTACATGATCATATTTTCATATTGGAGCAATTACACCAGAGGCAGCTAGGATGGTACATTAGTGGAAAGAGAACCTTGGAGCGAGAAAGTCTCTTGGGAGATAACTATGATGATTTGGATGAATGATGATGAATGACCTAACGAAGACAAGTGATGAGGTATAAGAGAATAAATCAGAAATGTCTATAAAAGGTAGAATCTATAGAACTCAGGGACCAGTTAAATATGATAGGTGAAGAAGAATGGAATGTTTCTAGGTTAGGTGACACTGTTAAACCCGGGTGGGACTATAAGGAAGGTGAGTTTAGTTTCAGACACGACCACTTTGAGAAGGCTATGAACTATTGGGCTGAAAACAATCAAATTCAGTGGGTTAGAACTGAAGTGAAGAAGCTTCTAGTTGAGGCTGGCATGCTAGGATGGCCAACTGGTCACCCACCTACAACTTGTAACTTCTATGTCCAAGAAAGTCTCAGTATCCACTCTCCGCAATTCCAAATAAAATGGCTTCTCCTGCCTTGTAGTTGCTACCCAAAGTTCTACCACCAATGATCATATCTTAAACTTAGTACTCTGACACTACTTAAAGTACAAAATTTGAAGAGACTGACTCTTACCTTGTGATCAATGAACAGGATTCCTGCAATGCTGTGGTGGACAGAACATGAAATCTGCAATCATTCAGACAATGCCTCCAATTCCCACTCCACCAGTCACTAGTTATGAAGTCTCAGCAAGTCACTTATTCTCTCTGTCTTCCTTTTTGTGAATTGGGTTATAAAACCTTAGATC
The DNA here is from genome assembly GCF_014176215.1 of Rousettus aegyptiacus. Classification (NCBI taxonomy): domain Eukaryota; kingdom Metazoa; phylum Chordata; class Mammalia; order Chiroptera; family Pteropodidae; genus Rousettus; species Rousettus aegyptiacus. The sequence goes on from NW_023416295.1 coordinate 118,381,911, forward strand.
AAAAGCTAGCTAGTTTTCACAGCAAAGGAAATCATCAATAAAACTAAAATACAACCTACTGAATGGGAGAAGATATTCATCTATGATATATCTGATGAGGTTAATATCCAAAATTTATAACGAACTCATACAACTCAACAATTTAAAAAAATCCAATTAAAAAATGAGCAGAAGACCTGAATACTTCTACAGGAGGAAATACAGATGGCCAATAGACATACGAAAAGAAGCTCAACATCACTAATCATCAGAGAAATGGAAATTAAAACCACGATGAGATATCATCTCACACTTGTCAGAATGACTATCATCAATAAATCAGAAAACAAGTGTTGGAGAGGATATAGAGAAAAGAGAACCCTCTTCCCCTGTTGGTGGGATTGCAAATTGGTACAGCCACTACAGAAAAAAAATTGGAGAGTCCTCAAAAAATTAAAAACACAACTACTATATGACCCAGAAATTGCACTTCTGAGTATTTATCCAAAGAAAATCAAAACGTTAATTCGAGAAGATATATGCATCCCTATGTTCATTGCAGCATTATTTACAAGCAAGATATAGAAGCAAACTAAGTGCCCGTCGACAGACGATAAGATAAAGAAGAGGCGGTATATATATATATATATATACAATGGAAAATTACTTAGCCATAAAAAAAAAAAGAAAGAAATCCTACCATTTACAACAACCTGTGTGGACCTAGAGGTTATTATGCTGCGTGAAATATACAGAGAAAGATAAATACCATATGATTTCATTTATATGCGGAATCTAAGAAACAAAAAGAACAAACTAAATAAAAACAGACTCACAGATACAGAGGACAATCTGATGACAGCCAGAGGGGAGGGGGGTTAGGTGACCAGAAGAAAAAGGTGAAGGAATAAAGAAGTTACAAAATAGTCACTGGGAAGTGAGTGCAACATAAAGAATATAGTCAATAATATGGTAATGATTATGTGTAGAGCTAGATGGGTGATACAGTAACCAGGAGGACCACTTCATAAACTATGTAAATAACCAATGTACTGTATACCTGAAACTAATTTTTTTTTAAATCTAGTTATTAACGTTTCATAAAATAATGCATTGCAGTATCTAGCACAGTGCCTATAACATTGCGGTCAATGAATCATTCCCAATCTCCTAGTATAATGTCTAAGCACATGGACAAATTCAGACATCCTGGATTCTAAACATGCTCTACCACGTTCTAGCTCTATGACCTTGGGTAAGTAAACTGACCTCTCTGTAACATAGAGAAATAATATTATTCTCTAGTGCATTAAATTATTAGGATAACTCATTGAGTCAATGGATATGTAATTCTGAGTACCGTGTGTCTTGCACATAGTTTGCACATCTAAGTGTAAGCTGTTATCATCATCGTTACTCTTTCTTCCAATTATTAAGCTCGAGATTCTTTCTTGGTCATCATTTTGTTGGAAGAGAGAGAAACCAATAGAGAGAGGAAGAAAAGGAGGGTTGACAACCCCAAAGGCTTTCTTTGCCTATTTCTTAATTTTGTCTAAGACAAGCCAGGGTCTGCCATGCCTCAAGGAGGGAGATGTGACTAAAATCCAAAGCCCTGTGACAAAATGAAAAGATTGTCATCAGAGGTTTGACCAAGTTAGTCATCCAGGTTTAGGTACTGTGAGTTCATATGAGCTATGACAATAGTCATGGTTTTCAATAAACTTTATTTTTCACTTATCAGTGGTTAAATGCCACAATTATGTTGGATTTTGTTCCAAACTGGGAAGAGGAGGAAAACAAAATAAAAACAAGCAAAAGACCCATCAAATCAACTTGCATTTCCAGAGAGGTTGGAGCTAGAGAAGCCAGGTCAGGAGCATTGGCCAGTGAGCAAACATAGATTTTGCTGATATATTCAGCATTATCATGTCAAGTTCCTGAACCTAATCAACCAAGGTCATGAACAAACGAGTCCTTTTAAAAATTTCATGAAAGGAACTGCTGTGCATTTTTCTCTGCGGGCTCTCTCACTTAGAATACAAATGCAGCCTGGCTTTTCCAAGCTTTTTCTCAACGGTGGCTTTTTGGCCTGAGCAGCTAGTCCAGTTCTCAGTGATTTGCTGCCTCCATCAGGATAAGGGAAGAATATTTTTTAATACATTTCAATTTGTTAATCCTAAGAGGATGCAACGACTTCTGGGTCAAAATGAAACAGAGGCTTCTATTGGAGATGGACACATTATTTAGGTACAAATTTTAATTAACCCCCCCCCCCAAAAAAAAAAGCACGTCAAGGGTAGCATAAAAAGAGCTCTATCTTTGGTATGAGGCAGATATTAGATCCAATTCCAGGCCATCTACCTACACAGTGTGATTCTGGGCAAGTCACTTAAACCCTTGAACTCATTGGCCGCAGCTGTAAAATGATAACAGCACTACCTACCTCACAGGCTAATTATAAAACCCATCATGATCTGTCCTTGGCTCCTGCCTCAGTTCTAGCCATTTCCTTTCAGCACAGTCCCCTCTGGTCATATTAGGCCCGTCAGGAATCCTTCTTGCTTCTGACTTGATCTCGAATCGAAAATCGTCTGCCTGAAACAGTCCCACTCCCATCCCCATTTTCCAAGATGACAGCGACTCATCCTACGGGTTTCACTATAGATGTCACTTCCTCCGGGAAGCCCTTGACACCACCTCCTCCAGTTAAAGTCTAGGTTGTGTGCGTTTCTATGAGCCAAGAGTAGCTGTGCATATTCCATCCAAGCATTTACTGAGCTATCTTGTTGATTTGCCAGATCGCCTGCCCCCTAACCTATGAGCTCTGTGCAAGCAGAGATGATGTTCTTCTAATGGCACAGCATCTCCAGGGCTTAGTGCAAATTGAGACCCATATGAGGCATAGAATATATGTTTGTAAAATGAACGAAGAATGGTAAGTATTGTTCTGTTATTTGTATGGTCCTCAGATGAAAGTTACTGCAATAGAAAAACATATTAAAGCATTCTCGGGGGTACTTTTCTAAGTTCCTGTGCCTAATGTTTGCAGTGGTCCTCATAGCCAGCCCACTCCCACCCCCTTTAGTCAGACTCCACCTTTCCCTTGGAGCTGAGACTGCTGGCTTTCTTTTTGAGCACCATCTGCCACCCACCTGTGACGCTCCAGCCAGAATCCCAAAGAAAGCTTGATGCCTAACCTCCTCCTGCAGGTCCCTCAGACCCACTTCTGCCAAATCCCATCCAATGGATTACACAAGATTCAGTCTGACTTGCTGTCTTTGAAACCATGCCACCAAGTCTTATTAGTCTTTAGTGAAGAAAGATCTAACACAAATGCCCTTTTTCCCTCTTCCTCGCCTCATATGGGTGAAATTTTTTGAGACCATAATTGAAGGGGAGACGTATTTCCCATCACTTCTCTACTTGGAACTTGCTTCCAAGCATTTTGTTCTCCTTCCCATTGCACCATGGGCCCCTCACCCTCACCCTTGGTCACCACCGGGAGCTCCCAGACAATTCCCTTCAGCAGGTACTTCTCCCTTCTTGTGGGCTCAAACAACAGGTCGATGTAGGGCTGACCACACCTCAGTCAAGTGTTTGGCCCTCTCATTCCACATTGTGTCACCACAAAGGAGTAGAGTGGTCTTGTCTGAACAACTGGAGTAATTTAAGGAACCAACAACACATTTTCCCCTTACAAAACTTAAATCTGTACCCTGCTTTTGATTCTTCCCATGGCCTAAGGAAGAAATATCAAAAAGGTAGACTTTTCTTATGGGGTTTCCATCATGGGCACAAGCCTGTTCCCAGAGAGGCTCCCTCGTCTCCAAATTTCTTGTTCTTCTCACTCTGCAGAGTGATGACATCAAGCTTTAAAAATCTAACTTACAACCCAAAGGCATAGTCGTGACCGAAAAATCATCACCTTCCCAGTGGTACATTTCCCTAAGTCTGAGTCATTCGGCCTAAGGAAAGTCAAAGGAACTGCATGGGGGACGGCCTGATTCCCTGGTGCGTTCTGGCCCCAGGGTAGAGGAATGCTGCGGTTAGGGGCAGAAACTCTGCAGCCAGGTAACCAGGGCTTGAACATGGCTCTGACTTTCCCAGCTATTTGACCTGGGTAATGTTTCTTAACCTCTCTGCACCTCGGCCCCCTTATTTGTGATGAGGCGATAATAACAGTGAAGTTTTACAAATAGTGACGCTTTTAATGTTAAAACACATACAGAACAGAACTTGGCGAAGAAGTGCTCAATAAATTATAGCTACAGCTAAACTTTGTTTTCCATCAATGTAGACATGTCTATTACTTTTTTTGTTTATCGAGTAATTGTTGAAATAGACATATACACATTTGCAGACATTCTAAGAACAAATACTAATTCCCAGAGATAGTATAATCTGGAAATATTTTTCTGAACGACTCAAGAGGAAGTCTCGAGGTGTAATCAGCACAGAATTTTGAACTTACAGATTTCCACTGTGTGAAAATGGAAACTTTCCTGCTGCCTACATTTTGGCTGAAGCCCCTTAGGTGACAACAGTGAGTGGCTTATCTCCCTCTTTAGTTCTACAGGGATTTTCTCAAAACCCACTAAAAGGTGGCCAAACTGTTCTCTCGCCTCCAAGTCATATAAAAGGAGACTATTTCATGCCGCTCGAAGTCTAGAGTGACTCGAAAGGAACATGAGGGGCGCTTTGGGGTTCTGATAATATCTGCTTCCACTTGGCTCTTTTCTTTCTGCCACAGAAGAGACTTTCACATGTCCTTGAAAGCTTGAGGACACAGATGATTGGAGACTACAATTGCCTCCCTCAGATAATTTCTGAAGGCAGGAGCCTGCCTGAAGCTGCCTGAAGGGACAGGTGAAGCCAGCCAGCAGGAGGAGCAGCCCGCCTGTTCCTAGCATGGTGGAGCATGGATGTCTAGTCCTCATAAGCCTAGTGGACACCATGGAATGTGTACTGAAATGTCTAAAAGGACTGCACCCCTAGAGGGTAGCCTGCCAGAGCAAGGGGACCCCAGCAGTAAGAGGCTATAAATAAAACCACTGGGATAAGAGGTGTGGTGGAAGGAGGAAAGTAGGTCACAGTGTATCACCCACATCAGGAACCAGTACAATGCAAAAGTCCCAATGTGGAAGATCCACAAATATACATCATGAAAAAGCGTAAGGAAGGGCCCAACACCTTGGCAGTGCCAGCCAAGAGAGATCACGAAGAGCACCAACTGCATAAGAGGCTATTTGTCCCTCTTCCCCTTTTGCTCCCACCACCCAACCCTAAAGAAACCAAAGGTGGCAAAGAAAATTGAGGAGAGAGGGTGAGTTGGAAAGAATAGTGAGCAAGCAGGCCCTAAGAAAGATCCTCCTTCCCCATTTTGGGACCCCTAGTCCAGGGTCAAGGCTAGGCTGTGGAAATAGAAGTTTTGAATTGGATCTGAGATCAAAGTTTTGACTTAGACTCTACTGGGTCTTTTAATACTTGAAGAGTCATAATTATCAAAATAAGACTGGGGGAGTTGTTTATACACACACACACACATATACATACATGTGTATATGTGTGTGTGTGTGATGTGTATGTGTGTGTGTGTGTGTGTGTGTGTGTGTGTGTGTGTATTTGGGAGGGTTGGGGGGGGGGGGAAGCGGGGTAGATGCCTGAAAATGATCAGACTACAGAAGGAGACAAAGAAAAGAGATTGAGAGCACATGGTTTTCAAAGTAGTCCTGGCAGCAAAAATCCAGCAGTTTCGCAATACATTAGTTAACACACACACACACACACACACACACACACACACACACGCACACACGCGCACACACACACACACACACACACACACACACACACAGACATGCCAAAGGAAAATCTCATCAGCCCTGCCCTCTACCAACAGAGAGTTCTGAGCTATTGCTTGTTTGGGCCTGGCACAAACTTCTCTGAAGTTCATCCTTAAGATTATTCTGAGGGACTCTGATCTTTCCTTTCTTTTATGCTCCTTTCCTTTAGCCCAAGAGCAGGGGAGAATGTGCCCACCCATCACTCCTTGGGGCCATAAAGACCTACCCTTAGGGTTGAAATCACTGGTCCTAATGAAATCATTATGTTCAAAGTCAAAGTCCTGTCTCAATCTCTCTCTAGGGAGAGAGATGGCATTCTTATTCTGCTAGCTACAGAGACATTGGATATCTCATGTTGGGTGGGGACACGGGGTAAAATTTATATGGGAAGAAAGTGATTTAAGGTCCTTTCCCAAGAAATAAAAAACTTTCTCTGAAAGAAGTCAATTTAGAGATTCAAATGACCCCAAGGAGGACTCAACAATAGAATGGAATGACCCTACCTTTCTCAAAACAATAAAAACAAAATAAACAACAAAAAGCCATACCATGCTAGTAAATTTCAAAAAAAAAAAAAAAAAATCAGCAAGGTAATTGGATATGCCCTATTTCCTCCCTCTTATCTCTTTTCAACTTATCTCTTGTTCCCAGGACAAACTCAAGTCATTTATCATCATTTATCCCACCCCGTTATTTGTCCCACCATTCTTTGAAAGCAAGCCCAGGCATCTGCCATGTATAGGAAAGCAAATACAAATTCCGCGTGGAAACCAGAAAAGCCAAGGGGAAAGTTCTGGTCATTTTCTTTCAATTTTCCATTCTCCTGAAAGCTTGCAGTTTGGTAGAAATTCTGATTTTTCTTGATGTAACTAGAGGAAGCACAGCTGGAATCGCAATATCTAAATAAAAATGCTGCTGACCTGCTAATATTAACTAGTCTAAAAATACCAGGAAGCATGTGGTTTTCATTACATCAACAAAGCAACTATAGTATGACAAGCAGCCTGCCTTCCAAGATTACCCTCATTTACATGATATTATGTTACTCGTGGACTTGGGCCCTCGGGTTTAAAGAAAAACAAGAGTTCCACAGCAAGAGGTGAAATGAAGATTTAGGCACTCAGCCAAAGGTTTGAGACAACCCAGAAATGATTTGAGCTCACAGTCACATGGCCCTGCTCTGCTCAGTAATCTAGTCACACGTCATTTATTCCATTCATTTGGAACTTCTCACACGTGGCTCTTATCACAGGTAATTGCATATAAGATGAAGGCAGAGACCTTTTTTTGATCAAAACCACATCCCACGTAGAGCCTTCCATGTGGTCTTCAGCATTGATGAAGCTCATGGTCAGCAGTTCGGTAGAGCTGGATACGATATGCCTGGAAGGAACACAGGCTTTGGCATCCTGGAGCTGAGCTTCAAGCATAGCCTTTGCCTCTTTAACACTGTTTAAACTTGGAAAGGTTTTTTCACTTCTCCAAGCCTCTGTTTGCTGATCTATAAAAAGGGCATTAGTATAAAAAGGGGATTACTGCTATTTTATTCAGTGTTAACATTTATTGCATGCTTACAACATGCCATGGACTGCACTTCATGTTGTTACATGTACTATTTTATTTACTATCCACAATCTGATGAGGAAATTTCTGATATTATCCTTATTTACAGATAAGGATATTGAGGGTCAAACAAGTAACTTGTCAAAGTTACATGGTAAGTAAGCAGCTGAGCTGGGTTTCAGATCTGACTCATGTCAAGGCCTGTGTTCCCACCTATAATGTTTAAGGTCAACATTCATATGACTGATAAAACATGCGAGTAGCAAAGTGGTTAAAGGCAAGGACTCTCGATTCTACTACTTCCTTACTGGCCCTTCTCTGGACCTCAGTTTCCTCATCTGTAAAATGAGGGTTATAACAGGACCTACCTAATGGTACAGCTATAAGGATTAAATGACTTAATAGGCATCTAGCCTATGGAATAATTCCCAGAACACAGTAGTGAATCTGCTGTGTTTACCATCTTTATTATGATAAAACAACTGACATATAGATGATGATTAAAGTGGGAGCTGAAATAATAGAGAGAAAGAGCACGGGAGGCCACCAAATGACTTCTCTGTGGCACTCATAAAACCCTCGTGGGAAACTTGCACAGATGACTAGGAACGATTTCGAGGATGCTGAATTCCTGTTTATGCAGATGGAGGGATCTCAGAGACATTAAATTTTACCATATTTACATGACCATAATATTTTACTTCCATAACCAGTAAAACTAGGAGACATCCGGATAAGAAATGTGATGCTAAGCAAGTGTATACTTTAGGTATGGCCTCACAGTTGAGGGCTGGAGTGTTAGGCTAGAACAGTCCGTTGGGGGCCTGGTCTAAGCCTGTGCACCCCTGCAGGAGCCCCTCCCATCTGATGACATCACCACATGGAGCCACGTGGTGGCCCTGAGGCTGACAGGCTAGCTGATGCGTAAGCGATGAAGCTGACGTGCTGTGTTCACAAGCCCATAAAATTATTCTTGGATCATGCCCATTTTGGAAGGCTGGAAGTGTATCTAGTAGGAGACTTCCATGATGATAGGCCCCTATACCAAAACCGATCCAGGAACTTCTTTGCAAGTAAGAAAAAGACATTCTCTCAGAGATGTGACACGAGGCAGGATTAAATGATCAGGTAGAAAATGCAAGCTACTTTTGAATAATTTGTGGAATTGCTGTCAACATTAAAGCCATGGAGATAAACCAAGTCACTTCCTGAGTAAGAGCCAAAAGAAGAGCTTTGTAGTCTCGAGATGTAACAACAGCACCAAGAATGAATTGTTACAATGCAAAGCCAGAAACAACAGTGTCTTGGACTGTGTTCTTGGATTCTGTTTCCACGTGTGAATTTCTGGTCATAAGAAAGAAGATAAGCAAGTAAGCAAACATTTCACTTCTTTCCGAACTTCTTACTTAAGTATATGTATCAGTCGTAACCTCGGGTTTATTATTTTAATTTTAATAACTATCACCAGCTAACACATGGAAATAAATTATCTTTTTAAAAAATCTAAAGAAGATAATGAGTCTTCTTATAGGAAAAGATCTCTTCATCAACAGGCGATACGCAGAAATTACCAAAGAAGATGGAAAAAACATGAATTTAAAATCTGGCCATATTGAGTCTTATGTCTTCTGACCCAGTGATTTTCAAAATATAGCCTTATTTTGCCAATTCTATAAAAGTAATACTGATAAGCAAGTTACTGGAATCTGAATATGACATAGACTTTACTGTAACAAGAAAATAAAATTTTATTATAAAAGCCATCGATGACATTTCTCTTAACAAGAAAGTGTCTTTTGCTTAGCAAAAGAAAAGCCATTGAAGAGCCATTTGGTTGTGAAAAAATTAACTCTGAGATATTATTCAGAATATTATTGACCAGTAAGCCAAAGAAAAGTACATTTCTCTGCAGAATAATACAAAAATAATAATAATGTTTCCAAAGGCAGACTGAGATAGTGGGGACAAGATGAGTTGGTAGAAGAAATAGTTAGGTAAAGATGGAAGGTAGGAGGGTCCAGAAAAATTAAATCCAAGGCCCAGGAGAAGAGTGTTCAAGAGAAATTCTTACACTGATATAAAGAGCTAGGGATATCTCAATTCGGAAATCAATGAAGACATCCAATATCTAATTTTGAAGAATTTGCTATGCTTTGTGGGAATACAATCCCCCAGTTTTCTAAAACCTTTTGTAAAAATGAGCTACACGCAAATGCTTTCTGCAAGTGACATCAAAGGAAAAAGCAACTGTGTTCAAGTTGGAGAAAAGAAAACCACATGAGGCTAGACAGAAGTGAGACTGAGAATTTAATAGAAACAGATGGCACAGAAAAGTTACCCCACCCACCCCACCCCGCCCTGAGAGCTTCCATAGAGAATGGATAATAAGATATGTTGGGTTTCCCTTTCTGTGTGCGTGATAGAGTCTCAAGGCATTTCTATTGGATTACTAATGGTTGGGGTGATCAATAAGGTTAACAGAATTGGGGAACACCCAGAGAGAAGACGTCTGGATTACATTAAGTGTCATCTCCTCTTGTGCAAAAATTTTATTGAAAAAAGATTAGGTAGCATCACTACCTTTCCTGCGGTGGATGCCATTACCAAAATACTCCAATAATCATTAGAAAAGCAGCTGGTGAAATTCAAATATAGCCTTTACAGCTGGAAAAACAGTTCTATCTTGAAAGCGATTACTCAGGATACAGCTGCCAGAGCATGATTTCTTTCTTTATGTACAGAAAAAGTTTTCCTATGAGCATTTGGGGTGGCAGTGGAAAGAGGGACTGAATCTGCAGGCCTGGAAGTCTGTATGATTTTGACAAAGATGTGATTTTAGGAGGGGAGCCAACTTCCCCTCATGTTCACCTTTCTACTCTGGAAGTGCTACCCTTTGAAGGACGTGGATTTTAAAGATTCAAGAACTACTTGAGGTACCTGGCTGCAGATCTTAGATTGCTGAGAGGGGATATTTGTTCCCTCAGGACTTCTACACGTGTGATGGCAAAATTACTACGGAAAGTTCTGAGAGTAACTGTGCGTCAAATTGTTCGACCACAGTCTTTTACAGACAGTTGTAAAAAATTGCTTTTTAATATTCATTTCGCTGCTTTCCTCCTCAAGTCCTACCAAGAGTCTTTATCCTTATAATCTGCTTATAGTTCATACTCTATGCCTGATCTGCTCTTGCAAAGGCTAATGGTGACCAACTAAGGGAGAACTGGGTGACTTCTCTTCATGCCCCATCCTACCTGGTCTCCCTGTATGGCCTCCCTGAGTTCACAGGTTAGAGGGTGAGGTAAGTCTGACACCTGGCTGAACCAATCAGCAGCGGAGCCCTGGGAGGGTTCCGTGGATCTCTTGTATTCATTTTTATTTATTACTATTGACAAAGACTCTCTCCTTTGACCAAACTTGAGTCAGGCTCCTGAGTGCTCTCTATGACTAGGTATTTTTCTTTTTGGCAAGAATCCTGCTGTGTCCATTTAGCAAAAGTCTCCCACAGTATCTGATCACCCTCAATTTCTAATCAAATTCCTCATACCTCACCCTCAATGTCTGATTACCCTGGCCTGCCTTCAGCAAGAATCTTATCACATCGGTTTAGCCACAGTCTCCTTAGCCTTAATGTTTCCACTTATTAATTTTCCATCCACTGATCCCTTCATCCTGCTCCTTGGATGATAAATTTCTACTTTTATTTGTTATATCTGGAGTGGAGCTCCATCTCTCTCCCCTGCTGCAAAACCCCCACTGCAGTAGCTCCTCTTGAATAATGTCTTCCTTTCAGTCTTTAACAAGCGTATGAATCATTTTTCTTTAACACCATCTAGAGAGGCTGATTCCACGTGTCTGGAAAGCTGCCATCACTCTCCTTCTCAGACCTCTCAGGATTCAGAACTATAGATTCATCTCTCTGATTTTCCCTCTAAAGCTCTTCTTCTTCTTCATCGCCAGTCTCTCAATCAGGCATCGTTGCTCTCATCTGACCATGTGACCACTCTCATCTCTGACCTTCTAATGATTTTGCTGCTCCCAACACACCCACACATACATACAACCCTTCCTCCACAGGATGTCACGGTAGCCTTCTAAACATAGCTCTGACCTTATTCCCTTGCTGTAAATACTTCAGCATCTCTCAATATACTCAAAGATATAATCTTATTTCTAATTCTCCAAATATATATATATATATATATATATATTTTTTTTTTTTTTTGCTGTCCTCTTGCCCCAAATAAGCCCATTGCTGTTTCACACTGCTGAGCCCAATGCTTCCCCTGCCAGAATTATCCATTCTTCCTCTGCCTTTCTAAAGTTAATATAACCATCATTGCTCCAGGAAGCCTTCCCTAACTCTGCCCAGTGTGAAGTCAGGGGAGGGGTTTTTCCTTGTGCTTGAAAGAATCCTGCAGAGACTGGATAAGCAGCTTGCTGAAATGAGCCTATCACACATGCATCTTATAGAAATTAAAATTGAATGTGACAACTGCAAAAGGGGTGCATTTTCAGCAGGGCCCAGCTAGAAGTATGAAAACAGGAAGGGGTTTGATGAATGTGGCTTCTCAGTGACCCCCATGGGAGACCCACTCAGATTGGTGGCTTTGGTGTTTACCTGTCCAGGGTGAGGTTCCACAAGGTTATGATAAATCTTAAATGGGGCCCTACCAAGCTTTATATAACCCTGACCACATCATCCCCCAGTTCTAGCGTAATTAGTATGTGTGGCTTGAAAAACAGCCTGTAATAAACCATGCTTCCTGCTTGTAACATCCTGGTTCTTACTTCACACCAGCATCTTCCTCATACATCCATCACATGTGCCCGGACGTTGCAGCTGTATAATGCTGATCACTGTGTGAAGAGTGTCAGTTTTACCTCCATTGTCACAAGAGCTAGGAGGAACTGCAAACAGCAGGCTGGCCAGGGGCTATGGCAGTGTTCCCATGGAATCCTAACTAATTTACTGTGTAAGATACACAATTATCTATTAGTCACAGGGGCCTGAGTGTTTCATTACTTGCATTTCTTGTCAGTCAAGCTGTAAATTCCTTGAGAGCAGGAACCATGTCTCCTTCGACTTTGTATCTCAAGGAATTCTGCTTGATAAGCAGTCCATAAACTTCGGGTGAAGAAATGAATGAAACTGAATCATAAATTCCATGAAGACAGGGTCCACACTCTTACACTTTACTAACAATTACCACAATGTCAAAATTTAATAGGCCAGATATTCCTAATTAGGAGTCTACAAAGGTGTGTGTGTGTGTGTGTGTGTGTGTGTGTGTGTGTCAATTTACAACATATTCAATATTGCAGAAATTCTAACAGAAGCTATAACATTACACTCAAGATTTCAAGATTGCAGTTCATAGCAAGAATTGTATCAGATCAGTACAGAAATGCTGATTTTAGCAAATGACAAGCAGTTCTGATAGATTGCTTTTAATGCATTGATGTATTCTATATAGTAAAAACAAATCCATAATTATTTAGAATATATTTTGGTAAGCAAAATTTTTCACATAAAAAAGAAATAAAAGGTACTCTTAGTGCTGAATAGTTTAAGAACCAGTGCAGTGCAACTCAATTTTGAAGAATTATGTATGACTAATATTTACTTTTATAAAAATTGTGGTCAGAATAACTGTGTCCTTTGTTATATAGACTTGGCCCACACCAGGTCGGTGGAAAATAGTTGGAAGACTAAGTAACTTTCAATTACTCCATATGGATCTGAAGTTGGCAGAAAATCAGGAACAAAGAAAACCTTGATTCATTCATAGTTGAGACCATTTACTGGCCTTCATGAGATCCTTCCTGGAATAGTACCAATATAGAGGGTAAATGAATCCTATTTCTTCCCGTCCTGTTTGACCAGAAATTTTTGCATATATTGTTGTATTAGTCAGGATACTTTCAGTTTCAAGTGACAAACATCCAACTCAGATGAGTTTGAGCCAAGCGAGAATTAATTATTTCTCATAATTGAAAAGTCAAGGAGGAGTAAGTTTCAAGTTCAGGCATGGCTGAATCCAGAATATCAGATTATGTCATTAAAATGCCAATTGCTCCATCTCCATCTTCAGGCCCTGCTTTCCTCCTCCTTTAGCAAGTTTTCTTCACTTGGCAGTACAGATAGTCTCAGCAGCTTCAGACCTAACTGGTTCTTTACTCTTGCAGTTTTCAGGAGGAAAGACCTTCTCCTTGCCAGCCCCACATCAGTGCCCCTAAAATTACTCAGAATGTTGTTGTTTGAGTTAGGGCCCACCACAGAACACATCACTATCTTGGGGGGGATGGGGTGTTATTGTGCAGTCTGGCTGAAATGTCCAGTTCTTAGAGAAAATCACCTTGTGAATGACAGACCACCAGCTGTGGAGGAGAATTTCCAACAGAAAGACTCTGGACAGACAGAAGCGTTGCTAATACACCAAGAGCAAAATCTGTGTGGAGTGTCTCCTCAACCACCCTGTCTACAACCTCCCACCATATGACCTAATCATACAATTTTTTTCCAAAAGGCCTGAAAAATTTACTCCTATGTCTGGTTCAAAAACAAAACAAAACAAAATGAGAAAACTCAAAAGACAAAAACTCTTCATTGTTGGATAAGCCATGAGGTTTCAGGCATTATAATAAGATAAAAGATTTTTGAATGCTAAATGTATAACAAATGATTTATTCAACCTTGACGCCCTGGTTTCAGCAAAAGGTACATGTTCTTTAAAACAGATTGACCTTTTCAGCTGAGGTGTAGAGTCTAAGACAGGACAATTTAAGATCCAAAAAAAAAAAAAAAAAAGCCAAAAAACAGTTTTCATCAGAAGGATAAAATCACATCAGTTTTCCGAATTGGACACTGTCCAAGAAAAGCCATTTCCCAGAAGTGACATGTGAAAGATCTGCTTTGATTTCATGTGGGAGAGTATTGAGCAGTGTCAAGACAAAATGTGCCAATTCTCATAATTTGTCAAAAACTGCCATTATAAGGACAACCTTAAAAAAAACCAAGTGTGCTCCCACTGCATGTATCACCAAGCTTCTGATGAAAAATAGATACAGAGAATAAAGAGAAGGCTAGAAGGAAAAAAAGAAAAAGAAAGAAAGGAAGAAGAGAGAGAAAGGAAGGAGGAAAGTATGAGTGAAGGAAAAAAGAGTGAGAAAAGTGACCTTTTAGCCTACTTCACATTTATGCTAAAAAGTGTAATGGTTAAGAACACAGGCTTTGACCAGATGCAGAAAGACAAATACTGTTATGATCTCGCGTATATGTGGAATATAAAATACTCACAGAAGCTGAGAGGACAACGGTGGTTGCCAGAGGCTGGGGGTAGAAGTGGGGCAGTGGGGAGGTGATGGCCAAAGGGTACAAAGTTTTAGTTTTGCACAATGAATAAATTCCAGATGTCTATTAGACAGCACAGTGCCTAGAGCCAACGACATTGTTTTGTGTACTTAAAAGTTGCTAAGAAGATAAATCTTATATTAAGTGTTCTTACTGTAATAATAACAATAATGATAGTAATAATAAAGGGAAGGAAAGTTTGGGAGGTGATGGATATGTTTATAGCCCGGATGATAGTGATGTTTCCATATGTCTATAGTTATCCTCAAGCTCATAGAGTTGTACACATTAAATATGTACAGTTTTTTTATATTTAAATTATACCTCAGTCAAGTGGTTAAAAAAAACTGATTGCTTTAGGGCACAGGGTTTCTCTCAGGGTGATGAAAATTTTCTAAAAGTGATTTTATTGATGGTTGCATAACTGTAAATATAATAAAAGTCATGGCGTTGTACACTTTAAATGGGTGAATTATATGACATGTGAGTTATATCTCAATAGAGCTGTTTAAGTAAAAAAAAAAATTAGATTAAAAAAAAGAATACAGGCTTTAGAATCAGATATGAGATTAAAGTCAGGTTCTGCCACTATTAATTACCTAAACTTGGTTCCTTAACCTCCCTAAGTCTCAAATTCTTCATCTGAAAAACAAAGAGAAAAATAATAGCACCGTTAATGAATGGCTAGAAGTAGAGCACGTGTAGTGCTGAGACGGGCGCCGGTGGGGGGCGCTAGTGAGTGCTCAGTAAATGAGATCCGTTGTCGTTACAGGAGAATGCAAATAGTGTATCCTTGCGCTCCACGGAAAGTGTATCCTGTACAGAGAGGTTATTTAAATTCATCAACTTAAAAACACTGAGACAGAACTCCTGACTAGGCTATGCCTCTGTATTTCACAGATAGGACGGCACACTGTGAATAAAAATACACTCCTGTTTGACAAATGGAAAATAGGAAAAGGCATCCAAAGAATCTTCAGCGTTAGTGAGCTTGAATTGCTGCAGAACGCTAGAGGTCCTTCTTGCCACTGAAACTTCCAGCCCTCAAAGTGACAATTTTCTGCCTCAGCCCCCACTAGATGTCTCTTCAATAAAGTTCCAAAACCATCAGTTCTCTGGCATCAATTTGGGGTCTAGGAAAAGATACAGAAAAGGCACAGTTTTAAATAACCAAACAATCTGGCTGAATGTTGTATATCCTAAAAGCTACCTTATGCTGCCACATATACAATCCTAATGGAAGCAGTCTTTTTGTTTTCAGAACCATTGCTTGATATTAAGAAATTATGGGGGGCAGGGCAGAGGCCAAGGCGACATTGATGTTATTTTGATTAATGTGGAACCATAGAGGATTCTTTCAAGCCATAGGGGAGGTACTCTCTAAGAAATTAAAAATAAGGTTGCTCTCTCAGTGTTAAACAACCAAATCAATAGAAGCGTTAGAGATGCACAGTTACCTTAACCAGATAAAGCTCACAGGCCAGAGCAAGACTTGGCTCTGTGTTGTTAGAAAGAATTGATGCTTCAAAAGAAAAACAGTGTTTCTTCTGGCAGCTGGCATCCAAGGAAAACCTGAGAGAGTGAGAGAGACAAGGCGTGGGTGATGCAAGAAAAAATGGGGTTCCTAACCCCCATTCTATGGCAAATAAAGCCCCCATGAGAAACTGAGTCATCTCACTGGTAAACCTGAACTGCCTGAGCAGTCACATCATCAGATGCCATCCTCATCAACAAGGCTTCTGAATGTCCTTTGAGTTCCCATGTCCATCTGCCAACAGAGAGAGAAAATGCTGCTCAAGCCACATAGGAGAGAGTTCTAGCCCCTATAACAGGTTTATTTCTCATTCTGATCTTCACATCTCACATTCTGGCAGACTCTTCAATCTCCTCTAAATCTGGTGTGTAAGTTATCCTCCTGCAGACTCATGAAATTTAGGGCATTGATAAGACTAAGGTTCTCACCCTGTGAGGCCAAGGGTTGAGGTACATTCACCAAACTAATTCTGTCTGGAAGACATTTCCACAGGCTGTGAGCTAGCTCCTGGAAATACCTCCTGGAGGTAGCTGACTCCCACACATTGGTTTTCAACTTACACAGAGTCCTGATCTTGTTTTGTTGTCAGAGTTCACTGTTCTTCAGTGCAGTAAACATTGTGCATTGTTGAGAGTGTTGGCTGAGGAGTTTTCCTAGAGAAAGATACTTAAGGATTATGTAACACTTGCATTCTTTGGGCCTTCTTTCTTATTAACAGAGGATAACATTAGTAAACCTTTGACTGATTACAGTAGTTAAACAGCAATGGCCATGATGATCATTCATTCATTCAGAAACGTAGTCACTCATTCAGCAAATATTGACTGAGCACTTGCTACAGCCAGATGCTATCCCCTGAGCCAGGAACGCAGTGGGGACTTCGAAAGCCCCAAAGTCTTCCCTCAGGAAGCTATTAGTTATCCTTATATACATATAACTAATAAACACATACCTGCTATACAGAATGTGTCCCATCATGATGAGTGCAGTGAAGAAAATGATGCAAAAAGCCCTGGAATCGCAGGTGATGGGAGTGATCAGGGTGAGCTGCACTAAGGCAATAGTTGCGTGAGAATTTGACGGAAGCGAGGGAGCCAGCTACACGGTTACCTGGGAAAAGACTGTTCCATCAAAGGAAATAGCAAATACAAAAACATGTCTGGACCATCCAGCATGGCTAGAGTGGGGTGGGTGAGAGGAAGAAGAGAAGGCAGCATCACAGAATAAGGTTGAAAGTGGGATGATCTTTCTCACTTCACAAGCATGGGTTTTGCCCCCTGCCCCCCCCACACACAGAAAATGTGTCGTTAGTAGAAACATTAAGACTACAAACAGCCCACTGAGGAAAAGTCCATGTGCAGGTCTCTGTCATGTCTGTGTAGTTCTTCCCCTCCTGGCTCCTTGCTTCATATCCCCCATGCAGCTCTTTCCACGTTATCATATAATCGTCTACTTGTCTGTCTTTCCCCCAATTATGAATACCTTTAGAGCAAGAACTGCACTCATTTTTGTAACTCCAGCACAAACTAAAAGCTCAAAATAGGAACTTAATAATTGCCTTCTCACTTGAATAGAACTCTGGTTATTATTTTATATTTGGGCAATAACTGTTCACTTCCTTAGGAACTGTCAGTATATCAATTTTTTAAAAAAGTGTTTAATCCACAACTACTTTGGGGAATAAAAGTGTAAGTAACACAATGAATCACTTCCACAAGTTCAACGCACATTATTTGAATGTGGCACTAATATATAATGAGGATGGCAAACTTTGGATCAATGAATTGACCGAAATGTTGAAAATTGAAGTAAGAACACAGAAGTAATCTAATTATATATCAGGAAAGCCGATTACATTTCCAGGTACTAGCTGATTCCCTAAATTAACTACACCTAGCCATAATCAGCAAAAAGCATTGCCCACCAAACTGGCATGAGAACATGGCATCATGACTAAGGACCCAAGGCTCGCTAGAGTCATACAGAACTGGGTTCACTCAAAGCTCTATTATTTATTAAACAGGTGACCTTGGGCAAGTTACTTAACCCCTCTGGTCACCAGTTTCCTCATCTATAAAAAAGGGTTCATAATAATACCATCCTCATAGGGTTCTTAAGTATAATAAATGATATGATCAATGAAAAGCACCTAATACGATTCCAGGCAAAGCATTCCACCTGATGTTATATATTATAATGGACAGAATAAGGCAGTATTTCATATTTTATCATATTCTCCAACTTATATTTGTCTTTATTAATTTTCATCATTACAACTCTTTAAAAAACTATGTTGTGGAGCACTATAGACTAAAATCTACAGTAACAGATGTTTGAACAGGTCCATAATGCCTTATCTGCAATTCAAAAACACAAAAAACTTTAAAATTTCCATTTTTCACAACTTCCTTGAAGGTAAAACCTGAGCTGACCTAAATCATTAGCTACAAATCTTCACCAGAACTTATGAGAAAATATTTGCTCTTTATTTATCTCCCTGCTTGTAAATATTCATGGATTTGCTGCAGAAATATGAATGCATTATGAGGTAGAGCCCTGGGTTCTGCTGGTGCATTATATAACACACGGTGTATAGTCTGTATTGCTTTGCTAAAATTCAAAAACATCTGATTTCTGAAACACAGCTTGACACTAGGGTTTCAGGTAAGAACTTGAGGGCCTGCAGACCAGCAGCCCTGGGTGGCAGGTACTGTGCATTGCTTATGTGTTAAGATTGACGAAGGTCCTCATTTATACTGACTGGGGCTTTGATGGCTCAGATTTCGGTTTAGTAGAGAAGTCAGACATCTATCTATCTGACTTCCGAGCAGCCAACTTCCTCAAAACACAAAGAGAGAGAACACTTTTCTGAAGAAAGGCAGTTCCTTTTAGTCACACCGAATCAAAACTATATTGAGTCGACATTGGCCAGGGTTTTCCTAGGGAACCATGAGTACCAGGATGGTCCCTGATTCTTAACTGCTATAGACACCACCCTGGTTTTCTGGGCATGATCTCTGACACGAACCAACAGCACACCAGCTAGTTAGAAAGGCAATATTTTGTCTCATGTTTAATGAGCCTAAAAGTTCACAAGCTCACCTACCATTTATAACCAGCATTTATCCATTTGTTTGAATGGACAATGGGTTACCTTGTGGGCACAATAACTCACCATGGTTATGTCTCATGGCAAACTAAGTGATTCTATTGGGGGAACTACGGGGGTTATGGACAGAAGAATTACATACTTGGGAGGTCTAAAACTTCAAGGACATCGTAGTTGGTATGAACGAGGCAGAGAAAAGCTGGGGGTGAGTGTAGGAATGTGAGTGACCACAGCTTAGGCCAGCACTGCAGTTTTAAGATATTTTAATTAAAATATCATCAGACATGACACTCACCCAAAAAGCCACAATTTTCACCCTATCTTGTTATTTTCTATAGTCTTAGGCTTGAGCCAACTTGATAACATTAAACACTTGGCCTCTTGGCCTTGGCCAGAACTTCTTTTGCGGGGATGGTGGTGGAAGGGAGCACGTAGGTAATGTTTGCTCTAAAAGAATTTATTGGGACAATTAGAAAGATCTAAATAATATCTGTAGATTAAATAGCACTCTTGTAACAAGGTTGATTTGCTGACTTTTATCATTGCACTGTGATTATGAAGAAGACAGTCTTATTTTTCAGAAGTGCACACTGAAGTATGAGAGGATAAGGTGCTAAAGATAAAAATCCAGATCTATAAAACTAGAATCTCTAGAAGCGAAGCCCAGATAGAGGCATTGTAGGAAACAGGCCAGGGGATTGTCAGGCACACTAAAATTTGAGAGCCAATAAAATGTATAGCATTGCTATGCAAAGTGTGTTCTGCTGACCTCAGCTCTGGCCTCACCTGGGAGCTTGTTAGAATGCAGAATCTCTGGCCCCAACTGCATCTGAACCTGCATTTTTAATATGATCCCTGGATGATTCCTGTGTACCTTAAAGTCTGAGAGGTCCCAATCTACATCACCCACTTACAGATGCAGGTGTGTTATAGGTGAATGAAACTCATTTACCAAATAAAGAAAAAGACTTTTCTTAACTGTTCTCTCTGGTTGCCTTCAAATGCCAGGAAGAAGGGAGGTTGTAGAGGAAGGCAGCTCCTGCAGACATAGCTATCAATTATAACTGCTGCTCTCTCCATTCAGCTCAAATGGAAAGTTTACCTTTACACAAATGTCACTGTAGTACATTGGGGCAGTACTTGATGTTCTCCCTTCTAGACTTCTTGCCTGGGCGGGGCGCATTGCCCGCAGACAGACACATGGGTTGCTGCCCCCAGATTGACACTGAGAGCTGACGTGTAAGTCTCGCCACAGAGCTGGGACTGCAGCTTCGTCAGGTACAAAAAGACCTCTTCTTGCCTCAAAATATGTGAAGCAGAGCCGAACTTCGAGCACTGAGGACAAGGTTTCTCTAGTCACCATGAAGCATTCTTTCCCAAAGAGTGTTCCAATGACCACTTAGCCTAGTAGATTCTCCTGGCAAAAAGGACCACCATAGCTAAGTAAGTGTTGGAAACACTATATTTTCTATTTCTCCTCTTGGAAATGGAAGATGTACATTAACATATTAAATGGTCTGAGAAGTCCTGCTTTGAAGGAAAAAAAAAAAGTTTGATTTGTCTATCAGAGTTTCCCAAATAAATTCTTTGGTGAGACTCCTTTTTTTATCCAATACATATTAATATTTTCTAGAACTAATGTTTTAAGGGAAAAAAAACTTAGGAAATATTGTAGTGGGAAATTTATACACAAAAGAAGAACTCAATTAGGAAGAACTCAATTAGTTTCATAAATGGAAAGTTAAAAAGAGAAAGAATGGTGGTTGTGACATACATATAAACATATTGACAGGGTTTCTGAAGGACTCGGAAAATGAACTTCCACTGCCAGGAGACTGCTATAGGGTAAAGAGACTCTTTTGGTCCCAAAGAGAAATAAAGCAATATTCTTTGTCTGCATTAGCATAAAAAATTGGTATGATCAGAAATCTTCCGGAAGAGTTGCTATTGATCGTTTTCATTCTTTCGACCCCATATCTCCTATACCACCAAATGCTACTTTGCTTGGACTACTGCAATAATCTATTAATGGGTTGCTCTACTTTCACTTCTGTCCCCCTAATATATTGTCCACACTGCAGGATACTGTTTCAAACCTTTCAAGAGCTGCCCCTTGCCAGGAAGAAAACAGGAAGATAACACAGGCCCGGCATGGCATTTCCAAGCTAACTTATCTTGACTGATCTCCCATTTAATCTCCACTCATACCGGTCTTCTCCTGTGTTCCCTCTACCTGGAATTCTCCTTCCTTATTTAATCCTTCAGATCACCCTGCAAAAATCACTTCCTCCAGGAAACCTTCCTTGATTTGACGGTCTAGGTTAGGGCTGTTCAAAGTACAGTCCACAGAGCAATGCCAGTCCGCAAGCTGTTCACAATGAGATAAGTGCAGAAATTGAGAATAAGCATTTAGAAACGTTTCTAGTATTTAAATATTACCATGACACCCAAGCACATGATGAGTAGACTAATCTTGTTAAACAGGATAAAGATTATCCCAGGTGTTGTCAAACTCATGTGGTTAGTCGTATGTGGCACCAATTGTACTAGTATCAGTGCGTGACAGATTGGAAGGGAGAGCTGGTCCTTCAGCACAGAGGGATTAAGAGTCACTATTCTAAATCACATTGCCATGTTGTACATTTTCACAGCACCAGGCACCTTTCTTTTAAAATGTTTGTCACGACTGGTAAGTTTACATTTTTTCATAGTTGTTTTTTGGGAGGGGGGGGTTGCTTTTTCTTTGTTTTTGTTTTTGTTTTGTTTTTTGTTTTTTTATTGCCTGTCTCCCACACGAACTCCTAGCTTCATGACAGCAGGCACAGAGCTACTGCTCAATGTTGCATCCTCCTAGTCTAGCACAGTACTCGGCATATAAGTGGTAGGTAACGTGTGCTATAAAGGTGGTATCAATAAATGTGTCTAATTAATAAGGAGAAAGAGTGAGCCCTGTTGATTTTAACCGTGCCACCTCAATACCATTCTTAGTACTTACTGACACCTGTGGTTTACATGTGAGGATGGAAGAATGCCAGGGGAAGCTAGGAGAAAGGAGAAAAATTACTGTATTTCATGAACTCAACCAGATCCTTTCAGATTACATTTCAATGGCATAATAGATGTAAAGTGAAAAGTGGACAGTGTTGTTTTAAAGAGTACCAAGGAACACTTCGTTTTTGTTAATTCAGATCTATAACCTACTATCACACCTGGTGGGTGCTCTAGGTGATATTTACATTTTACTCTAATTAAGCGACATCAGAAACTATTATTGCCCTTAAAGGAACAGAGCTGGGCACGTGCTAACTTTCTGTAGCGTAACACTCCCTCGCATAGCTCTCCCTGCCCCGCCTTTGTTCTCAGCTGTCTTGCTGATAAAACGGAGAGAAAGGGAGCTCACGTGCTGGTATGACTCTGACAGCTTGACGTCTGGCAGCTGCTGGGCCTCAGAGCATAATTTCCTCCCCGGTGGGTTATCAGAATCAAACACCCCTGACTAATCAGAATTTCAAAGGACGTAGGTATCCAGTTTAATTTAAGAGGATTATTCCCACAGCGCTCCGAGTAGGACTTTTGGACTTTTGGCTCCCTAACTGTTAGCTCAAACGGGCCTCAGAGGCAGCTAGAATTTTGAATTTTGTCCAGGGAAAAAAAAAAGAAATTTTAATATTAGTGAAAAGAGCAATGGATGGCGTCTGAAAGCCTTAGCTACAGCACTAGGAAAGTACCTAATCTCTCTGGGCTTTCATTTCCTCTTATGTTAAAAAAGAGAATTTGACCAGATGACCTCTTCGATATCTTCTAGTTCTAAAATTCTCTGACTGTAATTTCTAAGGCCTCTTCTAGCTCTAAAATTTGGGGTCATTCCTCTAGGCCACAAGCTTCAAGAATGCTAAGGAGGAACTCTGTACCTATTCCCTAGTTTCTATTTGATATTGAAAGAAGTGACAAAAGTTAGATTTAGATAAAGGACTTCCCATTTCCTACTCATTAATTTTAAACTTTCTTCTGAAAAGTCCACAATATATCTACCCCATGCCTAATATTATGAAAAAAATTTGTTTATAAAAATTCCATAACTTAGAGGTCTAACTCTAGTTCCATAAATGGAAAGTGCATATAGTACTAATATTTTTGCCCAAAACAGCATGCCTGATAAAAAGCCTCTGGGATCAAATCAATTTTTAAAATACTATACTCGATACCCTCTCATTGATCTATATCACCTTATACAAGGGCATATCAGAGCTTGACAAAGTCTGCACTCGTCAGAACCTACTGACCTTTGCTTTTTCTAGCATTTTCAACATTTAACCACTGAAGTCTTTTTTTCTCTCTGAAACATTTATTAACATTTATTAAACTAGAGCTCCACCAAACATATTTGGGAAATGCTGCTCTAAGCATCATCTACTTGGTAGATGCAGGTTGTTTCTTACAAAGACATATTCTCCAGCCCCACCCCAGACTAACTGAATCAGAATCTTTGGAGGTAGAGGCCAGAAATATTAATATGCACAGCTCCATGGTGTACTGGAGCTGGTAAGAACCAACTTCCGAGAACAGAGTGTTAAAATTCCAGGAATTTTAGCAATTTGCGAGCCAATTGACTTCACATCGGTAGACTGAAATTTGCCACAGTGGAAGTATTTACACCATGAAAATCAGCAAATGCTACAGTTCAGGGCTTTTTGTTCTCCTTGAGATTGCTGGTTATTAGACCCTTTATCTGCAAACCACTGCTTCTGGTGATCCTTATGTATGATACAGTTTGAGAACCAGTCGTAATGCAAGAATATAATATTAACAGAAGGTATTAGTGTTAAAACTATTTTAAAATTTTAATCACTAGTTTTACCATGTTTTTAGATTGTATGCATAAGAAAATCTTGCTTTTTCTGCTTAAAATTAGATAGGAATTATCTAGCAATAGAAATTTTGTGTTTACAAACTTTGTAAATTGAGACATGTAAAGACCTTGCTGACAGATACAGTTTCAGGATGGTCTATTGTTTTAATAATCTGGAAAATTCTGGAGGTATAAAAATATTCACAGACTATCATTGTCATGGTTTCTTCTTTACTTTATAAACTCTCCTTCACCACCACATTTCATACTGAAAAGAAACACACCCCACACCTATTGAGATTCTAGCTGGGCTCCTTTGTCCCCAGAGTGCCGTAGGTGAAGGGTGATGGATACATTATTTCTTTCTTAAAAGGGACTCCTCTGATAGATCCAATTACAGTTACAATTTCATGTTTGATAGCAAACACAGAGCCCAGCGTAATCTTTCTTTCATTTCTCTGGCTTAAGCAAATTGCAAAATCCAATAACAGAACCAGAAAGTAGATTGTGAGACTGGAAAGTTTGAGTTTCCACTTAACATTTGTCCTTCTATTCCCTCTGAAGGTGTATGACCTCAAGGTGACTGCTAGACTAAATATGGTTTTGTTTGAACAGCTTATCTGTCATAAACACACTCCACTGGGTGTCATATCCCAGGTCACTAGAATCCTGACCCACCAGCAAGAAGTATTTAATCATTGTGGAACCAGTAGTTTAAACTGACAGCCCAACACAAGGACATTGCCTGCCTCTCTTGTAAAATGCCAAATGGTACATGCTTAAAGACAGAAACCTCTCTTTCCCAGCTAGGCAAGCCCGAGGATTCCTGAAATACACCTGAGGCAAAATGGTGACTAGAAAGAGAGAGGAGGGGATCCTCCATTTATTGAACACTTAACACTTGTCAAGCTTTGCCTAAGCGTTTCGCATATTATCTTAGGCGATCTTTACAGCAAAATCTGAGAAATTATTCACCTTGCCCATTCTTTCCCTGTCCTTTTAAACTAAATGTCAAAAATTAAATGCCTTTAGGGTCAGCCGGGTAAAATATATAAATGAAACAGTAGAAATACATCTAAACCTGGTAACACCTCAGTAGTGGAGAGATAGAAGGAATGGCAGAAAACTGATAAAATCTGGTTTTCATGGCAATACTTCAAATTTGTAAATGAAGACAAATGATTCAGTTAAAAACAAAAACAAAAACAAAAACAAAACTCTGTTGGGGGGAAAAGCAAAGTATATGTGGGCTGAATCTGACCCCTGGGCTGCCATTTTATATCATCTGTTTTAGACACAACCTACCCAGGGGTCTAGAATAACAGCTGCAGGATGGGCTGGTTCTAGGCAGTGGTGCCCGACTCCTCACATTTACAGTCTTTGCTATAGCTTTGCATTTTTATTTTTGGTTCTAAGCATTCGGATTAATGTGTTGGCCTCCGGAACCTTCTTCCCCGCAGCCCACATTTAGGTATGTTTTCCTCTTCCCTTCTTTGTTATTCTCTTGGACAGTGTTTTCTCGCTCAGTTCTCAGCTCAGTTCACTCCCTGGCACTGTTGTCATCCCAGAGTCAAGTGAAAATTTTCCTGGCTCATCCCTGGCCTTACAGACACTACCCCTGAAACCCAAAAATGGGTCGGAATGGAGTCGGGAACATTTCCTGGAGAAAATTGAAGTGATCCCCATTTACAAATGAGGAATCTGAGGTCTAGTTGGAACAAGTAATTTGGCTAATAAGTAAAGTGGATGCAATTTGGACCCAGATTTGTTCCTCCTCCCAAACTCCCTTCCTCAGGAAGTCTCCCTTTTCCACTAAAATGCTCTGAACTGGACAGGTTCTTCTAGGAGAACTTGCAATTTTATAGAAATGTTGCTTTTTCCTCCATAATATATTTGCACGTGTCTTAATAAAGAATAGATTTTTTCTTTCAGTTAAAAATGGTGTTTCAGATATATTTGCTATATTATTGTAGGTCTTCCCATTTTCTCAGCTTTGAACCAGACCTCTGAGGGCACATGCACCTGTCACATTGGTAACATCAGCGCTCCCATCCCTCCCATCGGCACCTCCCAGCCTCCCCTGACCCAGACGCTGATGATCACCACCCCTTGTCAAAAGAGGAACCACCAACCTGGGACTTATGAAAATTTCTCAGAGTTCATAAGGTTGAAGGCGGTAATGGTCTCTATGTAAATTTCCATTAAAAAAATCAATCAATAGCATAATTCATTGGGTTTTTGTTTTTTGTTTTTTGTTTACCTTTTAAAAGAAACAGTCAAAAGCTTCCAAATGTGTTGAGCAAGTTCTTGTTTATTTTTCAGATCAGATAAGTGAGCTCAAGGCTTAGCCACTCAAGCTGTTTTGTCAGCAGAAGGATGAATCCCCTAGTCACCAAGGTAGATTTGACCTCTACAGTTTTCAGTGTGTTGATTCTTTGTCATATATTGTTTATCTTTCACCCATAATGGACCACTGGTTAAAGAAAAAGAGCATTGAAATTAAAATAAATGTGGAGTTGTAACTTGTATTATACTGTATTAATTCAGCAAATTATCATCAAATTTTTAAATCAGATTTATAGGTTATATGCATCTAATCAAAGTATTATATACTAACTACATCAAGATGTCTCTAGGACTTTTTTAAAAAAAATTAATGCTAAAAAAATACAGCAACTTTTATACCCGATTTAGCTTTTAATTTAATGGTAATGAAGAACTTGCATATTTGAAATATGTTATTTGCAAAGATGTTATTTGCCTAAGACTTTCTGTCTTATCAGATAATTAAGGTAGGGAAAACAAACTCATTTTAAAATTAATCAGTTAATTTTTATAGCTCAAATGTTGAGTCTGAGCACCAGATTTTCTTAAATTGTCAACTTTCATGTTGTAATTTTAAATTTTTAAAAAATGTTTATTTTCAAATGAAACATGTCTATTTAAAATAAAATTTAACATAGTATTTTTATGTAATTTAAAGAAAATTAAATAGTTGTATCACTTATCACCTATTAAATTGGAAAAATAAAATTTATCTTTATATAGTTGAACAAAATGACTTTTTTTTACTGAATCATGCCTATATAATGAAATCTTTATTTTATTTTTGTAAATGCCAGTTTTTTTATTTTTTTATACTATATATACATAATTTATTTTTTAACATTTTTTTCACCCTCCCTTCTGGTAACCACTAGTCCATTTTCCATGTCCATGAGTCTCTGTTTGTACTGTTCATTTGTTGCTTTTAGGTTTATATCCCACATATGTGATATCATGTGATTTTCAATCTTTTCTGTCTGGCTTATTTCACTTAGTATGATTATTTCAAGGTCCATCCGTGTTGTTGCAAATGGCAGTATTTCATCTCTTCTTTTATGGATGAATAATATTCCATTGTATATATGTACCACAGCTTCTTCAGCCAATCATCTATCATAGGACACTTCGGTTGCTTCCATGTTCTGGCCACTGTGAATAATGCTGCTATGAACATCAACTGGTGTGAAAATATCTTTTCAAATATGAGTTTTCAAGTCTTTGGGGCAAATACTCAGTAGAGGGATTGCTGGATCATATGGTAAGTCAATTCTTAGTTTTTGAGGAAACTCCATACTGTTTTCCATAATGGCTGTACCGGTTTACAGTCCCACCAGCAGTGTATGAGGGTTCCTATTTCTCTGCATCCTCTCCGACATTTGTTATTACTTGTCCTGTTGATTATAGCCATTCTAACAGGTGTGCGATGGTATCTCATTGTGGTTTTGATTTGCATTTCCCTAATAGCTAGTGATGTTAAGCATCTTTTCATATATTTGTTGGCTATTTGTATGTCCTCTAGGAAGAAGTGTCTGTTGAGGTCCTCTGCTCATTTTTTGATTGGATTGTTTGTTTTTTTGTTGTTATTGAATCATATGAGTTCTTCGTATATTTTGGATATTAGGCCCTTATCAGAGGTGTTGCTTATAAATATATTTTCCCATTCAAATGGTTGTCTCTTTACCTTGCTGATGGTTTCTTTTGATGAGCAGAAGCTTTTTAGTTTGATGTGGTCCCAGTCATTTATTTTTGCTCTTAATTCCCTTGCCTTTGAGGTCAAATTCATAAAATCTCTTTAAGCCCAAGTTCCTTGAGTTTAGTTCCTATTTTTTCTTCTATGCATTTTATAAACATGAGGACACTTAAAATTAACTTTACAATGTAATATTTAAATTGAATTTTTTTCAGAAAATTACTTTTTTCATCGTATGCTATACAGAGAATTTTTTAAAGGAAATTCTTAAGATTATGAATTAATTTGAAAATGGTTGGAACTTGGAAACGATTTGCTAATTCTGCTATTATGTAAATTTATTTGACATGAAAAATATATTCTTTAAAAGCTGGCTACATTGGAATAAGAACCCAAATAAATGATTCCCAAATGATAGAGCATGCAACTCACAGAAGGAAAATATTTGGGGACATGAACCCCTTTTATCAAATGGTTTTAACCCAACTACATAGGAAAATAACTACTTGCCAAGCAATGTAGCTTATTCATTTTTTTAAGATTTTAACCAAAATTTCAACTGAGGTACCCATATTATACATATAAGATACCATATTATAGTTTTGGTTATAAATGTACAGAATTTATAAAGAAAATATTTTAAACTAGGTCATGATATTTAGATGCTCCTCGGAGCTTGACAGAGTTCTGGGAACAGGTCATGTGCACTTCTGGAGTGGGAGGTAAGGAATGCACAAATGTTTCCCATAGACAGATGTGAGCCACTAGAGAAAGCCAACATAAGATCTGCAACAGACTTCTAAGAGGGCTGTAAGAAACCTCACAACGAGAAGTTGAAAAGAAAAGTTGGATGTCCACTAGTTCCAGAAGGAGTTGAAAATGACTATGCAAATTCTAGACGAAGCAGTCAGCACTTTTTTCTAGAAAGAGCCAAGTAGTATATATTTCAGGCTTTGAAGGCTACAGGGTCTGTGTCATAATTACACAACTCACTGATTGCAGCATGAAAACAGCCATAAACAAGCCATGAACAAATGAGTATGGCTGTGTTCCACTAAAACTTTATTAATGAATATTAATGAAAACAGGTAGCAGTGCTGGATGTGGCCCATGGCCATACTCTACCAGCTGTGCTCTAAATCCATCAGCCTAGAGCAAAGGAGGAGAACAGAGCAGAACTCAGCTATGGAAAAGTCTGTGAACATCAAGGCTACTTTTATAGCCTGTCACCCTGCAGAATGCGAGGCCAGCTTATACAACCACTGATTCTCTTGAGAACCTTCCTCACTGTTCACATCTCCTCCTTTCCCTGACTCTAACCCTAGAAAAGTTAGAAACTGGCCAGCAAGCTGAGATAGGAGAGAGAAAAAAAACAGAGGATGAAAAATAAAGAAGCAGCAACAACCTCCCAGCAAGCCTGAGAAAGTCAGAAAGTGAAAAGGGAGGCATGACACCACCGAAAAGCCTGTCTGTAGCCTGTGATTCAAGCAAATGCCTAATTATAGGGCGTACTGATAGATTCATTAGTGGTTCTTGAACTGCTGCCTGCCGAATGCCAACCTAACCAGCAATTCCTCTTACTCTATTCCGAAGAGGGCCTGGGAAGCATTTACAGGGATCAGCTGGTAGAGAGCTTTATTCATTCCAAGTGCTGAAGCCAGCGCAACCTGCAGTTTGAGAATCTATCCGGCTTTTAAAAGATATAGAAGAAAGTTTTGTTTTTCGTTTTCTAAGCGAAAGGTTTTTAAAAGAGACAATGTCATCTTATATTAATTTCAGTGACTCTGTGCTGTGAATGTCACAACATAAGGTTATCTAATTCATACTTCATCCACATTCTCCAAAACGACTTTTCCTGACTTGATTGCTTCCAATAGCTATCACACAGAAACACTCTCGCTCGAATATGGTGTATAGTAGCTCCCCTTATTCACGGTTTTGATGTCCACAGTTTTAGTGACCCAACGTCAATTGTGGTCTGAAAATATTATTTAGTCCATAAATAACTGGTAAGTTCTAAATTGCATGCCATTCTCAGTAGCATAATCAAATCTCGAGTTGTCTCTTCATTCCCTGCCACCCAGGACATGAATGATCCCTATGTCCAGCACATTAGTCACTTACTAGCCAACTTGGTTACCAGATCAACTGTCATGGTATCACAGTGCTTGTGTTCAAGTAACATTTATTTTACTTAATAATGGCCCCAAAGGAAAAGAGTAGTGATGCTGGCAATTAGGATATGCCAAAGAGAAGCCATAAAATGCTTCCTTTAAGTGAAAAGGTATGTATTTATAGGAAAAAAACATAGTATATATTTGTGTTCAGTACTATGCATAGTTTCAGGCATCTGTGGGTGGGACTACTATAATTCTATTTAAGTATGGTATATGTCAGTTTTCGGCTAGTCACAAACTTCTTTATGCTTGATCACAATGGAGTTTCTTCGTAATCTGTTAGCTACTACTTGAGAGGATGAATGTGTGTCTGTCACCTAATTTATGCAGTTCTTAGAGTAGTGTAGTGTAATGCATGTCACATTTAGTTGGCTAATTTTTCCTCATTTAAAATCCCATCACATCTACCCTAAAATGGGGATGGGAAAAAAAAGAGAAAGAAGGTTGATAATTATGTGAATCTTGGTTGATTGCCAACTCCAATAATTATTTTATTTTTGAGAATTTTCTACTTATGCAATACCAATTATTCACCCAAAGTTAGTAGTGAAGGTAATTAAGATCTATACCTCTTCTTCTTTTTTTTCTTTTTCCATTGTCATTAATAATAAAAGACTCCTAACTGAGGTTGGATTTTTGTCTTGAAAAAGGTGATTTTATGTGAAAGATATCAGAGTGCTATTTTCAGGTTCGGGTCATAAATACCATATTTAAAGAAAAAAAAATTAGGTAAGTACTCAGACTCTCACACTATTTATTCAATATTTTTTTCCTTGTTTTCATTCAACAAATACTTATGAAGAGGTCACTGTGTTTGAGAAAATGTCCTAGGGCTGGAATATAATAGTGAAAAAAGATAAGGCCAAAAACATTACCAAAAGGTGATAAAAGTTATGCAGAGATGTAAAGTAGGATGATGTGAGAGGGTGACTCAGTAGTAAATTTAGATTGAGTGAACTGGGAAGGTGAATTCACTTTTCTGAACAGGTGAATTAGAGTTGACCTAAATAATGAGAAACAGTCTTGCAAAGATCAAGAAAAAACAAACACATTCCAGACGGGGGAGAAAAAAGTGTTAATGCGAAGGGCCTACAGTAACAATAATTTTCAGGGAAAAGAAAGAAGCTTAGTGTTGCTGAAGTCTTATGGGTGATATGAAAATGCTAAGAGATGAGCACAGAGAAGTTAAGGATCATATGGTGCACGCTTCTCAAGAAATGATAAGGACTTTGGATTTTATTCTAAATTTTATAGGAAGTCAGACAAGGGGGAGGGGATGTTTAAGTTGGGAAAATAACCATAATCTTATCTACATTTTTAGTATTATGTCTGGCTGCAATAAGAAGAAAGGATTGTAAGGGGACAAGAATGGAAAATCAATATAGAAATGGTTATAGTCCTCCAGGAAAGAGACAGTGATGCCTGGGATCGGGGTGGTAGTGAAGATGGAGAGAAGCGGAAGAATTCAGTATAGATTTTGAAGCAGAGTTCATAGGTTTTGCTGAGGTATTGATAGAGAAGTAAGGGAAATAGAGAAAACAAAAATAATACTTAGATTTATGTCCTGAGCACTGGGTGGTGTGGTAGTGCCACTTACTGACATGGGGTCTATAAAATAGAAGCAGAATGGGGAGGTCAGTAAAGAATAAAACTTGTTTTAGTCATGCAAAGTTTGAGATATTATTTGGACACCCAAATGGAGATGTCAGGTAGGCAGATAGATTTGGAGAAGTCTTTTTTTTACTTTTTTCTAAATTTAAAAAATATTTTTTCATTATGGTGACATTGGTTAACAAAATCCAATAAGTATCAGGTGTATAATTCAAGTGTAAGGCATATATATATATATATATTGCATTGTGTGTTCACCGCCTACAGTTAGATTTCTTTCTGTCACCATATATTTGACCCCCTTTGCCCTGTATATATCCCCCCTTCCCCCTCCCCTCCTACCTTCTGGTAACCACTAGTCTGTTGTCCATGTCCATGAGTCTCGATGTAGGAATTAAGTATTTAGAGGTTATCAATATGAAATGGTATTTGATGCCATGAGGGTAGAGGAGGTCACCGAGGGAGAGAAGGACAGAAGGAAAGTGAAAAAGAGGTCCAAATTCATAGGCCCTGGTAAGAAGAAGAAAAAAGACTCATCAAAGAAGCAGCTGGCAAAGTAGGAGAAAATCCAAGGAAATGTGGTACCACAAAAACCAGAAGAAGGCGTTCTCTGAAGAAAGAAATAGCCAGATGTGCCTAAAGCTATGGAGATGCCAAGTAAAATCGGGGAAGTGGTATGACCATTATACTTAGCAACTCGGAGAGCGCTGGTGAGCTATTTAAGAAGGCTGACCTCAATGAAGAGGTGGGGTCAGAACCTCAGTGAAATGGAGACAAAGTGCGTAACAATAGGGAAGTCACTTAGGATAGGAAGCAGAGTGACAGGGAAGTAGCTGGAGGGTAATTTTTTCCTCCCAACAAATATTTATTAGCCAAGTGATAAATGCGAGGCAATCTGCTAAGTACCATCGGGGACTAGAAAGGTAAATACTGTATAATGTACGCTTTAAAAAAATCTTGCCATATATGGTAGAGCGTTGAGAGCAGTAATAGTCACCTGAATTTGCTCTCTATTACCATAACAAAGCTACATAATATACAGTCCCCAAACTCAAACACAATAAACATTTATTATTGTTCATAAGCCAGCTGGGAGGTTCTGATCAGGGTCTGGCTCAACTCGTCTGGGCTGGACTTCCTGTTTATGTTCAGGACCCTTTGTGAGTGCTGGGGTTGCATATCCATGAGGCTGGCCCTTGGAAGAAGACCATCTGCCAAAGAAGAGGAGGAGGCCAGCATGCAAAGAACACAGATAGTTATTAAAGAGACGGCAATATCGTTGAGCCTGAATCCAAACATGACTGAAGTCTTTCATCCTAGACTTCCTAATAATGTAAACTTCAAACTTCCCTTTATGTTGAATATCATCTGAATTGGGCTCTGTAACTTTCAACCCAAAGAGTTCTGACTACTCCACCCAAGTTAGAATTTTTAGACCTTAAAAAAAAAAAAAGAAAGAAAGAAAAGAAAAATACTCACTGATAATTTAATCAAAGAGTTTTTTTTTTTTTTCAGGGAAATTTTAGGAATATTGGTTCTCACAGACTGTTTGGAAGAGATAAGAACCTTCTGAAAGGAAGTCCAGCTGGCGAGAATTGCATAAGTTAGCTCCTGGACATAAAAAAGAGAATTCCATTTCCCAGTTCCCCAGCTACACTCAGTTGGTTCACATCAGTGCAGCATGCCAGATGTTTAATGCCAGTGTACGTTTTGATAAGTGACATCCACATCTGCTAATTGTTAAGCATCCTGATTATTACCCCTGCCCATGCCTATGCTACAATATATTTTCAATAAAGTAAAATTGCTTAGAAATATTTCAGAAATCTGTTTTCTGTTGCCTGTGATGTGTGACCTCAATTTATTTCCACCTTGGACATTAAGATGCATCAGAAATAAATTTGCCTGCGGCCTGGATGCACTGGCTTCCCTTGAGAGGGACTGACTTCCTTCTTCTGTGACCCAGTCAGGCTGAAACAATCAGAGCAGAGCCCAGCAGAATGCAAGTGGCAGTAACATCCAGAGTATCGAAGACACTGACAAGTTGCTGACCTCTAGCCACAAGATGCCAGACGCGGACACAGACAGGGAGGGAGCCAGGGAGATGTCATGGAGAAAATGGAAATATGATGAACTGTAAGAATTACGTTTGCAGTGCACAATGTACCACTGAGTTGATTTGTATGAGTAACAAAATCCAGCAACAAAATCAAGTCCTGTGGAGTACACAGGCGAAAAAGATGTCTTCTACCCATCCCAAACACCTCTTCTGCCCCCTGGCTACTGCTCAAAAATTCTACCCTACAAACTCAATCCTTTCATCCAAGAAAATAATCAATCAATGAACAACAATCGAACTTTATAATAGCAATAATTCAAAAACAACCTCCATGTCCAAATTCGGCCAGCTTCCTCTGACTGGCTAGAAAATTATAATGTGACTATATAATGGTGTGCTGTAATTCCATTTAGTCGAAACTGTGTCACATGCCACCCCTATCTGCAAGGGAGTCTGGGGACCTAAATATTTTAGTTGAGGATATTTCTATTTGGAACAAAATCGGAGTTCTTTTCATCAGAAAGAAATGAGAATGGATAGTCATAAGCAACTTGCAACATCTACCATACACCTTAAATATCCTCTAATATGGGATTGTTTAAGTAATAGATGGTTGGAATGCTCTGCAGCTGTCCGTAGCTATCAGGAAGAAGGAAGTAGGAAATTGTATGGTAAATTTTCTAGACTTTTTAAATGTAAAAACAAGCTGAAGAAGTTAAATAATATGATTGCGTGTGTACCTCCTTATTTGTGCATACAAAATTTATGGAAGGATATACAAGAAAACATTATCAGCAGTTATTTTTGGAAGATAAGACTGAGAAGGAGTGTGACACATACTTTTCACTTAATCCATAATATTTCTTTTGTAATTGGAATCAGAATTTGGTAGGAAACTACTTATGGAGTCCTAGCTTCCAGATAGGTCTAAATAAAACAACATTCTGGACAAATCTTCTTTAGTCCTGTGCTCTGAGATCCTCAGTGAAAGGTCTGTTAACCATTATTCCACTTGAACCAAGACGGAAAAAGCGTTCACCCACCCAGGACTCTGTTTGCAGTGCACTATGTACCACTGAGTTGACTTGTATGAGCAACAAAATCCAGCAACTCAGACAAAAGCCCATCCTGAGTTTTTGTAGGGCAACATAATAGTTCCTCTCTATGTTAATTTTTTCTATAAGTAAGGGATATAATCTTAAGTATTTCTAAGTTCATTTTGATAATCTGATTTCTTTTCAATCACCCTTAATGAAAGTTTTTCTTTGTATTTGAGTTAAAACCCTCTATGCAGACTATGCAGACTATAATTCTCATTCTAGCAGACTGGGAGAAAGTTGGTAACCATCTTCCATGTTGCAATTGGAAACTGGAATGCCTCCTGATGGCTGAAGAAATTAAACACATATACCCAGAACTCAGAAAAATAAACAGCATCTCAGACAAAAACATAACATTTATTTTAATCTTATATTTTATATTTACAATTTTTCACTCTACTCCATGTTATAGCTATAACTGACACATGCGAATAATCTTTTCCTCTTCCCCTCAATATTTGAGTAAATTGATGCTCCAAGATGTGTCATGTCTTTAGAAAAACCACCTTCAATGCCATATTCCCAATGATTATGCTTCCATATGACCTCACCCCTTAGGTTTCTCACCGTTTCTAATTCTTTAACCCATTGACATAGGTCCCAACTTTTTAATTCCTTAAATTTCTATATCATTTTTCTCTAAAGCCTATTCCAATTTGCCACTACCCTTAAAGCATGGTGCTCAAAAAGTCACAGTGATACTCCAAGGAGATACCGTTGAAAAAAAAGTTTATATTTATAGCCCCAATTTCTCTCCCCTCTTATTTGTACACTCATCATTTATTTGTGCGTCTGTACTTCCTGGAAAAGAAAGACAGCATTTAATAATCAAATCAGCATTACTGAGCCTCATATGTCTTTGCATGGCGACATTAGGATGATTAACATGTCACAGTAAAGATACTAAAAGGATAAACTAGAAAAGTCCAAGGGAAATTATAATAGAGTGACTTATAGAATAGAAAATTCATCTAGAAATCAGTAAGAAATGCAGGCAATCAAGCAAGTGTGTGCATAAGGCGAACAACTAAATGGTAAGTTACTAACACCCAGCATGTGTCCCACTGCCATGCCCTTACCTTTAAGCAGGCCAACCTGCCCACCACTTCACACAGCCTCCGTGAGAGGGCACCTCAGGAAGTCTTCTTTGTTCCTTGCCCAGTACTGGACCCTTCTGCCTGGCCATTCCCCAGCCTGTTTTGATGACTCTAGCTCTCATCCTCTCTTCTCAGCAGCTACCTCTGACACTCCTGCTGTATCCAGTGCCTGATATTATTGCTTCTCTCATTCCACACTCGGTTCTCTGAAATTGTATTCATTCCTAAATCTACATTTTCTTTAAGCTGCTCCAAAGGCTGTTCCAGCACATCCTCCAGATGAAACCCAGGCTGGAACTAGGCAGCAGAATTGAAGTTACTGCCAGGATGGTCCCACTCCCTGAAGAAGAGAAGTGGACGGTGGTCTGGCAGAATTTCCAGCACATTTTAAAAGAAAGTTTTTTTTTTCTTTTAAACTGGGAAAGAATAAGCAAAGAATAAATTCAAGGTAAAACATTCCTTGTATGTATCATTTGTAGACAGAAATTTTATTTGGTTAGAAAGAAAAAGTTTCTGGCTCAGAAACGTCCTTCTATTCTTGAAAAACAAGGAGAAGGAATAATTTAGATTCCACATATCTTTCTCTGAAAAACTTAAATAAAATTTCTTTGCTATCCAGAGGACAGAGTATACAGTAGATTGGTGGTCCCCAAATCTGTTTCATCATCAGAATCGAAAGCAAACATTTTTAACACAGATTCCAGGCTTAATGAATCAGAATCTCACAAGAGAGAGCCAGGAAATCTGTTTTTTTAAAAAGACTCGATCCGTTTCTGGTGACTGGCCAGGTTTGGGAGCCATTGTAGAGGATGACGTCCTGGGTACCTCCCAGAGCTAAGACTAAACTTCTGTCCTCTGAAGCTGGTCAGTAGTTACAGGTTTCTCCCTTGCTGTGCTGAACTTTATTATTTAATAATTTCTGTTTTTGATCAAGCCTAATGTCATACACTCTGATGTATATCAGCCCGGCTGATAAGAATTCCTCCTTCTTAAGAATTTCCCAGTCTAATAGGGAGGGCACCAGCAGATCTTTTTCTATGACATGACCCGATCCCCCGGCCTCAATTTAGTAAAATGGGGATGTTCTAAGCTGAGCAAGTCAGAAACCCAGCCCCTGAGAAATTTGGTATTTTGGAGCAAGAAAGAGAATTGGTCCCTCCGCGTGGCTAAACCTTGTGAGCTTGGAAGCTGTTGGCTACCGTCTTGCACTGACCTGGTTAGCAGGAAAAGCTGTTCCCTAAGAAAGAAAGTAGCAGATGCACAGAAAGAAGCAGAACAGAAGGAGACCAGAGAGAGCACTCTCTGGATCCCCAACAGGTCTCCAGACACTTATTGCAGCCTTTCCAAGGCCCTGCTGCATTCTAGCCCTTGGGTTCCTTAAGCAGCACCCTCCCCTTGTAATTAATTTTGTTAATTTAAAGCTAGTTCAAGATGTAACTTGCAACAGATGACCTACCTAATGTGCCTACTTACACTTAATAATGGCATGTTATTGAGACAAGAGGAGTGTACTAGCACCCAGGGATGATTTAAGTCATTCATTTTCCAACTGTAACAGTTCAGGGGACTTTTGACAGCATCCTTTATATTTGAAGATACACACACTCACACACACACATATACATATATATGTGTATATATACCTACATATGTATATATGTATATGTATATATGTGTATGTATATGTGTGTATATATATATGTGTGTATTTCTATACATATACACACACATACATACATACACACTTGTGTCTATGAGTATAGATATGACTGAAAAAAATCAACTGTTTTCTTTATTAGTATAAGTAAAAACGCCTTGAACATGGTCTGGGAGAAAATCATATATATAAACTTCTTCTGGAAAAAAAATTACCATTCCTGAAAAATGCTTGTGCAATTTTCTGACAAATTTTAATTAGCTGAAGACCTCTTCTGGGAACTTGCTACGCAGAAATAAGTCTCAGCTGCTTGTTCGTCAGCAATCACTTGCTTAACCAGTAATTGCTTCTTATTATATCCAGTCAAATGAAGATTATCTAGCCATTCTCTTTTCCTATAAAACATTCTTACCAAAGTGAATATTTGAATTGGTTCATGAGATCACTTTGCTTGTAACAAATAATTTGAAATAAAATTTTAACACAAGCACATAACAAAATTGTCTGAAAATTTTTAAAAATCATTTTGTTGGTCTTTTATAGAACACTTCTTTAGTTGCTGCTATAGTTTACATTAGCCAATTGGCTGTGACTTTGCTTTAGACTATTTTAGACAAATTTTTGTTACTTTGTTCAAAAACATCCAACTCAATTTTGATAATGGATTAGAGCTGTTCTTTTTAAAGCTGCTCAAAATCTTGTCATATTTTTGAAATGCTTCCATATGAGGCTTAAAATTTTTACCTGACTTCAACTTTCTCACCTTTACCCTGCTCATCTAGAGAGTGTTTGGCATCTGATGGAACTTATTTGCTCCTTCCAGAAAAAAAAATATTGTTTTTTCTTTCTGTCATGCTTAGATTGTGATCACAGGGTATATTCCAAAATAATATTACTGTTCTTTTCTTTTGTAAATTAATATATGCATGTGTTCATTCATTAGTTAAAAACTCTGTTAGTATCCACTATATGCAAAGTACGCTTTACATTTCCTGTCCTCCAGAAGCTATGGAATAGGTAAAAGAAAAACAAACAAAACTCGATAATACAACAAATCCAAACCACTTCATGTTTCAGAATTATGTTCCACTTACACATCAGAGAACATCAAAGAAAATTTTTAAATATTGAAGAGAAACGTGGAAACGTACTGAAGTCCAAAGCACTGCCCTAAGGAGCTGTTCCTCGCAGTCCCACTCTCCAGGCCGTCAGCTTCCTTCAGATCTCTTTGCTCTTGCCCCAGTTCCAGCAAGGGGATGACTTTTACCTTTTCTCTATTAATCTCCTTAATCTAACATCGCAAACTAAACCTGTTTTTTCAGGAGTATCTCCAGGCCCTTTCTCGCCAGTCAAGGTGGTGGTGGTGGTGGTGGTTGTCGTTGTTGTTGTTGTTGTTGTTGTCGTTGTTGTCATCGTCAGGCTTTGTTATCCAGACCTGGAAGCTCTTCCACTGAACAATCATCCTTCCTCTCTACTAGAGCCACGGGGAGGCTCCCAGACTGTTTATACTCACGTTAACGATAACTCTGTCCCTAGATACAATGTGGAATCAGGGCCATATACAAGTTTGAAGGTACAAGAGCATCTAGAAGAGTGAGAACCCATTTCTATTTGTAAAGATTAATCAAGTTTATTGGGCCAAAGGACATAAATCAACTCAAAGTTGACGCATTAGCCATCTAGGCCACATGAAGTCTGGCCACCACATAGATGTAAGACTGGAAGTCTCCATACCAGACCTCCTGTCCTGATATTCTGCATCCTGGTCAAAGCCATTCCATCTGTACTTCTCTCCAGATATTCCAAACTTGCTGAAGGATTGGGCCAGGGCTGTCATGTGCCGGCCACGAGAGAACTGCACGAAGCATGAAAAAGTTTCCACTGGCACCCTTACTGTAGAGCAAACTTACCTGTGCCCAAAAGAGTTACACAGCAGGCCTGAGACTTCCTCTCCTTGGAGAGGCCCGCCTGCTTGCAAGGTTGTCACTTGACTGACACTCGGAAACTTGGATTTCAGAGCAATTCCCACCATTCCCAGAACTGATAAGAGTCACTCACTGTGCTAAACAGTCGTTTACTGTGCAGACCATGTGGATTATGCTGAACACTTGTTTTTTTATGGGAGTCTGGAATTTTAGTGTACACCAGGGAAAGTGTGCCTATGTGACTGGTCCCCAGTAGAAACCCTGGACACTGAGTCTCTAATGAGCTTCCCTGGTCACAGCTCATTACTGGAGAAATCAGGCACATCTTGGACAATTCCACTGGGAGAGGACTCTCAGAAGTTCATGACTAGTTTCCCCCAGACTTCATCGTATGTGCCATTTCTCTTTGCCAATTTTGTTCTGGATCCTTTTGCTGTAATAAATTATAGCTGTGAGGACTACTATGTGCTGAGTCCTGAGAGTCCTACTAGCAAATCACTGAAACTAAGTGTGGTCTTGGGACGTGTGACACACAACCCCTCCTACTTCTGCAGCCTCATCCCATTACACTCCTGCCATTGCTCACCCTCTCCTTTCTGTTCCTCAAGCAACCCAAGGTCTTTCCTGCCTCAGGGCCTTGGCATACACTAGCCCCATCTGCATGGAATGCTCTTCTCTGTCTTACGGCTTATTCTTCAGGTCACAGCTTATACATCACCTCCTCAGAGACTTTCTCTGGCCACCACCGAGTTATCGTCTTTCATATCACATGTTTATTTACTATCTATCAGTCTTCAAACTATAATTGTCTTGTTTATTTATTTAAATACAATTAGACTGCATTTCAATAGGGTATGGGACCTATCTTGTTTATTCAATATTCCTAGCATTTATGACATAAAAAAAAATTCAGTCTGTATCTGTTATTAGATTAAGTGAAAGCATCCTGGATTCACTTCAAAATATCCAAGGGGAGAAGGAGTGATTCTTAGAAATTCCAGCATCTTCCATTTTATTGGAAGTTCATTTTACATGCAACAGAATTCCTTTTTTAAAAAGGAAAAAAAGCTGCTCTTTTTTTTTTCAATTCTAATTTTGGCAAGTCTCCTGAGACACTGCAAACATTTTAGTTCAAACAGCTGGCTGTAAATGACCTGAACTCAGGTTTCATTGTCAGACCCAGGAATTAGCAATGAACCTGCTCGCTAGTGCTGAAAACTTAGATTTGGCATGGCGGCGCTCTGTCAACATATCTCAGAATGCTTACTCCCTAGTGATCTCCCCTTTGCATTTATTTATGAGAGTCATAAGACAAATGCCTAATGCTGAGAAATAAAAACATTTTTTCACTTGAGATTTTGAAAATCAATTGCTCTACAAAAACACAAAATAATGTTGCTAAAATATGAAACCAAAAATAGTAAGAATAGCCTCCCTACTGACTTCCTCTCTTCCAGTAGCTCATGGGTCATCCAATTGGCCTGGCCCTATATTCTGAAAACTGTCATTCTTAACTTCTGTCAAATGAAAAAAGGCAGAGAAGGACAAAGACAAGGCATCCTCTAAAATGCACTGCCATTTGAGGAATCCTTCATGATTAGAGTTCAAAGCCAGAAGACTATAGTTCATCTAACTACTTGGGACAAGACTATTTTGCAAAGATAGGGGCATGTCATAGGCACAGAAAGAGGCCTGATCTTGCCTTATACTTGGCTGTCAGAGACAAGAAGAAATCTGCTAGATGAACTGTACTTTGTCTTTGGTATGTATGTCTTTGGCATTGACCTGAAACATGCCACCCTTTCAAGCTGCATCTCTTACCTCTTCCCAGCATATACCTTAGGCTCCCATCATATTGAAATCTTCACAGATACTCACATACGCCATGCTTTTTCACATCTCTGGGCCTTTGTACATGGCCTTTCCTCTATCTGTATGTACTCCCCCTTCCTTTCCTACCTAGAGGACAGCTACTCATTCTCTCAGAATGTGATCAGGCAGCACTTGGTGAAGCCTTCCCAAATTCCCCAGACAGATAATGGCTCCCTCCTCTGTGTTCCTATGCCCTTTGGAGAAATCTCAGTTGTAGCACTTAGAATATGGTGTTCTAAGTATTTGTTTGTGGGTCTTTCTCCCCCATATCCAGGCTGTGAGTTCTTCATTTATCTTTGTATCTTTATAGTGTGGCAGCTGATAAATGTTGATCAACTACTTGAAGAATCAGAATTGAGACTTTAGGTGTTTGACTCCAAGTACTAACGTCTGGACTGTTAAGATAAAGAAAACTTAATGTAATTTGTTGTAATGTGCTAGAGTTTTATTTTCCATTTACAGCATTCTTAAAGCTTTGTTGTAAAAATTTCCACAGAATTTTCATACTAAAGGAAGTATCAACTAAATTTTATCTTCCCTTAGCACAGTCTGTGAACCAAAATTTTTTTCCCTTCAAGAATTCTAGAGCCTATACTTTATAAATTTCGTTTATGGTACATAAAGTATAAAGCCCTCTAGAGCCCAACCCCCACCTCTCTTCACCCAGTCTGCATGTTCTGGGAGGTCTCTACACACTAAGAGAATGTTAATGACCAAGCTTTCTGAAAGACTGGCTGTAGCAAAATTAAGTGATTGAGCCCAGGTCTATAGGTGTGTGTGGCTGTTTGTTTCCGTGAAGATTTACTATCTCACTTGAAGAGACATGCTGCTATGTGACAAGAATTTACTTACAGTTCAGGCCTGACCTTTTCCACGTTGAGGGAGATCGCATTACTGGGAGACTTGGGGATTTATTGTCCCTGTTTAGCAGCAGTGACATTTCCTGACTATTGGCTGCAGAGGCCCTTCTAAGCTCAAGCACAGAAAATTCTGACCCTGAGGTTTCTTTTCTACCTAGAGGCAGATTTCTTGGGGCAAAGTATTAATAGGTTTAAAGACCAGGTTTATTGGAAGAGAGTGAGAGCACAGGGGACTGCATGATGACAAAAACACACAGGCTCCCTTGCCACCTCCCATAGAAATTCAGACAGATAAGTTCAAGTAGACTTGTGACCCCAGGAGCTCTGCAGTGTGAAAAGGCAGGTGGCAGATACAGGGATGTGCGACCACAGGGAAATGAAACAGGACTCCCTCTTCCCCTCCGCCTGCCTCCTTTGGTGTCACTCTACTCTATATCGAGGTCACAGCACCACGGTTTTCCAAATCAGAGAAGTGATTCTCAAACCGGCTTCTGCAAACCTGCCTAATTTCAGGTGATTTTTATACACATACTGAATAAACCACCAAACAGGTAGCTCTGTGTACATATTTTAAATTTCCTTTGGCTAAATCTTCATTTTTCTTATCTCTAGCCTCACCATTTCTATAATTTTTTTTTTAAATCTTAAAATACTTCCACAGAAATTTAAATTTTTAAAAATCTCTCAAACCAAATGCATGCGCGCGCCCGCGCGCGCGCGCGCATACACACATACACACACACACACACACACACACACACACACACACACTGTAAATTAGTTATTGTGATTAACGAAACCAAGTGTTCACAATTAAATTAGATAATGAAATTAATTCAAGTTAGGAGCATCTTTAACTGAAAGAACTGGTTATATGCCCCAAGTTCCATATGAGTCACATCAAGTGGAGCCTGTTTGGCTTCATTAGGTTCACAGAGATAAATATCATATGCAGCAATTAGCCACGAGAATGTCGATTTCACTGTCAAATTGCAACACCCTCATTTGCAGTGTACACCATTAATCTCAGCCATATGGAAAACTCCAAGATACAAACAAATGAGGACAATGTTCCTCTAAAGGCATTTATTTTTTAAATTACACGCATTTTTTATTCATGTTGCAAGTATTTCTAGCGTTCCAAAGTCTAGAATTAAAAGACTGGAAGGAGCCCTAGTTATCAACTTACAGTTTTTCTAACCCTTTTTTTAAGCAGAGAAATTTCTCTCCCCAAAAAAGAAGTCCAAAAAAATAAATAAGAGCAGTTTCTCAGCAGGAGGTCTTGGTGACCCATTTGGGGATAGCCTTGCCCCCTCCCCCTTGCTCTTGCCCTGGCCCTCAGGCCAAGAGTTCCTGGGTATCAGTGTTGCAGATGGAAGTGCTGAATCTTCACTCAGGACAGTCTGAAAGCCCCCGATCTGGAAAGAACCTCTCATTTTATAACTGAGGAAAATGAATCCAGGAGAGGTTAAATTACTTTCTCAAACTGACACAGTCAGTTAGTTGTTAACCTGCAACTAAAACACAGGTATTTACAACATCAAACTGTCTCCTGTGGAGCAGAAAATACTGGACAGCAAGCCTTTTACATCTGGGGGAAAAGAAAAAAAGATGTAATCTGCTGCAGTTTTTATAGCCCAAGATAGAAGTGATTTTTTATTACATAATTTGACATAGCAGTTAATGATATCTAATTCCTATCAAAAGGCACAGTTGATGCCGGAGAGCTCGACAGAGTGGGAGTCGAAAGAGGGACTTCAGCCTCGAGCTCCGATGACCAGATCCTTGTCTTATGCCACTAGAAAGAATTCAAGGACACCACAAACGGCAAACAGGAAAGCCCAAGTATTCTTAAAGTGAAAGTATACACTTAAAAGTGCAGCAACTCAGAGAAAGAGTTTGCCCTGAGCTGTCTGAATTATGGGCTTTTGTTATCCTGTGGTGGGGAGTGGAGACAGGGTACTTGCAAAGCAGGTGATATTATAATGAAGTTATGATTAGTCAAAGTTGAATAAAGGACAGGGAAAAGACTCTAGAGCCTCATCCTAGAGAGGAGTGGCAGCCCAAGGCCATGTATCTTGTCTCCTGGCCTTGGCTCTTTCTCACCTTGGAAATCAAAACAGGGAGAGGGATGAGCAAGGGGCTGAGGAAAACTTCCAGAGCAATAACTTTCCTAGGTTAACTATACTGCCTCATAATCACGGGATTTCTCCTGTTAAAAACAGAACTGCCACATTATTCACAGTACCCAAAATACAGAAGCAACCTAGATGTCCATCACATATGAATGGATAAAGATGTGGTATGTGTCTATATACACAATGCAATATTACTTAACCATGAGAAAGAAGGAAATTCTGCCATTTGCAACAAAATGGATGGAACTTGAGGATATTAT
Organism: Rousettus aegyptiacus; assembly: GCF_014176215.1. NCBI lineage: Eukaryota > Metazoa > Chordata > Mammalia > Chiroptera > Pteropodidae > Rousettus > Rousettus aegyptiacus. The sequence continues at coordinate 118,426,910 of NW_023416295.1, forward strand.
GAGAAGTGAAATAAGGCAGACAAATATAAATAGTGCATTACACTTATATGTGGAATCTTAACAACAACAAAAAGAATCAAACTCATAGAAACAGAGAACAGAAAGTAGTTGCCAGGGGCCGGGGATGGGGGGAGGGAGACATTGGTACAAGGATACAAACTTTCAGCTCAAAGATGAGTAAGGTCTGAGAATCAAGTGCAAAATATGACTATAGTATACTAGCTGGTAACACTGAATTGTCTAATTGGAATTTGCTAAGAGTAGAACTTGAATATTCTCATACACACAAAAAAAGATAAATATGTGAGATGATGGATATGTCAATTAACTAGATGGGGGAAATCTTTTCACAATGTTTATGTATGTCAAATCACCACCATGTACACTTTAAATATCTTACAATTTTATATGAGAATTATACCTCAACAAAGCTGAAATATTTATTAAATATTGAAAACACTATTCTACATAATCCATAGCCATGTATCTCCACCTAGTACAACATTTTGTTATAAATTTATAACATGAACGACTAACAAAGATTGTAAAGCATTTTAAAAATATAAAATGCTGCATAATTTAGACAAGAATGAGGTTATTTCATATATAGAATTGTGAATCCATGAGTCTTGCTGCCTAAACACTATACACCTCTCTCTGTAACTGTTGTCTAACTAAGGACGTCATCGATGAAATATGGCAGCAGTTTCTCTCACAAGGAAGAAAACATGGTCCCAAACCGAAATGGCCTAGTCTGACTGTCAAGAGTGGCTGCCAGCTGCAGGTGTTCCTTGTTTGTTTTCCACACTAAACTTATTTTCTTTCCATTTACATCAACCCTCAATTTAAGGTAACTATTTCCTGTTACTTTTCATTTTACCGCATCCTGGGAAAAAAGGAGAAAAGGAGATAAGGTATTTCCAGTATAGTATAAAGCGATCCAGGCTAATTAAATGCAGCAAGAGCCCAGTGACGGATTAGCTTTTCATCCCATTAGCCCACATGCATAAGCCAAAGTCATAAACATTTAGTGAGTTCTTTGTCATTTATTTTAATGCTTTTTAAATGTGCTAAGGAGAAAAAATTTATTATGTGTTTCTACAGCATTCTGGTTATGAAGGTCATATTCATCAATATCTAATTTATTTCTATAATGGAATACCAGTTTACAAAGAACACGTCACATAATAGACGTGAAGAATCAATACATGAGTCTCTAATTATTGAATAATATAATCAGGAATATAAGTAGTTACTGAAAATTTTGAATATACCGAATCTGCAAAAAGAAATATAGAAAGGAAAAAAATAAAAGGTATTGTAGTGCTAAATAAAAGATTTAAAAATCACACAGGTTCAAACTTTACTGTAAAGAACTCCAAGGATTAGTTGACCACCCATTTGTTAAAAATCTAAATTTCAGGTCAAAGAATTTAGCACCACCCAGAAAAATTAATGCAATAAGATTTAAAGGATTACTAAGATATAGCTATTATGTAAAAATAACTGACTATAACACACTTCCTTAGAAAACCTACTAAGTCAAACACGATCACTTAGTCTAATATTTACACTCCAATAAATCTAAATTTTCAATATCACCAACAATCTTCCATAATTGGTAAATTAGCCTGGCATTCAATTACTAAAAATAATTTAATGGAAATAAAAATTTAAATAATTTTAAACACTACACCTGTTTTCCATGGTTACCTTGCTTCAGCATTGTCCCAGCCGAGCTTCATTGGATCTTATATGACCCAGTTTGTATTTATAAGTTGGCTGAAATTGATGACTATTTCTCGATTACAAATGGTGATGTTATAATTGATTACATAATTTCTTTGCTGTAACCAACTGACTCGGTTTTTTAAAATTTATTTATGTGCAGTTAGCATACAATATTTTATTTGTTTCAGGTATAAAATAAAGCGATTCATCATTTACATACTTATGCTATGATTACCACACTAAATATACTAATCATGTGTCACTGTATAAACATCACAATATTATTGACAATATTCCCTTTCACCTTCTTCACTCATCCTCCCAACTCCCTCCCCTCTGGCAACTATCAGTTTGATCTGTTTCTATGAGTCTGTTCTTGTTTTGTTTTGTCTTGTTTGTTTATTTATTTTATTTTTTCAGATTCCACATGTAAATGAAATCATATAGTATTTATGTTTTGCTGTCTGAGTTATTTCACTTAACATAATATCCTCTAGGTTCATCTATGTTGTCACAAATGAATGGAAAGATTTCATTATTTTTATGAGTAATATTCTATGATAAAAGTAATATTTCACCTCTTCTTTATCCATTCATCTACTGATGGGTACCTAGGTTGCTTTCATATTTTGGCTATTGTACATAATATGCTGTAATGAACATAGGAGTACACATATATTTTTGAATTAGCGTTCTCATTTTCTTCAAATAAATATCAGGAAGTTAAATTCCTAGGTTGTATGGTAGTTCTAATTTTAGTGTTTTGAGGACTCTCCACACTGTTTTCCATAGTAGCTGCACCAATTTATAATTCCACCAACAGTTCACAAGGGTTCCCTTTTCTCCACATTCTCATCAACACTTAATATTTGTTGACTTTTTGATTTGTTACAGGTGTGAGGTCACTACTCATTTTGGTTTTGATTTACATTTCCCTGATGATTAGTGATATTGAGTATCTTTTCATATGTTTGTTGGTCATCTGCTTTGGAGAGATGTCTATTCATGTTCTCTGCCCATTTTTTGATCCGATTGTTTATTTTTGTTTTTGTTGTTATTGAATTCTGTGAGATTCTTATATATTTTGGATATTAACCCCTTATCAGATATATCATTTGTGAATATATTTTCCCATTTTGTTGATGGTTTCCTTCACTGCAAAAGCTTTTTAATTTGATGTAGTCTCATTTGTTTATTTTTGTTTTTGTTTAAAAAAATATATTACTAAGGTTGATGTCAAAGAGTTTACTACCTATGCTTCAGGTTTTATAGTTAAATTTTTAATCCATTTTTAGTGTATTTTTGTATATGGTGTGAGTGGTCCAGTTTCTTTCCTCTTTATTTTTTTTATTTCAGTGTTTATGTGGCCGATGCATCATGACCAAAGACAAAAAACGTAGAAGTGGTAAGTATTTGACATGTAATAGGGAATATTGAAAGTATTAAAAGCAGTTCAGTTGTCAACATTCTCTAATGTTGCAAGGACCACCCACTTTCAGGCAATGCAGAAGGTCCTAGGAAGGTCCACTTAAGAAGGCACTCCTTTCTCAACCTTTTCTAAAATGAATATACTCGAAGTTGCTTACAGAAAAAGTATTAATCATCTCAAACCACAGGCATAATATTCCAAGATCCTCTTTGGTCTGTCATCCTTTAAAGCAATTTAGTTCAAGTCTTCAAGAATGCCTTGATGCCTACTATGTATGTATCATAGGAAGGACAGTCTTCAAACTAAAAAGCGTTCTATTGAGTAGATAAGATATATACATGAGATACTTCAGCAGACAGGGAAATGTTAAACAAAATACAACAAGGTACACAGGCTATGGTGGAGCCAGTCAGTACTAGATAATCTCAGGGAGATTTGCTGCCCTCAAAAAAGGGAGTAATGTTGGGAGGGTGGAAAAACTAGGGAAGGATATTCCAGGCTAGGAACCCATCATGGCAAATCTATAAAAATAGTGGCGACCGGATTTCATTCAGGAGACAATAGGGTAATTTTCCTGAAGAGAGGGCACCGGTCAGGGTGTTGATGTGGGAGGAGGGGGCAAGCAGATAATAAAGAATCTTCATTGCCACAATGTCGAGTTTGAATTTCGTTTAGTTAGGCAGCCATTAAAATAAATATATTAAATTATGTCAAATATTATCCCATTTATGGTTGAAAAATAAATATGGGTACATATTTATCTACATATAAAAATGCCCAGAAAACAACCTGGAATGGTACACAGGAAATTATTATTCAGTGGTTGCCTCTGGAGTGGGAGGGAGGTAGAGTTTGAATAGATTACAGAGGAACTTTAGCTTTTTATTGTATACATTTCTGTGTTTCATGGTTTCGTTTTTTTGTTTTGTTTTAATGGGTTGTATTAATATGTCACTTACATAAATTTAAAATAAAATTTCTTAAGAGAAAATTTTGGGGTGGTTTGTTCACTTTTTAAAACCAACATATAATTAAAACCTAAAATGTAACTAATTTTTATGTAAAAGAAGAAATAAAATTCAGTGTCAACTTACCCTTAGTGTTCTAAAAGTTCAAACGTAAGTATATATTAAAATTAAAAAATCCTTAAGTTTAAAAGGCAGACTAGCAACCTATAAGTGAAGGAGGTGGAATTTCACAGACTATTGCTTCAAAATTTAGAATACGGTGAACTGGTCAAGAACATGGGCTTAGGAATATTGGTTATAGTTGATATTTATTGAGTAACCAAGGTAGCTATTAATTTTACCCCTTTTTTACCGATAAGGAAATGGATGCATGGAGATCATATAACTTGTCCCCAATTACACAAGCAAAATGACCCCAAGTCATTTGATTCCTGAGTCTGGGTTCTTAGGTCTTATAACATACTGTCAGGACCAACTGTAGATCCCCAGCCCCCATCAGCATCACTACCTTGGCCACGTACATTAACCTCTCTAAGGTTCAGGTTTCTCAACTATGGGATAAGAATGAAATGAGAATATATTAAAGGACCTAGCTTACTGCTTAGCATATACTAAATGTTCAACAAATTGTAGCTGCTATTATGATTATATAGCGATAATATAATAGCGACAATCCAAAGTCATCTTTTTTCTGATTTCACTACAAGTTTCTGGTTGAAAAGACTGCCTTGAGCTTGTGGTTTTTGTGCCACATGGGCAAGCATAAAGCACATCATTCTGGAAAAACTTGTAGAATTAAAGCAGAGGTGCAAGAAGAGAAAACACTAAAATGCAGGAGACCTGTCTACCTGTCACGATTCAAACAATAGAGGTCTGCCACCTTACAGAGAAAGAGCTATAAATCGCCAATGTCCAGAATATCTACCTTTATACACACGTTCAGTTTTCTCCTGGAGCTACTTCAGATCTCAAAGGGCAGCTGTATATCAAAGGCTGGTTGCTAATCAATTCCCCTTTTTATATCGATCATCATTTTTGGAGGTTTTTTTTAAGTTAACTAACCCTTGATCATTGATATATATTTTCTATAAAGAAAAATTTAAATTAAGTATTAACGTAGTCTGTTTTGTAAGGATTGTTTAAAAGCAGTTAAAAAAAAAAAAAACAGTATAAATGCTGTCCGTCATCTGACCCACCTGGAGAGAGTGTGTGGGAGGCAAGCTGCACTGTGTTGTTAGTGGCTTTAACATTCTGTCCTTTTCAGCCACACTCTAATTGTTTATCATTTTTTCCTCTGTCAATTGACAAGTGTTAGGATTTCTCGATATCTGTGATGACAAGTTGCAAACTAACCTAAAAAAGCATGTTTTTCTTTCCTCTCTAGGTGTTTCTTTCTCATGCCTTTCTGGGAAAATGTTATGAATATTTAATCAAATGTGAAAGAAAAGAATTCCATAAATATGGGCATTTTTTTTCTTATAAAAATTTATATGCGGCTGCTATTGAATTCTTTTGAATGGAGCACCAATTGCTCAGGTCCTCTGTGACTCCCGTTTGCACAGGCCCTATCTCCCCATACCTCCCCACAGGAAGGACTGTTAGGTTCCCAAAGGCCCCATGGCTGACTTGACAAGGTTTGGAGGTACAGAAGCAACTGTCATTTGCTAGTAACTGCTGGTTTCCTGATCACCTTTTTAATGATCACCTGATTCTCATTGTCTTATATTAACATTTCAGGATACTTAGAATTTCTCTTTCCTACAACTTACTCTGTGCCTTGGGCAAATTATTTAACCTCTCTAAATCTTTATGTGAGGATTAAATATATATAAATTTCTGATCAAATACTGCCTATCACAGTTAGCCAAATATATGATCCCTGTTATAATTATTTGCCTTGAACTTATCTGACTACTCTTCTTAAATGAATGAGGGAGGTGCTGTTACAACGAATGGTTACAGACTTGAATAACCCTGCTCCATGGACCTCTAGGTGAACTTATCCTTTGGGTCAGAATGGCTAGGGTATCCCTGTGGGAGGTCTCTTCCCGGCTCTTCAGTGCCTGCAGGAATGACCCCTGGGTGCCGCTTGTGGGTCCAGGTCTCTGTCAGAGGTAGCAGACCTTGGTGATCTTGTATGTAGTGTGGACTAAGACTAGAATTTGAATGCCAGCTCCACCATTTATTAGTATGTGACTCTGACAAAAAAAATAATTCAACTTTAGTTCCTCATCTGTAAACTAGAAGTAGATTGTAATAGTATTTCTGCTTCCTAGAGTTATTGTAGGGATTGAATGAGACAGTAGAGTCAATCATACAGTAGAATTCAATAAACTCTCAATATCTAGCTTGTTGACCCCTGTCCAAGTGATGGTCATATTAATCAAAAACCATGTAGATCTGCTCTCCTTTCTTTCTTTGCAATTGCACCCATGTCCTAGGGGTCAAGAAAACCTCACGACTGTATTCTTCCATCTTCCTTAAGGGTGAACTTCAACTTGCCAGGACACCTTATGTCTGAGTCATTTCTTTCTCAAGCCCACTACCCCAGGCAAGGTCCTCAGTAAAGCCATCTCCAGCTCTGACTCTACTTCCAGTGGCCTGTGCCGGATTAGGGAGACAATTCTCTGAGAGCTCAGGCAGTGTCAATTATCTCCTTATGCCTGTAAGGCCTTGGAATGTCTGGCGGCATTGCTAAATGGGGAAAGATTATCTTTGGGTTCTCCCTTCTGTCATCTACAGTTGATCCTTGAACTACACGGGTTTGAACTACATGGATCCACTCGCATGCAGACATTTTTTCAATCAACCCACAGTTCAACTGACCTGTGCAGTTCAAACCCATATTGTTCGAGGGCCAACTCCGTGGCTGGGAACTCATGCGTGCAGAGGGCTGACTGTGGTACACTAGAACTTTCGACTGTGCCAGAGGTCAGCGCCCCTAACCTCTGCATTGTTCAAGGCCTCAGGAGCTTTTGGGGTTAAATCTAAAACTGGCCCCCAGAGAGATTGAAGAAAGAGGGAGACCACTCCAGATAGGTAGGTGGCAGGTTTAATAAGCAAGGGAACTCACACATGGGGCTTGTCCTGGGCTGCCACAGGATGAGCAGATCTTAGCAGAATCTTAAGAGTTCATACAGAAGCCTTAAGGAGGTTCAGTCATGTGTGTCATCCAGATGGTCTGATCAACAAACACATCGCTCTCTCGAGGCTGCTTCCTGAAAAAGACCTCCACTGTGGAAACGGTGTGCAGACTGTATACTGCAAAGACAGAGAAGGGGGTGAGAAGCCTCCAATTGCCTGAGTTGAGCTCATAGGTCAAGCAGTGGTCACATCCTCTCATGATATCCTCTAATATACTTCTAGTGACTATGCCAACACAAGTGTGATTCTTCGTGTCAGTAAATATGTCGATTTCATTTCTCAAACATTAAATATGTTACAATATTAAAATGTATTTCTATGTGCTGGCCATACAGTCTATTGAGTACAGCTAGTCCTCAAAAAAATGTCATTTTGTTATCACGATGATGAGGAAAAAAACATCATTTCCTAGCCAGAGCCTCTTTTGGTGTGGAGTTTGCACATTCTCCCCATGTCGCCGTGGGTTTCCTCCGGAGGCTCCAGCTTCCTCTCACATCCGGAAGATGTTAATGTTAGGTGAATTGATGTGTCTGTATTTTCCCAGTCTGAGTGAGTGTGGGAGGTGGTGTGAGTACCCCCTGTGATGGAAGGGTGTCCTGTCTAGGGTGGGGTCCCGCCTTGAGCTTTAGATAGGTTCGGCCACCTGGGACCCTGACGGCAGGAAAATAATGATCTTCCTTGTTTTTATTAATCTTTCTTAAATGTATGTATAGCACCTATGTATTTTAATTTTTAATATTAGAAGTGGTTTGGGTCTTTATTTTGAAGTTTGGTGCTGTTTTTATGAACAAAACTATGCTATAGGAACTTAACTATTGTTTTTATCAATTAGCCTATGAGAAAATTGATTTTGTTTTATGTCACTTTGCTTAAAGTTGCAGCTTCCTAGAACTTATTTACAATGTAAATGAAGATTTACTGTATTTGATGGTCTTCTTCTCACAAATTTTTAAAAATATTAGGGACAGCAAACAATGTGGAATTCAAAATCAAGCCTCAGCATCTACCTATATCTGGCCTCAGAGTCCATAAAGGGTGGTCTGTGCTGTATTCATTGCTGTGGCAAACAGGATTCCAAAGATGTCCCTCAATATTATTCAATCAAGCACAATTCAAAGTACTGCTGTGAAGGAATTTTGTAGATGTAATTAAGATTACTTATGAATCTTAAAATAGGGAGATTATCCTGGATTATCTGGATGAGCCCAATCTAATCACTTAAACCCTGAAGCAGAGATATTTCTCTGGCTGCAGTAAGAGGGATGCAGCAGCAGAGGAAGGCAAAGAAAAAGATGAGGCAGGAAGGAGGGGGGGGTGGGTCTAAGAGATACAAAGTATGATAAGATTTGACCCACCTTTGCTGGCTTTGAAGATGAAGGGAACCATAGACCAGGTAATGTGAGTAGCTTCTAGGAACTGAGAAAAAACTTCTATGGGCAGTCAGCAAAAAAATGAGGACCTCAAGTCTTCAACAGCAAAGAACTTAATTTAGCCAACAACATGAATGAGCTTAGGAGTGGAATTGGGGGAGGATTCTCCTCCAAGAGTCATCAGTAACGAAAGCCTTGATTTCAGCCTATGGTGACCCCAAAATGAGCCCACCAGATTGCCAACCTACAAAACTGGGAAAAAAATGAATTCCAACTGTGATAGTTGTGGTTTGCTACAGTAGCAATAGGAAAACAATGTACTATTCTCTGATGATGTTCATGTTTCTCAAATCCTCTGCCCTATTTGGTTTTCTTACCAAAATTATCTTTGATTCAATTTCTTATCTTTTCGCTCCCATTCACGTGGGTGTAGAGATGGATTCATAAAATCCATATTTAATCTAAAATTGAAATACATATTCATTATAAGATAAGGATCATGTTGAACATCTAATTGTACAAAGTTTTTCTGCCATTTATACAGTATTAAAGTACAGGAAAGTCACTCTGTCACAGAATGCCTGCTCATTTAACATAAAGCCAGTCAGTCTGAAGAAGCAAAAGAAAAGTTTTAAAATTCTGTCTAATGCATTTGAATCCAGAGTAAGCCTAGTTTTTATAGGAAAGAAACCCAATTTTACAATTGACCTCTCAGTACCTAAATGAAATGCTGGACATTTTCAAATGCCTTATAAAAGTCCTAGAAATGGATACAACATCATTTTATAAAACCCGCCATGGATAGTGAGGGAATTCTGTCAGAAATGTCAATGAATGTTTATGGTAGACCTTAAGGAAGCCTCGGTTTCTTCAGCCACTTTGTTCAGAGCCTGCGGACTGTTTACAAGTGTGACAACTGTATATATAGTCTAATGTCTCTCAACCATAGTTTCTAAGTACAGTTGGAAAGAACTCTCCTGATGGTAGTCCAACTTAATGGGATTTGGTTTATTGAAACTTACGCTAACATCGGCTGCTATTGCAAGCAGCAGCAAGCATGCAAGCCCAAAGAAGCAATACATAAGGTAAGAAAAGGTTAGGAAGATAAATGTTTGTGCTCTGGAACTCTACATGACCTGCCTTCCCACTGAGATTTTTTTGTGTGTGATAAAATCAGTAATCAGTTATAGAGAGGCTTCTTGGGCTCTGAGCCTCCCTCTGTGTTGACATGGTGTTGACATCTGTCAAAGATGGTTCTGAAGTGGACACACCCCTAAATTTCGATATTCTGTATTTCTGGTCACCAGAGTGGACTATAAAGTAACCAAATGCAAGAAAGAAAACCAAATAGGGCAGAGGATTTGAGAAACATAAAAAATAATTTCTAATGATATGTGTTTTACTCCAAATCCTATTTTCTGAAATGTAAAAAAGAAAACATATTCCAAAGAAGAAAATCAGCCAATCAGCTTTCAATAAACCAAGACTCTAAAATCTGGATTCCATTTCTGGCTCTGCTAATGACCTGGAATGCGAATATATATAACTCACAAGTTTTGGGGGACCCTTGGCTTACACTCTCCTATCTTTAAAGGGCGGTCAAATCATGTGCTGCCTGAGGGCATGAATTTCCAAGCCAGATAGACCTATCTTTCAGTCTCAGCTCTGCCACTTCATGACTGTACATTTGCATTACTTAACTTCACCAATTTTCATTTTCTTTACCTTTAAATGAGTGTAATAAGATCTACTTCATGGAATAATAATAATATCATAAGTTTATCACAGTGCCTTACATATGGTAAGCACCCACAAATTTTAACTGCTATTATTATTATTACTACTATAGTTGACCCTTGAACACCATAGGGGCACCAATCCCCACAAAGTCAAGAATCCATTGATAACTTTTGACTCCCCAAAAACTTAACTATTAATAGCCTACCGTCGACTGGAAGACTTAATGATAACATAGTCAATTAACACATATTTTGTATTTTATATGTATTTTATACTCTATTCTTACAATAAAGTAAGCTGAAGAAAAGGAAACATTAAGGAAATTATGAGAAAATATATATACAGTATTTACTGGGAAAAAAAATCCATATACACATGTACCTGCACAGTTCAAACCTATGTTGTTCAAGGGTGAATTTTATTAAATAGGACTGGTGAGTGCCTTTGTGTAAAATAAGCATTCCTAATTTCACATTTATATGCAGGTTTACATCATCAAAACCCAACAATTACCAAATAAATTGCTTTACATAATCCATTTCAGAAAAATAAATCTCATTGGCCTCATACATTCCACCTCCACGACTTTGTGTTCCCGACATGTCCAAACCTATAAAACTACCCATTGCTGTATGAATTCAAATAGCACTCCTCGAAAAAGAAAAGAGAGACAGTGGCATGTGAGAAGGAAGCTTTTAAGTATAGGGAAAAGCTGACACTCAGAGGGCAAACAAAGCACATTTGTCTCTGTCATTGCTACCTGGCCCCATTTCCAGAGCTTAGAGGCTGTTTTTGTATGTTCAGTTTATTAATTGGGTTTCTGTCACCTACGAAGTCCATTGCTGTCAATCTGGAGCCAGAGTTGAGCCCTGTAGTCTCAATGCTTACGCCAGGAGGACACTTCCCCAAAACTAATAGTCACCACTACTAGAAAGACTGGGCAGTGTCACTGCAAGATGACAGCCCCTGCCGGTGTCCAGTGGATGGAGGAACAGCACCTATACCCAGAGGACCAAGGCCTTCTATTTGAATCAGTCGAGAAGGGTTTCAGATGACTAAACTTGTCAAACAAATGGAAATATCAAAAAAAGAAAGGTTACTGTATCTGAGTTTGTTACTGGTGGGTATAAGGTAACACTTATATTGGCAAAAAGCAATGCACTAAGTAAGAAACAAAATCTGCTTCTTTGCCCCTATCACTATAAGAAGGTAGACATAAGTATGGGCTATAGTTACTGCTTTGAGTCTTGTTTTCCTTATTTTCAAAATAATGGCAAAATAGATAGATGATAGATAGATAGGTAGAGAGAGAGAGAGAGAGATGATAGATAGACAGATGAACGGACGTAAAAAATTAAATGAGATATCACATGGGAACCCCTGGTTTTAATATATTCTTAATAAATCTTTATGTCCTGCTTCGCGTCCTACTCTGACCTCTACCTACTCTTGGTTATTCATCGGTTGATTATATTTGTCAAAGATTACAAATTTCTTTACTCTCACTCTTTCTTCTCATTTCTTTTTTGGTACTTCCAGGGTTAGTAGGCTCTTTATTTGAGGTTACTCCCAACCATAAGGAGAAATCAAAGAAGGGACATATCATGCATTTCTAAAGAATATTATAAAAGCAAATTACTAGCACTGGGCTTAAATAAAACCTGTGAATTTCATTTCTCTAGATTTTCCTCGAATTCTATTATAACTTCACCCAATTCTGTATTAGTAATGTAGATATAAGAGCCAATATTATTCCTTCAGGTATCACTTGACTTAAAAACAGCAGAAACTTGGAATGATATCACAGTAGCAAGATTATTTTACATTAACACTATTTCAGAATGATCTTTATTATCAAGAAATATTTTCTTAAAATTTGAATATCATCTTTTACCTTTCGTAAAACATCGTAATAACAAATTTCTTCTTTTACTGCCATGGCCTTCATAATACTTAAATAATATTTTAGCTCACAAGAGAGAATTAAATGGCCTCTATCCAAGTGAGATATTATTCTAGTTAATTATTAGCATTAAAATTCCAATTTAGTGCTCGACACACTAATAGACAGATGCTGCCCCTGCTATGGGTCAATGCTTTTGTAAAAGACAATCTCATACTAGGCAGGTATGAAATTATGTTGAAAGGTTGAATGAGCTAATGGCTCTGTGTGCTGTGAGTGCATGCTCAGAACTCTTAGCACAGAAAAAGGCCCACAGAGGTTTCTTGGGGTAAGTCTGGGACTTTGGAAAATGATGTTCATTTACATTCTTCAAATCGTGTCTCTTAATAGCATTTATTGAACAAAATACAGTAAAGGGCACTCTGGAGAATTTCAGAAGAAATAAAGAACCTCTGGCTCCAAGAAGGATTGTTGAGACATAGAAATATGAATCAAGTAAAGAACAGCTTTACAGAGCAAACATATCAATATGCCTACGTTAAAACAGTTTCATCTACGCTCGTAAGATTTATGGGGCTCCAGGTAAAAAGGAAGGAACAGAGATCAGAGGAATCAATCAGCAAAGTCTTTGAAGGTTGAGTAAAACTGAGAGAGAGTATTTCGAAAGCAGTAATAATGGTATGTATAAATTCTTGAGTCAGGACCCAGCAACTTGTGTGAGAAAAGAAGGAAATTCAGTAATAGTTGCTGTGAAAGGTCTGTATAAGAGCAATACCTGAAGTTGGGAATGTTTGAGGAATTGTTCTGTATCTTCACTGTGAGGTTGGTTACAGAGGTTCATACACTTGTCATAGCTCATAAAAATATAAATTTAAAATGGGTACAATTTTGTAAAGGTAAGTTATACCTTAATAAAGTATATTTTTTAAAGGTTAGTAAGAAGTTTTTAATTAAAGAAATTAAATCAACAGATAAATTTTTTGAGTCGATCTTTTTCTTTTTCTTCTTTCTTTTTTTAAAATTGAATTTGGAATCTAATAGAGTTACTAGAGAGTAACTTCTCAAACTTATGTTTTTGAAATAAAAGTCCTCATAAAAATCATACTTTTGAAATTGGATACTATCTGATTTAACTTCTTAGACATTATAATGGTCAAAGGTATACTGAATTTAGAATTCAGCTGTTTTTACTCTCAGCTGGTGATTAAACTAGGATGATGTCTTTTTTTTTCTTCAATTTTTTTTTTTTATTTTGACCCATCCCTTTGGCAACCATCAGCTTGTTCTCTGTACTTAGGGGTCTGTTTGTTTTGTTTTGTTTGTTCATTTGTTTTAGGTTTTCGGGATTACAGATATAAGTGAAATGACACAGTATTTGTCTGTCCCTGTCAGACTTATTTTACTTAGCATAATACCCTTTAGGTCCATGCATGTTATCACACATGGCAAGATTTCATTCTTTTTTATTGCTGAGTAATATTCTATTGTATAAATATAACAGTTCTTCTATATCCATTTATCCATTGATGGACACCTTGGTTGCTTCCATACTTAAATATTGTAAATAATGCTGCATTGAACATAGGTGTGTGTGTGTGTATATCTTTTTGAATTCATGTTTTTGTTTTCCTCAGATAAATACCCAAAAGTAGAATTGTTGGGTCCTTTGGCAGCTCTGTTTTTAATTTTTGGAGGAATCTCCATACTGTTTTCCATACTGGCTGCACTAATTTACATCCCCACCAAAAGTCCCCTTGTTATTGTTGACTTTGATTACAGCCATTCTGACAGGTGTGATACATCACTGTGGTTTTGATTTGCATTTTCCTAATGATTAGTGATACAGAGCATCTTTTCATGTGTCTGTTGGCCATCTCTATGGGAAAATGTCTGTTCAAGTCCTGTGCCTGTATTTTAAATGGATTGTCTTTTGGTGTTAAGCTTTATGAGTTTCTTATATATTTTGAATATTAACCCCTGATTAGATGTATAATTTGTGAATATCTTTTCTTATTCAGTAGGCTATCTTTTCATTTTGTCGATGGTTTCCTTTGCTGTCAGAAACGTTTGTATTTGATATAGCCCCATTTGTTTATTTTTTCTTCTGTTTCCCTTGCCCGAGGAGATATATCTAAAAAGATATTGCTAAGAGCGATGTCAAAGAGTTTATTGCCTATGTTTTCTTCTAGAAGTTTTGTGGTGTCAGGTCTTACATTTATGGCTTTCAGGTTTTTTTTATGGTATAGGAAAGTAGTCCAATTTCATTTTTTTACATGTATCTGTCCAGCTTTCTAAACACCTCTTACCGAAGAGATTGTCTCTACCCTGTTCTATATCCTTGCCTCCTTCGTCATAGAATATTTGACCCTATAAGTGAAGATTTATTTCTCAGTTCACTATTCTACTATATTAATTTATATATCTGTTCTTATGCCAGTATCACACTGTTTTGATTATTGTAGCTTTGTAGTATAGTATAGTATAATATAGTACAGTACAGCATAGTATAGTATAGTATAGTATAGTATAGTATAGTATAGTATATCATGGAGCATGATGCCTCCAACTTAGTTATTTCTTAATGTTTCTCCAGCTATGTGGAGTCTTTTGTGGTTCCAAATAAATGTTAGAATTAGTTGTTCTAATGCCAAGAAAAACACCATTGGTATTTCAATAGGAATTACTTTGAATCTGTATACGACTTTAGGTTGTAAGGATATTTTAACAATATTAATCCTTTCAATCCACAAGCGTGGTGTATTCTTCCATTGATTTCCATCCCCTTCAGTTTCTTTCTTCAGTATCTTATAGCTTTCAGAGTACAGGTCTTTCATCGCTTGAGTTAAATTTATTCCTAGGTATTTTATTCTTTTCGATGCAGATGTAACTGGGATTATTTTTTTAATTTCTTCTTTTGATCTTTCATTATTTGTGTATAGAAGTGCAATAGATTTCTGTATACTCGTTTTTTATCTTGTAATTTTACTAAATTTATTTATATTAATAATTTTTTGGTGGAGTCTTCAGGGTTTTCTATATCTATAATATGTCAATTGCACATAGCAACCGTTTTACTTCTTCCTTACTGATTTGGATGCCTTTTATTTCTTTTTCTTATCTGATTGTTATGGATAAGATTTCCCATACTTTCTGAAATAGAAGAAGTGATGGTGGGCATCCTTGTCTTATTCCTAATTATAAAGGAAAATCTTTCAGTTTTTCACCATAGAGTATGACATTAACTGTGGGGATGTCATATGTAGCCTTTATTATGTTGATATACATTCCTTCTATATCCACTCTGTTGAGAGGTTGGTTTTTTTTATCATAAAAGGATGTCAAATTATTTTGAATGCTTTTTCTTCATCTTTTGAGATGATTTTTATCCTTAATTTTGTTGACGTGATAGATCATATTAATTGATTTACAAATATTGAACCATTCTTGCATCTCTGAGATAAATCCCACTTGCCCACAGTGTATTATCCCTTTAATGTATTGTTGAATCCAGTTTGCTGATATTTTATTGAGAATGTTTGCATCTATGTTCATCAAGGATATTGGCCCGTAATTTTCTTTTTTTGTAATGTCTTTGTCTGATTTTGGTATCAGGGTAATGCTAACTTTGTAGAATAAGTTTAAAAGTGTTCTTTCCTCTTCTTGTACATTTTGTCTTGTACATTCCCTGGTAACATATTTAAATCTCAAATCCTGAATTGTAGATTAATTACAAAATTTATAGTTTGAAAGATAATGTATTGCCTTTTCTGACACTATAGTGAGATTGAAGTCGTATGCCCTCGATCAATAGTTTCAGCACCATTAAATGTAAGGTAGGATGTAGCAGATTTCAGAGGGCCAACATTCTCATTGTAATAATAACAAAATAACACACACAAAAAAAGATTTAACATATTAGCATTTGTAGAGCCAATGAAGTTTAAATTAACTTCAAAATCCAGGGTAAGAAAAACACTTTCTACATGAGTTGCCCATAGCCACCTGTTTTCTTCCTTTGGAGCACTTGCCAAGAGGTAAATGCCGCTGGTAAGAGGTCAACAATTGAAGTTGGCTGAAGCAAAGTGAAACTAGCAGAGCTTTTCGTGTCCACACAGATTTGGCAAATTGAAAGATAGAGGAGATCCAACTCAAGGCTAGTTTTTACCATCAATCATTTGCTGTGTTCTAGAATGGCATGGAGTGCTGGGGACACTGGGATAATGGGACAGAAAAGTCAAGTAAAATCTCCCACGGATTTTTGTGACCTGGAAGACAAAATCTCACTGGAAAGAAGGGGTTTGCAAGAATACAACTAATTTCCCCCTGGTTTTGAATTTGCACAGAGCAGGAATTTTAAAAAGTTAGCACCTCAACACCTTCAAAGAGCAAATCTCCCAGAGTAAAGAGATGGAGGCCCAACAAAACCTGAGTCACAAGCCTAGATGAGCCATGGTTGAAAATAATGAGATATAGATGTAAATTGATTTTTATTAAAGCCATGCTCAGCTCAGTTCCTTGGTACAAGAACAAACTCATGGAGGGAAAAAAGGGTAAAATTTTACTTGATCTTGACTTTTAATATGAATACAGACCAGGGTAGTACCTCTTTAGAATTCTTTTGAATTAGGGGGTTTTAAGCAAGAGGTTTTAAAAGTTACCACAGGATAACTCAGTCATTCTGCCTAGTTGAGGAAAAGGGAAACCTTCTGGTGGAAAACATCGTGCAAAGCCTTTTCTGTCCTCTTAAACACAATAGCCAGCCGACAATCAAATATTAATAGACAATTAAAAATGCAAGAAAACGTGACTGATAAGCAAAATAAAAACAAACAGCAAATTGCATGTCCACAAATGATACAGATGTTAGAACTAATAGACAAAGTCTTCAGAATAACTAAGTTTAAAATATTAAATAAAATATAGGAAAGTAATGGCACAATAGATGAAAACATGGAAAAATTCAACAGAAAGAAAAGGATCCTATGCAAAAAATGAAGTGGAAATTTTAGATTAAAAATATAAAATATCTAAAATTAAAAACTAACTGGATATGCTTAACTGTGTTCTGGACATAGCAGAATACAAATTAGTGAGCTTAATAACGAGTCAATATATTATATTCAAACATAAGCACAGAAGGAAAAGAAAGAACAAGAACAGAGCAGAGTGTAAAAAACACATGGAAAATAGTCAAAGGTTTTATATGTGTACTTGGAGTTACAAGAGGAGAGGGAAATTGGGCAAGAAGAAATACTTAATAATAGTTCTGTATTTTTTAAAACTGATCAAGAACATTTAACTGCAGATTCAGGAAGTTTGATAAACACCAAGATAAAAACAAAGAAAACCATCTTGATTAAAGTGTAGAAGACCAAATAAAAAGAAAAGAAAAAAATCTTAAAAAGCAGCTAAAAAATAGAAATACATTACTTACAAACAAGCAACATTTATATTAACAGTTGAATTTCCAAAGAAAATAGGAAGCCAGAAGACAATGAAACAAAATCTTTAATGAACTGGGGTTGGAAATGGGGAAGTAGATTAAAAAAAATTGCCCACCTAAAATACTACTCCAGTAAATAAATCCCTCAAAAATTAGAAGTGAAAGAAAGATGTTTCTAGACTAATAAAAGCTCAGAGAATTTGTCACCAGCAGCTGGGCACTGTAAGACCTTCTAAAAAGAATTATTCAGGGTGCAGAGAAGCTAGTACTGCAGAAAGAAATGGAGAGCAGTAAAAAGTAAATACTAAATCATGTCTGCTGCTATAAAATGTTAATAATTGTCTTGTGGGACTTAGAAAGGGCAGGATGTCCTAAGTGAAGTTAAACTATGGTAAGATGTTACACTGTTTGGGTAAAACTTGAGGAAGGTGTTTTATAATTAGTCAGAAATGCATATTGAAATCTCTAGAGTATCCACTAAGAATGAATACAAGAATATATCATTAAAAGGCTGATCAAGCAGAAAAGCTTAAGAAATACACCTGATTAATAACCCTATCCCAAACCTACTGAACCAGAGCATATAATAGCTGGCCCTAGAACCTGAAATTTTTATCATGTTGCCACCAGTGGTTCCTATGCTCGCAAGGGTGATAGCCATTGGTGCAGAACTTAGATAACACTCAACAAACTCTTTTACAAATTGGTTATAGTTATAATTATTAAGTGTCACACATTATAAAAATACAAATCTATTCAGAGGCCACTGAAGAAACATAAACAACCATAAGCATAAGTAATATCTATAAATAAATACAAAGAAGGATGACAAATTTTCAGCATCTAGTGTACTGTTCCCAAGGGCATATCTACCATAAACAAAGTGAGGCCAATGAATAGAAAAGAGTTTTCTCATTATCCCAGGCTTTCCCTGAACCAAACCATTAATCTTAACAATCACAGACTCCTTTAAGAGGTGAACCACTGCAGTATCAAGAACAGATATGAGATCATCAGCTTTCTCTCTCAACTTTGCATTCTGACAACATCGCTGGGCTCGGAGATTAAGAAGGGTGATTTATTGCTATTTTGATGAGACTCATAGTAACGATCGCTGCTGTTGTTACTGCTGCTGCTGAGGCCCCTGCACCTCCTACTGATATTAACAGTTGTTTAGCAGTTTAGTTTGTAAAGCATGTCGATACATATTTTTTCTGTACAGGAATTCTAGGGAAAAGATAATAATGTTTCATTATTATTATCATACATGTGTTTATATGTGATAAGGAAACTGAGGACCTAAATAAAGAGCCTGTGCATGTGAAGGTATGCCTAATTATTGTCGCGAACATTACCCAATACAGCAACCAAAATTAATATTCTGCCACTGCTATTATAAAACCATTCAGGCAAGCAATTGGCATTCTTGATGTTATTTCCAATTGCTATTCCTCTTCTTCAATATCACAGACCTAAATTCAACTTGTATCCTCCCAAGAATGGAAAACATAGTAAAAGATGAAAGGTAATTTTAGTGAAATAAGTCAAAGAGGTTGTATGCAATAAGTACTTCAGTTATTCATTCAAAAAGCTAGAACTATCTAAAATACATACAGTTTTAGAATAGCATTAGATATGACACTTTATTTTAGAAATACGCTACCAAAAAAGTCAACATTGAATGGTGAGACATATAGAAGTGGTTAGAAGATAATCACTTTTATAGCTGTTTATTTTAATGTCTGTCCTCAACCCCCACCCTCATCCTCTTTTTAAACTTAATTCCTATTTCTAATCCTAGCACAGTATCTGATATATATCAGGTTCTCAAAACATATTTCACATGAATAACACTTGCCTAACCTTACAGAGCTGTCTTAGGACTCTCTCACTGCTGCTTCCCATGTACGTGTCTTATCAGTTTTTTTTTTTTTTTTTTTTTTTTTGAGGACAGGGGCCATGCTTGATGCTATCGCTGATTTTCCAATAGCAAGTGCAACACAAGCAAAATGAATATTATAATGGTTTGAGAGGCTCAAGAGTCTGGTCTTGGCACATTTTCAGCTCCTATTATCATTGGTAATACCAAAGATAAGTGAAAAACATCTTCAAACAAGTTTTCTTTTTTCAAAGAACATATCTAGTAATAATGATCATGATATCAGGCATTCTACCAGGTACAAGACATGGTGTATTATTTTTCATCCTCAAAACATCTTTCTGAAAAGGCAACCAACAGACTGAAAGAAAATGTTTGTAAAACATATGTATGACAAAATACTTGTATCTAGAACATGTAAAAAAAAAGACAACTCTGACACCTGAATAATAAGAAAATAACCCAATTTTTAAATGGGCAAAAGATTTGAACAAACATTTCACCAAAGAAGACATACAGGTGGTATATAAACCATGGAAAAATATACAACATCACTAATTATCAGGGAAATGCAAATTAAAATCACAATGAGATAGCAATACATACCCACTAGAATGGTTAAAATTTAAAAACTGATCATACTAAGTGCTGACAGGGAAATGGAGTGACTGGATATACTGCCAGTGGGAATATAAAATGGTATAACCACTTTCGAAAACACACAATAATTTTTAAATTAAACATATATATAATGACCTGGCCATTCTATTACTAGATATTTACCCATAAAAAAAAATAAAATACAAAGACTTGTCCACAAATGCCCATCATGGTTTTATTTATAATAATTGAAAACTGGAAACAACCAAAATGTCCATATGTCCATTAAAAAATAAATAGATTGTGGTATATTTATATATATGAATATACTCAGTACAACATGAATAAATCTCAGAAAAAATACTGAATAAGAGAAGGTGGGCCAAAAAAAGGTGTATACTGTATACTTCCATTTATATAAAAAATTTAAATGCAAATAACTATAGTGGCAGAAAGCAGATTGTTGGTTGCCCAGGGATAGGTGCAGGAGACGATAAAGGCACAGAGAGGAACACATGATAGAAATTATAGAAAAACAAGAGAAAACTGGGGTGCGGGGACAGAGATGGTGATGAAAAGTAATTTTTGGTTCTGTTTTCTCAAACCCTTCCGCAGACTTAGCATACAGTAGTTAATCAGTGTTGTTGTGTGAATAAATTAATAAATAAGCAAGTATTGGCTTTTTTGTTTGTTTTGGCAGAGCTTGGTTAAGAAGGCAAAGAGAATCATAGGACAGTAACTAAAAGTAAATATATACATTTGTGTGCATTTAAAGGTGGTAAATGTTTCAGTAGGTTTCCAAATATTTCAGTAGGCAGCAGTAAAGAAGATGGAAATTAAGAGAGAGAAAAGGGATAAAAGATGGAATAAAACTTTTTCGGGGTCCCAATTTAGATGCATCCCTATAAAGAATTTGTTTTAGGCAAATGGGGTAATCTGAATACAAATTGGCTATTAGATAATATCGAAACAATCGGTATTAATTTTGTTAGCTATGATATTGGATTGTAGCTATGCAAAAAGATGTCCACTTTTTTTAAGACATAAAAACTGAAATATGAAAAGTAAAAAGACATGATGCCTGAGGTTTACTTATATATGTGGCCAAATCTAGTAATTATTGAATCTGGATAATAGATATAGGAGAGTTCATAATTTTATCTTCTGTATTTTCATACATGTATACATAGTTTTATAAGAAAAAGTTTTAACGATATTATTAGTCTTTCACACAATTTCAACAAAGAAGTAGTAGAAAGAATAATGAACATATGGTTATAAACACAAGGTTTGAGATCAAGATCTAGTACCTTAGAAAATTCACTTGATGTGAATTTCCTCATCAGCACCATAGGGATAAATGATCCCTGGCCCATTTTAAGTCGCCAAGCTTATTTTCAAATGAGATGATGTGTATAAGGGAAATTTGAAATAAAGGTTTTAAAGGTCTACATCACTGCACTAATGACTTAGGTAAAGGCACCACTAGCTACATGATGCCTTTGTGCAGAATAGAAAGGAAGACTTCCTCTGGGTGGATGAATTACAGGGAGGTCCCCTCTGGGCCAACACAGTCCCCACAGTGTAGATGGTGGGAGCAATGGTACCTCTTAGCCATGTAAAGGGCATGGCATGGTGGGTGAAGTACAGCTGGATCTCTACCCACTCACACGCCCACTTTCCCAGGCTTTTCCTCTGCGCTTCTAGGTGTAGTCCAATCTTTTCCTCCTAATGGTGTGGAAGCAGCATATCTGAGTGAGAAAGGGTCTGAGTAGAGGGAAAGAGAGGGGAAGTAGTAAGTACTTTTCTGCCGATGCAACTTTTACTTCTAGAAAGGGTATCCCTGATTTGCAGAACCAATAAAATCTTCTTTTACATTAATTAAGTGAATATTTATTAAACCACCATCATGGGCTGGATATTGAGTAAGGCGGTGGCATTTAATGAGCACTTATTATGTAACAAGGCTTTCGCATACATTATTTTACTTGATGTCCTCATCAACCCATATGTAGGTGATGAAACCTAAACCCAAAGAAGTTAAGCCAGAGCTGGAATTCAAATCTAGTTCTACGTGTCTTCCATTACCCTCGATCTTTTAGATAGATTCTGCTTTTCTAAGTTTTTATTTGGACAATGACTGGCAAACTCGTAAATTCCTTGAGGACCCTGGCTACTTGGGAAGCAGGTGAGGAGCTAGCCAAAAGATAAGAAGGGAAAGAAGAAAGACTCGGCAACACAACCACTACCTCCTTCCTTCATGGCCTGGCCTTGGGCTGCCCAAGCTCTTACCTGCCTGCATGCAGAGCTGCCTTGTTCTTGGAAGGTAAGTGAACTATGTGGGCAAAAAGACTCAAGCCAGACTCCAGTCAGGGTCAGTTTCCTGATCCTCATTCTAAATGATCTTACTCCAAATTACTAAACCAAAGGCCATTATTTCAATATCATAAACCTTATTTCTAATTAAGATGATCTATGCATCTTTCAGAATTACACATTCCAATTAACAGGGAATAGAGTTATGCCTATTGCATACAGGCACACTAAAATTATCATGGACAAAGTAAAAAATTACTTCAATTACATGTAAGTATTGGTCTTTCGTCAGGCTTGTATTGAAATATGGTTTCTTCACATACCACTTAATGGAATTATAGCTTCATTAAATATATTTCATATATTCGTAAAACCACATTCTTCAATATTTTTTAAAAATACCCCCGTTTTTAAATAGCGGCATGTATGTACATCAGTTGCGAGTTCTGCAATCTCTTATATCCCACATTCATGTTATCTGCACCTGAAAAATTCTTCCGACCTTATTACAAAAGATGATTTTATTCTAGGGAGACACATAAGAACTGGCATCAGATTTCCTTTCATATTCCCCCATCATGTAATGATTCAGTTTTTTAAAAAAGCTCTATGCATTCTGTAGAAAGATGATCCCCCCAAAAGATTATAACTATGTCTGGTGATGGATGTTAACTAGACTTATTGTGGGAACCATTTCACTGTACATGCAAATATCAGATCATTATGTTGTACACCTCAAACAAATACATTTTGTATCAATTGTATCTCAATAAAAAAGAAAAAACTGGCAATACCATATACGTTTGCATGACATGGTGCAACTGGAACTCTCATATACTGTAGGTGGGAGTGAAAATTGGTTTAAGCACCATAAAAACTGTTTGATGGTATATTTAATAAAAATAGACAAACTTGTGTTCTATAACCAAGATGGGAAAAAAGAGATCCTGCTATGCCACAATATTAGCTCTCTTCTAGACACACAGACCAAATAAAAACTTAGAAATGCAGTATCTACCTAAAAGTTCAAGGCTAACGGAAGACACGTAGAACTAGATTTGAATTCCAGCTCTGCCACTCAATCTAATGGCTTAACTTCTTTGGGTTTAGGTTTCATCACCTACATATGGGTTGATAAGGACATCAAGTAAAATAATGTATGCAAAACCCATGTCACATAAGTGCTCATTAAATGCCACTGCCTTACTCAATATCCAACCCATGATGGTGGTTTAATAAATATTCATTTAATTAATGTAAAATGAGAGTCCCAAAGAAGGTTTAACTGGTTCTGCAAATCGGGGACATCCTTTCTAGAAGTAGAAGTTGCATTAGCAACAGGCTAAGTTCTAGGCAAAATTTTCAATAAGGCTCTTTCAATAAGCTCCTTCTTTACTCTTCCATGCTGCTCATATCTATCTTGGCACTCTCTTCCTCACATTACAGAGGCTCCAGAAATACTGTCCTTCATCAGTGTGCATTATAATCTCCAAGAAGTCTTAGATTGCCTGGAAAGCAATCTGGTTAAATCGATTCTTTTTTGGCAATGACTGTCTAACACACCCAGAGATATTTGCATTTTAAAAGGAAGCCCAGGGTGTGATCCAAAAAAAAAAAAAAAAAAAAGAAAGAAAAAGAAAGAAAAACTTGGCAGAATTTCAGGCAACACATCAAACAGAAGAAATTTTTGCGTGTGGGAGAGGCATCTAGGGTCAATGCCAGGCTGAGGACCCACACCCTTCGGTTATTACACTGAAGCTGCTCAGGAGCCCTTATTGGCACGACGTTGCCGCTGCTCAGTGTGGTTCCTCTGTTACACTCTGGGGGCCTTTTCTTCCAGATGCCTTCGGCTGCACTTTTTCCTCCCCCAGCACCATCACTCCGAGTCTAGGAAATGTCAGTCAGGAGGACCAAAATTAAAGTTTTATCTCATAGAAAAATGTAAATAACTTCAATAGCTTTTTTCCCCCCAAAGTGGGAATTTGTGATAAAAGAATATTTTTCTTCAGGGAAGAAATGATTGAATTACAAACTGCAAAAGTAATTTAACTTCCAGAAACTGAGAATTGTTTGCATTATGACCATAGATGCTCATTGGAGACTAGGCCCAGAATAGTAAAATCCACAAATAATTCCTGGATTAAATTTTTTGCCATCTTTTCTAACCTATCTTACCTCAAGTATTGTATCAAAGATGCTAATAAGCAAGAAAGCCAACCAGTTTTACAGATACTAGAACACCACACCCCCTCCCAAGTGCATTATTATGGCTCCAACACTGGTGGGGATCTTAATGAAGAAAGAAAAGGCATAAATAGAGAAACGAGGAAATCATAAGGCCTGGAAAATCTACCAACTGAATCATTGCTGAATAAGTAATTATTTACAATTTTTCCCTGAAATAAAATTCTCAACCTTGGCTTTTACAGTGTGAGAGACGGTATTTTCACACCAATACTATAAGAATATCTATTACCATTTATAAAACTACTGCTGTCTTTTACTTCTCTTGTCATGATTTTTTTCTTTTAATTCATAGAGCTCAAAGCAGAAAATAAAAGGATGGAAAAGTTGTCCCAAAAAGTACCAGAAGACCTTTGCTCGGACTTCTTTTTCCTTTAGATGAAATTAGGTGAAATACCAGGGGAAACTAGAACCATTTCTTAAACTCCAGCATGTCTTTTTGAACTATCACACCTAGAAAATAAACATTAACTCCTCTGAAGCACAGCGAGAATTTTCCCTCAAAGCCTCTTCACACCATATCTCAATTAGGGCCTCTTTGATACCCTCTAGGAGAAAAGTGTCCTGGAAGAACAAGAATTGCCAGCAACAAGCACATCTCCGCATCTCCGGAAATGCTGGTGCCAGGTCCCTTAGGTGGCTTGAATGACAAGAATGCCCCACACCCCAGGGAGCTTGATCTCCTAGAAATGGAAATAAACACAGCTGGGTCTCCTCCACATTTGAGATAAGGGAGAGCTCTGAGCCCAAGTTGTCAGCTCTCTAGGGTGGAGCAGCACCTCAGGTGGCCAGGGCCGCCCCAAGACAAAGCAAGCTGAGGCTGGCTCCAAGACCACACCTGCTTGGCGGCTGTTCTCAAAGGGTTTCCACTGGCTGCTATTACCACCCCTGACTTAACAATTGGGTCAAACCTTGCATTCACTCTCACTTCTTTTAACGAAACTCTTTTATTCCTCAGATATCTCCATTCTCTTTCCCTTGCTACATGCCCACCAGTGCCATAGAGAAATACTGAGTAGTTGGGGTGGACACCTAGGAAAACCCTCGGAGAAGGAGTGGCTTCTCACCTTTGTTAACCTCAGGGTTACCTCACTTTTCCCCTTTTTGAACTCTTCCAATAGCTCTTTAAACAGTATCCATAAGAAATACCCTCTACTACCTGTCACGGGTACAGCTTTCCTGTCTGTACCTTGACACATGCGAGCACACTTCAGCAATGGTTATTTGCACATTCTCCAAGTGTTTGCTGATGTTCAAAGAATGAACAGTGCTGTCTGGTCCTCCATGACGTCCTTTGAGTTCCTTTGCATCTCTTCTGGCCTTAAGGGGCACTGAGCTGACATCTGCTACTACAGTACGTGATCTCAGCCATTTGCCTCTGATTGACAGGTCCTCAAATTCTGCACTTATCTCTTCTGATCTCTGCCGATTCTCTGACATCTGAGCACATCCAACTCCCTTTATCAGGGCACACAGTGGCTCTGGGATCTCCTGCAGCCTGTGGTTCCCCACGGCCTCAAGGCATGTTCTCTCTCTCTCTCTCTCTCTCTCTCTCTCAATCTCTCTCTCATTCTTCCTCTGCACCACACTACATTCATTCCACTTTATTGCCCTTTCTTTTTTTGGAGATGATGTCAATTTAAATACGAGATGTCTAGAAGTGTGCAGCCTTCCCCAGGCTATGTTAATGGAAGTGGGCCGCTAATTTCCTGATGTTTCTTCATGCTCACACAGATGTCTCTCTAGCTCACTCTTCACGGAGGTTCAACCCTAAGAGAATAAGATAAAGCAAGGACACTGGTATCTTATTCTCCCCCTTCCTCTCTTCCTCCTTCCTATCTATCCATCTCCTACTCAGATTAGAAGAGTTTTCTTTCATTTCTTGGTCATTTTTGACATGGACTTGCCCCAGATTATTTCCTTCTCCCCAAAGTGTTATTTAAACTCGTCACTTTCCTGGAAATCATACTGACAGAAAGGCTGCAAGAAAACATGATTTCAATTTTGGGGACAGGAGAACAAAAAATATATTCACTTAATATTTTAATATATTACTCCTGCTACATGCTCCCTCTAGTACATCTTTGTGCCCCTCAAAGGACATTTATCTAGGTCTCTTTCTTAGAAAGTGAAAGCTAGACTTATTGTTCTCCATTCATCCTCTACGCCTGTGCTAGTCCATACAGCAGCCACTACTACGTGTGGCTATTGAGCACTTGAAATATGTCTAGTTACATTGAATTAAGATGTGCTGTAAGCATATTAAATTACATACCAGACTCTGAAAACCGAGTAAAGAATGTAATATATTGCATTCATTATGTTTCTATTGCTTATATGTTGAAATAATGGTTTGGATGATTGGAGTAAATGAAATATATTATTAAGATTAAATTCATCACTTCTTTTTACTTTTTAACATGACCATTAGAAAACTTTAAATTACACAAGTTCACGCATCATGTTTCTCTAAACTACTGCCGGCTCCATGAGACTAGGGCAGTTGTTGATTACTGTGCCCCTGGCTGGTCTCCAGGGCATTTGCACCAGGGTGGCTACACCAGCTGTTCACAGATGTGGTCAGTTTGGGTCAGTGCCCTCCCATGACAGGTGGTTAAATATTTTTCATGATGGTATGGCCATTGGCTAACACAGTGCTGGCACACAGCATTGGTTGTCTGACTAAATGAAAATTATTTGGATGATTTCTTCAGTTTCTAAAATTACCATGCAACTCTGACATAACAGATGATTATATAAATCTGTCACACTAACCAGATTTCCATTCCCTGCCCTGTTATTGAGAAGACAAGCTAGAGCAAGTGTCACATTATTGTCAAAGCACAAACAAGAAAAAAGCCTCCTGTCCCGTCTCTCGTGTGGGAGACTTAATTTTCGCTTTTAAATGTAGTATCAGCTGAGCGACAAAAGCACAAGCCTTGTGAGTGTTTCTGACTCTGTTCCCATCCTGGGCTACATGCAGCGACAGGGCCAGCTTCACACAGAGCTAGGCAGTAGCTGTTTTCATGGCATGAATAGAAAAGTCTAGAAGAAACTTCTACCCCTAAAATGTCTCCCCTTTTTTTCTTTCCCCAGAAAGCTCTTCCCTGCTGAGTCCATGTTATGGGTCGAATCTTGTGCTGCCAAATTCATATGTCGAAGCTCTAACCTCTAGCACCTCAGAATGTGACTTGTTTGGAAACAGAGTTGTTGCAGATACAATTCATTAAGACAAAGTCATAGTGGAATAGAATGCGCCCATAACCAAACGTAAAAAAGAGAAATTAGGACACAGACATGCACACAAGGAGAACAAGATGTGAAGATCAGGGTGATGCTTCTACAAGCCACAGAATGCCAAAGACGGCCAGCAAACCACCAGAAGCTGTAAGGGAAGCCTGGAGCAGACTCTCCCTCACAGCCCTGAGAAGAAACCAAGCCTGTTGACAGCTTCATCTCAGGCTTCTACCTCCAGAACTGTGAGCCAATAAATTTCCATGGTTTAAGCTATTTGGTCTGTGGTACTTTGTTACAGCAGCCCTAGAAAATTAGTACATTCCTTCCAAGCAAATTAGATTCCCAGTTCTTCCTTCTCATATCACTCGCATCATAGCATTTCTTAAATTGGTAAGATTTTTTTCCTGTGCATGTTGGTATAATGTCCATGTCCCATTTTTCTCCAAGCTTAATGAGACACCAAGTGTCTGTTTTGTCCACCGCTGTACATCCAACATCTAGAAATGAAGAGTTGCTTCATAAACACATTTTAATGAATACATAGACTGCCCTACCATTGGAACCAGAAATGCAACTGGGACAGGACCACACACATCACTCCTCAGCAAGAAAAGTCAGGAAGCAGAGGACGTGTACTAACAGGTTGGCTCAGCAGCTCCTTAATCAGAGTAAATGGTGATATTTACCCGTGTCATATTCAGCACAGGCTAGTACATCAGATTAGTCGGATGGTATCAGGCTGGGATTAGGAGGCTGAGATAAATTCTCAAAATAGAGCCCTCTGCCTCTGGAGGCTAAAGGCCTCACTGTGCATGCATTTTTGGAGAGGCCAGAGAGGATGTTCCCCTAGGTAGCAGCAACAAATAAGCAAAGGGCACCAAGCCCTTGGCTGTAGAAGGGGAGCCAACTAAAGGGAGATAAGTGGAAATTATCACAGTAACTGCCATTTACTGGATCTGGACTAAGTGTCATGCAAAATGCTTGACTTACATCATTTTATCAAATGTCCACCACAAACTCGCCTTTTAGTATAATCATTCCCATTTTACATGAGAAACCTGTGGTTTAGAGAGTTTAAATAATTTGCTCAAGGTCACATAGTTAGTGAGTGAGAAGCCAGAATTTAAGGCTGCTCTGATACTTTCCTGGCTTCATGGTCTTGCACGCAGCTGGCCTGGATGACTTTCCTGCTGTGATCACTAAAAGCTGAAAAACTCATGTGCTTTGCGAAGCACTATTTATCAATGTTGGTTTGCTGTCTTTCTTTACCTACTAGACGGCAAAACCTTAGGACAGCTGGACTGTGTCTCATTTACATTTGAATCCCCACACTCAATTACGTTTGCATTTCTACTGCCTAACACAGACCTAGCACACTAGAAGCTCAAAAATGTTTACAACATGAATAAATTAAAGAAGCACTTGTTGATCATCTAAATCAGCAGTCTCCAATCTTTTTGGCCCCAGGGACTGGTGCTCCCATGAGAATCTAATACCCGATGATCTGAGGTGGAGCTGAGGCACTGATGCTAGCGCTGGGAGCGGCTGCAAACGCAGATGAAGCTTTGCTCAATGGCCCGCTGCTCACCTCCTACTGTGCGGCCTGGTCTCTAACAGGCCACAGACCAGTAGCAGTCAGTGGCCCCAGGGGACCCCTGATCTGTATGTACTTTGAAAGAAATTAGTCAACTGTTGAAAACCATCTTTGGTATAAAATCATTGAGAAAAGAACACTTACAAAGTACTGGCCTGGAGTTAAGTATTTCTCTTTTCCATTTTTCAATTGTGGAGTATTGCACTATAGTGTTTTGTTTTGTTTTGTTTTTGTAAATAAAAAGCATTCAATGCTACCCTCTAGAAAGTTCACATCCTTTGTTGCCAAGCTGACCTTCTCAAGATATATACTTTTGAAGCTCTCTTCCAGCTTCTTATGCTCAATTACTCGTTGAATTCCCTTTTGCACACGTGTTCCAATTTTGCTTGGAGTTGTTTTTGCTAAATTAGGAACTTTTAATTTTAGTAAAATCTCCAAGGTAATCAAAGAATGGATATTTTCAAATTAGATCACTCTGAAAGGTAGCTAATTTTAGACTACCTGATGATAGATAGAGGGATAACTCCTTCTCTCTCCTAATAAGGAAGCCAGAAGTCAACTGGTAGAAGCAGGATACACTATTTCCATTCTCTAACCAAAGCCATGTGAAAGTGTTCCTTGGCAAATATTCTTTTGTTTCTTTTGCTTGTCCTTATCCTAAGCAGACAAAGGAGGACCGCCAAATATCAACTCAAAGAATATTATGCAAAATGCTAAACATAGAATAAAGAATACCAGGGAGTATTTTAAAAATTAGTTTCTAATAGAGTCTGTAGTGTCTTCATAGTTCTAGAAAACAGCATTGCTGCCATATTGGTTTACAGCAAAAGCAATCATTCTAGGTTCAAAAGCCCCCACAACAGAGATAGTAAAGCCTTTCACCTGGAGACCATCCCATTTAATGTGTCTTCCACTGAACCACACAAACTCAGAAAATGAGAAGACACATGGAAAAAGAAGTTAGCAGCTGAGCGGCAAGTATTTCTGTCCAATCTTTACAAATGACACTGAAGTTAAATATTGCAATGAAAAAGCTCACATGTGGCTCAAATCCTGACTAGTAACCCACACCGCTCATAGACTCTACAATGGGAGGCCTCAAGGAGTAAAACTTAGATCGTAATTTGATATTTATGATGTTCTATCGCCATCTCCTGGAAGTAAAGACCAAGAACACAAAAGAGAGTGCTAGAATTTCAGGCTTCGGTGAAGATAATTTTCTTATATTCTCAAGAAAGGTAAAGACCACTGAAAATACATACTTGCATCACGTTCCAGATGAATTAACATAATGTTCAGCAACCAAGAATGCTAAAAGGCAAATGTTCAGAACTTCGGCGTCAGTTATTTGAGAGCAAGAGATAACATCAAACCTTTGAGTAATGAGGCTCTACAGTTGCTGGGCCCCAGAGAAGATCTGCATTCTCATTAGTAGGGAGACATGAGATCCCGTTTTGCGAGAGTCAGAAGTACTGCAGGAGCACACAGATACTAAAAAAATCACTTCTACACTCGGCTCTGAAAGTAATCATCCTTGTCTTTGCTTTTCCAGTCTCAGAATTCAGCAAAAGACTTCTAAGGATTTTAAAACATTGTTAATTAGACTAAAAATTTTTCCAGATTAATTCTTATTTCCCAGGCTGGATTGAGTTCAAATTATTTACATATATGGCATAAACGCAACCAAATGAATCAGAATGTTTGACTTTCTCTACACAAGATCCCATCAGTCTTCATTTCTCAAGGTTTGGTTTATATACCAACAAAGGATCGTAGTATAACACTTTAAAATATTATCTTAAAACACACTTAAATTTTGATCATCCTATCTTTTCCATCAATACCCTTGTTCAAAAATATCATAAAACTAGAGTAGAAAGTATTTTAGTTCAACCACTTCACGGTCCCAAATCACAAGTTATATTTACAGAGTGGGAGGAAAACTCCCAAGTCGATTCCCACCAATTACCATGTTTGGCCCCCATCCTGCCCCATCATCCTTCCTCGTGGGGAGTTTTGTAGCTTATACTACTCACCAATGTCCTGGAGTAGCCAGGGGCAGCTGCTTCCTTTCCGAATACCCATTATGCTTATTATAAAACACAGAGCAATAGAACACAGGGTTAGGATTTTAGAGCTGGAAGCAAGCTTTCTTTTCTACCTGATACAAGTGATTGGCTGGTGATACCCAATGACCTATTTTGGAACACAATATTGAATATGTCAGGCTCTTTTTTTCCCCTACGTCAGCTTTTATTGAAGACCTATCCTGTACAAAGCACTATGAGGAACATGTAAGAGGTATAACTTCTATTCCCAAAATGCCAGCTACATCTGAATTTGGCTTCCCAAACTATCTAAAAACTGAAAAGAAAAACATGATGGTCCAATAGAAAAGAAGCCTCACCCTTCCTTATGTTCTGCCTCTTGACAACTAACAAGTAACATGATATTTAGTAGGGTTACTTGAAAGAGTCAGTTACCACATGGGAACTCTTTCCCAAGCTGATGGTCAGGAGGAGAAATAAACTTTGTTACTGCCAAACTTTTTGAGGCAGAAACTGCCCACACAACAACATCAGCAACAAAATCGTAGCATCGTAACCTCCCATTGAACCAACATTTGGGGTCAGAAGTTCAATGTTCATAAATATACAGAAAGCGAAATGCTTCACTGGTCCACAACCAAATTCTTGAGATCTTTTTAAGTCCATCCTTTTCTCCCCTTTATTCCTCTTCCTCCCTCACTGTGGAATCTTTGTTGCTTTGATGTGTGAGCAGTTTGGGGCACCTTCCTGTTTATCTTCCAGCTATTTTTCCAGTCGAATACTTGCATTGTTTGTGTTCAATGATAAATCTATATAACTCAGATACTTGATTAAGATATACAAGGTGTTGAAATGATCAATTCAGCAATTATCTTTCAACTTCCTGCAGACTTTCATCAAAATGAGACAGCCATGCTCTAACCCGTCAGTAAGACTACACCAAAGTAAGCTCAGAGGCTGACTACCTGATACAATTCATTTCAAGTTTCAAAAATATATCTAAATTGGCACTGGTCCCCTCCCTGTAGATTTCACCAGTCTCTATGGTTTTAGGCAGTTTCTCACCTCCCACTCTCCCACCACAGACTCAATCTCCAGCGCAGAGAACTACTTGGAAGTTTCCCTAAATGTGCCGGGTTTCCTCAAGTCCCCATGGTTCACATAAGCTCTTGTTTCTACTTCAAATGCCTTCCCTTTGACCTACTTGCCCTTTACATTTGAGCCCGGGAGTTGCTTTCTCTTGTCTCCTCCCGGCAGTCTGGAGTCCCTCACCTCTGTGCTCATACAGACCCTATTCCTACCACCATCACATGTTAGTAGAATTGCTTTCCCCTCCCACATGCTATAGGTACATTCTGGGAAGTGATTAAGAGTTTGGTTCTGTATCCCAGCACTCAGGGTTGAGTCAAACACGTAACCAGCAGTCTGAAAGTGTTTGCCAGATAGAAGGCCATTCCTGATGGTTGAGATGTTAAAGAAGGGGGCGCTTTCCGGTGGCACACAGCACTACACACACCCAGAGCAATGACTTCCTGGCCAGTTCAGACCAGCAAAAAGACACGACCATTTACTCTCCTCCCTCTACCTCTTGTTACCTATCTGGTGTTCTAGACAGCCACATTTCCCCATCAGCCTAAGTTTTAGACCCATCAAGAATATCACTCAGTCATAAGAAAAGATGAAATACTGCCATTTGTGACAACATGGATGGATCCTGAGATTATCATACTAAGCAAAATAAGTCAGACAGAAACAGCTGAGAATCATGTGATTTCACTTCTATGTGGGATATAAACTGAAAGCAAGAAACAAACATGGGGAAAAGAAAGAAAGAAAGAAAGAAAGAAAGAAAGAAAGAAAGAAAGAAAGAAAGAAAGAAAGAAAGAAAGAAAGAAAGAAAGAAAGAAACTAACTAACTCATGGACACAGATAACAGTTTAGTGTCTACCAGAGGGAAGGTGGGAGAAGGGGGTAGGCAAGGGTAAAGGGCGTCAAATATATGGTGACAGAAGGAAATTTAACTTTGGGTGGTGACCACACAATGCAATATACATATGACATATTATTGAATTGTACACTTGAAGCGTAAATGATTTTATTAACAAATGTCACCCTAATAAAGTTAATTAAAAAATAAAACATTGAAAAAAAAAGAATAAACCTATAATTGAAGCAGGTCACAACTTCTCAGCTTTCCTAGGCCTCCCTGAAGAACTCTCTCTGAAGTCCAGCAATGACGAGGCCACCTGTCCTTGTGTGACCGGTCTCCTCGAATATGGAGTCACGTAGCACTATGCCAGGCATGCAGTTAACATTCAGGTATTCTATGAATTTGAATTTTTTAGAAGTGGCCTCAGCATGGACATCAGAATTTGCCCTCTTTTCCCAACTCAACTCACTAAAATCCTAAGTTTCATTATTTGTGTCTCCTAAAATCATCTTCATTATAAAGGGAGTTCTGTTTCCAGGATAGAAATTAATCACTTCATATTTTAAATATTTCACTGATTCCATAAAGCCACCATTACTATGTCCAGGAGAAAATGATATTCAGGCACATCCTTTAACTCTGAAAGACCATGTGACAGAGGGAAACTCCATCTCCAAATAATGTGTTTTTGTATCAGTGTCAGAAAAAACACGGAGCTGGTTAGAATAAGGGCTTGATATACAGTTTCGAATATGACTTACAATCTCAGCATTCTATATTATGAAGTACCAGCTTACTTCATTTATCAATTTTGATCATCTACAGAGACTTGAGATATATAAAGACCAGAATGTGTACCTTTATTATATTTCAAAATGTCAATTTCTGTCTATTCATTGCTAACACTTTGTCCAAAAATCTCTTTCAGGAAAGCCTTCTCTGTTAAGTCTCCAAGTAATTATTTTACTTTATAAGATCTTAATCCTACACTTCACCATATTATAATAATAAAGAAATATTTTAATATCCAACTATATATTTTTTCATTTCCTCTCTTCCTCACCACCATTCTCAGGCCCACATGCCACTACTCAAGTAGTAGCTACAATTCTCTATATGTACTGACTGCCTTCAGTCACATAAAGCTTGGCTTTCAATTACAAAAGCCAGGAAACTGAGCAAGAGTGGCTTTTTATTTTGTTTTTTGTTAGGAAGGGAGTTGACTTTTTGTCTTGTGATTTTAGTTCTAGAAATCTGGTCCTTAGCTATTATAAGCAAATCCTGGTGGACCTAAAGCACAGACTTTACACAATAAACCCTACAGTTTAATGATATGAGTTGCTACTTTTCTCCCACAAATAAAATAAAAGTTTGGCTAGAGAGCATAAAAGGGAGAATCAGAGAGGCTATGACCAGCACAAGAAAGCTGGATGGTCCTTGAGAAAAGACCCGGCCCTCCCAGCTGTAGACTGAGTCCTGGGAGCAAGGCAGCAGCAAGACAGTAAAAACATCCATAGAAATCCCAGGAAAGCCTGGGGAGATCCCAGAGCAGAAGTAACAGTGCCCAGCTTCTCAGAGTATTGTTCATAATAGTACGAATCTCATAGAGAAGCCACATTTATCTGAAAGCAATTGATAGAGAAGATGAACAGGCTGTTAGGCCCAGTAAATCCAGCCAAGTCCTACTCTGTATTCCTATGCTTTTTGAGAAGTGTGCAGATTATCTCAGAACCAGTCAGCAGCTCCTGAGAACCTCCAGGGAATGCAGAGTGCAGGGAGCAGTCATGACAACCTGACGACTTAGCAGAACCACAATTAACCCAAGGGAAGTAATGGCTGTAAGCGCTGAAGCTCAAGGGTCAGGTAGAGAGCCACACCTCCGCAGGGAATGGTCAAGCCACAGAACTACTATAGAAAAGTGGAATAAACTGAGTTCCTTATAAACAACAGAAATTTTTTGGTCTCAGTTCTGAAAGCTGGGAAGTCCAATATCAAGGCACCAGCGGATTTGGTGCCTGATAAGGCACTAATTCTTCTGGCTGTATCCTCACATGAAAGAATTAGTGAGAGAGTTTTCTGGGGTCTCTTACATAAGTACACTAATGCCATGCAGGAGGGCTCCATCCTCACCTAATCACCTCCCCAAAAGCTCCTAGTACCATCACACTGGAATTGGATTTCAACATATGAATTTTGTGAAGATACAAACATTCAGTCCATAGCAAGTCCCTAGGAACTTGGGCTACCTGAGCTACCTCTGAGGAAAAGGGTAGAGAATTCTGAAAGAGACAGAGACTTAAACCAGAACAGACTAAGTTATCTTGAATTAGAAAGACTGAGTTTGTCATTACCCAGTAGAAATGGAAGCTTGTGGTTTGCATTAATTTTAATTTTAATGAAATAAATGTATTCTTGTTCAAGAATATTTTTCTACTTTTCTAAATCCTTACTCCATAAAAATGAAAATCTAATGCATTAACATCATTTATTCATTCAACCAAAAATTGAATGGCTATTCTAAAGAGTGTGCTAAAAGCTTGAAATACAAAGATAAATAAGCTGTCTTTAAGAAATTTATAGTTTAGTACAGGAAATCCTATAGTTACATGTGATAAGTACTATTATAAAGGTATATGTATTTGTTTCCTGAGGGTACTGTGATAAGTTACCACAAAGTTGGCGCTTAAAATAACAGAAATTTATTCTCTCACAGTTCTGGGGGCCAGAAATATGAAATCAAAACTGTGGTAAAACAGCATTTACTAAACAAATAAGTCCATCGAATACTCATATGTAATCACATATAAGATATAAATCAGTCCAAAATAATTTTTCTTAGCCTGCCAATCAAAACAGAGTGATTTTTTTCATATTTTATGTAAGTATACAAAG
Source organism: Rousettus aegyptiacus (assembly GCF_014176215.1). Lineage (NCBI taxonomy): Eukaryota > Metazoa > Chordata > Mammalia > Chiroptera > Pteropodidae > Rousettus > Rousettus aegyptiacus. The sequence continues at coordinate 118,463,378 of NW_023416295.1, forward strand.
TAAAAATAACTGAACTAGAAATTGGTGGGGAAGCTAGTATTGAACAAAACAGTATTTCAGCATAGCACTGTTCTCTCTTTGCTGCCCGATATCAATTGGATTTTTCAAATGCTAAATTCTTTAAGTAAATTACTTTCTAAATCAACCTAAGCAAAATTCAGTGGTATTAGACTTTTTTATATAAATGAAGTCTCTACATTTGGTTGCATTTTATTAAAAAGCACTGGAATCTTTAATCAAGGCATTCAACAAATGGGAGACCAAAAAAACTTCAGCTTGTAAAAAGTTTTAGGGATTAAGGTTATTGAACACAACGTTTATAAACAAAGAAACAATGAAATTGATCACTATGAAAGCCAGGAGGTGAACAAATGTAACAATAAAAGTTTAAATGATATTCAGGATTTAATTTTGAAATTCTGGAATTGCACTTTGGAATAGCTTAGCTTGGGAAAAGTCTTTTGATGGAGCTCCTGTTTTAATTAGATAAATAAGGCATTCTGTTTCGGAAAAGCATGGATAGAATTGAGAAGACTACAATTTGCAATATCTAAATTTATCAAAATGTTTCAAATAAACATAAATAAAGACAACCTTTTTGACAAGTATTTTCTTATAAGGAAAAATATTCTGATTGAAGAAAAATATCTAGGCTAAAATTCTAAAATTTTTTCTCATCTTAATATATAAAAAGATAGAATTGAGAATATTCTCATTTAGCAGAATGTGCTCTGAGCTTATTAAGTCTCTCAGTGCTCAAAGAGAATATATTCTCATTAAAAATGGGGTCAATTAATGTCGAAATTTTCCTATATATATATATATATATATATCATAGAATCCAATTTTTAATATTCTGAGAAGTTTTATAAAAATTTTAGTACACATTGAAAAAATGCATTTACTCAGAGAAAATATTTACTCAGAGAAAAAGAGAGGAGGCGAAACACAGAATCGCAGATAGAGGACAGGTCCAATTAAGAGACTAATTAAAATACCATAACGTGGTTCAAGAATAATTATTATGCTTGTGTTATTTTTTAACATTAAAATAACCAATATATCTGCTTTAATATTTTTAAAGAGACTTTTTAAAACAATTTTTAGTGAAATAGTATTATATGTCCAACAATAACATAAAACCAATTAGCTGTTGAATAAGTAAACATCACATGATTTTAATTCCTTTTAACAACTCTTCTTAATCTCAGAAATAACTTAGTTGGCAATTTATATTCTCATAAGTGCACATTGTGCAGGAACATGTGAGTGTGGAAGGGAGGTCTTTCAGGTCCTGATTATGTCCTAATGGTCCAGAGGATGCAACAGGGTGTTAGAGGAGGGAGTGGGGGAAGCCAGACGCACAAGGTGTCAGGCCCAACCCCACTTCATCTGGAGACCCTAGCTTCCATCTGTTTTGCCCATTGGATTTCCACGTAAGCTCTCATTTGAAGACATGGTCCTCTCTCTAAAAATAAGCTTAAAAACACTGCTGTGGGCAATGGAGTGTCAGGGATGGTTTTTAAGCAGGGAAGTAACATGATCAAGTTTGCATTTTTAAGTCACTTTGACAAGAAGAGGGAGGATGGACACTTGTGAAAAGTAAACACTGGGATATGTGGGTTAGCACATGCATAGAGGACTTCACTGCACTCAGATTTAATGTCGTGCTCTTGGCTTTTGCAAAAAAAAAACAAAAAAAAATATGTTTCCAAAAACCTTGTGTGAGGACCTGCACATTGAATCATGATTAGAATTTCATGAAAAAAAAAAAAGTTCTGTTTCTTTAGACAACCTAATTTGATTTCAATTACAAATCAACAAAAACTACATTAAATAATGTGTTTCTTTTTTTGATCTAGTTGCTCATAGCTAAATTAAATGTTTGACTGTAGCAACTAATTTATTCTAGCTACTTGCAATATAAAATTTTCCTTTACTTTGTTTCTTCGTTTTGTTTTGACTGTTTTCTAAATTATCAGTTTGAATATATTTTGGAAAGACTGAATCTAAGTCATAAATAATAATGTAATGATTGCTAACATTTGATAGGGCTTACATGTGCCAGACAATATTCTAGACTCTTCATATATATTAACTCATTTAATCCTCACTAAAACTAAATATGAACCACTCCCTGACTTTGGGATTAGCGAATTTACTTATAAAACACTGATGACATCAAATGACGTGTTTCTCTTTATCACCAATATAAACTTAACTAAACATTTCTGTGCTTAAAACCTATCAAAGAATGAACATAGTCCATTTCAAATTAATTAATTAACTAATTAATTAATTAATTGATAACTGTAATGAATGAACTAAAGATTGAATCACTAGAAGTCACCTTTCCGATCCTCAACTCCGTCATATATAAAATAAGTATAAACGGGGATGGGGAGCATGGCATAAGGAATGCAGTTAGCATTAATACTTTGGCTTGGTGGAGGATCAGGGGAGGGAGGCAGCAATTGGGGGGATCGTTTCATGAGCTATATAGATATCAAACTGATGTACTGTATACTTGAAACTAATTTAAAATGTTTTTTTAATTAAAAAACTATTCAACAAAAAAAAATGATACATAACAAGGTTGTAGGGAGTTCTAATGAGAAAATTAATATAAAATCATACTGAAATTTTTAATGTGGTGAACAAATGTTGCTATTCTGGAAAAGAGACGATGGGGAGTTCTTTGTTGCTATCTTACACCTCTCATGAATTCCATCGTCAAGTCACTCTTCACAATAATTCCAGAATTCGATCACTTCTCAGCACCCGGACACCATTGTCGCTCACCAGGACCATTGCCAGTCTCCTAATGGGTATTCTGCTTCACACGTTTTTCCTCCTCCATATAGCAGGCAGAGTGATTCTTTTAAAATACAGTGCAGATCACACCCCTCCTAGGTTTAAAACTCTGACTAGGCAGAATATCACCCCTCAAATATGTCAAATATGTCGTAATCCCTAGAGCCTGTGAAGAAGTTCCCTTCCATGACAAAAGGGTCTTTGCAGATGTGATTAAGTTAAGGATCTTGAGATGCGGGGAGGTTATCCTTGGCTTTCCAGCATCATCATAAGAGTCCTCATAAGAGGAAGGCAGGAGTGTCAGAGCCAGAGGAGATGTGACAACGGAAGGAGAGGTGTGAGTGGAGCCATTGCTGAAAAGGAGCAATGAGCCGAAGAATGCAGGCAGCCTCTAGAAGGTGAAAAGTCAGGGGATGGATTCTCCCCTGAAGTCCCACGAAGGAAAGCAGCACTGCCATCACTTTGATTACAGCCCCATGCTACAGATCGAATAGGGTCTACCCCAAAATATGTTGGAGTCCTAACCCTCCGGTTACCTCAGACTGCGACCTTATTTGGAGAGAGTTTTTATGGAAGTAATTAAGTTAAAATGGGATCATCAGGGTGGGTCTTGTTCCAATATGACTGTATGTGTATGCAAAAAGAGAGAAATTTGGTTGCAGACACACATACAGGGATAACATGAGGTGAAGATGAAGACAGAGATCAGGGTGATGCTTCTACAAACAAAGGAGTCCCGATATTGCCGCCGAACCACCAGAAGCTAGATGAGAGGCATCGAGCTGATTCTTCCTCACAGCCCCCAGAAGGAACCAACCCTGCCGACATCTTGTGCTCCAACGTTTAGCCTCCAGAAATGGGAGACAATAAATTTCTGTTGTTTAAGCCATCCAGCTCTGGTGCTTCATTACAGCAGCCCTCGTACATCCCCAGAAGACCCATTTTGGATGTCTGACCTCCAGATCTATAAGATAATTAACTTGTATTGCTCTAAGCCACTAGGTTTGTGGTTATTTGTTACAGCAGCAATAGGACACTATTATACTCTCCCAACACATCCCATCGGAAACCTTAAAATCTAAAATTCTCACTGCCGCCTGACATTTTCCAACCTGACACTTTCTCTTTGACTTAATCGCCTACTATTCTTCCCCCTCCCTCTATCCCAGCCCCCCTGACCTCCTTGCAGTTCTTTGAATACCCTTCCTCACTCACCCCAGAGCCTTTACATTTGCGGCTTCCTCTGAGTGAAATGTTCTTCCTCCTCGAATGCTCCCTGCCTTCCTTCAACTCCCTATTTGTGTGCCACCTTATTCAGAAAGGCCTTCCCTGAACACCCTATAGAAAACGGCACTCTCTATCTCCTTTCTCGGCTTTATTTTTCTTAGCACATACCACCATTCAATATTAGATACACTTGTTACTTTGCGATCAGCATCCCTCCTCGTCTCCATTAGAACATAAATGCCTTGAGAACAGAGACTTGTTTGATTCATTCCTGTGCCTCTACAACCTACAGCAGCACCAGGTGCATAGGGAGCACTCAATACATCTTTATTGACTGCAGCTGTATGCTGTCTCTGAAGTTCTTTCCACTTCAACTATTTTCAGTATCTTTGTCTTTGAGCATATAAAGAATGAAATCATAAGCCCAGGGTCATAAAGCCAATATACTCACCCATGTGACTCTCATCAAAATAAATTGGGAGGAGACGAGCTCACCAGGGAGGCAGCAGCACAAATTCACTGCAGAACTGTGAAATCTTTCAAAGCAGGTAGTGAAGATCACAACAAGGCAGACCACCTGGGACCAGAGAAACCAGTCAAGATGTAATGCCAGCGCTGGACTTATAATTAATCACAAAAGGCTTGCTGGGTAATTGAGCCTGGGTTTAGAATGAGATATTGAAATCTTGTTAATGCATTAAAATATTTTCATGCAGTAGTAAAAGGGGATATGCGTTAGTTGTTTGTAAGGAACTCGAAATTAATCATAGTTTTCAAAACTCTCCCATTTCTAACTTTAAATTTTAATAGGATGTGACGGTGGTTGAAAACATAGACAGCCTCACAATAAAAGTCCTAATGTGAGTCGACAGGCTGGAGTATGCAGCTTGAAATGAAACTGCTTCTCAATCTCATACTCACAATTTTTTGCTTCAACTTGGAAGTCACGCTCCATATCTGAATATGAGTGAAATTATGAGGGCTTTTCATCTTTGTTTTCACCATAAAATCGCTATCCTTTGTTTATTCTCATCGCTATGCCCATAGGCTTGAGACTTACAAAGCCAAACATAAGCAAAGAAAGGAATGGACTGTCCATTTTTAAATGCGCTGAAACAAAGTGTCTTCACCCACTTTTCCCTGCTGGGCAAATGTCAGTCCAGTAAATAGCATAGAATAGAGTCATCTCGTATCCGGGGAGATGCTTCTAGACCGCTCAAATCCCAAATCCGTAATTGCCATTGTGAGGAGAGGAATTCGTACGGCCGTCCTAGATACTCTCAAGGAAGTAGGAGGGCCTAATCTGGTCAGAATCCTCGATAATCAATTAGACACGTCTACTAATGTGTTTTAAATGGCCATTCGCCCTATGCCAGTCGTTAGCTCCTGTTCATTCTCTGCAGCAGGAGTCATTCCTGAGCCAGAGCTGCCTCACTCTTCCCCATCACATGCCCAGACCTGCTGGTCACCAATAAAATGTTCTATAACAGGAAGCCAAACGAAGGTAGTAAAAAATTCCGAACTTTGGATGTAGGCCCAAGGGGGGCAAAGAAGCCTCATTTAAACCTCAGATGGAAGCCAAGCGCTCCCTCCATGAGTACCATGTGGTGCTGGCCTAGTCTTTGGTCTCTCCAACCATAAAGTGACCTCTTTGTTCCCCATCTGCTCTTGGTCTTTATGTCTATCTCCCTCAGGCTTTGCTGGATCCCTTTTGCCAAATACTATTAAACTCTTCTTTTTACTTCGCTACACCATATAATTTCCCCCTACAGTGTAAAAGAAAACATATAATCTCTGAAACGGTCCCTTGGGTTTCTTAATGGGCATTGGAGCACACAGTGCCATTGGCTGAGAATCACCTGGCCATTAGCTGGGCTCCCTCACCAGTTAACCCACTCTCCCAAATTTAAAGGATATGAAACTACATTACAGCAAAATTACATGAGCCTGCAGGCTGCCTGTGAGCAGTCAGAACTGTCTGAGTGAAATGTAGAAATGCTAAGGCTTCTCTGTTTTATTTTCAGTAATGTGACATGCTGTAGATTCCTGTAGGCCGTGTTACATAGTCATTAAATACACAGGCTGAGGAGTTAGACAGCCTGGGGTAAAATTCTAAGTCTATCGCTCAGGAGATATGTGACCTTGAGCAAATTCCTCAGGGCTCTGTTTCTGCAACTCTAAAAAGGGAATAATAATACTTACCTGATAGAGTTTTTGTGAGAATTAAATAAAAGGCATTCTGCACAACGCTTGCCACACAGTGTGCACTCAGTGAACGTTAAAAGAGATTGATATTGTTGTTGTTATTATTTCACTGTTAAATGAATTAGTCTCAGCAAATATAGAAATGATAAAGACATAATTAATAACGATGTTTAAATTATTACCATACTTTAGAAATGCATGTAAAAGCAAAGCAATCTTATAATTTTACAACCGGCCAATCATCACTGTGTGACCCCCTAACCCCAGTGTCACATCCTAAAGTCTCAGAGAGAAAAAGGAATATCAGTTGACCTCACTGCAAACCTGTATATTAGTTTTCTATTTCCACATAAAGAACTACGAAATGTTAAGTGGCTTAAAACAACACATATTATTATGTCACAGTTTCCATAGGTTAAGTGTCCAGATACAAGTAAGCTGGGTACTCTCCTCAGGGCCTCACAAAGCTGAAATGTCAGTCATGGCCACAGTCTCATCTGAGACCTGGGCCTCTTCCAAGCTCGTTAGCTGTTGGTGGAATCATTTTCTTGCGATCGTAGGACTGAGTCCTCATTTTCCCTGATGACTGTTGGCTGGGAACTGCTCTCAGTTACTGCAGGCCACCCTAAGGTATCCTCCTCCAGAAACAGTTCACATAAATGTTTGCTTCTTAAATCCCGCAGCAGGGCCTCTCTGCTGCTTGGAAGCTCTCTGATCTCTAGATATACTTTTAAAGGGCTCACCTGATTAGGTCAGGTCTATCCAGGATGATCTCCCTTTTGATTAACTCAAAGTCAACTGATTAGGAAACTTAATTACATCTGCAAAAAACCCCTTCGCCTCGGTCATAGACAACTACAGCATCCATCATATTCACGGCTCTTGCCCAAAGTCAAGGGAAGGGAATTACACAAGGTGCATACCCAAGAGACATGAATCTTGGGCACCATCTTAGAATTTTGCAACCACAATCTGAAATCAAATATTACAACTATAAAATATAACTCACAGATTTTTCTTTTTTCTTGTTTACACTGATCCCTGGGCACTGTCACACAGGTGCTAATTCTGCAGGTCTGGAGTGGGGCCCTGGAATCTGCATTTTCACTGACACTCCAGGAGCATAGCTCTAAGTGCAGGAAAAAATAAAGAGCTGGCTAAGAGACAATAAAAACATAATTTCTTCCTAACATGAGTTTTCTGTTAATAACTGAAATATACATCTTTCCCAGATTTAAATAATTCTATTTAAAAATTTTTAAAAATTGGGGAAATCAGATTTTCAAGTGCCTATAGTGCCACTATTCTCATACAGAAGTTTATTTTTCTCCTCTATTCTGGCATTTTCTTTGGTTTGTTCTCATTGTTCATTTTTAGTAGTCGGCACTTTTCATTTTCATAGATCTTGCATTGTTGGATCAGTTATAAAAATGGCCACATAAATGGCTCTTATAATGAGATGCAGACTTATGCCACGGGGCATACAGTCATTTCTTTCCCCGCCCTCCTCTCCCCATTTCTTTATTTCTTAAAGTTAAAAAAGCTAGACATTTATACAATCCATAAAGTGGTCCCCTCAATTCCTCTAGCACCCATCTGGCACTACATCAAACCATTACAACAATAATGACTACATTCCTTATGCTGTACTCCTTTTTCTTTTTTATTGACAGCTCTGCTACCATTTGACAAACTTGAACACTTATTTATTCCTGAAACTCACTTCTCTGTGGCTTCAATGACACCACTCTTTGCAAGGAATTTCAAAGGTTTGCCTTTGAAATCTCTGGCCACTATATCTTCTTCTACCAACTGTGGAACGTTGGGGTTTCCAAAGGTTTTATACCCAAACCAGTTAATACTTTTCTCAGGTGTCTCTATTGTAACCTAGCAACTCCAAATAATAACTCCAAGGTGACCTCTAATGTTTTCTCTCCTAATCTCCACATTCCTGACTGTGTGTCCCATAAACACATCAAGTATGATGTGTGTTTACTTGCAAAACCTGTTCTTCCCCCTTGCATTTTCTTCCAAGACACTAGTATCCATCTACTCACTTGTGCTAGAAACCTGAGAATCAACCTCTCAAATAATTCTTACCCATTTCCCTATAGAGCACTAAGTCCCATAAAGTCCATCTCCTAAATCATTCTTACATGTGTCCTCCCATCTCCAGCCCTACTAACACAATTCTGATTCAGACCCGTGTCATTTTTTTTAGACTTTTTTTTTTTTTTAAATAGTTTTAAGTTCCCAGCAAAAGTGAAAGGAAGATATGGAGTTCCCCATATGCTCCCTACCCTTGCATGTGCATAGCCTATTAAGGTCTTTGGCCAATTTTTAAAACTGAACTGTTTAATTTCCCCAGGTACAGAATTGTAGTGTGGTGGTTCTTTTTCTCTAAACACTTTAAATATTTTACTCCACTCTCTTCTTGCTTGCATGGTTTCTATTCTGAGAAATTCTTACTTCCTCTATAGGTATGGTACTTTTTCCTCTGGCTTTCTTCAAAATCTTTTTTGTTCTTTTGTAAAAATTTAAAATTTTTTTTTTAGTTTGAAAATAACATACCTAGGTAGTTTTTGTTTTTGTTTGGGGCTTTTGTTTTTGTTTTGGCATTTATCCTAATTTGTGTTATGGGAGCTTCCTGGAGCCGTGGTTTGGTGTCTGACGTTAATTTGGGGGAAATTCCCAGTCATTATTGCTTCAAATATTTCTTCTGTTTCTTTCTTTCTTTTCCTTGTGGTATTCCCACATGGGAATGCATATGTTATGCCTTTTGTGGTTGTCCCACAGTCCTTGGCTATTTTGCTCTGTTATTTTCGGCCTTTGCTTCCTTTGTTTTTCAGTTTTGGAGGTTTCTATTGAGATATCCTCAGTTTTAGAGATTCTTCCTCAGCTCTGTCCTGTCTACTAACGAGCCCATTATTCAGTGTTTTTGATCTCTGGCATTTCTTTTTTGGTTCTTTCTTAAGATTTCCATCTCTCTGCTTACTTCGTCCATCTTTTTTTGCATACTTTATCCATTAAAGCTCCTAGAATATAAAAGCTATTTTAAATTTCCTGTTTGATAATTCCAGCATCTCTGTCTTGTTTGGTCCTGATGCTTGCCCTGTCTCTTCAAATTGTGTTTCTTTTGCCTTTTGATATACCTTGTGAATTCTTCTTAAAGGCTGGACATGATGGACCAGATAAACTGAACTGTTGTAAGTTGGTGGGTTGAGGAGAAGTAGTTCTCTATAGTCCTACAACGGGTCTCAGTCTTTTAGTGGGCCTATGACTCTGGACCATGAACTTCACAAGCGTTTCTGTTTTTCCTCCCCCTCAGGTGGGACGGGATGGCTAGATTGGGCTGAAGTTGGGTGTTTCCCTTCCACCAGGTCAGTTAGGCTGTGATAACACCAGCAGGCTGGGTGCTGGTTAACTTGTGTCTGCTGAGGGCAGAGACCTCATCAAGAAGAACAGAGCTCTCTGGAGTATTTCCAAATGGTTACTTTCTCCAGCTTACTGGAAGCATGATGAGATTTTTTTCTCCCACATTTACTGTGAGAACCTGGTCAAACTCTTGGAGGTAAATATCCCCACACCGTGGGGGCCCCCTTTATGACTGGGTCCTCCTGAAGTTTCAACTGGCAGAGCCTCCAGCAATTCGTTGATTACAGCTCAGGCTTTTCTCCCCCAGCTGTGATTTACCTTTGTTTCCACTCAAGTAAGTGGTGACTCCCAGTGTTTGCCTGACTCTCTCTAACCTTAGGAGTAGGGGTTTGCCCTGTCTCCTCCCCTTCCTATAGTTCCCAGAAGAGCTGTTGGTTCTTCAATCTGTTTAGCTTTTTTACTTCAGGCCTTTGTCAGTTTTCATCTGGTCTATTAAAATTGATCCCTCTCTCCCATTTTGTCTTTTTCCTATCTATTTTCCACATTCTCCAATTTAGCTCTCTGTTTTGTTCCTCCATGCCCCTGTGTATGCTACTTTTGTTTTCCATTACTTCCATTTTTCCACCTGACAAAATCTTACTGTATGAATTAAGATTCTAGTGGTTATAAGTGAGAGAAAAGATAGCTCGAGCTGGCTTAAGTGTATAAAGGGAATTGACTGGCTCATGGAGCTGAATTTCCAGGGTAAGCTGGCTTCAGGAATAACTGCATTCATGGATCAAAATTTGTCATTGGGACTCTGTTTTTCTCCATCTCTCTTCTTACTCCTGCTCTTTGACATTGGTTGATTTAATTCTCACTGTCATTGCAGTGGAAAGTGGCTGTGATAATTCCAACCTCATATTCTTGAGGTTCACGTCCAGGTAGGATGAGAAAATACAGACATACCTTGGAGATATTATAAGCTCACTCAGGCCACTGCAATGAAACAAATATTTCAATAAAGCGAGTCATAAATCATTTTGCTGATGGGGGGTCTGGCCTTTAATTTATAAAAAAAAAAAAAAAAAAGCAACATCTGTGTAGTGCAATAAAACGGGTATAACTATATCTCTTTCCAGGCTTCTAAGCAGCTTTGATTGACTAAAGTCATATGGCCACCCTTGACCCAATTGCTGTGCCCAGAGAAATGGAAAATATTTATTGGCTTAGATCTGTGTTACACACTGTTTGTCATCATGAGCCTATCCCATTGCTCCACCAGTCCACGAGGACTCAGAACAGCAGAGGGATAAATTCCCTGATGAAAACCAGGGACCGTTACTCTAAAGTAGAGTAAACAGATGCTAGATGACTAACACAGAATCATCCCCTGTATTAACTTTTTTAAGACTCAGCTTAAGCATTCCACTAGACTCAGCTCTTTGAGGGCAGGGACTATATCTTTTTCATCTTTGTACCTTAATGTCTTAAACATATTAAGCACTCAACAAGCATGTACTGGATCAATAACATGCCTACAGGAAAACAGCAGAGGTAGCAACGAACTGCTAAGGGAAATTGGGGAAACTTTCAGAGAGGTGGTAACACTCTGGATAGGTCTGGCCAATGAGCGTGGGGGCACCAGGAGTAAGGAAAACAGCAAGAATGGCATCCAAAAGAAGTAATAACCTATGAAAATGCACTGGCCAGCAGGTCATGTTTAAACCTAAATCATCTAGATAAGGAGAGGTGGGAGATAAAATGGCAAGAAATGGAATAGATTGAGGGAAGTTTGTAAAGGACAAAAAAAAAAAAAACAGTGAAAACCTAACGATTTGTATTTATCACTAGGCCATGCGGAATCACTGCAAGATTTTAAATGCAGGATTAATATAATCAAGTATTTTACTTTAGAAAGACAGCATTGATTTCTTCTTCCAAACTATCCTCCCCACTGCTGAGAGTCAAGAAACCAATTAGGATACTGTTACCTAATTAGATCGGAGAAATCAAGAGAAGTATTTTTAGGAAGTTAAGTTAGGAACTGATAGTGACCATGTTCATTTGGAGATCAAGAAATGAGAGGATATAGGAGGTTTTCAGATTGTCTGACCAAGTAGATGGCAATGCCAGGAACAAAGATAAGGAACAGAGAAAAAGGAAGGCATTCTGAAACATGCCTCTTCTTCCTTCTTTGCTTTGCTGTTCTGTGCTGTGTTTTGCTTTGCTGCTTCAATCCAAAAATTGTTTAACCCCTACTATGTGCAACACAGTTAGGCAAGATCTCCCCAGATTGCTAACTATCTAGGCAAGGTGATGAGGACAAAGATAGGGTGATGTTTCCAGAAACCTGTAAAAAAGTGTTTTGGCGTAAATTCGCCTGCACAGAGTTATCATTTTTCCCAGGAGAGCACGATGAGAAAAAGGGAGTTTGAGAAATTTAGCCGTAAGACCAAGTTGATGCAATGGGGAAGGTGATGGGGCAAGCAGTAGGGACGAGTTCTAATCTAATTCTGCCTCGGCTGATAATAAGTGTGGTTTTTTTTTCCCAGCTCTGAGAAATAATTGACACATCACTGTATAAATGTAAAGAGTACAACATGATGGTTATATTCACATATATTGTGATATATTAAAAAATATTGCTAAGACAAGTGTCAAAAGAGTTTCTGCATATATTTTCTTCTAGGAGGATTGTAATCTTACATTTAAGTCCTTAATCCACTTTGAGTTTATTTTTTTATGTAGCATAAGAAAGTGGTCTAGTTTCATATTTTGCATGTATCTGTCCAGTTTTCCCAATACCATTTGTTGAAGAGACTATCTTTTCCCATTGTGTAATTATTGCCTCCTTTGTCATGTATTAATTAACTATATAAGCGTAGGTTTATTTCTGAGGTCTTTATTCTGTCCCATTGGTCTATTTGTCTATTTTAATGCCATTACCACCCTTTTTTAATTACTGTAATTTTATAGTATAACTTGAAATCAGGAAATGTGATGATTCCTGCTTTGTTCTTCTTTCTCAGGATTTCTTTGGCTACTCAGGGTCTTTTGTGCTACCATATAGGTTTCAGGAATATTTTTTTATTTCTGTAAAACATGCCATTGGAATCTTGATAGGGATTGCATTGAATACATAGCTTTTGATACATGAGGGGTGCAGATATCTTTGACATTATTGACATTTTAACAGTATTAATTCTGATGGTCCATGAACACTCGATAACTTTCCATTTATCTGTTTCTACTTTGATTTCTTTCATCAATGTCTTGTAGTTTTCAGAGTAGAGATCTTTTATCTCCTTCAGTAAATTTATTCTTAAGTATTTTATTGTTTTTAATACTACTATAAATAGGATTAATATCTTTATTTCTTAGAAAATTTGTTGTTAGTGTATGTAAATACTACTGATTTTTGCATATTGATTTTACATGCTACAACTTTACTGAATTAGTTTATCAGTTATAATGGTTTCTTGGTTGAATCTTTAGGAATCTCTGTATATAAGATCATGTAATCTGCAAACAGAAACAATTTTATTACTTCTTGTCCAATTCTGATGTTTTTATTTCTCTTTCTTGCCTGATTACTCTAGCTAGAACTTACAGTACTATGTCGAATAGGAGCGATGAGAGTGGGCATCATTGTCTTCTTTTTTATCTTAGAGAAAAAAGCTTTCAATTTTTCACCATTGAGTATGATGTTAGCTGTGGACTTGTCACTTGTGGCCTTTATTATGTTGAAATATGTTCCTTCTATGCCTAATTTGTTAATGTGTTTTTACATGAATGGATGCCAAATTTTTGTCAGATGGTTTTTCTGTCTATTGAGATGATCATAATGATTCTTTGATTGATTTCTATATGTTGAACGATCCTTGAGACCAGGCTAAGTCCCACTTGCTCATAGTCATAGTGAATGATCTTTTTAAAGTGTTGCTGAATTCAATATGATAGTATTTTGTTGAGACTTTTGCATTTATATTTATTAGGGATATTAGACTGCTGTTTTCTTTTCTAGTAGTGTCCTTATCTGGTTTTGGTATCAGAATAATGCTGCCCTCATAAGATGAATGTATTCCTCCTTCTTTGATTTTTTTGGAAAAGTTTGGGAAGGATTGGTATCCAGCGTTCATAGACTGTCAGAATTAATATTGTTAAAATGTCAATACTGTCAAAGATATCTGCACTCTCATGTATCAATAATTCATCCCTAAATGTTTGGTAGAATTCACCAGTGAAACCCATCTGGTCCTGAGCTTTTCCTCAGTGGGAGATTTTTGGTTACTGATTCAATCTCCTTACTAGGAATTGATCTATTTAAATTTTCTATTTCTTCCTGATTCTGTCTTCATACGTTGTACATTTCTAAAAATTTTTCCATTTCTTTTAGGTTGTTGGTTTGTTAAAATGTAATAACTGCCTTTCATTTTTGATAGAGTATTGTGTTTCAGGATTCTCATCTGACAGGGTACTCTGGGTACTATATTGATAAGGGGGGGAAGAATTTTAAAGCTCTTTTAGTAAAAAAAATAATTTCCTATATGGAGTCAGTCACAAGAGGACAGGACTCATTACAGGAGTGTCCCAGAAAGTATCCAAGGACTGATGTGAGAATATATTTTCCAAGTCCTGGAAATGATGAGAAAAACTTGAGTGGTTCTGCCCAGGGTCTTGCTTCCAGGATGAAGGGACACTAAGCAGAGAGGTGTGGGGTGATCTGTCCTCATGGGGAATTAGGTGAACATCCAGCTGTAACTACTCAGATTTCTCAGAGAAGATGAAGAAAGATCTGGAGAGAAGGCATACCTGCCACTTAAAAATCCAAAAAAAGCCCAAAGTGACAGCTTACTTCTCGACATTCTCCTAACAGGAGCTAATCCACAGTCACACCTGGATTAAAAGAGGCTTCAAAATGGACTCATGGCTGGGCAGTGTCAATTTCATGCTGTGAAACGAGGAGCACAAGTGTTTGGTCCCTGCTACAAGATTAGCACTGGTCCTCTTAAAAAAAACTTCCAAGATTTAAAGAGGAAGTATAAACTTTTCTAGAAACAATGAAAGTGATTCAGTAGGTAAAATATATAAACCTTACACATATGCAAAAAAATATTAATAAAAAATAAGTACCTTTTTTTTGTAGTGTAGCAATACAATCTTTATTCTTTGTATGAAATAAAGACAAGTATTAGAATTTGATATATGGATCATAAAACTGAAGATTTAATCTTTGTGTGTGAGTTGTACTCTCTAGAAGCCAAATTTAGCAGCATTTTTGACCTATAGTTGGTATCGTTTTACTGTTGCTGGTGGTATAAACCATTAAACTATTTCAATCCAGCAATTTTACTACTGGAAGTTTATCCTAACAGGAAGCCCAAAACACATACATTATAACTATAACTAGATAGGTAGATGACAGATTTTTTTATTTATACAAGAGGAAATTGAAACTATATACTTAACTGAAAATAAAAGAATTAATGAGTAAACAGTTGTACATACATTCCATGAAATATAAAATTAAATTATAGGTTTTAATGAATTAAAAAATGATTAATATCTACTGGTAAATGTAAAAAGCATAGTTTAAAATAGCATACACTGCTTATTGATAATCATGTAAGAAAAATTTATGCATAGAAAATTCTAAAAAGTTCACAATAACTATTTTAGGTATAAAATTATAATTATTTTTCTTGTTTGTATTTTTTAAATTGTAATGACATGACTATGTTTAGAATAAAAACATTGTATACATCATTTATATGCTTCTGACTACTGAAAATGCTTCTGATGTTTTGTCATAATATTTAATTTGATAATGTAATCAAATGAAAACAAGAACTTTTATGGCAACTTCAAAAGTTGATATTAAGAAATTTCAAATACTATTTAAATTTTTTAATGAAACAAGTAACATAGGATATCACCCTCTTTCACAAAGTTTTATTTCAGTTAGTTTTTTTAGCCCTATATTTCTTGGAATATAAGCAACACTGTAAATCATTTTTTCCTGTAATTATTTGAAAGCCTAATGTTAAATATACATTTCACTATTCTTTTCTTGAAGAAAAAATTAATCTCAATAAGTAAAATAACTTTAAAAAGTCTATTACGTATTCCGAAAGAGATTTCATAATTTTCTAGGTTTGGAAACATGCCAATATCGAATAATTATCATGTTCTAGAATTCCCTTATCTAGAAAATATTTTATTTTGACTTTTAAATGTTACATATTAAGTAATATTACTTTTTTCATTACTATGTAAAACAAATTAATTCTAAGAGTTTAATACCTTATTGGATGGCATAAACTATTTCTGATGTTTATTTCTAGAGAAAATTCCTTTCTGTCCCCATTAATTGCTTCAGTTCCTGCACAATTAATTAGAATTGTTCAATTGTTTGTTCTCATAGTCCCACACCTACGGCTATTATTTCAGTTACCAAAATAAAATGCTGACAAGTTCATTTTTATAGTTATTTACATCTACTGAGGGGTTCAGAAATGTTATAGCCAATACTCAGCATCATATATTCATTATTCTTTTCTATCCAGGGTATCAAGCTACAGAGACAAAATTATCAAGAGAAAACTCAGAGAAAAAAATAATTTAATTTCCACCTCCCCCCTCCACCACCGAAGATAGGTAATAACACTCAACTAAGTCCAAAACATTAAGAAATTTAATCCAAAATATATATATATCAGTAGTCTTTTTTTTGTCTTTATTGAAGTATAATAGACAATTAGTTGCTTGTATTTACATTGTACAATTCAACGAGGTTTTTTGTTATCACTAGTCTTTTAACCATATTTTGACTCTTGTAGTTAGAAGGATTAAGTAAAGAGCAAATCAGAGAAAGAAGACACTATGGGAACCAGGTGGGGTGGGCACAGCCTAGTTTGTCTAGGAAGGGAAGAGAAGGGAAGGCACAGAGGTAGTCTCAGAGGAAAAGAGCCACAATGACAAACCCAGCCATTTTGACACATCTGAATCAAAGAAGCCCTATCGAAAACATATTAATCTCTGGGTTTTCATGTTTTATTATAAAAAATAATATATACAAAACAGACATAACTGACCTTTACTGTATGTATTAACCAACCTTGGTTTGGGAAACTTTTATTTTCCTTAAGTTTTATATTTGGATTTTTTTTACAGTATGCGTTATTACCATCATAAAAATATTTTATATGTATTGTATATGTATATATATTATATAATATGTAAAGTATACACACACATATTTTTTTAAGTCTGTTAAAACTGAGTTAGCCTCTAAGGATATCCCAATCCAATCTCTCAAAACACCATAGTAAAGGAGTTTTTTATCTTCAAGATAAGATAAGTTTATAGCTTAGAGAAACAAGATATCTGTTAGAAATCTAAGGATTGCCTGTGCCATCAAGACTTGAGAATAAGGGATCATGTTCTGCTCCAGATGTCTAGCCCAACTTCTCACCCTCAGGGTGTAGGAAGTCAACAACATTATCATCGACTCCTGGGTTCTAAAGTCCATCCTCATGATTTTCAAATTGAAAATAGAATGTTTCCTTAAGCAGCGACTGACTAGTAAAAATGTATGTTAATGACTTTAAAAGAGAAATAAGGTAACTCGCAAAAAATAAAAATCAAGATGAAAATGTGAAGGCAATTTGACTAGAACAGTAGATGACAGTGCAGTAACCCCCTGGTTATACAGCTGGTCCTGATGAGGCAGGACAGACAGTGTGAGCACTCTGCGGCCTGTGAGTACAGTAAGGAAAGAGTTTAACTAGTAGCAGGAAAACTGCAGGGACCATCTGACCCACGTGATTCTGATTCACACCCTGAGGATGGTAGGTGATGATGCAGTAAGACTGACTCTCTTGTACTTATAATATGGACATTTTAATGTGGTCAGAACAAACCAAAAAGGAAAGAAAAGAACATCTCGTCTACAAATTACTTAACAATTAAAATATACGTATAAATTTAAACTAAAAAAAAAAGGTCACCCATTTCTCTCACTTCCCGCCCCACCAAAGGCACCTATAAATCTGTTCTCCGTATCTATGTGCTTGAGTTTTTTAATTTCATATTACTAAAGATAATACAATATTTGTCTTTCTCTGACTTCTTAGACTTAGCATGATGCCCTTGAGGTCCATCCGTGGTGGCGCAAATGGCAAGATTTCACTCATTTTTTTTCATTCTTATCCCCTTACCCTCTCCCCTCCCTTTTGGCAACCATCATCTCATTCTCTGTATCTATGGGTCTGTTTCTGTTTTGCTTTGTTTATTCATTGATTTTGTTTTTGTTAGGTTCTACATATAAGTGAAACCATATGGTATTTGTCTTTCTCTGACTGACTTATTTCACTTAGCATAACACTCTTTAGGGCCATCCATGTTGTCACAAATGGCAAGATTTCCTTTTTTTTTTTTTTTTTTTTATGGCTGAGTAATACTCCGTTGTGTATATGTGCCACCTCTTCTTTATCCATTTACTTATTGATGGACATCTAGGTTGCTTTCATATTTTGGTTATTACTAGTAATGCTGCATTGAACATTGGAGTGTGTATATCTTTTTGAACTAGTGTTTTTGTTTTCTTCAGATAAATACTCAAAAATAGAATTGCTGGATCACATGGCATCTCTATTTTAATTTTTTGAGGAATCCTCCATACTGTTTTCCATAGTAGCTGCACTAATTTACAATCCCACCAACAGTGCATGATGGTTCTCTTTGGTCCACATCCTCACAAGCACTTGCTATTTGTTGATTTATTGATGATAGCCATTCTGACAAGTTTGAAGTGATATCTCATTGAGTTTTTAATGCTTATTTCCCTGATGATTAGTGATGTTGAGCATCTTTTCATGTATCTGTTGGTCAGTCTGTATGTCCTCCTGGGAGAAATGTCTATTCAGGTCCTTTACTCATTTTTTAATTGGATTGTTCTTTTTTTGGTGTTAGGTTATATGAGTTCTTTATATAATTTGAATACTAACTCCTTATTGGATATATCATTTGCAAATATCTTCTCCCATTCAGTAGGTTGTCTTTTCACTTTTTGATGGTTCTTTGCTATGCAAAAACGTATTAGTTTGATGCAGTGTCATTTGTTTATTTTTTATTTTGTTGCTTTTCTTTTTGGTGTTTGGTTCAAAAATTTATTGGCAAGACACATGTCAAGGAGCTTCACCTATATTTTATTAGAAGAGTTCTATGGCTTCATGTCTATGTTTAAGTCTTTAATCCATTTTGAGTTAATTTTTATGTATGGTGTAAGATAATGGTTCAGATTTATTCTTTTGCATATGGCTGTCCAATTTTTCCAATACTATTTTTTGAAGAGACTGTCCTTTCCCCATTGTATATTCTTGGTTCCACTGTCATAAATTAATTGACTACGTATGCATGGGTTTATTTCCGTGCACTCTATTCTATTCCATTGATCCACATATCTTTTTATGCCAGTACTATACTGTTTTAATTATTATAGTCTTGTAATATTGTTTGAAATCAAGGAGCATGATCCCTCCAGCTTTGTTCCTCCTCAAGATGACCTTGGTTATTCCAGATCTTTATGGTTCCATACAATTATTAGGATTGTCTATTTCTGTGAAAAAATGCCATTGAGACTTTGATAGGAATTACATTTAATCTGTAGATTGCTTTGAGTAGTAGGGACATTTCAACAATATTAATTCTTCCTATCCCAAAAATACTTTTTAATTTATGTCTTCTTCCATTTCTTTTATTAATGTCTTATAATTTTCAATTCATAGGTCTTTCACATCCTTGGTTAAATGTATTCCTTGGTACTTTATATTCTTTTGATGTAAATAGCATTGTATTCTCAATTTCTTTCTAATAGTTCATTACTAGTGTATAAAAATGCAACAGTTTTTTGCCTATTGATTTTTATTCTGCAAATTAACTGCATTCATTTATTAGTTCTTACTCTTTTTGATGGAGTCTTTAGGGTTCTCTCTATATAGTATTATGTCATCTGCAAATAGTGACAGTTTTACTTCTTCCTTCACAATTTGAAAGCTTTTTATTTCTTGCCTAACTGCTCTGGCTAGGATTGCCAATACTACATTGAATAAAAGTGGTGAGGATGAGCATCCTTGTCTTGTTCCTGATCTAAGAGGAAAAGCTTTCAACTTTCAATGTCAATATGATGTTAGCTGTGGGCTTGTCATATATGGTCTTATTATGTTGAGATACGTCACCTCTATATTAACTTTGTTGATTTTTTTAAATCATAAATGGATTCTAAATTTTATCAAATGCTTTTTCTGCATCTATGGAGATCATATGATTTTATCATTGGTTTTCTTGATATGATGAATCACCATAATTGTTTTGCAGATATCAAACCACCCCTTTATCCCTGGTAAAAATCCCATTTGATTATGGTGTATAAAATTTTAATGTATTGTTGAAATTGACTTTTCTTGTTTCTTGATGTAGGTATTTATTGTCATGAACTTTCCTCTTAAAACTGCTTTAGCTATATCCATAAATTTTGGTGTATTTCAATTTTCCTTCATCTCAAGGTATTTTTTATTTCTCTTTTGGTTTCTTTGTTGACCCATTGGTTGTTTGGTAGCATGTTGTTTAATCTTCACATATTTGTAAATTTTCTGGTTTTCTTTGTGTAATTTAGTTTCTAGTTTCATACCATTGTTGTTTGAAAAAATGTTTGATGTTATTTCAATTTTCTTAAATTTATTAAGACATGTCACATGGCCTAACATATGATCAATCTTGGAAAATGTTCCATGTGCATTTGGGAAAAACGTATCTTCTTATTGACTTTGGATGGACTGTTCTGTAAATAACTGTTTATTTCACCTAGTCTAAATTGACATTTAAATTCAATGCTTTTTAATGATTTTCTGTTTAGATGATCTATCTATTGCTGTAAGCTGGGTAGTAAAGTCTTTTACTATTATTGTATTGCTGTCTATTTTCCCCTTTAGATATGTTAATATTTTATTTACTTAGGTGTTTCTATGTTGAGCGCATATACATGTACAAATGTTATTATCTTCTTGGTGTGACCCCTTTATCATTATGTAATGCCCTTCTTTGCATCTTATTACAGTCTTTGTTTTAAAGGCACTTCCCATGATGTACATACAGCTAGTATAGCTTTCTTTTGGTTTTCCTTTTCAGGGAACATCTTTTTCCATCTCTTCACTTTCAGTCTATGTGTGTTCTAACATCTAAAGTGAATTGCTTGTAGGCAGCAGATAGATTGATCTTGGTTTTTATTTTTGTCCTATCTATCTAATCATTCGCTGTTTTGATTGGAGAATTTAGTCCATTTAAAGTAATTATCGATACGTATTTTTATTGCCATTTTGGTGTGTTCCAGCTATTTATAGTTCCTCTCCATCTTTCCTTCTTCTCTTGCTCTCTTCTTTTGTGGCTTGATGACTTTCGTTAATGGTATACTTATATTCATTTGTCTTTATCTTTTATCTTTCAGCACTTGGAATGTATTTTATCACTTCCTTCTCGCCTACACAATTTCTATTGAAAATATCTACTCTTAGTTTTAGGGAAATGCTCTTCTAAGTAACAAACTGTTTTTCTCTTGCTACTTTTAAGATTCTCTCCTTTAACTTTTGTCATTTATATATAATGTATCTTAGTGCTCATTGGGTTCATCTTATTTGGAACTCTCTAGGCTCCCTGGATCTGGATGTCATTCAACCTTGCCCTAGCTCTTGGTCATCTTTCAAACTTCTGTGATTATTCAAGCATCTATTTTATTTTTAAGCAATCTCCATTTTCGAGAGTGTGCCAAGACCTGTTTGTGTCCCAAATGTGGGAACAGGGGAAGCACATAGATTCAGGTTGATATTAAGCTAGATTCTCAGGCAGCAGCTTTTAAAGTAGGCAAGTATATATGGTCCTGCAGGCCCAAATATAAGCCCTCCTGGCCACAGGACCAGGAAAATGGAGGTGTCCCTTGGGTGATACTTGTATAAATCAGGGCTCCAGGTATGTGTGAGCTCCTGTCTGGGAGATACCAGCAACCTGTGGTGAGGCAGAAAGAGAGAGCAAAGGTGGACTCCTCCAGTCTACGTTCCCTGAGAAGCAGCTTTGTAGGCCTCCAGACGTGTGCCAGCTTGAAGCCTGCTCCTGAGGCTGACGCACCAGCACAAGTGAGTAGGCCTCTTCCAGAAGAAGACTAGGGGTGTTTCTCAGTCTACTGTCTATGCAGTCCTAGAGTAGCCTGCCTAGAACTGTCTCTACCATTGTTACAGTACCTTGGGAACCAGGAACACAACTCCCCTGCCCCCACCACCAGAGACAGGTGTTCCAGGAGTGTCCCTTGAGCAGCAGCTATAAAAATCAGGGATCCAGATACAAAAGCTGGGGTATAAGACACATGTAAGAACTCCTTTTCAAGAGATACTTGTGCTCTGATGCATGGCAGAAGGAAAGCGCAAAGGTAGGACTTGCCTTCTGAGGTCTCTGGAAAGGTTGGCTGTCAGCTTTTAGATGAATGGTGTTTAATTAGAAGCCTGACCCTCAAGACTGCAAATATGATCATCTTATAGGCTTTTTTCACAAGAAGACTGAGCTCCTACTCTTGTCGTGTCCTGGGGGTGGTAGCTGTTTAAGAACTCTTTCTCCATTGGATGCCATCCTGTTGGACCCACGAGCGTAGGCCCCACTGGGGCTACACTCTTGACAAAAGCTGACAAAAGCTGTAAAAATCAGGGTGTCAGGCAAGGGTATATGCTCCTTTCTGGGAGATACCAGTGAGCTGGAGTGAAGCAGAGAAAGAGCTCAAAGATTGGTCCACTGACCTCCATGATCCTCTACACATGTGCCAGACCAGAAGCCTGCTTCTCAGGCCAAAGCTCCTGGACAAGCAAGTAGGCCTCTTATTCACAAGGACTGGGGATGTTTCAGTTTGGTCTGTGCAGTGCCCTGGGGGCAATAGTCTCCCAAGAACTGTCTCTCCGATTATTTCTGACCCTTTTGGGACACAGGAATACAAGCACCCCGGCCTCCAGAACCTGGTGATAACGAGGTGTCCCCTGGGCTGAAACTGCAAAAACCAGAGCAGTGCGGAGTATGGCAGAGGAGAGTGCAAAGATAGCATCCACCAAGAAAAAAGAAAAAAGGATGGCCCCCAGCAGTTTTAGCAAAGTAGAGGGACAGTGTGAAAGTGGCACCTACCAGAGCCTCCAACCCCATAGAAATTTAACATACCCTGTGCCTCCAGCCAATGCATTAAGGTTACCAACCAAATCTCTTTCACATAAAGCCTGGGTGTTTTTCAAAGGCCGCTTCTGTGCTGGGCCCTGGAGGGAGTGATTGTGCATGCGAGCCCTTTAAGAGGGGTTTCTAGGTTTGCTACAGTCCTTTGAGTCTTGTGAATACAAGCCCCACTGGTCTTCAAAGCCAGATATTTTGGGGGCTCACCTCTCAGGTGCAGGTTTTAAAGTTGGGGTACCTGATGTAGGGATGTACCCTTCACTCCTCAGGGAGAAGTTTCTCTTGATTGCAGGTCGCTGTACCAGGGTGAGGTTTAGGCCCAGATGATGTCTCAGCTTCTCTGGTCCACCTTGATTGTGGCCCTTTTCTCCTTTGCTGATGTAAAGAAGCTGTTCAGCTAGTTTTCAGGTATTTTTCAGAGGAAAATGTTCCATATGTAGCTGTAGATTCAGTGTGTCTGTGGGAGAAGGCAAGTTCAGAATCTTCTGAGGTCACCATCTGGGACTGCCCTTCTTTGTCTCTTCTCTAAGCCATATCGGTCATTATCTTTCCTTGCCTTGTTTCATTTTTTTGAAAACCCCCAAGACAATGCTATATAGTAATGTTGACATTTTAGCACCTGACTTTAAATCAAATTGTTTTTATGTTTCACCATTTAGGATATTATTTATTGGTTTCTGAAAACTAGTCTCTATAGTTACACTGTTTTAGTTTACTAATACAACAGTTTATGCTGAGCCATCCTAGCATTCTCAAAATATGAGGTAGAGATTTCACTCAAAGTTGGCATAGCCACTATGGAAAACAGTATGGAGGTTCCTCAAAAAACTAAGAATTGATCTACCATATGATCCAACAATCCTTCTACCGGGTATTTACCTCAAAGACTTGAAAACCCACATCTGAAAAGATATTTGCACACTGTTCATAGCGGTATTATTCACAGTGACCAGGATGTGGAAGCAACCGAAGTATCCTATGATAGATGATTGGCTATAGAAGCTGTGGTACATATATACAATGGAATATTACTCAGCCATAAAAAGAGATAAAATACTGTCATTTGTGACAACCTGGATGGACCTCGAGATAATCAATTTAAGTGAAAAAAGCTAGACAGGAAAAGTTGAAAATCACAGATACCACTTATATGTGGGATATAATATAGACTATGTAGACAATATGTGGACAAAATAGACTAGTGGTTATGAGAAGGTAGGAGATGGGGGAGGGGGGAGATAGATGGGGTAGAGGAGTCAAATATGTGGTGATAGAAAGAAATCTAACTATAGGAGGTGAACACACAGTGTAAATATATATGTGCCTTACTGTTAAAGTGTACAGCTGAAACTTATTGGATTTTGTTAACCAATATCACCATAAAAAATAAATTGATTTTTTAAAAAAGATTTCACTCAAAGTACATTTTATATCATCCCTCTCACTCCTCTTAAAGAAAGCCTAATCAGCAATTGGAGCAGCATAAGAAAAATCTGAGTGGACTATTAAGCTCCTATAGTCAGTTGTTTATGAATAAATAGGTGAATAAATATAAAAATAAGTATGGTACATAGTCAGCACTCAATAAATATATTTGAAAAATATGTTGAGTGCTAACTATGTACTGTGTGTGTGTGTGTGTATGTGTGTGTGTATGTGTGTGTGTGTGTGTGTGTTAACCTTCTTAATCCTTTGTGAGTATTATGCAGAACTCCATTTTACTGATGAGGAAACAGGCCTAAAGGCATTAGTCGTTTTTCCTAAAGTCCCACAACTAAGTAGCGGTAGAATCAGATTTGAACCCAAGCTCTTAACAACTGTATTATACTGTTTCTCGTGAAAGCACTAGAGAAGACCAAGAAATAACAAGTTTCAAGATGGCAGACAAATCTCATGTGCTATTTATTTAGTTTCAAAGTCCTACTGAAATGACAGTAAGCATTTGTAAAAGAGAATAAATTCAAAACAATATATAGAGTAGAAGGTAAGGCCCAAGTAGTTTAGAAATTTTAACAAACATCTAGAAGACCGAAAGCAGGGGACATCAGACTAGAGGGTGTCACAAACTAGACAAAGCAAGGATTTTTTTTTTGGTCCAGCCATTCCCCCCCAAAAAACCTCCAAGCTATGAGTCGCTAGGTACAGAGTGGGACTGGGTAGCTGGCAAGTCAGTTTTACCTAAAGGGCTGTCCTAGCAGTTGGTCCAGTTGGCTATTCCCATTATCTTCCCACACTCAGCAAACATTGGTTATGGCATAGGGAATAGCAGTATTTAGACAACGTTAAGAGAGGGGTGCTTTTTAAACAAGTTGAACTATGTTGCATGCATGGACCAGGCTCCAAACATGCAAACCAGCTCCTAGATTATGCCCTCTTTGCCACTTGGCAGCAGGAAGACAAGGCAAGATATTCCAGGCAAAAGGCATACTTGAGCAAAGGTATGAAAGCAAGGAACACCATGGTGCTGAGGGAAGCATTTTATTCCCTTTTAGGATAAACGTCAGTCAGTCCTCAGTATGAGAAATGCTGGAGCTGGAGGTATAGACAGTATCCAGATCTTGAGCTTGTACGTTCCCTATAGGCAAAAGGAAGTCATTGAAGGATGTAGTGCAAGAAGACCATTGCTTTGGCAGTCGTGTAGAGAGAGGATTGGGGATGAATGCTCTCTGGGTATCCTAATGCAGTGGTTTCCAAAGCGTAGTCTGGGGAGGCAGCATCAGGACCTGGAAACTTGTGAGAAATACAAATTACTGGGCCCCACTCCAACCAAACCAACCTACTGAATCTCAACCTTTGGAGGCCCGTGGATCTCTCTTAATAAGCCCTCCAGGTGATTGTGATACACAGTCATTTACAAACCACTAAGAAATATCTTTTATCTAAAGACATTTGATTTCTGATCTGAACCTTTCCTGCCCGAGCCATGAATGGAGCATATCCTCTATTTCCCCCCCTTCTGTCTCCTGTATATATTTCTCATACAGTAGAGTTTTATAGTGCTTCCTAAAGTCAATTTTCTCATGGCAACCAGTACACTTCTTTATATCAGGTATTCTCACCTGCCTTTACAGCCCTGGCAGTAAGGACCTAGCAAAGTGCTCAATAAATTAGCTTGCTGAATGAACACAAAAATACCAGTTAGATATTTGCAGTACAGTCATAGGTGAGGAAATGAGATCTTGAACCAAAAGTAGTAGGGGTTGTAGGGAGGACCTGAGAGATATAGGAAATAAAATGAGCAGAATGCTAGGAAGAGCTAACAATATGTAGCACTTACTATATCAGTTTTAGGTGTTTTACAGGTATTCCTATTTAATCCTCACAATAACCCTACAAGGTAGCCTACTATTTTCATCCCCATATTATAGAAGAGGAAACTGAGGCAAAGTACTTTACCCAAGTCAGACAGCTAATATTCAGCCAGAATTCAAACACAGGTGATGTCTGGCAGCAGGGTCCTTGTTATTTATTATTCTGCCCCAAAACCTGTGCTAAGATTTCTAGCTTGAGTGGTTGGGTGAACGGGGTGCCATAAGCAGACATAAAGACAGTAAAAATCAGGGGAAGATGCCAAGTTCAGCACTAGATATGCTGTTTGAGATCTTTATGGAGTGTCAAGTGATGTAATAGTCTGAAATATAGGGGTATGGAGTGGGCTAGATATAGATTTAGAGATCAACATGTAAACCATAAGAATGGATGATGACCCAGGATTATATATAACGAAAAGACATGTGTACCGAAGGCCCTAGTGAACAATAGTTAAGGGAAACTAAAGTGCAATGGCTTCACAAGTATAAGGAAGCCCCCAGAAGACAGTAGTGTCCTAGAAGCCAAGGCAACAGGTAGTCCAATGAAGGGAGCGATCGACAGTATTAGTATCAATGAGTTCAATTAAGAAAGACTAAAGGCCATTTTGCCATCTAAGACTTCACTGAAATTGTTTTGCTATGATCACCAACAGAGGAATGAAAGCCAGATTAGAATAGGTTAAGAAGCGGAAAAGCAAGAAATTGGAAAAGCAAATCTAATTCTCTATAGATGGCATCTTGAGGAAGATGCAATAAAAAAAATAACCTTTTAGGTGAGACTTCGGTGTATTTTTGAGAATCCAGCAGATAGAACCAGTGGAAGTGGTACTGAAATGAAAGGGAGAGACAGAGGACCAACCAAAACATGGGAGAGAAGTTGGTCTAAAGGATAACAAATCAATGTCTGAGATGAGGATATAAGGATGAGAATGGATATTTGACTTTTAGGGGGAAGGAAATAGTAGCCTTAATTGTATTGATGAAATGTGTCTGCTGGGTAGGCAGGTGAGGGTTAAGTGCTAAAGGGAGATTTAGGGGCTAGGAGAGGGAACATCCCTAAATGCAATAAAAGGACAAGTGATTTGTTAATAAGCCATTTACAAAATCAATCAATCAGATCAAGATTGGATAAAGACAGAAGGCTAGGAGGGACCAAGAAAATGGTAGGAAATACAGACTGCAGTTCAGAGCAAGTAAGAACAGAACTTGACAAATTGTTAGGACAGGATCTTGGAGTTTATGTTCAAACAGCTTTGGATGAAAATACCCAAGGTGTATACTTCAGAGTGGCTGGTTCAAATAGTAGGGATGGAAGTTGATAAAAGCAAGAATCATGGGATCAGGACATTGAATGAGGGTATCTATATAAGCACATATCAGAAAACACCTAAATTGCTGGCACTCTTAGTGAGACTGCTATATTTGTTCGGAATAGTACACTTAGTATGTGAAGGGGGAAAATGCTTGAGGAAGGGAGAAGGGAGAAGAATCAGACATTGGAACAGAGTGGAGGAAGATCTTAAGAGAAACATAGTGGCAGGTTGGTTGAAAAGAATTTCTAAGAATAAGGAACATCTAAATTGTGAAGTGTGAATGTGACGTAACTCCTCTACTCCCTTGCCTTGAAAAAGATCACTCCACAGATCGACTGAGCTTATAATTCTCATCAATGCCTTGTGAACAAGTGTTCCGCTCTTAGGTACAACTACATGACTTCTTGCCACCAAAATGTGATCAGAAATGGTACATGTCACTGTCAGTGAAAAATACTAGGAGACAACTGTGATTCTCTAGTCACAGCAACTGACATTCCAAAAGGTAGCTTGGTCATCCTGGGTCCACGAGATGGAAAGCAGAAACCTATGCTACACACAATAGATATGCAGATTAAGTTCTATACCTATTTTGGGGAGTTTGTATTGCAGAATATAATTCCAGTATCCAATCAATTGCTGTCCTGTCGATTTTATTTCAAACATCCTGACTTCTACTCCAAAACTACCTTGGTTCAGCATAACATTCACTCTCACCTGTATTATCCTAGTGATGTCCTAATTTATCAGTAAATGTCTTAATCTTCTTTCCTACCTAAACTGTAACTAATCTTTCAAATGCGCAATTCTGATCACATGACTATCTGCCTTTAAGTCTTTGTATGGCTTGCCATCATCCCTGAAATTAACTTCAAACTGTTTCTAGCCACCTATAATCTACCCTTCCCAGCCTCACTACTCTTTCTTATATTCTGAACTACAGCCATACTCAGCTTCCAAATACACACCATGACCTCATCTCTATAATTTTGCCCATTCTGTTCCCACTCCAGAGTATACAACTTCCTAAGCTTAGGCTTGTCCTGACAGGAACCTCTGTGCTACAAATTACACAGAACCATGTGCTCCCTACTGCAATACTACTTTATAATTATCTAGTGTGTATTTCCCCCTTAGACAAGCACATAGTCAAGCCCATAGTACTAAAGAATAGGTACCAAGGGAAGGAGGGAAAAAATGTAATTAGCTTTGCCTCTGATGATCCATTTACAAGAATGAGGTATAATAAATTTTCTATCAATCCTGACATATAGAGCACATGTGAGCACAAGCTATGGTAGCACACAGATCACAGGGGGGCCTCTCATCCGAGTGGAACACGTGGTCATCTGATAATACTTGATTCTACTTCAGAGGAAAGTTGATACTAAAACAAATTTCTATAGATTTTAAAGACTGATTTTCAGGGTTTCCAAACTCAGCATTCTAGACTTGCTCAAACTGCTAACCAATCAGCCTCATTAATATTTCAGTAACATCATGTAAGAGTGTAACTTATTTTTGCTTATGCCAATTTTCCCAAAGGGGACTGAAATGATTCAGAAGCTTGAAATACTACTCACTTGCCTAATGGTTGTTTCAAAGAACAGGCAATCTGTGGTTATTTTTCTTTCACATGCTTTCCACCATCAGTCTTTAAAATCCCATGTGTGGGCATCAAGATTCATAAAACATCTTATTGTCTCCAAACATCAACTACTCCTAGAAAAGCAGCAAAAATCTGCTAGTCAGCTTAATAAGTTGCCTTTAAAATTCAAAGATATATAGTTTAGGAATTACACAAAATATCACTACTTGGCATGTCTTTAAACATTATAGCTAAATAGCAAATTACCCGTACTAGTTCAAGATATTGACAAAACTTTTAATGAAGAAAATGCAAATGAATAATTTTGAAAACCTATTTACTGTTTTTATAAGAATTCAAGAAAAATGCACTAGTTGCTAAGTCTAGTTCCTAAACTTAATAAAGTACATTGTTTTAAAAGCAAACTGCCTCATGCTTTCCTGTATAGTAGTCCCTTTATACTCATATTTCTATTAAGAATGCAGAAAGCATTTTATAGCCATAGAAAAACAGTACATTAAATGATTTAATAAGGACCATCCCTTTAAAACAGAGGAGTTTGTAGTATCGAGTAGAAATCTATTTTCACTAAATTGTGACATTTCTATTTGGTCAAAGGGATTTAGAGCTAACACTTAAGAATGTCTGAAAACTCCTACAAGTATATAATCTCAGTTGGCTAGAGCCACTAAAAACAAAATTCTCTAGAACAGTTCTCAATTGAAGCAATTCTGTGCCCCACCCCACAAACCTCTATAGAGATATTTGGCAATAGCTGGAGATAATTTTAGTAGTCAACTGGGGTTGGTGGTTCACTACTGGCTAACTAAGTGGAAAGAGGCCATGGGAGCTAATACTTTACAATGCATAGAACAGCAGCCCATGACAGAATTATCCAGTTCAAAATGTCAATAGTGACAAGGCTGAGAAATCCTGATCTAAAAAGGAAATGTGTTTTTCTATTAAAGTATAAATTCTGGAGGAAAGCATGGATTTTTACTTCTAGAATCAGGAACCAGGAGTTTATTTTTCAGACCTCTCAGGAAGGCCAAGCAAGATGCACATTCGTCTTTTAAAAGTACAAGATTATAATAAGCTACCATTACACATTTAAGCTGCCCTTACCTAAGCAGTAGGTTTATAGGAAAAGCGAAATGTCTGACAAGTAAAACAGCTTTTCAGAGTAGTAGGATTATTATAGCCTATTATAACATGAGGTTATCATGGTTTGATACAATAACCAGTTCTGGAGTACAATTCTTTACTTTTGTGTGTGAGCATTTTAGAATAAAATCACTCAGTGTGCATCTTAGTTACTGATAATAGCTAAATACACTAATTCCAATACACTCTATTCCAGAAAAAAATTTCAGTTCACAGAATATAAGCTTTTTCTCTTCTAAGACCTAATTGAAACAATTCAATTTGCCAAAACCACCACTGATAATCACTTAAAATCATAATAAGAAGGTATAAAGGGATCAGAGTATAAAGACTCCCTCTACCAAAAAGCATTCTGAATCCTAACACACTCATATTACATGGTCTAATAAAGTAAGAGTAGAATTATCTGCAATACTCCCCTCAGTAGTTTTAACTGCATTTGATTTTCATGTGTTATGAAAAACTAATCCCATTTTGAACTGAGCTAACTTTCTAAGTTACATAGAACAAAAACAGGTTGCTGATAGATCTTGACCTAAATTACATGACAAGTGTTCACAAATCTTATTTTCCTAATATTAGCAAGAAAATAAAACAGCTATTGTAAAGGGAAATATGTCATTTTAGTGTACATCTTACTTAATGGTCTTATCTAGTAAGCTTTTGGCAGCTTGCCACCAAATACTTCCTTGTGTTCCATTTTTGCAACCAAAGGTATCAGTTTCATTTAATTAACTGGAAAAGTCAGTTAAAACCAGAATAGCCTTTTTCCAAGCAGTGAAATGAACTGTTACTGCATTGTTCATTCTGATTCTAGAGGATTATGTAAGATTTCAAAAACAGAAATCTTGGGTGGCAGTGGTTTGAAAATTAGGATTGTTTAAGAAAGAGCTAGAATCCAAAATTTGCTAAAATTTTTAAGCCCTTTAATATTGAAACATTTACTAAATCTATCTAGAGATTGGTAGTTAATTTTATCAATTTAAATTTTTGGTAAAATTTAATGTGGGAGAAATATTCAACTTTTTAAATTGTGAGGTATTACTATATACTTTGTCATGTGGCTAAATACAGCTTACAAGGTTTATTACTTAACCAGTTAATTGAAGTTTTCAATGACTGAGGATTTTGTATATTTCATTATTTTGATCTTCAATCATCCCAATATAATCATATCCATAATGTCTGGGACGAAGCTAGATATAAAGGTATAAGAATATCCCTTAGAACTGGTTAGATACACCCCTGTTATTTCTGTACCATTTACCCAACAAGTGTAAAAAAAAAAAATAATAATAATAACTGATTTGGTTATGATTATACAAAAATTACATATTCATTTGATGGATTCATGTATTCCAACTTTTTAAGAATTCTAATTCCCAAGAATTAAGCTTTAAATATCATTAATTAATATGACCATTTAAAAAATTATCATTCAGTGCTATTGACTTTTTAAATAAACTTTTAGGTTAGGCATTGCCATTTTACCAAAGATCCTTTCTGCCTTAGTTTTATAAAATAACCTAACTTCAAAATACAAGCCCATGTTGAGCTTTCTTTAATAAATCAGGTAAATCTAAACAATTTAAACATCCTCAAGAAAATCAGCAAACAGCTCTTTTCTTCTTATTAACTTTTAGATCCCCTGAGAACCTACATATATAGAAATGCTAAGCAGAACTTCCTAATAATACTCAAAAGATCAGTAAACAGCATGAGTGGCAGACTATGACCAGACTTCACCACCTGGCAACTTCCCCTCCAGTAGCAGGATGTCACCATGAGAAACAGAGAGAATCAGTGGGACTTAGCATTTAAAATTTGAGTATTCTTCTGTTACTAATTTTATGAATGTGAATATACATTAATATATACATACACCATATCTACTACTAGAAAGAGCAGACTATTTCTTTTGTATTAAAAGAAATAATTTCAGCTATATTAAATATAGCCATCTTTCAAAAAAAATGTATATTGGAAGGTTAAAAAAAAAAGAAATCCAATACATGAAAAGTATTTGAATATAACTTTAGATAATTAAGACATTCATACAACATATGCATGTCAGTCTCCTATTTGGTCCTAGAGCCTGCAGTATTGTAATTTATTGTGAAACCAAATACTTAAATATATTCACAACATCTATACCACGGTAATGTATAGTACATAATATACTAACATCTCAAAATAAATTTCTATTACAGTTTAATGCAAATTATGGTATAAGATTATCACCTGCCACATTTTGAAATGGCACCAACTTCATGTAATGTTCCATGTCTATGTACTAGTCAAAATCCTTACTGGTAATCTTACGCATTATCATCTGAACATTTAAAATCAAGCTGTTAATCTAATAAGTACAGTATGTTATCAATTCAAATCACTGCGTATTTGGATGTTAAAGCAGGTAATACAGCAGGAAAAGTATTTCTAATTCACAGTTTCAAAAATAAAGGGTGCAGTTTTGATTGCTTAAAATTGGTCACTAACTTTAACAACTGCCTCCTTCAATACATGTAAACTATGTTTGCACAGCATTAGGAGATGTCTTTATTTCAGAAGTTATAGTTCTTACTGTTACAGGAGCACCACAAATTTGAAGAAAGAGGCTACAGTGTGAAATGAGTTCACTGAAGGTATGTTAAATAAAACTGTAACTACAATAGAAGGTACTGCAAAGCTTTGTTACCCCTAGCACAGACCCCCTCAGTCAGGAAAAGTAGTCAATGCTTACCAAATACAATATGTAAATTAGCTCTCCAAGAAAGGGGTAAAAATCTAACTCAACTAAAAGAAAATACTACTATTATCTAATAAACCTGTGATAGCCAACTTCAGAATTTTCATAAAATTAAAACTTAAAAGCATACACAGTATTTGTATCCTTTGATAAAGGATAAAGGGATCCAAAGGGAATGGAAAAAAAATGCTGGCCTTTAGAATTTCTAAGGGGAAACACACACACACAAATGGGTAACTGAAAAAAACTGAGTACTTAAATATTCAAATTTTAAATGTGTAAGAAAATGTATAATAGAAAAAAGTGGCAAATTGTTGTGACTTGATTTGCTGAAAACATTTGTAAATTCACACTGGCATTAAGAAAACCAGTTTCAAAAATTTACTCCCCCCTCTCTCTCCAGATATGTTTTCTGTGCAAAAATAAATATCTGCAAATTGCACTAATACAATACTTATTTTAACTTTTGTATTATGAATAATCTGCACATGCTGCTTTACAGACAATACATATTTGTAAACTTGCTCATGCAAAATTAGTGTGCGCAACAGGGATAGTGTTAATCCCCATACTTTAAAAAATGACACCTTATTATTCTTTTTTAAACTGCCAAACCTTCTGAAATATAACAAATCTTAGATATTATCTGCCAGCTAAAAATCAATTTATATTGCTGAAACAAAAAGTTATACAAGAAAAAGAAACATGGTTTTTGTCTTGCAGAATTTTTGATTTTTAAATAAGAGAAATTTTATAAAAGAAAGAAATTCATGGTCACAAAATTTTAACATTTTAATCCTAAACATTACAGGGCAAATAGATCCTGGACTCTATCTCCATATTCCATAAATCCTAACTTTTAGTTTCCATTGTTGCCCTAACCACTAAAAACATTAGTGGTTTTACAACCTCTGGATTATGGAAATACATATTTCTGAAATAAATGTTACAAAAACAAAAATGGAAGAAAGCCAAACTGTCTTCGTGAAGGAAAAAAAAGTGGAACATTTTGAAGCTTTTAGACACTTCTCTTTCCATGTCTTATGATTAACCTCTCGATTCAGTGCATCATATGGTCAATGTAATGGTCCCCATGTTGAACAAACATCTAACTAGTGTCCATTGATTCCAAGTTAGTGGATGATGAATCTTTTTGGATACTTTCAAAGATGGCTGCCAGCTCAGGGTTAGAACTGATCTGTGACTGGAATTCACTCATCAGTGGACTCTTCTCTGCTTCTGGAATGGTTAACAGTGCTGCTACTGCTCTCATGGCAGATCGCTTTAGTTCGTCTTGCTTTTCAAACTCCTGCTTTACTGAGTTTGCCTTTACCTGTAACATTGAGTAAATTTATATTATAAGCTACAAGAGACAGCTCTTTATACAAACAAAATTTAAGCACGTAGAAATTTCTGGTAAATAAACCTACTCTTTCATAGGTCCAAAAGTTACATTATATTCTAAGCACAGTTGTTTTTAAACTTTTTAGCAGTAGCTATTTTAAGGAAATATCTTACACAAAGCTCATTATAAAAACAGAAAATCCAGAGCCACTGGTTTAAAGAGTGGGAACCAGAGCCTTATATGCTTACCAAGGCTTACTTTGGCTCCACAAAAAAAAAAACTATTCCTCTAGATACCCCATTCATTCATTATTTTTCAAACACATCATGTACTGACATCTCTGTGCATGAATTCATGTAATTAAATGTTATTTACCTTCTGAATCTAAAAGTATTTCTGATTTTTTAAGATCCATGTTAAATGTCATCATTGTCATATGAAGTCTTCTATGATTCCCACCCCCCACCTCCACTAGAATTAAATATTTCCTTTTAGGAACCTAGCATACTATCCTATACCAGTACTTTAAAATAAACACTGTTCCATTAGCATACTTAAATTAGGAAAACTACAGTACAGAATCGACTAGGAATCCTGAATACACTAACTCTGGCCTAAGGTGATGTCTACCAATGATTACCTTAGTTGTACATGTGGCACGTAATGGCTCAACGAGTCGGTCCAACCTCTGCAGTACTGCACTTGGACAAAGGGTGGAGAGTCTCACCAACATTAAAAATGTTAGCATCTGTTAGGAGTAAAAGACAAAATTTAGACTTTGCATTATTTTCGGAAGACAAAATTCCAAATTCTAACAAAGCTTTTAAAGGTAAATAACTAGTGAGCACCATAAAGTTTCATTTTAGTGTAATTTGCCATTGGACTCTCATAGATTTGTCTCAAACCTTATCTGAGGAATTTTAGTTACAAGTACGAGAAAGACCTTACCTATAATGTGGTCCAAGTGTACAGAACTAGAAAAGTGGTTCTCAATCTTGGCCACACATTAGAACTGGGGAGCTTTAGAAAGATACCCATTCTTCTGCCCCGTTCCCAGAGATTTTTACTTAACCTGTCAGGATAGGGCCACAAATTTAGTATTTTTTTAAAAGCTCATGTGTACCAAAATGGAAAACCATTGAACAAGAAAGTAACTAGGAGAAAAACTTTATAAGTTTCTACTCTTTTTTAAGATTTTCCTAAAAAAAAAAAAAAAAAAAAAGACTGGTTATTCAGATTCATCTGTATACAGCCTATAACCCATAATCTTTTTCTCTTGGACTATAAACTGTAGAATTAAACAGGAGGATCCTATCACTTCCTTGGGGCTCTTTTTAATAGATTCTGGGAGAAGTCAGGTTAATGCCAAAAATGGAAACATGAAAGTCAGAGTTCTGATAGTCTGGCTGAATTACTTCTGCTCAACTACCACTTTTGCTTGCTGTACCAAATGTCCTGAACGGGAAAGAAAAAGAGACAATGGACCACCTTTTTATGTTTCAAATCACTCTTACAGTTCAATTTAAAACAGACATGATCAAGTAGGAAAACAAAGAGCAGTTACAAGCAAAGTTCAAGCTCTAAATCTAAATGGATATGGTTTCTCTCCAGTTGCTTCTACAGATTATTTTGAGCATCTGAAAACAGTAAACAGTTCTTCCATGTTATCCTTTGGCAAAACTCTTGATATTAAACAGTATGTTAGACTGGAGAACAAAAATCTCTCCTTCGGGTAAATAATATAGTTATCACGCAGAACAGCCCTAAAGACAGCCAAAGAGAATTAGCCAAGAAATTAAGTTATTACCCCATGGGTAATAACTGCAACACGATATTAAGACAGGCCAAAAAGATCACAGATTATAGCTTGAAGAGCAAAACCTGTCTGGACTCTTCTTTGCAGAGAAAGGATCTAGGGACTATGCATTAAGTAAGCTGGCACAGAGACTATCTTAGAATTTTCCATCCACTTAGACTTACTTCCTTCTCCAATGAAAAGGTTCCTAGAGTTTTCCTGTATGTCAACTGATGTTACTACTGCATCACTATTACTTTTGCATTATTATAGTTCATAACACTTAATAAAACCATGACAAGCAAACCAATTTTTTCTCACTTAATACACAAAAGTAAATTACAAGGATAAAAGTCACAGTAGCTAAGTCTTCTAAAATATTCTATAAACAGGCACAAACATCTTACCTTAATATCATAATGATCCTTCAAACCATCTTCAACATGATTTAGAAATTCAAAGATATCTAGTCTATCAAGACAACTGTCTAAAAGTGTGTACATACACTCAAAAGCTGCCTTTCTAATATCCAGGCCATCATCCACTGTATGCTTAAATGGACCCATTTCTACCTGTTGAAACAAGAAAGAATGTGTAGATATACTTAAAAGTGAAAGATAAGCTGAGAGAAAGTGTAATATAACTTTGCTTACCTCTCTTATAAGCTCCTTTCTAACTTTTGTTTCATTGTAAAGATGTGGAAGAACAGTATCTAGAAGATCCCTTATTAAAGATGGCTTATTATGTGCTGCTGAATTGAATGTGACCAAAGCTACTCTTCTTACATTCAAATCTGGGTCTTCCAATGTCTTTAGGAAATCACCTGAAAAATTATAAGGGAAGCAACACATAATTATGGTAATTAAAATAAAGTACAGATTATATTTTTTTTCTAAATTGATACTTATTACTGTTGGTATTATTATTGTTTCTTCAATGTGAGCCACGGAAGTAAATTATATAGTTTCTTTTGGCAGCAAGTAAATGACATCTCAGTGTGAATGGGTTTGATAATCTATTTTTAAACACCTATAATACAGAGGGTATGGAGTTAGGAGTCCAAAAAGTTCCTTAATTACTTTTATAAATACTTCATAAAAAGGTGGGTTGCACAGAGAAGTGATGGAGACAGCAGGCACAAGAACTAATAACTTGAATAATTGTCCTTAGAGTTAAAAATATGATAAACAAGGTGAAGACAGATCCATTGCTTGATAAAGGATGGAATGTTAACAAGTATACAATTTATCAGATGACAAAGAAAAATGTGCCTCCAAAAGCCCTATTTTTATTTGTATCCTTAATAAGAAATATGTAAATTGGTAACAGGATAACTATACGAAAGGAGAAAACTGAAACCTAACATAGGACAAAACGCTAAAGAAACACCTAGCCACTTTAAAACTGATGTAAGTCTGATTTTCTTGCAAATGTGGGGGAGAATTATAATGCAAAGATCTTTAGAGTCATCCAAACTACTTTGTCAATTGTCTGACTTTTGGCAAGAGCCTCAGTTTCCCAATCTTTTGGCAAGAGCCCCAGTTTACAATTTTTTTCCTTTATCCATTAGTTATTTTAGGTCATCCACAAAATATAATTATCAAATGTGCAGTGGACTCTAAAGACATCCTAGTGTATTTACTAATTTCAGTTATTTTCAAAATTATATAGTAATGATTTCAAACTAAGGGATGATAGAATATAAGATATGAGTATATAAGATTATACGTTATTAATTATCTTTCTAATGAAAAAATTACCAAACCCCTAAAAGCATTTTAGTTCCTTGGTGATATTTTTAGTTATTGAAACGATTCATTTCTTGACAATTAACTATAAATAGTTAATCAGTATGTTATCTTTGTTTCCACTTACCTATGCAGTTCTTCAATAGTGGATCAATAGGTTGTGGATGATCAGAAATAGTAAACTTTACAGCTGTAACCACTGAGCTTCGGGCATACGATGAACCTGATTAAAAATAAATTTAAGTCTATTGGTATGTTAAGTCCACTAAAATCCATGGACATCTTTATCATTTTCAAACCACTTCAAATACCACTAGTGTCTTCAATTCTTTAAAGTCCTCTTTGGTCAAGAAGGGTATTTCTTATTGCTATCAGACTACTAACAGAACAGAAACAAAGTTTGCTCATCTTATGAAACATAATCCCATTAGATTTCAAAAGAAATAATTTCTTCTGGGAAGTAGGGGGTCTGGGAGAGCTGCAGTGAAAGATCTAGCCCTCACAAAAGGGAATTAATTGGTTAAATCCATAAATAGCTTATAATATCTTCAAGTATTAAAAATGACAGTGATGTCTAAGAATAAATGGCAATTACCTTCTACTTGGCCTAAAGGGATTGAGAGTGGTAAATACAAAAACTCTTCTAGGATCTTTCATTTGAACTAAAAAGTGCAATTTTAGTATTATAATTATTACTAGCGAGCTCAAGATATTAATTCAAGAGACATCTGTCTTTCACATTTTAAGACAAGAGTAACATTAAAATATAATGAACACTAGAAAAGATTTATTTAACCATTATCTAATTATACTCTTTATCCTTTTAAACAACAAAGTGTCATTCGAATATGGCTCCATATCACAACAAATAGCAATAGGTTCTACATGTAACAAGATACAGGAATGTTTTAACTTCCACATTAGGCATCTTTTAAGGCAACCAACTGCTAATAATTAACAAAATCTTTTAAAATAAGAAAATCTAGGTACCCACCTGATATCAAGTACCCCTTAAGCCGTGGAAGAAGAGTTTCTGGATCAATTAGAGTGAGTTTGCCTAAACATTCAGCAACAACATTTCTGGTTCCTTCTTCTGCACACTCACAATGCTTTAGCAATAAGGCCCAGATGTTTTCAACATACGGTTTAAGGCCCACCACTGATGCAGAGCTAATAATTTCCTTCAAGGAATGAAGCAGAAGATACTGCCTTTTGGGTTGACTGGTTATTTCTTGTAAGACAAATGGTAGATATTCAGGAAGGTTGCCCACACTAATGCTGCCTAATGCATAGGATGCAGCTGACTTGACTTCTTCACTAGGAGATGAGAAGGCTTCTAATATTACAGATTTTAGTTCCAGCTGCCCACTTAAGTCAATATGATGGCCAACTTCTCCAAGAGAAAGTAGAGCTAAGAGACGAATGGAATCTGTAGACCTTGAGTTCTTGACATCTTGAATAAACTGACCTACTACAGCTGGTCCTTCTTTAGGACATGCTCGAGTAAGAGCAGCTACACATTTGGCAATGGAATAATAAGACTGCTTGTGAGTAAGAGCTGTGCTCTGAGAATAAACTGGACCAGTCAGCATGCGCAACAAATCCATGTATCCTAGATTATTTGTTCCAGTGACAACCAGAGCTTGGAAAAAGTCTAGCATAGCACTGAGAGCCCCTCCCTGCAATAAAGGTGATCTCACAAGTCCAATAAGTTCATTGAGAATAGATCCACTTATCTTTGAAAGGGAGGAGGGATACACTTTTGCCAGTGTGGTTAGAAAACTGATAGCCATCTGTGAAACATGCATATCACTTTCGCTGATAAGAGGTGGGAGCTCATCTAGAACTGCATCAATCATGGCAGCTGTCAAGCTGTCACTATAGTTTTTAATTAGAATATCTAGGGCAGAAAGGGTACCCAGTTTCAAAGCTCTCTGGTTTTTCCTGAGAAATGAAGCAAGAATAGGAACCCCTTCTCCCAGGACAGGCCTCAAATCTATCTTCAAAGGTGACCCAGCAATCAGTGTCAATGCTTTCACTGTAGTTAACCGGGTAATTTCATTCTTTAGTCTCTCCAAGAAAATCTGAAGTGTATTAGGCAAGTCAGAACCCAAATTGTCTCCAAGGTTGCAAATAATTTGTCCCATACAGGAAATAGCCCTTTCCTTGACTTCCTGATCAATGTCAGCTGCTTTTAACCTCTTAATGGTACAGGTAAATAGATCTTTGATGTAAGGAGTTGCATCAAACGAGGAAGGCTGATCTAAAGGACGAATTACTTTGACAAGTTGTTGAGTAACAAGAAGTGCTTCAGATGTAATCTTGTAAAATGGGTCTCCAACACAAGCCACCACAGGAGGGACCAAAGCCTGAACATGAGGATGGAAGACTTGAGGAGAGTGGTTACAGAGGATTACATACAGACACGACAAAGCATCAATCTTCAAATTCGATGAGCTTGATTTATCATTCAGTGAGAAAATGATCCCTAAAAAGCCAACAAAAAAAGATTCAATAATTTTTATGCATAGTTTTATGTAAGAAAAAGTTTAAAACTAATTCCTAAAATACTGCTGCTTTATAATATTAGCTCTAAAGTAGAAGTTCCACAATCTATGATGAATAGTAGAGCCAAAAATTTTTGAATAAGACTTAAAATTTTTACTTTGAAATTCCTAACTTTAGGTGTTCAAGATGGTTCTTTTAAAAAGTTAGTTCTATGTACAAATTAAATTGTCACAAATTATCCTTTTGAAGGAAACATTTACACTTCTCTAAAGCTTAATAAAGTGTACAGTAAGTTCCAAAAGTGAATTTACTGTTTCTTCCATACCTGGTACAAGAACAGGAATGTGTTGCGTTAGGGCCCCAGGTAATACATTTACCAGTTCAGTTAACATGTTAAAACAGCACTGTCGGGTCTTCACACTTTTTTCTTTCATCTGTTTGTGTAGAGCTTTAACAATGTTGGGAACCTGTAATTATCATACACTCATTAGTTGGTTCAGCTATCTATGTAACAAATTACAGGGGATGGGGAGAAAGGGGAGAATTTATCTTTTTTTGTTAAATTTTTAATTCCACTAACTGCTAACAAGACTGTTAGAAAGAAACTTGGTTGCATCAATTACTGTCTCTTGTAACTGTATTTGCTTGATGCTAACATACAAAAGCTATCATTAGCTTTCTACAGAGCAACAAAATAATCTTCCTTGATTAGTTTTTAATTATGAAATGAGAAAGACTGAACAGAAATCCAACTAAATAATAAAATTTTCAATTAAAATTTTCAAAACATAAATGGCAGAGATAAGCATCAAAGGAAAAATGACAAATCATGGAAAGGAAGCCACTAAATGGGTCCTCATTTTTGCTTTTACAGTTTGTTGTTCCAGTGAAATCAACCTCACTTCAAATGTAGCTACATGCTAGCAAGAGTATGATTTAAAGATATATGCTTCTAAACTTTCTAATGTCTTGTTAGTCAGTAAAACTTAAATAGGGTATTTACTAACAAAATCTATGGATGCCAGGATACAGCTACGTATCACATCAAATAATGATCTGAGAACTAGAGACAAAAGAAAACACCTGATTCATCACAGTATCATCAGAATCTCCTGACTCTACCTCACTTCTACACTCAGTTACCTATATCATTCATATACTTCATCTATTTCTACAATTCCTCTTCAATATTCATCTTTAAGTTCACCACAAATTATTTTAATTTGTACTGCGTGAAAACAAGCCAGATATAGTATGTATATCCCCTCACCCAGTTTCATTGTGTATTGTGGCTAACATGTTTTGTAACCTATACAAATGCCGAGCATGTACTAAATAGTCAATGAATGAGAGCTATTCTGCTGTAATGTTTAGGATCTGAGAAAAGATGTCCTAAAGTTAAAAATATGTATTTTATTAATAAGAGCTGGCATTTATAAATACTTACTATGCAGCGGCACTATTTAAATGTTTACATAGATCACCTCATCTCTCATTACCGTTAAGTAGATATTTCTAAGGAAATCCTTATTACAAAGGAGAAAAGTGAGCTTTAATAAAATGACTAATTTCTCCACGATCACACAGCTAAATTAGAAGTGAAGCCAGTTGTGAATACAAGTAATCTGATTCCACAGCTCTAAGATATCTCCGTTAGTACAGAAAATAAAAATTACTGAATCTTAAAACTGTTTTATTTCTCCAGTAAAATCAAGAAAACTTTAATCAGGATAAACTATTTACAAGTAATATAATATGTACAAACATAAACTACTATACAAACATATCCCAGAACTCTGTTTCTCTAAAGATGTTCTGGAACTCACATTTCCATATTAAAATCACAATTTACAAGATCACATTTTACTAGCATGGCTTTCAAAACCATATATTTAAACCAACCTGACTCTGAAGCATTGTTAAAGGTGTTTCTCCCTGTTCCATTGCATCAGGGTCACACAGCCAACTTTGCACAGGACGAGTTTGCTTCAAGAGAGAAAGGTATGCATGAAAAACATCTGCCTTTACATTTTCTTCACGTTCTTTAAATCTGGATATCAGCGCAGGAGAGACGGTCTTGTAGAATTCTGGAAGCATTTCATGCCTTGTGCTAACTACAGCATCCAAGCACTTAGCAGCTGCACGTCTCACTTTCCAGCTCATGTCATCATCATCACTGTATTCATCATCACTCCCTAAAGAGAAGTTTTAATGTTATTAATCATAGGAGCAGTTTATCATTTAATACAGAAAGTGAATGAATATTCATAACTAAGTTTTCTAACTTTTCACTAACATATATAGCAACAGATAAGTTTATGAAGAACTAGAGCTTAAACAGATGCAGTTAACTTGTAAATGTGCACAAAAATTAACCTCTAAAAATGATCATGACTGTGTTTTTGTTAAAGATTCTCACTGTGGGTAACAAGCTGCTTATTAAACCCTTTAAAATCATTAATTAACACAATAAACTCCTTTAGAACACAAATATTTATAAAATCATGTGTCCCAGCTTTTTAAACAATGTGAATAAATGTTCAATTCAAAGAAATCACTTGACACCATTGGAAAATCAAATAATCAGAGGATTTAGAAGATAACCCATAAATAGACTGTGGTCATAAACAATGTGATAAAAAGAAATGGTTACTAATCCCAAGACATTCTGTAGAACTAATTTCCTGGGGA
Source organism: Rousettus aegyptiacus (assembly GCF_014176215.1). NCBI lineage: Eukaryota > Metazoa > Chordata > Mammalia > Chiroptera > Pteropodidae > Rousettus > Rousettus aegyptiacus. The sequence continues at coordinate 118,506,444 of NW_023416295.1, forward strand.
GAAAATCATCTCCACCTGTAACACTGAGTCATTCATGAAAATTTAACAAATTTCTTGTTTAATTTGAAATACCTTGGTCATCATCATCACCACCATCTGCATCCATGGCATTTTCATCTTCATCTTCATCATCATAATTATAATTCGGATCATAGGTAAGATATTTAAGACAAATATTTATAATGGTAGAAACATGAGGATATACTTCCTTAGGACATCTGAAGAAACAAAAGCTGCCTTGAGTAACTGTACTTTTGTCCTTCATTCAATACCTGCCACATTTTGCTTTATTTCCAAATTTTTTTCTCTTCACTTTAATATAGCAAGTAAGGTGGTTCCTAGCCTTTTCAACATCAATGACCCTACATCTTTCTCTCACACAGACTTCATGTTTTAAAAGATTTACTTTTCAAATTATGCCTATTTATATAAATTTTAAGATGAACTTTAATCTTCACATTTTAACATCTCTGAAGTGGGGATGATTTTTATAATAGAATGTCAAGGTTACTGTAGATAGTATAGAAATTTATATACAGTAGGCCAAAGACCTCACCAGTGGATGCCTGAAACTGCAGATACTACTAAACCCTACATATTGTTTTTTCCTATACATACATACACTTTTATGGCTTCTCTTTGGCAGATCAGAATGGCCAGCATCAATTCTCTTCCATTTGGGATCCATTATAGTCATGTACTACACAATAACTTTTCAGTCAATAATGGGCCTCATGTATGAGAGTCGTCTCATAAGATTATAATGGAGCTGAAAAACTATCATCTAATGATATAAGGTCTTTATGCAAAGTATTACATAGACATTTACCATTGTTACAACTGCCTACAGTGTTCAGTACAGTAACATGCTGTACAGATTTGTAGCCTAGGAGCTATAGGAGAACAGGATCTGTCACCCAAAATATGTCTTTGGCATAAGGATTATTTTAGGCTAGTTAATTTTAAGAAACAGCTAACATGGAAGAAGCTTTGAAAACCAAGAAGAAGTTACCCTTTGTAAAAGACGTTTACATTTGTAAGGGAAATCTCTATTTGTAATGGTTTCTCCCTGGCTATACCAGGAAGAGGATGACCTTCTCTCTAGAAACTTGTATCAATGCAGAAGGCAAGGACTCCTCTGCATAACAACCTTACCCTTGTTTATTGTGCTTTTCCCTGTAACCTCCCACATCTGACTCCCCCTAAACTCTGACATTATTTTTTTCTCTTCAGCTAAAGAAGATGGTGTTTAAGGAGTGGCTTCATCCATTTGACAAGTTACTCGGTTTTTGTGGGTCTCTCCCATGTAGACATGAGGTATACATGTTATTAAACTTTTGTTTGCTTGTCTCTTGTTAATCTTTTATTACAGGGAGTTCTCACACAAGAACCAAGAAGGTAGAGAGAAAATTATCTTTCCTCTCCTATAACATACAGCCTAGGTGTATAGTAAGCTATACCACCTAAGTGTACTTACTTACTCTATGTTTGCACAAAGATGAAATCACTTAACAAGGAATATCTCAGAACACATCCTTACATTGGGCAGCACAAGACTGTATTCAGTACAATAAGAGTTACTTGAGCACAAGCACTGCAATACAGCAATATGCAATAGTAGATCTGATAATCAAGAAGCTACTAAAGGTCTGATAGCATATACAGCATGGATATGCTGGACAAAGGGGTGACTGACATTCTGCAGGATGGTGTGATTTATTAGACTCAAAACTGTGTGCAATTTAAAATTTATGATTTATTTCTGGAATTTTCCATTTAATATTTTCAGACCACAGTTGACAGTGGGTAACTGAAACCGCACAAAGAGAAACCACGGATAAGGGGGGACTACTGTAAGCCGTATCTTCTCAACATATGTCTATAAGACTAAACCCAGATGAACTTGCTCTTTAGCAACTAGTATTATTTGTGGAAGTGCCAGTGCACATTCACCTAGGTTTGGTCTTCTAGCTATGTGTTGAAAAGACAGAACATATAAATGTCCCAAAATAAAGAAATAACTTGTGTTTCTCAATTAAAAGGATGAAAACTAATCTCGCAATTTCTGATTTTAACCATTTCATATGACCATAAAGCTACTAAAAACCATGAGTGGCAAGGAATTGTTGCAGATTATAACCACTGAAGTCTCAAGACACTGTACTGTGCTACTACACTAACAATTCTAGTCGAAAGAAAAAAAACTGTTACTTAGCCAGTATGGTCCCTTACAGTACATACATGCAGCTTTATTAAAACCAAGGTTTCCAAATTGAGAATCACTGCCCTAACAAAATGGAAGTGACGGACTTCAAAAACTATTGAAAAGATATGAATTTTTTGACCAGATGGTGTTTAAAGGGTGGCTTATCCTAGGGTGCTCTCTCATAATAGACTACGCTATGAAATGAATCCAAAAGACAATTATAAATACCTTTCCTAAATTCTTTAAAAATAAAGCCTAACAATGAAAACATTTAATAATAAATATAAAGACTATATTTTAAAATATAAAATTTAATTCAGTTCAAATATCAACTGGTTATTAGTGTGATAAGAATTTAAACACATCTAAAATCCAAATCTTGACTGTCAATAAAATAACCCATTTCTCCTTACCCACCTAACCTAGATCTGAAATATTATTATATTCTTAAGAAAGATTTTCACTTGAAAAATAGAGGCCTTAAAAACTTACCTTCTCACAAACGATTCAAAGGCTTGAATGCAATATTCTCTTAACTCATCGTCATCTACATTACAAAATTTTACCACCAAAGGAATTATCTTCTCGAGGTATTCACCTAAGAAAAGCATATTGGTCCTTAAAAACATTCATGAATACTTTTTTAAAGAAAACTTTAAAACATTTAAACATTTCTTACCTATTCTATGACCAGCTTGCCTACTAATAGCAGCGATGCACTGTATGTAGGTTCTTGTTGTTGACATGGAATCATTTTTGGACAGCTCTGACAACAGATGTTCGATAAGATCTACAAAAACTATATTTCCACAGCTCATAACCAGATGGCCAAGAGCGATAATAGTTCTTTTCCTCACTGCGAGTCTAGGGCTGGTCAACTGAGGGAGCAGACAGGTCAGAATTGAAGGATGGAAATTAACAAGAAGTCCTCCTTGCCTTAAAATAAGAAAGAAAACAACGAATAAATTCAAGATATCTGAGCATTACTGAAATGTCTGGCCTCTGAATCCAATGTATTCAAATAGTAAAAATCTACATGACATATTCCAAATTCAGAATGAAAACTAAATACTTACTATCTCTACCAACCAAAATGGAAACTTGAGCTAAGTGAATGTTGTTCTGAAATTTGTATCCCTAAATTACCTCTGGAATCTAAATCTATATTCCCATTTATAGGATATCCAACCAACAGGTTTGAGAGAACATAAAAAAAAAAAAAAAAAAAAAACCACACACAAAAATAACAAAAGAAAACCAATGATCTTGTCACTTTTCCCCTTTCCAGCTCTCTACTGGTAGCTTTTTCTCTATTATAGCTTTTTAGGGGTTCACAACACTCAAAATCTCAGCATCTCTTGATTACCCCCCTCCCTCTCCCTATTGTCTTTCCTCTACACATCTACACACTAAATTTTACTTATCTTTTTGGCCCGACCCTCTCACACGAATCATTTCACACGTGCAGTTCAATGACTCAATAGCAGTCAAATATCTACATGCCAGTAGAATGCTAGTAATCAAGGCACAAAGAGAACAAAAAGCCTAACTCGATTTTCATTACTTTTCAAATGGAGTATAAATTCCTCCCTCTTTGCAACATGAGTCCAATTTATCAGAATGACTTCCTACTACTTTTCTATTAATTCTATATTCTGGAAAACTAGAATACAATGTTTCCCAACTCTAAGACTATGTATGCTGATATATTCTATACTTGAGCATACATACCTGTGCCCTACCTACTGTTCTAAGTCTAAATACAAATGCCAGTCTTTCCACAACACACTTTCTTGGAGACTTCCATGTTAAACCCCAAAACACACTATCTTCCCATCTTGCCTTTTATATTACAGCCATTTGTGTTCTAATCTCCTAAAGTATAAGTTCTTTCTGTGACATGATGACAGCTCTTCATTTCTACTGTAAATATGTACCACAAGAAGGCCCTTGAATACTTTCAAGTTGAAGTAAATCGGCCACAGATAACACACAAAAAATCACATATAATTATGAGAAGCAGGGATAAACTAAAATCGACAGGTCTTTCAAGGTATTTTCCCCTAGGAGTTGCTTAGATAATTTTATCTTCCCAAGTTTGACTTCCATAGGAAAGAAGAAAAGCAACAGATCTTACAGGCACATCTTATCTAAGAGATCATTATCATTATATTCAAGAATATAAAAGTGTAAAACGAAACATAAAAATTGTGCTGAAATATTTAAATCACAAATTTTATTCTAAAAACCATATAAAACATGCTTGCTACACAGTATTACAAGATAAATATAATTAGCTTATTTCTCACCTCACTCCAAACCACATATATTTATAAAACAGCCACAATTTAAATATGAAAGATTTTAGACCAAGTTTTATTATATTTATTAGATCAGGTTTTAATAAACGAACATAATATTTATAAGTAATACAGACAATAAGCATGTTTACCTGCTTAACATATCAGCCATAATGTCCAAGGCTTCTAGCTGAACAGAGACATCTTCTTGCTTTGCAATTGCACTGGTAAGACGTCCAGTAATCTTTTTACATACATTAGCAGCTAGTGCAGAGCCTGCATGAATAAAAAACCAACAATGATTTCAAGGCAAGTATGTTGAATTCCACGTTATATTCATGGAAGTTGCCAAATATTCAACAATTTTAAGCCTGATGATGAGACCAACTCAAGAGTTCATGTCAGAAAATGTATTTCAAAAAAGGCTGTTTTTCAATAAAATAATTAGACATAAACAAAAATTAGAGATAATAACTGCAGAAGTAGTACATGACCTACTGAAAATAGTATCGTTTTCAGTAGGCTCTACTGGACAACTATTTCTACATACTGGTACAAATGCTGACTATGAAGCCAGTAGTAGCTGTACATGCTTGAAAGGAAGCAATGAGATTTTTCTCTACTGGGGTCCTCTTTACTAGTAATCTAGACTTTTAAATTTCAGTGAATTAAAAAAACAGTGATTAACACAGCAAAAGAAAAAAGAAAAATAAATAACAATGATTAACATGGTTTCTTAAAAAAAAAAAGTTGTAACCTTTAATAAACTCCTTTCCAATCAAAAGATTCCATAATGTCATTATAAGGTAAAAATGTTCCAGGGACTCATAAATCAAGGTTATTACTATTTAAAGTAGATAAGTGTTATTAAAAAAATGAGAAAAAAGAAACAAGGAATTTTGAAAGGAAGATTCTGAATGGTTAACAACCAGAAATCAGGTAAAAATAAACACGTTTCAATGAGAGGGAAAAAAAATGAGGAAAATATCGATATTACTAATATAAGGCAAAATAACATACCTCAGAGTTGGTGAAATATTTTATTGAAATAACTAATTAATACAAGTAAAGTAACATTGGTATGATACAGCAGAAAAAGCATCAGCTTTAGATGAAAAGAAAATAAATTTGAATCTTCGCCCAACTGAGTGAATTAAAGTCATCTCTGAATTTTAGTTCACTTAATAACCTAGGAATATTAGGACCTCCCATATGGACACCCAGAATATATCACCAATCTATATCTTTCCATGAAATAGGGAGGTAGTTTCACTCCATTTGTAGATGACGCAAAAACTTTTAGCCTGATAATTCAGTCAACAGGTTATCGGTTAAGACCAATTCTAAAATTCTGTATTATCTAAACATTTCTGTCAGGGGCAAAAAGCTAATTAATTGACAATTTCATTAATTTTAGTTTAATTACCAAGTAGCTATAAAAGGCTCAATCTTAAAGTTACTAGTAAACTGAACTATTTCACAACTGTCTTAACAGTGTCAATTAAAAGTTTCACATCATAAATTCTGATGCAAAGTAAAATCAATATTGAAAATAAGAGCTAATCAGAAATAACTCAGTTTTGGTTATCTTTTTCTTTACTGCATAGGTTGGCATAACTCTATTCTGTAGTCATAGTACATAAAATACTAAATCTTGCTCCAACATAAAAATCCTTCAGTACTGATATTCTATGAGATACTTAAATTCAATCAAAATAATATTTATTTAAAACTGAATTTATCTTTAAGCAAAAATAAGACTCGGATTTTTTTTTTTCTTAGTTGTTCAAAGGCAAGCTTACATAGATCTTTAGGGTAGACACCTCTCTCCCTCCCTGGCCAGGAGAAAAAAAGAGAATAAATACCATGTGCAAGGGAAATAGAGGGAAAAAAAATGATCTTGCTTACCACTGGAAGCTGGAGGAAGTTCTCCAATTACTGTTTTAAGGCCAATACTTGAAATATCTCGAAGTTGTTCTTTATCAGAAAGCATGTTAGTGCAGAGGGTATCTACAATTGTTTCTACTTGATATTCTTTCACTTTACTCACTAAAGGGCCAAGACTGTAATACAAACATAACAAAACAAGATTTAATCTAGATAAATCAAAAACTGAAAGAAAAATAGAAACATTAATTTTTGTGCCTAGTAACTATCGATACAAGTTAAACACATTATGTTTATATCACAAATAGTATACAAATAAGGGTATAAATTTTTAAATTTTTTTTTAATTTTTCAATTACAGTTGACACACATTAGTTTCAGATGTACAACATAGTGATTAGACATTTATATAAACTGATGAAGTTATCACCACGATAAAGCTAGTACCCATCTGACACGGTAGTTATTACAACCTTTACTGACTATATTCCCTATATCTATACTTTACAACCCCATGACTCTTTTGTAACAATTCGTACTTCTTAATCCCCTCCCCTTTTTGACCTAGCCCCCCAACCTTTCTCCCATTTAGCAACCATGAAAATGTACTCTGTATCAATGTGTTTATTCGTTTTTTTAGATTTCACATATAAGTGAAATCATATGGTATTCATCTTTTGCTGTCTGACTTACTTCATGTAGCACTAATCCCTGCAGGTACACCCATGTTGTTGCAGATGGCAAAATTTCATTCTTTTTTATGGATAACATTCCATTGTGTACATTACCACTTCCTTTTTATTCATTCCTCTATTGATACTCAGGTTATTCCGTATCTTGGCTAATGTAAATAATGTTGCAATGAACATATAAATATGGCTTTTCAAATTACTCTTTTGGGTTCTTTTGGCTAAATAACTAGAAGTGGAATTACTGAATCTTTGCCTCTTGCCTTCATTTAAGTCTATTATCTGGTATAGGCATTTCTACACAGTTTTTCTTTTTTCTTATTTTTTTATTTGTTTCCATTTTCATGAAATATATTTTTCTACCCCTGTACTTTCAGTCTATATGTTTCTTTTGAGTTGAAGCATAGATAAAGGTCCCGTTTCCTTATCCATTCAGGCACCTTCTGTCTTTTGATTAAAGCATTTAACCTATTTAAAGTAATTGTTGATACATATTTAGTTACTGCCATTTTACTATTCATGTTGTTAATCTTTATTTTCCTCATTTTTCTAACATTTCTTATAATACTGGTTTGGTGGTGATGAACTTCTTTAGCTTTTTCTTGTCTGGGAAGCTCTTTATCTGTCCTTTGATTCTAAATATGGCTTTGCTGGGTAATCTTGGTTGTAGGTCCTTGCTTTTCATCACTTTAAATAGTTCATCCTAATACCTTCAGGCCTGCAAAGCTTCTGTTGAGAAACCAGTTGATAGTCTTATGGAAGCTCCCTTGTAGGTAACTAACTGCTTTTCTCTTGCTGCATTTTAAGACTGTCTTTAACCCTTGGCATTTTAATTATGATATATCTTGGTGTGGGCCTTTTTGGGTTCATCTTATTTGGGACTCTCTGTGCTTCCTGGGCTTGTATGCCTATCTGTCACCAGGTTTGGAAAGTTTTCCATCATTACTTCTTCAAATAGGTTTTCAATTCCTTTTTTGCTCGCTCTCTTCTCCTTCTGGTACACCTAAGATGCTAATGTTGGTACGCTTGATTTTTTTCTTTTCACTGTTCTTCTGATAGAGTATTTTCTGCTACCTTATCTTCTAAATCGCTGATTTGATTTTCTGCTTGATCTAATCTACTGCAGATTCCCTTTAATGTATTCACTTCAGTTACTGTATTCTTCATGTCTGACTTTATGCTTTCTACCTCCATTTTTATGTTTCGTATCTCTTTGTTGACGTTCTCACTGAGATCGCTGAGCACCCTTTTAACCAGTGTTTGGAACTCTGCATCTGATAGACTGCTTGTCTCCACTTAGCTTAGTTCTTTTTCTGGAACTTTGTTCTGTCCTTTCATTTGGGACATGTTTGTCTCCTCATTTTGGCTGTCTTTGTTTCCATTTATTAGGTAGAGCTGCTATGTCTCCTGGCCTTAGTAGAGTGGCCTTATGTAGTACATGTCCTGTGGGCCCCAGTAGCACAGTCTCCCTGATCACCTGAGCCGGGTGATCCAGAAATGTCTCTTGTGTGGGTTGTGTGTGCCCTCCTGTTATAGCTGAGCCCGGACTATTGTTGGTACATCAAAAGGAGGAACTGACTCTCAGGCTGACTGGTTGTGAGTACTGGCTGTGACTACCGTGTACAAGGGTTGACCTTACAGAGCAGGATTCATTTTAGCAGAGCACTGGTGCCTGTACAGTCTGCTCTTTGGTGTCATTTGTAGAGGTGGTTGAGCGATACTCTGGTGTGGTCTGAAGCTGGCCACCAGGTGCTGGTGCTCTGGTGCAGGCCAAGGTCAGCCTCTGCCAGAGCCCTGCTCCAGGGAAACGGTATGAGCTACAAAGTGACCTACAGATGGATGCCACTTATGCTTAGGTGCCTGGGAGAGACTAAGCTGCAAACTGAGGCTGGCTGATGTTAGTGCTAGGCTTAGGGCTGCGGAGCAATAGGTATAGGGCTCTGCGAGGCCAGATGCTGCTTGTTTAGGGTTTGTGAACCTTGGAGAGTTTCAGGAGCCTGCAGCATGAACCAAGACAGGCAGTTTTTATGGAAAAGCCAGTGGAAGTGTCTTGCGTGGAGTGAGGCCTGGGGAATCTCCAGGGCAAGGTAAAAGGTGTTAGCCAGGTTGATAGAGATTCAGATATGGTGTCCTCCTGCATCTACAGGCTGGGCGGGAGAGGGTTCAACAAAGGAATGATTGCTTCTGCCAGCACTTCTGTTTGGGAAGAAACTGACCCTCTAGCCCTCACCCTAAAGCCAGACAATTCAGTTCCTCCCTGTATTTCCCTGGCACCCTTGGAGCTGCTACCTCAACACTGGAGCTCAAAACAAGTGAGTTCTAAGAAAATCCAAGTTTGCCCTTTAAAAGCAACGCCTAGAATTCCAGCTGCCCTGTCTCACTTGGCCACAATCTCTGCTGGTTTTCACAGTCACAAGTTGTGGGGACTTCTCTTCCCAGTACTGGAACCTAGATTGTGGAGTTTGGTGTGGGGCTGGAACGCCTCACTCCTGAGAGTGGACCTCCAAAGCCAAGATATCCCTCCCAATTTCCACGTCTCTGCCCCTCCTGAACCAGTCTCCACATGGCTTCATCTGTAAGTCCTTAGTTATGCTCACTAGACTTTAGGTGATTCTCAATGACAGTTGTTCTCTGCAGTTTAGTTGTAATTTTGATGTGGTCGTGGGAGGAGGCTAACACGTTTATCTATTATGCCATCCTGACCAGAACTCCTCAAGAGATTTTTGTTTGATAAGCTCCTTGCAGGTGGTTTCCAATTTTTTTCCCACTGATTTCCATTATAGTATCGTGAAACTTAAGATAGTACTAAGTTGTGCTCCCAAAGGATTAGGATTCATACTGTTTGTTAATACAGGTTTGCATGTAGGCCCACCAGGTGAGGATAGAGAAAATTCCTTCATATCCTTCTCATAAAATTTAGCACAAAGTAGGTAATGTTTAGTGAATGAATATTGATTAAGGAGTCATCACATTCAAGATGGTAGTGAATAACAAAATTATGGCCCCTATCTCCAAAAATTTATCATCTGGTTGGTGAGGTAGGGATTCATGTAACTACTTTAGAAATTAATTAAAGGCATTCACTACTCTGCACAATTTTAAAAACTTTTAAATTCGATGTTAATATCTATAGGTAATTGCACCTAAGACATTTTTGATTACTAGGCTTTGAGGGGTTATAGTAAGAGCACTTCGAATAAAAAGATTAGAGACTAGAATAAGTAAAATGCATAGTGAAAGAAATGAGGAGTGAAAAGAATATATTAATATATACTAAGAACAGCAGTAGCACAAAGACGAGAAATGCAAATGAAAAAAATGTTATTGAATGGTTTATATAATATCATATGGTATATTAACTTTTAATAGGTTGTGGTAAGTTTAAGATGCAATTTATAATTCCTAGCCTATGGTAACAATTAAAAACTGTTTGATACTAAAGGCAGATGGAAAACACAAGAAACTCAGGCCCCTGGGAAATTATGGAGAACCTTTAGTTACACCAATAAATTTAAATGTGATGTAATACAAGTGGGAACTAATGTATTTTCTCAAGCAAAAGTGACAGATAAAAATAGTTTCATTTGATAAATGCTCAGATCAATGTTTCACATATATATACTCAATAAATAAATGCTGACTAGAGAAAAAATCTGGGGAATTAAAAGAGAAAGGGAGAAAAACAGAAAGGTTGGAGAAATCCAAGAAAAGGTCCATTCCAAAATGATGACAGTGACAACAGAGACATGGTATGCATATAAAGAAACCTAAAGTGAAACAATGAAAACTGGGAGTGAAAATAAAAGGAATTCCAAAAATGAATTTAAAGAGTTCTAGCTTCCATTAATGACGAAATAGTTTTGTTGGACTAACCCTCTTGCAGATAATTGTAAAACCTCTAAAACTATTATTTTAGAAAACAATTTGAATGCCGGATAATGATGGAACTAAAACCATAGAAAAACTGTCCAATCAGAATTCCATATCCAATGAAATTACCCTTTCATAATGAAGATAAATTAAGACAATTTTAGATAAAAGCTGAGAATATATCACTACCAGACCCATAGTACAAAGACTGTTAAAGGAAGTTCTCTAGGCTAAAAGAAAATAAAACCAGATGGTAACTCGGACTTATAGAAGGGAATAAAGATCACCAGAAATGGTAAATGTGTGAATACATAAAAGGCTGTATGTTAAAAATCAAATATTTTTGTGCTATGTACGCACGTGCGCGTGCACACACACACACACATTAAAAATAACAGCAGCATGAAGACAGGAGAAAGGTAAGTGGAAAACTATTATTGAAAAGGTTATATAATTTATATCAAATGGTATAATATTAACTTTTAATACAGTGATAAATTTAAGATATAATTTATAATCCCTAGTTTACAGTGACAATTAAGAAAAAAATAATGCAAAGATATATATCTAAAAGTCAACAGAGGAAACCAAAATTAAATACTGTAGAACAGTGATTCCCAACTTTTTGGTTTCAGAAACCCTTTCAACACTTCCAAAAATCAATGAATATTCCCCCCAAAAATATACTTTTTTATGTGGGTTGTATCTGTCAATAAAGTAACAATAATAACCCATTATATGTTAACATTTTTAAGAAAAATAATTATATTCTCCAGAAAAGTGAGAAAATTTTAAAATTTTGCAAATAATTTGAGCTTAAAACAACTGGATTCTCAGATCTGCTTTTACAGTTAATCTATTATAATATCACATTTCATGTGGCTTCTGGAAAATTATAGTGCGCACTTAAGAGTCAAAGGGAAAAATAACATTTTAGTATTATTCATATACTTTTGACATTACCAAGGTCACAGGATGTCCCAGGGACTCCCAAATCAAACTTTAAGATATCTGACTAACCCAAAAGAGGAAAGAAGAAAAACAACAAAAACGTAAGAATAACAACAAAAGAAACAAGAAGCAAAATGGCACACCTAAATCCAACCATATCAGTACTTACAATAAATATCAATGGACTATCTGCTGTGTACGAATACATAATTTAAAAATAAAAACCCAGATTAAATTGAAATAGAGATACACTATACAAACACTAATCTTAACAGTGGGATTGGCAATATAACATAAGAGAAAATATATTTCAAGAGAAAATATGCTTAAAGAGAAACATTTTATACTCAAAGTTAAACATGAAGAAGACATAATTATAAATGTGTATGTACCTAATTATTCAGCTTTAAAGTATATGAAACAAAATCGACATTATTAAAAACAGATAAATTGACAATCATAGTTAGAAATATCAACACCCCTCTTTCAGTATTTAATATTGACAAAACAAAAAAGTCACAAAGGCTATAAATCTGAATTACACTATCAACTACATTGGCCTAACTTAGAAAACACTGCACCCAACTAATATAGGATATATTTTTTTAAGTGTACATGGAACATTCACTAAGACTATATATGGCAAACCATAAAACAAATCTCAGTAGACAAAACAAATGAAAAAAAATTAAATAAAACCATCTTGAAATCTTAAAGAATATGGCTCTTACTGTAATGGAATTAAATGAGAAACCAGTAAAAATAAACATCTAGCTAACCTTTGAACAATTGAAAGTTGCTTTTAAATAATCCATGGATCAAAGAAAAATCAGTGATTAAAAATATTTCGAACTGAATGATAATGAAAATGCTAAGATTTATAGGATGTAGTACAAGAAATACTTAGAAGAAAATAATATGCATTTAAATGTTTAAGAATTAGAATGAAAGAAAGTGAGAAGGAAAATACCAGCAAAAAGAAATCAATAAAACAGGCAACAAACAATAGAGAAAATTTACACTGAAATCAGTTCTTCAGCAAGAGTAGTAAAGTTGGTAAATCCCTAATTAGAGGAATTGGGGGAGCGGGGGAGAGAAAATACAAATTACCAAAACCAAAATTAAAAGTGTAGGTAGAAAATCCTGGGGAATCGACAAAAAAGTATGAGATATTGAGGTTCATGGTTAAGACTCTATTGTTTAAGAGGTTGATTCCCTTCAAATATTTCTATGGCTTCAATACAATACCAATCAAAATTTAAGCAAGCTCATTTTTGAAAAAAAAAAAACAGAAATTGACAAACTGATTCTAAAATTTACATGGAAATACAAAAAAAAATAAAAAAAATCAAAATATGGGAAAGGAAGAATGAAATCAGGAAACTTACACTACCTTACTTTAGACTTCTACAAATCTACTCCAGCATTTCTCAACCAAGGGCTATTTTTACCCTCCAACAGACATCTAGCAATATCTGGAGACAATTTTTGGTTGTTACTAACTAGTGAGGGAAGAAGGAATGCTATTGTCAAACAGTGGGTAAAGAACAAGATGCTGCTAAACATCCTAAAATACACAGAATACAGAAAATAACCACTCACAACAAAAAGTTATCTAGCCCAGAAAGTCAACAGTGCCAATTTGAAAAGGCCTGGGCGATGCTAATAAGTGTTGTACTGGCATTAGAATAGACAAATAGATCAATGGAACAGAATAGAGTCTAGAAATAGACCCACACACACCTTTATAGTTAATTGATTTCTGACAAAGATGCCAATGTAATTCAGTAGGGAAAGGAAGGTGTTTCCAATAAATGGTGCTTCAACAACTGAGTATCTACATGGAAAAAAAAAATGAACTCATTTCCTACCTCACAAAAATTAATTCAAAATAGATCACAGAACTAAAAATAAAAGCTGAAACAATAGGCTTTTAGAATAAAACACAGGAAAATATCTTTGTAACTTAAGGTAAACAGAAAGTGATAACCATAAAAGAAAAGTTTAATTTTTAAATTAGACTGAACTAAATTTAAAACTAAAATTAAAAACTTAAGCTCATCAAATTAGGATACTGTTGACAAAATTTCTAAGTGTCAAAGGACCTGTATCCAGAATATATGAAGAACTCCTACAATTTGAAAAAGATCACCTCAATTTTAAAAATTGGAAAAATTTACGAAAAATTTTAAAATGGCCAATAAACACACAAAATAGCACCAGACATCACTAGTCATCAAGGAAATGTAAATTAAAATACCTAACGCACCTACTGGAATGGCTTAACTTAAAGAGTGATATAAAAAAGTGGTGAGAATGTGGAGCAACTGGTACTTTCACATAAAATTATACAAATACTTTGGGAAACAATTTGGCAGTTTCTTAGAAAACCTAAATGGACAACAGCAATTTCATACTTAGGTATTTATTCATAATAAGGACACATATACTAAAAAGGACTCATACAAGAATGTTCATTTTATCTTTATACAAAATATCCAAACCCTAGAAAGAAACCAAATATGTAAACAGATTATGGTATCAATGGATTATTTATCAGCAATTAAGTCATGAAATACTAATATACCCAACATGAATGTCACAGATGAATGAAAAAAGCCAGGGACAATCAAGTACATATTGTATGATTCCATTTAAATGAAGTTCTACCATAGGCAAAACTAACTTAAGGTGAACAAAACAATGACCTTAAGTAGGAGTGCTGTATGTAGTAGGGGTGTTTTATGTGAGGTAAAAATAAAATTTTATGGTTATCCAGTCTTTTAAAAAAAGGTCCAACTTTTCACCATTGATGCCATCTTCATCATGTATTTTCCATTCTTTTACTCCCTTGGTCTATTAATGCCTCACTACCTCAACTGCTTTGATGAGTGAAATATTACAGTGTGTTTTCCTATCTAGTAAAGCTAACCAACACCCTCCAACTCCAGCAACTGTTATATTTTTCCAGGGTTTTCTTGGCTATCCTAAGCGAACACTTTCCACCCAAATATACTCTAGAAGCAACCTGTCTAGCTTGTTGGGGAAAATTACTGATTTTAACAATTAGGTTAGCATTCAATTAAATTAACCTGGAGAAAACCGACAACTTTGTTGAGTTAACCAACAATTTTGTTGAGTTATCCTAATTCAAGGACTTTCAATGTGTTCCAAGTACATTTGTTTCCAAGTACATTTTTGTTATTGGTTAGGAGTATTTTTAAGGCTGCCTTCATATACAACCTTCCCTTATACACTACCCTCACTCAAGGTCACCACTGTAACATTTGTTAAATTTGTTTCTAGGTATTTTGTCTTCCTCTTGCTGTAATAAAATGGATATTTGCTTCCATGGTATCTTCTAACTTGTTATTATTTGCTTATATGAAAGCTACTGATTTTTGTTCATTAATTTTATAACCTGTTACTTCAACTGAATTCTTACTGTGTAAATTTTTGTGATTGACTTGATTTTTCCCATGTACCTTTTTCAATTCTTATGTGTCTAGTTTTTCCACCTTGTCTTATAGTGCCTAATACCTTTAAAGGAAATGTAATGGAGATAGAGACGCATCTTGCTCCTGACTTTAGTGTGAAGGCATCTAGTAATTTGTTGGATTTGGAGGTGAGGTGTGTGTGTGTGTGTGAACTTTTAATGTTAAAAAAGGTACCATAAATTCCATGTTGTTCAATGTTTTACTTGAAATAGATGATGAATTCTCTCTAGTGAGATACAACATCCCTGACCTATTCATTCCCCTAATAACACATTAAGTATGATGCTGGTTTTTGTAAGGTGCTTTACTCTTCTAATGATCCAGTGCAGCCTAAATGTTGGATTTTTTTTTTAATCAAGAAATGATGAATCTTATCAGTGCTTTCACAAACTAACCAGATAGTTTTTTCTTCCTCTGATCTATTAACATGATGAAATAAATATATTAATGAAGCATATAACATTGAACTGCCCTTTTATTCTTGGGATAAACCTCGTTTAATCATTTTATGTTACATTTAATGTATTGTTGAATTTTATTTTGAACATTTAAACGAAACTGATCTGTAGTTTTCTTTTTCAATGTTATCTTTAGTCAATATTTGTTAGTAGTATTTGGTTTAAACAAAAGACCAGATCTTCATACCTTATGTTCTAAAATAGTCCTAGAACTATGTGTACTGGAATTACTTATTCGTTGAGGTTTCAATGAGTTGTGTTAAAGATATCTGGGCCTGAGTTTCTTTTGAATAAGTTATCTAACAATTTTCCTAATTTTTTGATAAGACTACTTAGTAATGGATCTATTGGATTTTCCCTCCTCCAAGAATAAGACCTTGGTTTTATCTCTTGATTTATTACTCTTGTTTATATCAATTCTTTTATTTTTTTGAATATGTCATTTTTTCTTCCAACTCATTAATTTTAAGCATAAAAGATCATCAAAAGAGCAAAAACTCAGGTTCCATGAGTAAAGATTCATACTCAAGTGATTAGGACCTAGGTACTTCTCAATTCTTGATCTGGGACAAACTACTTTTTATTATTATATTTAAAGGCTGGTAAATGTTCAGCATATATTTTGAACCAAACTTTGTTTATTAAGCACATGACAAACGAAAAGATAAAAAATAATGATTAAAATTATACTCATTTGATTATGCAACCTAAACTTGCAAACATCCCAAGTTAATAAACATATATTTGACAAAGTTGTACTGCACGTCCAGAAATTCTATGCTGACCAATGACTTCTCATATTTTTGCCTGCTTTTATAGCAAGTAAAAGCTTAGCCTAAGACAAATTTAAAACGTTTATAAGAAAATCCAGTACAAGAGTTATAAGGAGACAATGCTTTAAATTGCTATCAAATATTACATGACATACAAAATGACATAAAAGTCCATAACTTAATTTTTATATGAAACTAAAGGTTATCCTTACTAATAACTTACTATGTAAATTAAGGGCTTAATAGTTGGTATAAATAAAGTAGCTGTGTTATACTGAAAACTCAAATGGTGTACCTTTTAAGGAGTGCAACTTTCAAGTTTTCATGTTAGCATTATACCAAACAAGATGCTCCTACTGCACTGTATACACACAAAACAATTGGAATTCCAACGATTTTAAGAAAAAAATATCATCAGTGCTGACTTGTGTTAACTATGGCTTTAACTGCTGCTATTCTTTAAGTCTTATTATTTTTTTTACTTCCCTTGGTTCTTAAATTTTCCCCATACTAGAATAGAGAGATGGATAGGGGCAGGTAGGGCTTTTAATCCAGCTAAAAAAAATCAGATCGAATAAGTGAAAGAACCACTCTTTCTGGAGTTTCCTTATATGTACTTCTTAAGAAGAATAATACCTGAAAGGCTATGTTTAGTCAATATAGAAACTAAAAGGAAATGCATCATATGCACCAAGTACAATAACATTAAATATTCACCAGTCGCCTACTCCAAAAAGACATAGTACAAGACTAATGTAATTTACCAATTATTACAGTTACAGTACTTTAATGGAGATAGAGGGGGTAATAAGTAAAAAAATAACTTACCATTTGACAGCTAAATTCTGTACCTCTCCATTTTTATCTTCCAGTAACTTCAAAATCATTTTCACTACTTTCCTTTCACTATCATCATCCAACTTGATGGAATCTTTCTGCAGTTCTGTCATCAAATCATTTGTAGCCATAAACCTATCAAAAATTAAAATTTGTCGATAATTTTAAAATGTTAAGTATCAACTATATAGATCATGATTTCCAATCCGATGCTATCATTCATATCTATCTTTCTATATCTAGCTCCTAATATACTCTTAAATAAGGTATCCTTACCCAAAATTATTTCCCCTATGTTACTCTTGAATCCAGATCAACTTACAGGACCTACAGCAAGTGATCTTTCATTCTAATTAACTGCATCACTGCTTTTAGCAGTAGAAAAGTTCTTAACTTTGCACATGATTTGAATTGTACCTAGGAAAGGTTTAATTACGAACATTAAGAATATCTTCCTTAGTAATACTCTGTGTGTTGGACTTAAGGTCACATATCTCAAATTATTGGGAAATTTCCAAAATACAAATTCTCACCTCTAACGCCTACCACTAGCTATCAGGTGTCTTGTGAAAACGATGAGGTGATTTTAGAAAGGTGTTTCACCTGACCTCCAGCTCTCTCCCCTTAAGAACTACTGCCAAAGGAAGATTTAACACTGAACAACCTGACAAAAAGACAGAGTGATCAACTGTCTAATCTCAGTTTTAAATGAAAAGGTTGAACAGAAGATAAAAATAAAGGTAAATACTCTCAGATTTTTTCTTAAACCTCACAAGACAATTCATTGGTTTAAAAGTAACTTCTCAAAATATTAATCACATTGAAATAAAGCTCCCAAATCTGTTTAAAGGTCAAATGAACTTTTCCCATTAATTCTTGGCTCCCTTCCACCTATCGAAATAATCTAACTTAAATAACAATTATTAAATGCCTTTTTCTTTTATTTGAACCAGATTCAGTTTGAGTACAAATTTAATATTTTATATTACACATAGAAATGTTGAAATCCATGTTTAAATCAATTAAAAAACACTATTAGAGCTGAAATGATAAACAGCTATGCAAATAGTCTGGCAATGTAGGCAATAAACTATGAGGTAAAGATTGGCAAAACCATATTCATTTACCAACTCATCACTTATAAAGAATTTTAAGGATAATTTCAGTAATCAGTACATTCATTTAATGCAGATTTGACAAAGTCTTAAACTACATGAAAGCACAATTCTTACTGTATTTTTTAAAACTGCTTTTAAGGAAAAGCTAATGTTCAAATTAAGATATAAAAGGTCAATTAAGCGTGTACTTTTAAAAAATGGAAACAGTTCTAATTGGAAGCCCCTCCCCATTTTACATGATGACAGAAATAAAACCACACAATAGTCTGGAAATTAAAAGAGCTAACTAAATAGCACACTAATCAGGTACTTCTACACATAAAGCATTAAAAGTATCTTAACCATTTTACTTAGATAAAATCCATCAAAGAACCATTGTAGTTAGCATCTCTAAAACCCTTGAAATGTTAATTAGGTTAAAGAGAAATATAGAGATAACCAATTTCAGTAAGAACACAGATAATCCTGAGGTAAAAAAAAATTGTTTTATGATTCTGAAGAGATTCTACTAGTATACAGATTCATTTATTTATTCGCTGCATAGTATGCCTATGGGCAAAGGATAAACAAAAGATAAAATGGCTCTTCATCTCAGAGTTACACTCTAATAAGTCTGCTGATTTTCAAAAATCTATAATTAATTAATTTTTAAAAAAAGTTAAAATGAACACCAAGAAAATCAGCAACAGATAAATATTTTTAAAAGTTGGAAAAACTGGATTGATACAGCATCCCTTTCTCTTAACTTTTTCACCTATTATGCCAGACAGGTAAATAAACAAATTTCAATCTTAAAAATTTTTTAAAACAATGCTCAAGGGCATTTGACAATGATCACACCAAAGAATTGACAGTTTGGGTCTCAAAGGATTAACAGAGGTTTGCATGGAGAAAGATGGTTTGGAATTTTAAATGTTTTAGCTTTTATAGTGGTAGTGGTGAGGACTAAGGAGCAGTATACCTGTGGAAAGTCGATCTTATAACCAAGAGGGCTAATGAGCAGGTAGCATATACAGTGTGAATAAACTGGGCAGAGATGATTCACATTCCAGGGAGGACAGAGCAGGATGATGCCAATTTATTACACTACTCAAAACAGTGCTAAGAACAGTTAATAAATTAACTGTTAACTATTAAACTTATTAACTATTTCTGGGATTTACCATATATTTTTGGACCACAGCTGACTGTGGGTAACTGAAACCACAGAAAGCAAAACGACCAATTAAGGGAGACTATCTTCTTCTAGGTCTACCCAGTAATATCATGCTTTTTTCTTGTTTGTGCTTTTTGTTGGTAATTTGCTATTTAAAATGACCCCGAAGAGTAGTGCTAAAATGCTGTCTAGTGTTCCTAAGTACGAGAAGGCTGTGATGTGTCTTTCAGAAAAAATACGTGTTAGGTAAGATTTGTTCAGGCATGAGTTATAGTGCTTTTGTGGTCTTGAGTTCAATGTTAATGAATCAATAACATATATTAAATAAGGTGTCTTTAAACAGAAACACATCAAACAAAGTCTGAACTGATCGACTAATGAAATTCTGTGACTAGCTAATAGGAACCTAACCTGTACTTCCCCTTGAAGCAATGGTTCAGTATTGCTAATTCAATGTTCATGGCTACTTTATAGAACATAACTATTATGAATGAGAACCAACTCTGAGATTTGAGGTTAAAATTAATAGTTCTTTGAAATGGATATGGAGGTGGTAAGAGATGAGTTAGAAAATGAACAAAGGAGGAAGAAAACCACAGGACTTGGGTGTTACAGTTGAGTATGTATCCTGTCCAGAGTCTTAATGTTACTGAATAGCCACTGTCAGATGGTTCAACCACCCATTCAACAACAGAAGGAGAATGGATTAATAAACCTGGTTCAACTACAGATTACAATGAATGGGATACTCCTCTAATCTTAATCAGCAATAGTGAAGATGTGAACATCATGAATTAACGTCCTGCAGCCCAAATTCATAGGTCCTTAGCCAAAAGTGAGGACTGAGAAAGAAAAAAAAACAGCAGCCCCTATAGTCAGGGAACTGATCTGAGGCTCATAACTAAATCTCAACATTATTCCATAGTAATCTGATGCTTTCAGCTAAAGGATATAGTTTCCTGGACATAAACCTCACAGAACATCCATTTCTGACAAGTTCACTTAGCAACACAAAATATCAAACATCCTCCTCTCTGAGTGACTGCCGCTTCTTTACTAATTACATCTTTTCCTGTTTTAGTCTATCCTACCTATAACATTACGATAAATGACAGAACTGCCCCTGGTTTCAGACAACATCCCATATTCACATCCTTAACCCAAAATTACCAAGATAAATAGGTCCCAGCCCTCCTACTGAGACACCCTATAGTGTGTGTGTGTGCTCCCTTACTATAATAGTAATAAATCCAAGCTGTGCCAGGGATACTTATGTAAGAGAATTTCAAGAATGAAAAAGTGGTGAACGGTGCTTACATATCAAACAGACAAGAAAATAACCTACTAACTGTTAGAGCTTTGGGAAAGAGTAGTTTCAGTGAGCTTAGGTGAGCAATGGCTAAGAAGTATAGAGTTTATCTTGCAGTCAATGGGAATTAGTGGGGAAGGCAATGATAAGCTATGATATTTAGGAAGAAAATTCTAATGGAAGAATTGCCAACAGATTGGATTAAAAAGAGGCCTAGGATGGGGAGACTAATTTGAGAAATACTCATCAGGGCAGCAGTCCCCAACCTTTTTGGTACCAGGGACCGGTGCTCCTATGAGAATCTAATGTCTGATGATCTGAGCTGGAGCTAAGGCGGTGATGCTAGCGCTGGGGAGAGGCTGCAAATACAGATGAAGCTTCACCCGCTCACCTACTGCTGTGCGGCCAGGTTCCTAAGAGGCCAATGACTGATACCAGTCCATGGGGGTTGAGGACCCCTGCATCAGAGGACTAAAGAGAGAAGAAGGTAGAAGGGTTACATCAAGGTTCTCCATTGAAACATTTGGTGGATGGTAATGTAACAAGACAAAATAATAATAATAAAAAAGGCTTAAGGTGAAAGGGAGGGAAGTTAAGATGTCAACTTTCAGATTCCTATGGGAGTCCCAGGTAGATAGAACTTACTGAAAGTGCAATCTCATTCATTTATTCAACAAATAATTTAGGGTAACATGATTAGGAATCATGCCAGGCTCTGCAAACAGTTACGAACAGGACAGTCACAGTCTGGAACTTATTCTACTGGCCTGAAAGTTCCTTGAGGGGAGAACTTGCTCACCTTTAGTAAATGCAATGTAGAGAAGCATAAATATTGGTAGAAGTAGATATCTTGTAACTGCCCAATGAGAAGCTCTGCCTCACCCCTTCCCCTCATATATAAATATAATTTTATCTTTGTTTCCAACAGAAAACTAAATGATATGGGCCAAGTGCATCACCTAGTGACCAATTATCTTTCAAAGATCATGTACATCCACCAACGATATCACATTTTTCTCATTTATTCCCTTAGAGTTATAAATTAACTTAGTATAGTCTTCATATTGTTCATGTAAACAAAACTAATTTTTAGTCATCTTTCTTTCCAGTTTCCTCAATGATGTCCCTTTCTCTTCTTTGTCAGTGGTGAGCAGTAATCACTGCTGATAGTGTTACCAGTACATCGTTCAAGAAAAATCACATAAGTGAAATCAAGTAACTTACTGCCACCAAACTGCAAAATACTTAAAAGTACCCAGAAATCACTTTTTTAATCTCTACAAATCTATTTCATCTGATTAAACCTACTCTTCTTTAAGCACAAGCAGTCCAGATAACTTCACTTAGTATCTCCTGTTACATTATCGTAAATATCCACAGTACTTTCAGTTATGCTGTAGTATCTCTAAGGTCCTTTTCAGCCCTGAAAGCCTATGGTTCCGTACTTTCAGTTATGCTGTAGTATCTCTAAGGTCCTTTTCAGCCCTGAAAGCCTATGGTTCCATTTAACAGGACTGAGATTTTTATTAGCATTTCATTTAAATGCTAATACTTCCAAGAGAAAATAACTTCCAATATACAAATACATAAATAAATCTGGTAAGGTAAACCATTATATCAAGCTAGGAAATTCAACCATGCAGTGAATTAAGATTTTATCAAATAGTATTTTTAAAAAGATTGGTAGATTCTACACTGGCTTCTTGAGGAAACTTCCCACAATTCTCAATGCTTTTTTTTTTTCTTAACTCTAGAACTAAAATCCAACTAAAATAAGCATCTATTGGGAACTCACATGGCCAAGGCGCTAAACAGAGTGAAGGATTCTGAGAAAGAAAAGATCCCTTCCCTCAAAGTTTCCTAAACAATACTTGCCCCCAGCACCAGTCAAGATTATCTGCTCCCTCTCCCCCACAATGGAATTTAGTATATTATCACATTTCATTTTCTCTACCTAGAATTTAAAGACCTCACATCACTCCATGAACATGACTATCCTTGCTTTCATCTTTGCTGCCACTTAAGCCTGACAACTGTATATTGCCCTGCATTATTTGCCTTTTTAGAATTGGCTTAGCTATTTAAAAAGCATGTAAATATTACTGATGGCAAGCACTAAATTAACTTTTTGCAGTCACTCTTAGGGAATTATTAGAAATGTCTTCTAACACAAAATATTTCATAAGCCTAATTTAGAAGGAACAGAAATTTAAGGTCTTCTTTTCAACATCCCCTAGTCAAAACCCAGGAGAAGTAGCTATCTTGTATTAAGGGAAGTTACTAAGTTTATGCTCTGGAAGTATGTGTAAAGCCCAGACCTAATCCTGTCTAACTGACCTTGGGAAAGTACTTAACATCACCATTTCAGTTTCCTCACCTGTAACAGAGATTTAGTGTTACTAGAGTTGTAAAGATATATAGGATCAAGTGTATTAATATTAAACATTAATAGTAATTATTACGTACAGAGATAATCGTAAATTTTTTCTTTAGCTCTTGATTCCTTGGAATACTTTAATTCGATTGGCGAAGTATATGAAAATAAAAGCAGAACTTTGTACCTCCACCCACTGATTATTCAATATTGATACTCAAAAGGGAGCATTCACACGGTTCATGCACATTAAAGTTTTCATTCTTTCATCTACAGAATTACCTATCTACTGGAACTAATCCTTAAAAAAATACTGAACACCAAAGAAAAAGGGCATTAGTTGTTTTTTCCTCAATAAATTCAGCCTATGATTTAAGTCCTACAAAAGGATTCTTCAAAAATGCTAACATTCAAAAATGTTGAGGTCTACACCGATTTCTTTACTTTCTTTGCATGAATGGATGATAAAGTTATCCAGGCACCTGAAATTTCAAGCCAATAAAGGAAGAATTGTATGTGACTAGAATTTATATATTGTGACAAGTAGGTTTTCTCTTTGGAGTCTACCTAGAATAAAACATTTTTCTTCCTTTTAGATGTATTGTTTGCTTCTTCCCTTAATACAAGGTAGAATGGGCTGCACATGCTAGATACTCTATAACATTAATTTAATTAGCCTTGTCCTCAACATCCTTCTGGCACTAGGTATTTTAAAACAGGTAGCAACGAACTGTGTGATTTACACCAAAATAAATAAGTGAATAAATTTCCACTGAGAAATTTGAAAGCATCATTTTAAACTATAACACATGTACTCAAAAAAATGCCTGTACTAAAAGTATACAGAAAAATCTTCGAAATACTTTCCTTCAAATGCTCACCAGTCTAATTAATCTCTTAAGTGCCTGTAATTTAATATACATGGCGCTTTAGTCCAAAGACTTGTCTATTAACTAGATGGCTTGAGCATATCACAAGTCTTTAAAACAATTAATAAAAACACTTGATGTCAAGTCACTTACTATTCCTATACATATATTCTACCTAAACATATCTTCTATATTACTTACCAACTAGTAGAAATATTTCAATATTACAGTTTTAGGAGAATAACAATTCCTCCAAGTAATGTTTTGATTTATTCCAGCCCAAAATGACAGATAATCCTTATGAAGTTCAACACTGACTATAGCTTAACATCAGAGCATTACATATTTTTACAGTTTTTTTTAAAGCATGTGTACATTTTCCATGGAATTTAACAAATCTTTAGTCAATAGTCACATATGCATATTATCGCATGATGTGATTTCTTTATTCTATGTTACCCATACACAAACCTGACTAGTTGAACAAAATTGTACTATTATAGGATAAATGCTGTCTTAGACTAAAATTAAATACAATCAAAATAAAATTTAGTACTTTTACAAAATGAGTCAATTCACAGAAATGAGAAGGAAAAAAAAATCACACCACACACAATACATAGCCAAAAGTTAGTCATATGTGTGTGTGTATGTATATATATTTATATATGTATATTTACATATATATAAATATATATATGTTTATATATATTTACACATATATATTTATGTATATGTATATTTATATATATGTATATTTACATATACATATATATATTTATATATACATACACACACACACACACACCCCTATGTATTCCATTGAAATGTTTATTTAAATTTTAAAGGCTTGCATTTGGAGCAAGCAAAGCTTCCAAAGGAAGTAAAGAACACACTAATCCTTTAAAAACACAATCAAAAACTTTTATTTTCCCCTATAATCTTGATTTTGGCCTTAGAACTGCACAACTCTAAAATATCGAAATATCCAAAACACGTCTCCTCCAAAAAGTCACAACACTAAAATCATGTTAATAAAGTGAGTTTTCAAAATACCAAATGCAATACTAAAAAACTAGGCAACAACACTTTTAAAAAATCAATTTTGGCTTTGAAGTCACAGAACCAAAACTGTATTTCCCTGGCCATTTTAATATGCCAGCACATCAATTTAATTAAGAACACAATCTTTACATTTTTTTATGGTTCTCATTTCTCAAATTGGGAAATTTCTTCTGGGTAGATAAGGTATGGACATGTTTTCAGATGTTAAAATGTACTGTTCATACAATACATAGTTCTTCAACCACAATTTCAATTAAAGACTGTATGTTATTTCCTTTAAAATGCACAAAAAAATACGATCACTTAGCCTAGAGAACAAAACGAGTATGAAAAAAATAAAAGGCTCTTTTTTTTAGATCGGGAACTTTTTTATTTTATGATAGGATAACAAGTGGGAAGAAAGGAATGTAACCATTATTGTGCAAAAGAGGAGGGGATAAACTAAGATAATCTGTGAAAATATAACAATTCTTCAATATGCTACCAAAGTTTGGAACCGACAGTACAAGTCTCCCGGAACAGAGCTGCTATCATATTTACCATCCTCATATTAGAAAACTCCTTCCAATAAGACTCATTCGCTTGGTTTACTTTTCTGTTTTAGGCTCAGCAAGTCACCTTTCTGGCAGTAAATTCACGATATGAACAAATAAGAATGAAACTCCGAGTTCCTTGCTTGGCTTTTACCTGACAAGGGAAAATGACAGAGATGCTGGCGGGAAAACCCTAGAGTCAAGTTTCCTCCATCCTGGCTGCCCCCAACCCCCATCCCCTCCTTCCCACCTTCACGAAGGAAACAATCCAAAGAAGTTTCTAACCTAATGTGCAAAGAATTTTTAAAAAAAAAATAAAATAAAAAGCAAATCGATCGCACCTGGGCCCACTCACATCTGTTGGAAAGGAGGCAGCTAGGTTCCCGAGTGGGCAGCAGCTCCAATCCCAGTGAGCAGGACGGCCTAGCGCCGCTGGCGGGGATAGGCCTGGCCTCCCAATAGCCAAGCCTAGAGCAACTACCCTACCCACAACGGTTGGTGATTTCGCCCCTTTTGGCTACCTGAGACACAAAAATCATGTCAAGGGACGGGATAGGGAATGCAGTGGGGACGTTTGGGGACGCAGAAGGGGCCGAGGACCCGCGTCCGCAACCGCCTAGAGAAAGAATGGGGGGAGGGGGGTAGAAGGTGGGAGAGGCAAGGAGCCTGCCGGGATGTGGGAGCGGAGGGGTGGGTTGGGGACCTCTTGGAAAGCGGAGAAACCGGTTGAGGCCAAAGGGGTGCGGCAAGGCCTGTGTGAGGGCCAGGACCGTAAATGAGGAGCTCCGAGGTGGGTTCGGGGTCAGATTTCGCCCTCACCTGAAGTCCTTGTCGCTGGATGTCATTTTTTCCAGCAAATTGGAAATATGGTACGAGGCGCTCGCCATGTTGACGGCCTCGATCCCGCCCGCTGGCGCTGCTGATGCTGCTGCCCGCTGCCGCCGCTGCTGCTCCTCCTCCTCTCGCTCGCAGCGGCTCCCGCTTCCAGGGTCGCAGCGCGACGCCGACGCTGACTAGGGAGGCGCCTCCGCCGGCTGCCGCCTCCCCGGCGAGGTGTGGGCCTGTCCCGGAGGAAGCAGAGGCTACGAGGCCGACCTAACGACGGCGCTGCTCGCAGGAGAACGAGCTCATGGGAAGCAAAGAGTACGGCAGAGCCTCTCCCAGGAGTCAGACACTTCCACTCGGGCCCGTCTCGCTCCCACACTCTCTCCGCACTCGCACCCTAGGGCAAGAGGCCAAAACCCGCCTCCTTCGCTCCAGGGGCGGAGGCTGTAGACGCGGGACGCTACGGAAGCCGAGGTCAGGGTTCACGGAGGTCTCCCCACGCACGCTGTAGAGACGCTAGGTAAAGAGCAATCCTGTTGGCTGATGCTTGTGTCAGTCTTTGCCTGAACCACCTTTCTGGAGGCATGACAACGACCAAAGGCGGCTGTTCTCGCGAGACTTAAAAGCGACGGTTACAGGATGGTAGGCGAGTGAGACAAGTGTGCTTAATCTGAAAATAAGTTGATTATTTTCTCTATGACGGGGGGAGAAAGAGTTTAAGATTTTCAATTAGTATAAAGTCTAGAAGTAATGCTAGTTAAGGGCTTAGACTGAGGACCAGCGGAAGCATTATTAAAAGGAGCTTTCCTTTCGAATCGGATCCGCGGCCTACATTGCCTTAAACACGATGGTATGATGTTGCCACGTGAAAACCACGAATCCCAGAATTCAGTTGGGGGGATGGAACACTAAATCAGGATGTGATTGGCTGAAGAAACTTGAGGCTTCCTTATTGGCTCTTGCGGAAGGCGTGACTGCTGGGATTTGCAGTCTGGCAAGGCAGCTGTGGTGGAGAAAACCTTGAGATCACCTCGTGCACTCAGTTACCGCGGCGGATTCTTTCCGCTTTTGCTGTTATGGGATGTCTGCAGAGCTGTGCTGCTGAGGTTTGGACAGGCGCAGTGCAGAGCAGTTGGTGTTCTTGGCAGAGGCCTAGAAGCAATTTCCTAGCACTACTCCCTAAAGGTGATGGTAGCCTCCTCTAAAGGCCGCTGAACCTCTGCTGGGCTCAAGGCGTCCCAGCATTGAAGAGCCAGCTCCCTAAAGCAGGAAGGACCCTTACAAAATTAATGGGCCAATGACTGATGATTGTATTGGTGCCTACTCATGTTAGTCAGATTAGCTAACTGATTACCCTGCACTGTAAATGAAAAAAGAAAGCCCAGTCAAGAGACAAGGAAAATCAATCTCAATCTGTTACTGTTTCTGTTAAATCTGATCTTTACTGATCTTTCCTATATCCACCAAATGTTATTTAATGTCTTCTAAAAGCCAGGTGCTACAGTTAAAACATGAAAAGTGATCTGGCCTCTTAATCTATACCTAAACTTTCCCTCATTACTCTAGTTTACCCCATGTATCCTTTTACTTTAATACTGTTTTTCTCCCTAATAGTACCATATCTCTTCCCTCATTTTACCCATCAGCTGTCAGCTTCAGCCATAGTTCCCTTCTCCGAACAACCTGTTTCACAATAGTTCATATAAACTATGCACATACACATAACACAATTTGTTCATTTATCTTGTGTGGACCCTAAGGCTTAAAATCTGTCATCTGGTGATAACCCTTTCATTTAGCCTGAATCCAAATGTGTGTAAATCTTTTCATTTATCAGTTTCTAACTAAAATATAATATTTGTAATCAGCTCGAATATAAATTCTATTTACTGCTACTTATTAGCTGTGTTAGGCAATTCCTATTTAGCTCTCTGAGCATGGGTTTCTTTGTGGGTAACAGATGCTCATCAGATCCATGAGGCTCTTCTGAGCAACAAATTTAGTCTGCTTGGGCCGCCATAACAAGATACCATGAATTGGGTGGCTTAAACACAGAAATTTATTTTCCTCACGGTTCTGGAGGCTGGAAGTCCAAAATCAATGTGCCACCAAGGTTGGTATCTCCTAACCCCTTGGCTTGCAGACGGCTGCCTTCTCACTGTGCGCACACATGGCCTTTTCTCTGTGTGCCCGCACCTCTGGTTCTTTATCTTCTTATGAGAACACCAGTCCTATTAGATTAGGGCTCCACCCTATTAACCTCATTTAACCTTAATTGTGTCAACATTTAACTTAAATTACCTCTTTAAAGGCCCTATCTCTAAATATTGTCACATAGAGCTTTGACATATGAATTCGGGGAAACAATTCAGTCCATGACAGACATCCCATATAAAGGACTCAGCAGGTTGCCTGGAACATAATACTTATAATTATTAGTTCTTGCACACTTACGAATGTCATAGAAAGCATCTAATAAAAGTTGGCTATTTTTGTTACATTCTCAGTCTTTTACTGGTCCCTATCCCAAAACATTCTACACAGCCAGCATAGAGTTTTCCAAAACATTGCTTTTATAGTGCTATTCACCAAATTAAAAACTTCAGTGACTCTTTACTACCAAATAAAATCCAATGTTTTGACAATCAATGACCTCCTTTATCTGTCCCTAACCCTTTCTTTCTGACCTTTCTCCCACTATTCCAATATAGGAATTGCTCCCATCAATTTTTTTATGAGTCCCACAAAGACCCAACTCTTAAGTTTTAGTGTATCATCACCATCATCATAAACACTCACTTATAGGTCGGATGCTGCATTAATTCACTTAATCCTCATTTTAAGTATAAGAGGCACAGAGAAGTAACTTGCTAAGGTTCACCAACAAGGTGCAATTAAGATTAAAATCCTGGCATTGTTGCTTTAGAGCCCAGATTCCAAACCTCTATACTAAAATTCTCTCCACCTGGGATGCCTTTCGCATCCCCTGTCTCCCTTTCTAGGATCTTGAACCAATCATAGTGTTTATATGCTAGCCTCCAGTAAGAATGTAAGTTCCTTAAAAGCATATGCCACCACTTTTAACCACTTATGCTTCTTTCAAGTACTTAGCCTGTGCCAAATTTGTAATAGGCACATGATAATACTTAATTTTATTTTGTATTCCTGACACTTAAAATTTGGTTTTTGTATCACTAAATATAACTTGTTACCGAACAGTGGGAAAATGCTTTCCTTCAAGGTTCTGTAAATGCTAAATTAATTTAAGTGCAGAAGGAAATAAGCCTAGATAAGGCTATCCTCTAAGAGTTTTCTTTCTAGTCAATGGGCATAATGGAAAACTGAGACAAGAAACTTGAGAAAAGAAGAAAAAACGGAGCCCTTCAAGCTATTGGGAGGTTCTTCAAATATCAACCAGTAGTTTAGCTTAATTCACAAACATTTAATTTTTTGCCTGCACTATGCTCCCCACTAGATACTGGGGACAAAAAAGTGAGCAAGACAAGTCCCTTAACCTTGAGGAACATTTATGTTGCCCAAATCTTGAATTTTATGTAAGGTTTTTTTTTTATTTTAGGCAAAATTGAGAAAATTCTATATCATATGTATAGAATCAAAATAAACCTATATTTATATTCTATGTTTGAAATGAGAAATAGATCCTGAAATTGTCTTTAAAATGTTTAAATATGGTAAGACAGAGGTGAATTAAGTATTGAGAGAGCGCGATGGAAACATTATATCAGTGATTTATGGAATAATATGAAGTCGTGGGTACCAGCATGAAATGTTATTTTGTTTTGTTTCTTAGACACAATCTATCAAATATTTTACATGACATTTTAATGACTGGGCAGACCCCACAACTTTTCCTTTGAAGTCTTAAAAGTCCAATCTTGTTTAGTTCAATGTCCATCCAGCTTCTAGATCCTATAAGGTTAAGGGAGATGACAAAAGAGTATAAAAGGGGAAAAGAACAAATTTTCTTCATTTGATTGTTATAGTTATACTTCTTTCTTGACTGCTGATCCCCTCTGGCAGACACCCAAATACTCTCTTGCGAGGGTCAAGGTCATGACTTCTTTAAGGTGTCTGTCAGAGGCCTTTCCTCTGCACACTTCCATCAACTGACACATCTGAGCATCCTTAGCCCTCCACGGAGCAAACAGTACTCAAAGAAGGGATACCTCAAGAAGGCTCAAGCCCAATTTACTTTGAAGGAAATTATTAACTTGGCCAGCTTGAAACTCATGCATTTTTGCAACACTAAATGGAAAGAGTACAGGCCTCCGTACCACAATACCTCTCTCTATTCTGCCACTTCTCTTTATTTCTCTTCTTCTCTCCCCAACTAGGCATAGATCAGTAGATGGCCAACCAAGGGATGAATAATCTGAAGTTTTGGGGGTACCAGTGTGAAATGTTTCTTTATTGCTTTGTTTTTCTAACCACTGCTTTCAAATATTTTTCAAATATTTTCCTTCACCCTTAATAACATCTTGGGCAGATTTCAGAGCTCTCCAGTGATTATTTCCTTTGAGTAGGGGGGATTTTTTTGTCAGTTTCTCTTTTTTTAGAGTGAAAGGGGGAGGAAAGACCCAGAACCCAGCACTCCCTGCCAACTGATTACCACATTGTTCTTAGAATCCTCTCTTACCATGGTAGTCATCTTACATAGACTGTAGGGTGTTGGTAGGATGATAGCAACAAAGTGGCCTCTAGATATGATTGGCCCCCTTTGGTGGTTTTCTTTAAAAACAGGATATTTTATGCCTATGTATTCAGCCGGGGGCATCTAAGACAATAGGAAATGTCTTATTTTATACAATTGTGGTGGGAATGTAAAGAAAGAGACCTCTAAGAATGTGAAAGAGCAATAAAGAGGGACAAGTTTAGGATGACAATGACTCTGATAGAAATGAAAAGTCTGGAGTGATATGACAAAGAATGAAATTTTCTTTGTCATATCACTGTATGGGCTGTTGAAAACTAAATAGGTAATGTACAATTTCCCAGTGATTTGAGAGGAATGTTATTGAATTCAAGTCATTTTCCCAAAAGATGCTTGAGCACTTAAATCAATTTCAATCCTTCTCTCTTATTATTACAAGGAGGCTCCACTGTAGCATTTCTCAAACTGTGTACTAGTGCCAAACACTAGTTTTATAAGATGTCAATAGAAGCAGATAGTGAAGAGGGGTAGAGTTGTGGTTTTAAAAAAGAGTTTAGAAAACAGTTTTCTTAACTGTAGAACTTCTCAAAATATTTTGTATGCTAATATTTTGTGAATCCCCAAGAGGAATATATAGAATCCCTATGGACTGAATTGTGTTTCCTTTCCCTCTCCTTCCCCCCAACTGTGACAAACTCATATGTTGACAGACTAAGCGCCAATATGTTGGTATTTGGAGATAAGGCCTAGGTTTACATGAGATCATGATGTGGGACTCTCATGATGGGATTAGTGGCCTTGTAAGAGGAAACATTAGAGTGCCCTTTCTCTTCCTCTTCCTCTCCCTCTCCCTTTCTTCCTCTCTCCCACCCTCTCTCTCTTGTTCTGCCAAGAAGGCAGCAACTTGAAAGCTAGGAAGAGAGTGCTCACCAGAACCTGACTATCCTAGCACCCTAATCTGAGACTTCAAGCCTTCAGAATTGTGAGAAATAAGTTTCTGTACTTTACACTACCCCAGTGTATTGTATTTTGTTATAGCAGCCCAAGCTATTATAAGTATACAGCTACTTAACACATTTGAGCATAGAATTTTTTAAAGTTCTCCCTATTATCATCTCAAGGGATGAGAGTACCATGAAAAATAATTTGGAGATCATTGTTCCATTGATAAGTTTTTTCTGAATTGAATGCCGAATTGGTGATAGGAAGAAAGAGAGTCTTTCTTTCTTTCAAATTAATTTATTTGACATTCATTTTATATGTTTGTTTATTTTTAGTAATTTTTGTTTAATTTTTCAATTACAGTTGACATACAATACTATATTAGTTTCAGATGTGACCTGCATTTTAAAACAGCCTTCTGCCAAGTAAATGTGAACTGTGCTTAATTCATACAGTTGCTATAAATTGAATTAAAAGAAATAAAGTAGAGCTATATTTATTCAACCAGTCATTAATTTCTAAAATATAATTCTATGTTGAATGTCAAAGCTGATATGTTAATAGAAGAGGAAAAGGGCAGTTCTGATTTGTGTTTCAGTGTAGACAGCTTTGCATGCAAATGAACAGACACAAAATGCTTCCTGTTACAGATCATTTTGTCAGTACTAAATTCAACTTAGATGAAAAAGAAAGTAAATGCTACATAAGACTAATCTTAAGAAGATTTATCTCCAATTGATTGAAAACAATGCAACAGCTACAGTTTTTCCTATGATCTACTCTTTTCTAAACTGCTAGAAACTTTGTTAATTTTTAGTGTCAGTTTAAATCAAACTTTATTATTATTCCATAAAGAGATTATTCTTTTAGAGTTAGACATACATTTGCAGCAATTAGAGAAAATTACAAAGATTACTTATGTCACAAAGATGCTTTATTTGGAATATCTCCCATTTCATTCTTTCTTTTGGCTTTTATAATATTAACCATCTTTGTCATTTAAAAATCATAACATTTTCTGATATAAATTTGTAAGAGCACTGTCCAGGACTTGGGGGAAACAAAAAAATATAACCTTACAAATGTAAAGCAAGTTATCAGTTTTGGCAAAAGGATGTAAAAGAATGTGCTAGAATTCAGCAAATGCTGAATATTGCTTTAAATATAGATGTTTTGCTGGTGATGTCTTGTCCCATTGTTTAAAAAGGTATCAGCTTGCTACCGGGTGCAAGTTTTCATTTTTGTAAAAAGGCGTGAAAGAATAATTAAATAGAAATGAGCCCACAGGATTGGGGATTTTTTTTTTTAACTATGGTAAAATGAGGCAGGAAAATATAGTAATTTTAGTGAAAATAAGTGTAATGAAATGGTGCTGAAATTCTTTTATAAATGGATATTCATGTAATTAAATCAGTTCATCATTATTACTTATATTAATAAATGAAGTGATGAAAATATCACATTCTAAAGACAATTTCTGATTACATGAACTATGTGTTTTCACTGTAGTTATATCATTTTGGAAAATACAAATTTTTCTATATGATATAAGTAAAAAAAAAACAACTAAACTCTTTGTATTTTATGGAGAATGCAATAAAAATTTTGCATCAATTCCTAACAAGTGTGAGAGCTTTGTTATAATGGATGTAGTTATTAACACTTAAGATATATCACAATCTAGAATTGGTTTAGAAGAAAATGTTTCCCGATTAGGGCAAACTATTACTTTTAACAATACAATAAAGGCTTAAAACAGGAGAAAATATTTGCAGGACATATGTTTGACAAAGGACTAGTATTCAGAACTCAAACAACTCAAATATGTAGCATATATGATACAATAATAAGACAGAAATTCCTATTTTAAAATGGGCAAAATATCTGACGAAACATTAGACTGAAGAAGATACAGGATGGCAAATAAACACACTAAAAAGGTGCTCAGCTTTCCTAGTATCAACGAAAGACAAATTAAAGCTACAATGAAGCACCACTAATATTTATTAGAATAGTTAAAATAGAAAAGGCTGATCATAATAAGTGTTGGTGAGGATATAAAACAACTGGAATTCTCATACACCGCTGGTGGAAAACAGTTTGGCAGTTTCTTAAAAAGCTAAACATACATCTCCAATATAACATAGCCATTCCATTCCTAGGTATCTACCCCAAAGAAATGAAAGCATATGTCTGTACTAGGACAAAGAACATGAATGTTCATACCAGATTTATTTGTAGTCATGTCAAACTGGAAACAACGCAAAAGTCCACGAACAGGTGAACAGACAAATAAATTGAAATATACTCATACAATGAATTACTTCCTAGCAATAAAGAGGAGCGAACTATTATTGATACACACCCCAGCAGGATAAATCTCAAAATTATTATTCTAAGTGAAAGAAGCAAGAGAAAGAAAGGATAAAATCTGAAAGCTTATTTAAATACAATTTTTTGTTTTGTTTTGTTTTGTTTTAGAAATTGTAAACTAATCTATAGGGACACAAAGCAGACCAGTGATTGCCTAGGGAACCAGGTGAAGAGGAACAGATTATGAAGGGCTCCAGGACCGTTTTGGAACTGATGGAAATGTTTGTTATTTTAATCGTGGTCATGATTTCACAGGTGCATACGTGTGTCACAATTCATGAATGTGTGCACTTTAAATGTGAGCTGTTTGTTGGAGATCAATTACACCTCAATAAAGATGCAAAATAATGATAAAAATAGAAGCTAAGTTAGCTAAAAACAAACTTATTTAGACTACAAAAGTCAAAGAAAGTTTAGTTTTCTTTCATGGATTTTTTTCCCAAAAGAGAGTACTCAATCTAAGACATAAGAAAAATAACTCAGTATTATCACCACTGGAGTGCAAGAGATATTTACCACAAAGGAGAAGCCAGGAATTATGTAAAAGAGACTATGTATTTCCCATATATATCTATGGTCTTGATAACAATTTATAGAAACTAGAGGTACTGTATTTATGACATATAAAAATGTTCATGTGCTAATGCTTCATTTAAAATTACTTAGTAGATATATTTATAAACTATTAATTACTTAAACATATACAACCGTTTTGCCTTTATCATACTTCCATATTTCCACTTGTGCTAGTACATCTCTGCTTGGGTATTGTAGTCACCTTCAACTTATGTGTGATACTATGTAGACATGTGATTCAGAGTGCAGGCTCTAACTCACAGAGACCTGGTTTCAAATCCCAGTCATACCACTTATTCAGTAAATTTGGACAACTTTTCCAAAATAAGAATAATATTAATAATACCTAGGATTGTATGAGGTTTAAATGAGGTGAACATAAAATGCTTAGTACAAGGTAAAGACATAAATATTACCTACTATTTTATTGTTAAAAATCAAAATTTCTTTTTCTCCAAAATACTAACCATCTCCCCTATCATATTTCTTTTCATAGGTCCCACAAATATTCCAGTGTCCTAGACTAGAAATCTTGGGAAAATATTTGAATTTCGTGTTTCTTTCATTATCTATATTCATTTCAACACCAATTCTTTCAACACCACTTATTAAAATGTCACTTAGATTTTTTCTATCTGGTAAATTCCTCATACAATTAGTCTCTCTAGGCCCTCTTCAATTCATTACTCAAACACTAATTCAGTAAACTCTAGCCACACTATATGCTACCTAGGTGATTTATACAAATTAGTTAACTTCACTGAGCCTCACTGTTTTCCATTACAATTTGGGGATGCTATCTATCTCAGAGAGTTAATGTGAAGATTAAACTACATAATGCACGCAAAATCCTTTTTACTGTGCCTGATGCAACAGTAATTGGTTGACAAATGGGAGTAACATTTCCCATTTCCTAATTCTCCATTTGATATTTACAATTTAAGATGATTTTAGCTTTTTCAGTTGTCACATCTCACTGTTGCTTCATTAATCTTATGGTCCTCAGAATCCTGTAAACATTTTTATACGTGCGCCAGGGCTTGATTATTCCACTTACCCCTACCCCCCCCCCCCGCACCCCTACTCCACCGCCATCCCCTACATTCACAATTAGTGTCTTGCAAGTGATTCTTAGCTCTGGCTGAACTTAGAGTCAGCTGGAATGCCTCTAAAAAAAATGCAGATACTCAGGCTGCACCCCAGACCAATTAAATAAAAATCTCCTCAGCTAATTCTGATATGCAACTGGCATTGAAATCACAATTTTGTTCTGTTTGTTTTGGTTTAGTTTTGTTGGTCATGTTTTCTCTGTTGTATTTGGAATCTAATTGCAGAATTTTGCCTCAGTTTCTGAAGATATTTTTCAATCTCGATTTTACCGTGAGACACGCTAGCTACTCCTTATGGCTACCGAGTTTTTACACATTAGGCATCACGTTAGCAATATCCTTAACCAAATCATTCATACAAAATAAAGAATAAGACAGTCACATGCCCCTGGAGAATTCTTCATTGCTTAGCATTAATCCATTAATCAGGCTTTTGTAAACTATCAGTAATCAAGTACTCGAATTACAAATTCACATAACTGCACTGGTGATACTCCTTAATCTGCAAACATCATCCCTTTTAAATCTTCTACAAAGTATATTGTGAGAGAACCTGTCAAAAAGAGATTCTAAAATCAATATATATGTTATAATCCTATCAAGAAATATTATGAGGTTTATCTGGCATGGGATCTTTTTGTAAACCTATTTTCTTTCTGATCACAAGTTTCCTTTCTTGGTTCATTCTAGAGTCTTACTGAAAGTCATAGCAAGCTCTTAAATCCATAGTTTGCAGCACCTTTTAAAAAAAGTTTGTGGCTTTATTTTACTAACTCCATATTTTAGGCACCTTTTTGGTTGTCTCCTAATTCTTGAAGAATATCAGTAGCCACTTAATAATAGTCAATAGCTATGATATGATATGATATGATATGATATGATCGATATGATAAATTGGGATGAGGTATCTTTTGGGTATCTTGAGATATTGTTCACCCAGGCCCAGAGATGAACTATAGCAGATGGGTATTTCTTTACTATTTTACTCTTTTGATCTTCATTTCTTCTTATTACTATTTATTTTGTTCTTTCCAAGTGATGATAAATCTTCACAGAAAAAAATGGAAACATACTTAAAGAGTTAGTAAAATGAAACAGATAAATATTTCAACTTAGTTTCTTCGTTCAGTAGCACTGTGCCATTCATCCCAAGTGGTAGCCTTTATATACTATTCTTCTTTCCTTAACTCACAAATAGAGTTATTTTTCTTGTTATTAATAATTTTCTTAAGTCTCAGAATCTTGAGCTTTCAGCTTGACAGACATCATATCCATATAATCCTTGCTACTTCTCCAAATAGTAGTAGTAGTAGTAGTAGTAGTAGTAGTAGTAGTAGTAGTAGATTTCTTCTTCCTCTTCTTCCTCTTCTTCCTTCTTTCTTTCTTTCTTCTTCTTCTTCTTCTTCTTCTTCTTCTTCTTCTTCTTCTTCTTCTTCTTCTTCTTCTTCTTCTTCTTCTTCTTCTTCTTCTTCTCCTCCTCCTCCTCCTCCTCCTCCTCCTCCTCCTCCTCCTCCTTCTCTCCCTTCTCCTTCTTCCTCCTCCTCTTCTTCATCCTCTTCTTAATTATTATTAATGAGCCCTTCCCTCATATTTCTATTCTAGGTTTTTTCAATCTTTAAAAGATGAACTCTCTGAAGATTTCCCCATCCATGAATATTCATTACTTTATATTTCTCTCCTTTTCACCCTCATTGCCATAGGTCAAAGGTGAGCAAACTTTTTCTGTAAAGAGACAGTAAATATTTTAGGTTTTGTGTGCCTGCAATCTCTGTTGTATTTACTCAACTCTGTCATTATAGCACAAAAACAGCCATTGAAGCATAAACGAGTGTGACTGTGTTTATGGATACTTATTTTGGGGCTTTATATACATTCAGATGTTATGAATTATTCTTCTTTTGATTTTTAAAGACCATTTAAAAAAAGTAAAAACATCATTTCTAGCTGATGAGCCTCAGCAAAATCAAAAAGACGGTTAGATAGAATTCTTGCATGAGCTGTAGTTTGTCAGCCATGCCAGAGAGGGGTCAGAATGTACAATACACAATACAATCAGTAGGAAAAAATTGTAGTAATAAAAATAATCACATAATAAACTCAACTAGCTCTTAAACCAAATTTGCATTGGGAACTGTTATGGATTTAATTGTGTCCCCTCAAAAGATATTCAAGTACTAATATCTGATACTTATGAAATATGATGACTATATTGGGGTCCCCCAAAGAGCTGGCATGGTATTGTAGCATCTAGCATGGCACCTTGTACAAAACAGGGAATTACAAACGTTTGATAATTTGAATTGATAAATGTAAACAGTTACTTTGAATATATGTATTCAAATTATATATACTCATAGAATTTAATGCCATGTCATTGGCACTTAAAATTCATATTGTTTTCAAATATATTTCAGTACAATAATGTACTATTCTAAAGAAAAATACTAAAAAACAATAGAGTACAATTTAAGTGGAAGGATACTAAAACAAAAACAAATTCATCACTTGAGAGAATTTGTTCATTTTACAATCTAAATTTAAAATTTTTGTTCTTCTTTAACTTTGTCCAGTTTACAGTAAATGATTAAAGATGCCGACAAATTCTATAGAGGAAATTCACTGTCACACATAGCATTCTAAAGAAACACCAAGGATTACCTGCACTTCCAGAAGCTAAGGGAATGGCATAGCTCCACCAGAGCCTTCAAAGAGAACATGATACTACCAACACCGTGATTTCAGACTTTTAGGCTCTAGAACTGTGGGAGAATATATCTCCGTTGTTTTGAGCCACCCACCCACTTTGTTGTACTTTGTTACAGCAGCTCTAGGAAAATAATGCAGAGACAGAAACAATTTACCTTGCAAATGATGCTTTCTCAGTCTCTTCAAGGTTTATAAAGATCTCTTCTGGATAATTGTTTATTCCCTCAAGGATTTTCTCTCTTCTCTTCTACTCTTTCCTGCTTCCATAGATAACCTCTGACCATACAGAAAACTTTCATATATGTCATGGCTGCACTAAGGAAGGAGTCTCTGGTCTTTTATGGCCTATGGTTGATGTCAATTGGGATTTCTTAACTTACTTGGTCTCTGGGCCCTGTGTCCAATCTGATTGCCCCTACTGTGGTACAGCTTAGTCTTCTCATTTCTGGGTGTCTTTGCTTGTATTGACTGAGGTATAGTTAATCTTACTTGGTGTTTTTGGTCATATGCTGGCAACTATTGCTGATAAACATGACCTTTTCCCTGTCTCCTATTCCAAAGTCCCTATTCTCTATAGCCTGCCCCAAAATGAGGCCTATTTTATTTTTGTTGTCCCTTCTCTATACACACTATCCTCTTGTGTGGCCCCAGGACCTCTCAATTAGTGACTGTCTCAGTACTAAGCTAGACTGTGTAGGACCCTGAGACTGCCCTCGGGCTCACCAACCTAGGCTCCTCCCTCAGCCTACCACACCTCTAGCCCCAAGTCTGCAGTGCTCCATTAACCATGGTATTCTCTGAGAGGCATTAGGTGTGTTTCCAGTCTGTACCTGAGGAAGTCAGCAACTGCCTTCTGACACGGAATTCTTCTAAACATGCCTAAGTGATTCTACGGATGTGTCTTCACCTGAAATTTACTTCTAGGTAGGGGATGGAGAAAGTCCCTCTCTCTTGGTTCTATCCCCCACAACAAACAGGCCATTCCATGTACAGTTTGGTGAGAACTTTTCCATCTCATAGTTCATTGTTTCTGCTGTATATTTATAGTATGATAAATCTTTCAAGCTTTGATTCTGGAATAAAGTCTAAATTCTGATGACAATGAGAGAATCCTTTACCCTCACTTAAAAGCCATCTTTCAAGACTCTTGTCTCACTATGGCTTTTTCAAAGTCAAATTTGGGACTCAGGGCTGAGCAATGACTTTTTCTTTCAATTCCAGTTGTCTCCTTTTCCCAGAGACAACGTGCCTCCTCCCATGGCCAGCTCTTCCTGGAAGAAGGACCGCAGAGAGTAAAGATAACTTGTTGAGAAAAGAAAATATACCAGGTAATATTTCAAAATAGTGTTCTTCTAGATCAGAGTCATTCATGATTTTATTGTCAGAACTTTTTTTCTTTTGAGAGCTTTCTTCACCTGCTGAACTTTGTGGCTTTTAAGAAACTATTAAAGAATTGATTTTTCACTTTCCTTAGAAATTCTTAAATTGACTTTAAATAATAAATACAGCTCCTTTGGACTCCGGAGAATAGCCCTACTCATTAGCTTTAGAAGCTTCTCTGAAGAAAAGTCAGAATGATTTCTCAGGAATTGCCCTGGAAGACACTCGGAAGCCCTCTGGAGCCGTTTTCTGACCAAGCTGAACTCCCAAAGCCAGACTCACTTTCCAGGATGACTTTCTTCTCTCTCAGGAGGGATAGCTTGTCTTCCAAGGACATCTGCTTATATCCTATAATCCACTCTACCAGCATTCCCAAGAGTCTAGACAATGGTACCTTCATTGTTTCTCCTGGGAAGCCTCAGTCAGAAAGAATTTCCAATGGCCTATTCTGATGTCCTAGAATCTTTGAGCACTTTGTACAAATACTACTGCATGGCTGTGAATTTCCTCTTTAGAAGTTTTATATATTTTTTACTGTGCATCATTATCTATAGTAAATTGGAAACAGCCAAAGAAAAACAAAAATTTTAGATGTAGATTGTGAAACTAATCTCACGTAATAAACTTATTTTATTTTCAGTATTTTTCCACTTAAATTGTATTCTTATTTTCTAATATTTTTTAGAATAACAAATTATTATATCCACTGGTTTTCTCTACATAGTCCTTTCCGTATTACTTTCCTTAAAAATATATTCGGAGAACACTATGAATTTTAAGTGCTTATGAAATGACTTGTTAAATTATGTATTGATATATATAACTTAAATTTATATTCAAAGAAGCTCTTTTGCATTTATCACTTCAAATTACCAAACATTTGTGATTTCCTATTTTGTACCAGGTGCTATACTAGATGCTGCAATACCATGCCAGCCCTTGGGGGATCCCAATCTAGTCATTATTTCATGAGATATGGCAGAGGGGCATAGACTTGCAATTAGATTTGAGTTCTTAGATCTGCCATTTACAAACTGTGATCTTAAGCAAAATAGCTATTATTATTATTCAGGCTAATGATGGAAAGTAACACAAATGTGCAACATGGAGATTGGAGGAAAGAGACTAACTCTGACTATAACTAAGATGGATTTCAAAATACTTGATAAAGAAATGGAATTAGAGAGGAATTTTGAAACAAGTAGGACTGCAGAAGGTGGAACTAGAGCAGGGCCAGGAGAAAAAGACTATCTTGGTTTAGAAATAAAACACCGAAAGTTTAAAAGTGTTTATCTTATTATTTGATTTAAGCATTTAATTAATATAAATGTTATTTTACAACTCTGTGCAAATGTGCCATCTTATTGTTTATATTTTATGAAATATCCAAGTGAATATTGTGAAAATATTATGATCTGATATAACTCAATGTATATACATTTTTAAACCCACTATTATATATAACTAAAAATGACTTTTAAAGGAAATAATTGAGGGATTCTACACATTAGTCCCACTTTTATCTAGTGAGTTATTTTTATTAAACTTATATTAAAATCTTGCGTAGACCTAAATCCATTTTACTGGCTTCTTTCAAGATGGATTTAATTGTTTTAAACAGAATGCTTCACAGTATGAGAAATAGCTTAGATACCAGGGAAATTCTTTTTCACCATCGCATAATCTCTCTAGAAATGTTGTTTCCAAATACATGTGGTAATTTTTTAAAATGTTTCTTTGATTTTGTCCCTAAAAATTACATACAATGAGATAGTTGCTAATCAGGGGACTTGTGGATTCAAAAGAAAGGACAGGCCAGCCTCTACTTGCTCAGTCTGGACCAGTGGTGCATTAAGTGGAAGGAGGTGGGTGCGTTCACTCCAGGGACTGCTCAAAACAACCCATTGATATAATGCCAAAAACTATGAGAAGTGATGTTTGCATATTTTAATTTTTTAAAGCCTACTATGTAAGTTATATATATATATAATTTATTAGTATAATTATACATGTATACAATTTGTAAATAAATACATCTACATATGTTGAGAGGATGTGCTCAATTATCTCTCGATGGTAGGAGTTTACAATTGAAAACACTGATCTCGGAGTGGAATATCATTTCCACTTCTTCACACTTTGCAGAGTGTAGCATCAAGTCCAGGAGGCATGAACTTTCTCAATCTGTGAATGGTGGGCACCACACTGAGTGTCCTTGATGGAAGCTGCTGCAATCAAGGAGAAACACTGCACAAGGAAAATCAGTGCCCTTTAATCTTGTGCGCTGGGGACTATGCCAGAGATGGTTCCATCGCAGGAATAACTCAAATCTACAATGTAATTCAGCATATCTTCTATCAGAGATTAGACGAATTTCTGAATGAGATTTATACTTTCATACTAGCTTCACAGTTGTAGGTGGGTTTTGTTTGTTTTTAAACACCAACAAAAGTGCTCCATATTCCTTGGCCCTGGTTTTAATAAGTTTCATTGTACTGCTTTATCATCTTGTGACTGATAATAGCAAATAATCAGTAGTAACTTCATAAGGACATTAACCGCACTGCCGTCATTTATTGAATACTTTGAATCTCACAGAAAAAATAACGGATAATGGTGATGGGCTTCTGTTACCTGCCTTGGCTCCAGAAGGGAAGGATTTTAATCTCAAATGTAGAGACTATTTGTTAACTTATGTGAAGCCCCAGATCACCACCTAATTTAGCCTAATGAAACATTTAACACT
Source organism: Rousettus aegyptiacus (assembly GCF_014176215.1). NCBI lineage: Eukaryota > Metazoa > Chordata > Mammalia > Chiroptera > Pteropodidae > Rousettus > Rousettus aegyptiacus. The sequence goes on from NW_023416295.1 coordinate 118,549,665, forward strand.
CTTTCTGATTCTGTTTTCTTCATTTTTTTTTTTTTGTGAGAATTTATCGCTGAGGACTTTGAGAGTATTTCTCATATTCTTTTCATCAGAAAGGGTAGGATTACTCAGAGAGAGAGAGAGAGTGAGAGAGAGAGAGAGAAAGAGAGTGAGAGAGAGAGAGAGAGAGAGAGAGAGAGAGAGAGAGAGAGAGAGAGATCCTACAGCCACAGCATTTGGAAATCCTAGGTATAAAGGAAACTAATTTTCTTCTTGGTTTCCAATTTCTACCAACACACGCTATCAAGTTTGTTTCACACAATGAGCCCACTGCCTGAATACGTATAATCTCAGAGATAAAAGAGCTTGTCATCCACCCTACAAGAAATAAAACACACAGTATTATTTGTGTTGGGTCCTCATGAGTGACAAGCTGTAGCACTGCTTTCAGCCTTTTTAGAAAGAAACAGTTTTACCTTAAAATGTGAACTCAAAGGATGTAATTTACATATTAGTTACGGCATTGTTTGAATGTTGTCTGACACTAGTCTCTCCTAAAATTATTTGTTAAAGAGTAAGCCAAACTTAGGCATGAAAAAAATCACCTAACAGTATTTTTCTTGAGAGGGTGTGGTATGATAAATTAGTAAAATATGAGGTGCTTAAAAAAATTGTTGAGTAATAATATAAAATACTGCATTGATTTGTATAACATAAATAACAGCTATTTGTACAAGATGGCCTTCCGAAAAAAACATAATTATGTATGGGCATTTTATAACTTTGAGATATAAATATCATCTTAACTTAAAGCTATTGAAGTTTCTTAGTTATCGTTTTGATAGCACAGAGCATCTTAAGAGATAGAAGTATGTCAAACTGCAGCATATGGCAGCGATAAGGCTTTAGAGTTAGGTAGAAATGCACAAGCAAAAAAAAAAAAAGAATCCAGAGCTTAACTAGCTTTGATTTATAGAAAAATAATGACCTCTAGTTTGTAGGTTTGTTGTAAAGACAAAAGAGAAACATACAGGTACAAGACTTCACCCAGCATTTGGCATATAAGTAAGCCCTCTACCAGAGGGAGTTATTAATAGTGATGCTGTGCTAACTTGTTGTAGGTCTTAAAACAGGACTGTACACACTTCCTGGAGAGTGAAAGAAAGATTGTGAGAAATTAGCAATATAGAAGTCTCCCCTTATCCTTGGGGGATACATTTCAAGATCCTTAGTGGATATCTGAAACCAAAGGAAAAAACTGAACCCTATGTATATAATATGTTTTTTTTTTCCCCCTGTACATACATACCTTTTCACTGAAAGGAAGCACTTATGACTTTTCTTTGGCGTATCCAAATTGCCAGCATCACTACTCTTGTGCTTTGGGACCATTAAGTAAAATAGGGTTACTTAAATACAAGCACCAAGATACCATAAAAGTCAATCCGATACCCGAGAAGGCAACTAAGTGAAAAATGGGCAGGGCCATCTACAGAATAGATATGCTGCACAAAGGTATGGTTCACTTTCCCGAAGGGATGCAGCAGGAGGGCGAGAGACTTATAATGCTACCCAGGACGGTGTGCAATTTAAAACTTAACAATTGTTTATTTCTGGAATTTTCTAATTAATATTTGCAAACCACAGTTGACCACAAGTAACTGAAACTGTGGAAAGTGAAACTGTGGATAAGGGGGACTGCCATAGTGTTCATATTTTGGAAAAAAGCAGTTAACCTTCCCTACAAATGTTTACTCTCAGCAGCAGTACTCAGCCTCACAGTTCAGAAATGGAGCAAGCTTATCTCATAAGTTGAAACTTATGAATGTCATTCCCATGGAAACGTCTGAGAAAAAGTCATGCTGATCAACAGAAATTGATTGCATTAGAATCAGATACAAAATTCAGTGCTCACTGGTTTTCAATCCATGTCTGCCTCTTTTACAACCAATCAGGATTCAGCTAGGCTATTGCTTGCTCCGACATGACTCATAAGAAATTAGAAAGATGTCTAGCCTATTTATCTTCACAAGCAGAATGTCTTTATTCCTATTCGCCTCTACCAAATCATTTTATAAGTCTTCTTCATAGCATACATGTATGCTTTCACATTTATACTAAAGCTTTGGGCCAATAGATAAGCAGTGCTTACCACAGATGTAAAAATTGAATATAGTTTTGTTTTCATTTTCATCATTTGCAATAATAGAAAATTCAAATATACCAAACAGATAGTTTAGAGAGTGGTTATTTTCACATCAGAATTCTTTTATTGTTAGCTTCTTGAGGAAAAAAAAGAGCTGGCAGAGAGGTGTGAAGCTAAAATATCAGGGGTTCTTGAGCACTGAAGCAATGGAAAAATAATTGGTTTGCCAGACTTTTTTTTTCCTATATGGTCTGTCAGGGCAGATTTACCTCTGGTTACCCCTGCATTTCTGTTTCTTTGTTTTAATAATATTAAAGGGTTTCTTTTTTCATATACCCACAATAATTTGATATATAAGATCACTATGCCAAAAAGAGAACTATTCTGAGTTGAGATACCTTTATAATCTCATATATAAAATGAAACTAATCCGTGTCCCATTAGGGACAGAGAGAAACAGAGAACACTAAAATAAGAGCAGTTGTACATAAGGAAACATATTTAGAAGACACGAAATAGTTTCTGCTTTCTCATTCAGCTTTTCAGTCGGCCGTCTGTAACTGAAAGTTGGTAACTTGTTTGGTTCTGGCTGGTGTTAGTCTTCAGTGTGCCTGCTCAGCTGTCTTCCTTTGTTGACTTTGGACCAGATTAAAACAACAGTGTGGAATTACTCCTTGCTCTAACTTTATAATGTCAATGGATTTTCTAGCTCATGCTGGTCGTCAGCTGGTTATCCATTTGCTTCTGAGTCACTATCTAGTTTCTAATTCAGATGAATTAGGCTGTGAACTATAGCGTATCATTCACATCAATATTTCTTTTGTTCAATCTGAGTTTTTTCAATCAGTCACAAAGCAGCACTTATAACTATAGGACTTTAACATGAATCTTACAGAGTATAGACGATAAATACCATCTAAAGCAGAGGGAGGAGAGGTTAGCCATATTTTTGCCATGGTATACATTAAAAAAACATTTTATATCACAACTCAGTAGATGCAAATTTATAGATATATACACATACATATGCATGTGTGATACTGTGATTTATAATAAGAAACATATATGTGCAAAACATGGCAGAGTGAGAGACGTCCTCAGATCTCTCCCCCTGAAACGACATTAAGCTGAACATCTAAAACTCAACAAAAAACACCCAAACTGCACACTAGCATGTCTGAGTGTGGGATCTGTGCATAAGAGTTACCATAGGTCAGAACCCTGGGTGTCAGGCAGTAGACAGAGAGAAACAAAGAAGCTGGAGCTCCCTGTAGGAGGAGGGGGTGGGGAGAGGGTGCTGCAACTTCCCCGAGCAGCCCTGCCTGGGAGTGCTGTGAGCTCCAAGCGGCTGGCAGCAGTGACCAGTCATCAGGGCAGAAGGCAGAGAAATCGGGACAGCAGAAGAGCGGGGACAGCAGAGAAACAACAGTTGATTTTTACTAGCTGCGGTTGCAAAATCGAGACAGAACCACAGCCCCCATCCCTTCCTCTCATGCTCTCTAAGACCGATTACCATGGAGTCCCAGGGGATCTGAGCAAATGCTACCAAAACTATCACTAACACTGACAGGAACTGAGACTGAGGGTAGCAAGTGTAATTGAACATCTATAAGGAAAAAAAAAGACACTATTAAGACTTTATATAAAGTAGAGATCCAAGGGGCTTAGATGCCACCTACTGGAAACCAAAAGAAAAACACCTTCTTTGCAACAGGCTAGGGTCCATTATATAATAAATCTTTCGGGGGGGGGGAGCGGGGGGAAGCAGAACACACTTCCATTAATGCCCAGGTGGAGAAATAGTCCATTAAACACCATGAACAACCAAGGTGACAAGGCATCTCGGAAAGAAAGAGAAAAATTTCCAGAAAATAAGCTTACAGACATAGAAATATGCTACTTAAATGACAGAGATGGTACTTCTGAAAAAACTCAGTGAGATCCAAAACGAGTCATATCAACAATTTCAGGAATTGTAAAAACAACTGGACGAGCAGAATGAGTTCTTTAGCAAGGACATTGAAACACTCAAAAAGAACTGAATAGACCTTCTGGAGATAAAGAACACACTGCAAGAGTTGAAAATAAAATAACAAGCTTGGGAAATAGAGTTGACCAAACAGAGGAAAGTATCAGTGATATCAGAGACAGAAATCTAGAAATAAATCAGAAGGAAGAAGAGAGAAACCGAAGAATGAAAAATAATGAAAGAGAAATAGAAGAACTAGCTGATACCATCAAGAGAGGAAATAAAAGAATAATAGGAATTCTCGATGGAGAAGAAAAGGAGCAAGGATTAGAAAGCATTTTCAGACAAATAGTTGATGAGAATTTCCCAAATCTAAGGAATGAGCTAGAGCTTGGAATTCAAGAAGTCAACAGAACACCCAATTATCTCAACCCAAAAAGGCCTTCACCAAGACACATTGTATTAAAATTATCAAAAATCAACGATAAACACAGAATCCTCAGGGCAGCCAGGAAAAAGAAGACGATAACCTATAAAGGAAACCCCATTAGATTATTGTCAGACTTCTCAGCACAAACCTTATAAGCCAAAAAGCAGTGGAATCAAATATTTAAACTATTAAATGAAAGGAACTACCAGCCAAGAATAATGTATCCAGTTAAGCTCTCTTTCAGATATGAAGGAGAAATAAAGACCTTTCTAGACATACAAAAATTGAGGAAATTCTCCACTACGAAGCCTGCACTACAGGAAATACTGTAAGGGGTTAAACGCTCACCTAAAACAAAATGACAAAAAAAAAAAATACATAATTAGGAGTAAGGCGACTGGCAGGCTGATAAAAGCAGAGGAGTGCAACTCTTCCTAGGAACAAGGTATTATAAACTTAAAATAAGAAGTGATTTGCTATAGCAAGATGATAATGAATGTTCAGCTTATATAGGGACAAATTGAGACAACATTGACTCAAAAGGGGAGGATTCAAAGATCCAAATTCACAAAGGAGAATGGAGATAAGGCACACACAGAAGAAAAGGGACGACTATATATGTATAACTATCCTTTTCATATTTGTAATGGTAACCACATGCCAAAGATTCAGAACCAAAGTATGTAACATAAAACAAGAAGGACCAGAGGGAAAACCCACATCAACCAAAATAAAGAAAACAGAAACACAAGAACAAGGAAGCAATGGAAACATTGAGCTACCAGAAAGCAAAATATAAAATGGCTATAAGAAGACCTCATATTTCAATAATTACCCTAAATGTAAATGGACTGCACTCGCCAATAAAAAGGCACAGAGTTGCAGAATGTATCAAAAACAAAACCCAAGCTTATGCTGCCTCCAGGAGACACATTTCAGTTCCAAAGACAAAAACAGACTCAAAGTGAAAGGGTGAAAAATGGTATTTCAAGCAAATGGCATTCAGAGAAAAGTGGGAGCAGTAATAGTAATATCAGATGAAATAGACTTCAAAAAAAATGTAAAGAAAGATACTGAGGGACACTTCGTAATAATAAAGGAAATCATGCACCAAGAAAACATAACACTTATTAATATCTATGCTCCGAATCAGGGAGCTCTGAAACATATAAAGCAATTACTAACAGAACAAAAGGGAGGAACAGACCAAAACACTATCATAGTAGGGGACCTAAATACCCCACTGTCAGATATGGACAGATCATCCAAACAGAAAATCAATAAGGAAATAATATCCTTAAATGATACATTAGATTAACTAGACATAATTGACATTTACAGAGCCTTTTATCCTAAAACAGCTATTTTTACATTCTTCTCTAGTGAACCTGGAGCATTCTCAAGGATCAAGACTGGGACACAGAGATAGCCTCAACAAATATAAGAGGGTTGAAATCATACCAACCATATTTTCTGATCATAATGCTTTGAAATTAGAGATTAACTGTAAAAAGAAAGAGGAAAGAACCACAAATATAAGGAGATTAAACAACATACTACTGAAGAATAACTGGATCAGAGGAGAAATAAAAAGAGAGATCAAGAAATACGTAGAAACAAATAATAATGATAGTACAACGTATCAAAACTTTTGGGACATGGCAAAAGCAATCATAAGAGGAAAGTTCATATCATTACAGGCCTACCTCCAAAAATAAGAATGAGTCCAAATAAACAACCTAACGCTTCATCTTAAAAAACTAGAAAAGGAAAAACAAATGAAGCCTAAGTCAGCAGAAGGAAGGAATTAATCAAATATAGAACAGAAATAAATGAAATTGAAATTGAAAACAAAAAAGCAATAGAAAAAATAAATGCAACGAAGAGCTGGTCCTTTGAGAAAGTTAATAAAATTGACAAACCCCTGGCTAGACTCACTAAAGAGAAAAGAGAGAGGACACAAACAAAGAAAATCAGGGTTGAAAGAGGGAAAATTACGACAGACACTGCAGAAATACAAAGGATCATACAAGAATACTATGAAAAAGTATATAACACCAAATTTAATAACCTAGAAGAAATGCATCGGTACTTAGAAAAATGCATCCTTCCTAGACTGAATCAAGAGGAACTGGAAAGTCTAAATAGAACAATCAGCAGTATGGAAATTTAAACAATCATCAAAAACCTACCAAAAAGTAAAACTCCAGGACCAGATGGCTTCACCAGTGAATTCTACCAAACATTCAAAGAAGATTTAATACCTATTCTCCTCAAACTCTTCCAAAATATCAAAGAGGAGGCAATACATCCCAACTCATTTTATGAGGCCAATATTACCCTGACACCAAAACCTGGTAAAGGTAACACACACACACACACACACACACACACACACACACACACACCTACAGATCACTATCTCTCATGAACACATGTGATGCAAAAATCCTAAATAAGATACTAGCGAACAGAATACAGCAACATATTAAAAAGATTATACACCATGATCAAGTAGACTTTATCCCAGAGGCACAGGGATGGTTCAACATATGCAAATCAATTAATGTCATACACCACATAAACAAATTAAAAGTAAGAATCATGTGATCATATCAAGAGACCCAGAAGAAGCCTTCGACAAGATGCGGCACCCATTTATGATCAAAACACTTAACAAAATTGGTATAGAAGTAAATACCTTAATATAATAAAGGCCATATATGACAAGCTCTCAGCCATAGCCAACATGATACTTAATGGTGAAAAACTAAAACCCTCGCCTGTTCTAAGAACAGGAACAAGGCAAGTCTGTCCATATAGCCATTGTTATTCAATATAATATTGGAGGTCCTAACAAGTGCAATCAGGCAAGAGAAAGATATAAAGGGCATCTAAATAGGAAATGAAGAGATCGAATTGTTACTATTTGCAGATGACATGATTCTCTATATAGAAAAACCGGAAGACTCCACAAGAACACTACTAGAAACAATAAGAAAATACAGTAAAGTTTCTGGATACAAAATCAATGTCCAAAAATCCATAGCATTCCTATACTCTAATAATGAAGTGTCAGAAAAAGAAATAGAAAAAATAATTCCTTTTGCGATTGCAACAAAAAGAATAAAATACCTAGGAATAAATTTGACAAAACATGTGAAGGACCTATACAATGAAAACTATAAGATCCTATTAAAAGAAATCAAAGAAGAGACAAAGAAATGGAAAGATATTCTGTGTTCTTGGATTGGAAGAATCAACATGGTTAAAACGACCATATTACCTAAAGCGTTATACAGATTTAATGCAATCCCCATCGAAATCCCACCGGCACTTTTTAAAGAAATAGAACAACAACAACAAAAAAATCAGATTTGTATGGAAGCATGAAAGACCTGAATTGCCAAAGTCATCCTGAGAACAAAGAACAAGGCTGGAGGCATCACTCTGCCCAACTTCAATAATCAAAACGGCACAGTATTGGTAGAAAAACAGACACACAGACATACAGTGGAACAGAATTGAGAGTCCAGAAGTAAACCCATATTTATATGGACAAATAATTTTTCACAAAAGTGCCAAAAATATACAGTGGAGAAAAGAAAATCTCTTCAATACATAGTGCTTGGAAAACTAGAAAGCCACCTGCAAAAGAATGAAACTGTTGTCTATGCCGCAAACCAAAATTAACTCAAAATGGATTAAGGACCTGAATATAAGACCTGGAATAATAAAATGCAGAGAAGAAAACGTAGGAACTAAACTCAAGGACCTTGGACTTAAAGAGGATTTTATGAATTTGACCTCAAAGCCAAGAGAAATAAAAGCAAAAATAAATGAATGGGACTACATCAAACTAAAAACCTTCTGCTTAGCAAAAGAAACCATCAACAAGGTCAAGAGACAACCATCGAATGGGAGAATACATTTGCAAGCAATGTCTCCGATAAGAGTCTAATATCCAAAATATAAAAATAACTCATATGACTCAATAACGACAACAAAAAAACCCAAATGATCTCATCAAAAAATGGGCAGAGGACCTGAACAGACACTTCTCCCTAGAGGACATAAAAATGGCCAACGAACATATGAAAAGATGCTCAACATCACTAGCTATTAGGGAAATGCAAATCAAAACCACAATGAGATACCATCTCACACCTGTTAGAAGAGCTATAATTAATAGGACTAGTAATAACAAATGTTGGAGAGGATTTGGAGAAATAGGAACCCTCATACACTGCTGGTAGGACTGCAAATTGGTACAGCCACTATAGAAAACATTATAGAGGTTCTTCAAAAAATTAAGAATTGATCTACCATATGATCCAGTAATTCCTCTACTATGTATTTACCCCAAAGACTTGAAAACTCATATTTGAAAAGATATTTGCACACTAATGTTCATAGCAGCATTATTTACAGTGGCCAGGACATGGAAGAAACCTAAGTGTCCTACAATAGATGATTGGCTAAAGAAGCTGTGGTACATATACAATGGAATATTACTCAGTCATAAAAAGGGATGGAATACCGCTATTTGCAACAACATGGATGTACCTTGAGATAATCATGCTAAGCAAAATAAGCCAGACAAAAAAGTTGAAAATCACATAATATCACTTATATGTGGGATATAAACCTAAAAGCAACAAATGAACAGGACAAAAACACAGAGACTCATGTACATGGACAATGGACTAGTGGTTACCAGAGAGAAGGGGGGAGGAGGGAGGGGAAAAATAAAAATAAAGTAAAATGTAAAATATTTTTGTGTTTAAAAAAGAAAAGAAAAAGAAATATACATGTAGTCATTATCCTATTTCTGACACAGAGCTTATAAACCCCTTGGAATTGCCTAAATGAGAAGAGTGATAAAGGTAGGTTTAGTTATGTTAATGAGGTGACTTTTAGAAAGCACCTGACAGTGGGAGCTGGTTGTTAGTGGAGCCAAGCATGTGATTAGAGGGTTGGAACTTTCAGTTTCTTCCCATCCAACTCTAGGAGGGAAGAGGGGATGGTGGTTGAATCAATCACTAACAGCCTATGAGATATTCGCGCCTATGTAATGAAGCCTCTAGAAAAAAAACAAAAGGACAGGTGAACACATGGAGATTTGGGAAGATTAGTGCACCTGGAGAGGGCATGGAACTTCCTCACTCTTTCCCCTTACCTTGTCCTATGCATCTCTCCCATCTGGATGTTCCTGAGTTACATCTTTTTATAATAAACTGGTTATTTAATAAGTAAAATATTTCTTTTGAGTTCTGTGAGTCACTCTAGTAAATTAATAACACCCGAGGAAGGTCATGGGAACCTCCGATCTACAGCCGTTCTGTCAGAAACACAGGTAACCTGGATTTGCGACTGGTGTCTGATTAGGATGGGGGGCTAGGGGCAAACCTGTGGGATCTGACCCTATGCCCTGGTAGACAGTGTCAGAATTGAGTTAAATTGCTGGACACCCAGCTGGTGTGCAGAGAATAGCTTGGTGGTGTGTGGGGAAGCCCCCTGCTGTTGGAACTGGGTCCAGGAACTCAAAAGGAGCTTGTATCCACACACCAAGATAGTTCCACAAAACAGTACTTACTCTCACTGTAAGCAATGTGCTCCAGTATTTTCTGATGTATTTTATTTCATTTTTTTCAAAATGTTTGGGATTCACTAATGAATTGTAACCTGAAATTTGAAAACTCCCCTTCTTAGGAGAGTCCCTAGAACTCAGCTTCTCCTTCTGAGACCCTGCTGAGTTTGTCACTGTTAATACACAGGGTAAAACCCTTTCATCCTTCTAGACATCTATATATGCTTTCTATATGTCAGAACCAGTAGGAAACAGATTTTTGTTATCTCCATAATGGCTAAAATGTCCAGAGACTTAGGTCTGAAGTCCGTATAACTGTATTCAAATAATCTTTACACCAATACTTTTTGATGACATTCTGATGAACTCGTTAAACATACTGTGAGCTCTGGGAGGAAAAGGGGGAAATTCAAAGTATTTTAAAACAACAATTTTAACATTATCTCTTCTGCTTCCAGAATGACACTCATGGATATTTTGCTTAGTACAACAAGACAGTGCCTCTTGCCTGGAAGAGGGGATGCTGGTCCATTGTCTGATGTTAACGACACAGCAGCAAAAGGTGTGTTATTTCCATTTTGTCCTACCATGGCTTTTTTTTTCTTCTTCCCTATTTTCTAGATGCCTTTAATCTTGCAATCTATTCGCAGTCCATGATTGGAAATAGGTCTTTTTATATAGCTGTGTGTGCATTCAGTGACCAGAATTGAGAAGAGCTTCTGTCTGCCACAGCAGAAATGTGGAGAGGCAAACGTGGCAGCTGGAAGAAGCTTGGACTCAAAAAACGGGTTTGTGGGTTCCACTCCTTGTGAATTATTACACTGCCTTGGAAAAGGAGCATTTCACTTCTCTGAGCCCCAGGCTAGTAAAGATATAGGGTGCTTATCATATGCCGGGTGTGATGCTAGATTTTGGAAGGCAAAGATGACAAAAATATGATGCATACTCTAGAGTGAAGATGACAATACTATAAAACTGTTCTCATAGTATTATTGTCAGAATTAAAAGAGAGAACAAACAGCAAATACCCAGCACAATGTTTCACCCACGTTAGGATTATTTGTTTGCCTCTTTTTATATTTAAAGCCATTTTATTATGAAACATAACACATTTAGAAAAGTACAAAATCATATGTTCAGCCAAATGAAGTATTTAAAAGCAAACATTCACGCAACTATCATCCAGATGTAGAATTAGGGTACATATTGCTATTACCCCAGAAATCCCTACTTGCTTCACCCAGTCAGAACCCCATTCTCCCACTAATGGTAGTCATTTGCTTGAATTTTAATACTGTCTTGCTTTTCCTTACTTTTTTCCTCTTTTTTTTCTTTTTTACCGCTTAAGTATGCATCGTAAACATTACAGTTTGATTTAGCCTGATTTTGCACTTTACATACAATCTGTTCTAGCTGGCCTCTTTTACGTATCACATTATTTGTAAATTACCCATATTGTAAATGTGAGTTGTAGTTAATTTGTTTCTGTATAATATTCAATTAAATAAATATGCCATATTTTCATTTTTAATCTACTTTACCATTAATGAACATTTAATTTGTTTCCACTATTTGGCCATTACACAAAATGCTGCAAGGAAAATTCTTGTACATGTCTTTTGCTACATCTAAGTCTGCATTTCTGTAGAGTATATATTTAGGAGAAGAATTGCTGGGTCATAGAACATATGTATCCTCATTCCTGCTAGGTGATGTCTAACTTTTTCCAAAGTGTTTGCACCAATTTACACTCTAATCAGCAGTGGATTAAAGTTGCTTTTGTATCACTGTTCATGAACTCTTAGTATTGTCAGACTTTTAGCTTTAGCTAAAAGTATAGAGATCTCACTGAGTATATAGATCTCATTTAGCTTAAACTCACATCTCTGATTACTAGTAAGATTGAGCACCTCTATCAGCTATTCAGATTTCTTTCTATGTAGAATATCTGTTAAAATTTTGAAAATTAAGTTGTCTGTCTTTTTTATAATTCTCTGGATATGATCTATTGGTTAGTATGTATAATATAAATTGTTATGCAAATGACTTCTCACATTCTGTATCTTGTCTTTTAATCTCTTACTGATGTCTTTCGATGAACAGAAGTTCATAATTTTAATATTTGTCTAACGTATCAAAGCTTTTCTTTATTTTAAGTGCTTTTCCTCATCCCAACAATGTTTTCTGAAAAGATCTCTCCCCTCACTCTTGTGCTACTTCTGTGATAAATCAAGAGTCCACACATGTGTAGGCCTCTGAGTTCTCTTTGTGGTTCCATTAATCTACGTGCCTATCATTGCAATGATCCCATAAATCTATATCCTTACTGATTTTTTCTACTTATTTAATCAGTTACTGAAAAATGTATGTTACAATTTCTCAGTAGGATTGTGGATTTGTTCATTTAACTTTGTAACTCTTAAATTTTGCTTTATATATTTCGAGGCTGTTATTAGATGCATACAATTTTTAATTTGTTTTAATTTCTTGTGAATCGAACTTTTTACCATAATGAAATGTCTTTCTTTATTCCTAGTAGCTGAAATATAAACCCTTGTTTTTATATCTTCCACGTCCTTATTTCTTAAATGTATTTCTTATAAATAGCACTTAGTTGTAATTGTCTGACATGTTTGCATTTTAATTGAATCATTTAGTTTACTTGCCTTTAATGTAATATGGATTTACTACTTTATATCATTATCAATCTATTGTTTCTCTGCTCAAAATCCACCCTTCATTACTATGCTTGTAATATTGGACATTTCTCCCTTGACAACTGGCACGATACTGAACTTCACCAGTGGAGGCCACTGGAGACACAAAGAAGGAGGATGCAGAAGACAAAAGCACTTAGCATCCTTCTATGGACAACTTCCACTGGCACTTAAGAGGGAGGCTTCCAGTGAGTTGTGTTATCGGGGCACCTACTGGACTCTCATATTTTAAATGCTCTCTTCTCTATGCTATATTTAGTGTTGAACTTCTCACATTGCATTATAATTTATCTAAGTGTCAGATTGCCTCCACTACTAGGATAGTAGTCCCTTAAGAATAGGGTCTATGTAATTGTTATCTTTAATACACAAGACTTAGCCTTGTTCTGTGCAACAAAAATAATAGCTAGTCTATTATATGTTAGACATTGTTGCATGTGTTTGAATATAGTAAGTGTTTAGTCAATGTTTGTTGATAAAATAGTAAATTATTCTTCCTGTTTTTCAGGAGAAGTAACTGAAGATGGCTAAAGGAAAATAACTTGCTGAGGGTCACATACCTAGTAAGTGGTCAAAATTTAAATATAAATATGCCTCTTTCCTCTATACTGTGCTCATTAAGATACAAGGATGGATCATGCCAAGAGAACTGTTGTTATTTTGTTGCTTACGAAAGAATCCTCTGTTGAATTTGAACTCAAGAGTAGGAAATAATGAAGGTCTTACCTAGCACTGATTATGTACCAAGCATTTTACATATATTCAGTGATAAGGTGACCGTGATTATCATCATGTTACAGAGAAAGCCCGGAGAGGTTAAGTGCCACTTCTCAAGTCACACAGCTTCTAAATGGCAAAGAAAAAATTCAAACTCAGTTCAAAGCAACTCTTGAGTCTACATTCTTGACCATTAACACACTGACTATTCAGGTACCTACAAAAGGTAAGGAAAATAAAATAACAAATACCCATGCACTTATCTCTCAACATAAGAAATAAAACATTACCCCATGTTCTGATCACATTTTCCTACATTTGGTGGCTATCATTCATATGCATATTTTGGGGTTTTTATATATACGAAAATAATGTACAGTATGCAGTATTACTTTTCATGCACATATATAAATGCTACTCCTCAGCAAATATTTGAGTGTCTACTCTGTGCCAACCACTTTTTTAAGTACAGAGAAAACTGTAGTGACAAAACAAAATCCCTACTCTCGTGAAATTTAATTCTGGAGTGTAGAGACAGACAATAAAACATCAACAAAGCAATACATAATATGTCTTGTAGAAGTAAGTAAAACAAAATAACGCATAGTAAGGAATAGAGCGATGGAGATGTGAAAGAAGATACTATCTTCTTTTATCAAGAGATATCGAGCAAATATCTGAAAGAAATGAGAGAGTGCGTCGTACATGAAACACGAAGGAAAACAAAACACTCTTGTCACTGTGGAGAATAGATGGCAGTGGGATACTCTGTTGCAAAATGTCCAGATGAGAGATAATGGTAACTTGGATTATTGAGGAGGTATTAAGTAGTCAGGTTTTGCTTGTATTTTGAAGGCAGCATTTATATTTATAAGAGAAATGGTCTATACTTTTCTTTTCTTGATTTATCCTCACATTTTTGGAATCAAAATGTCATTAGTCTCATGAAAAGATCTGGGCAGCTTTAGGAAATCTTGTATCAAATAGAAACTAACTTTTCTATGAGTTCTTTAGGAAGAACTCACTGTAAGCCATTGAAGCCTGGGATAATTTGGGAGTGGAATGGGGAGAAGGGCAGGCCTGACTATAGTTTCAATTTCTTTAATTCTTAGTGTTTTCTCCAAATTCTCTTGTTTTAATTTAAGCATCATATTTTTCTTTGAATTTTTCCATTTCATCTAAGTTTTCAAATTTGTTAGCATACCCTTATTTATATTATTATGTCTGCATTTTTATCCCATTTCTCATTCTGTATTTTATTTATTTTCTTTTATTTGTTACTCTCACTATTTATTTAACTTTTTGAAGAACGAAGTCTGGGATTGTTAAAAATCTTTACTAATTTTTATTATCATTGTTATCTTTGTCTATTTCACAGTTTTATGCCTGTAAGAAAATAAGTAGTATAGCCTTTTTGTTTTTCTAGGTGTTCTCTTTCCTCCCCAAACTTCTTCTATTGAAGGCTTAGCTCATACGGTCTTCAAGGCCCAAAAGCACAGGACATTTTACAGTGACTTCCTATACTTGTTCCCACGAACCCAATTCTTACCTTTGTACCATCAGTAAGTACTGTTCTTAATTTCAAGTGTATCATTTCAGAATTTCTTTATGCATATACTAATAGATATAAATATAGAGTATCATTTCCTACTTTTTAATGAAAGTTTGCATATTATACTCATCTGTAGCTTTCTTTTTTATTCAATAATATATTTTATTAATTTTCCATAAAGAAAAAAATCAATTTTTTTTACAGCTGCATAATTTTATATGTATCTTGTTTAATCATTCATTCTCCTACTGATAGCCTTTTGAGTTATTTCTCATCTTTAGTTGTTATAAATGATGTTTGTAACAGATATCACTTGGATCTTTTCAGCTTCACTGGGTTCCTTTTCATTATTTTCCTCCTTAGCTGCTCCCGTGATGATCCGTCCAGAATGTGCGACAGCTCACTCCAATCAGACAGTGGCTTGTCCCTTGCCCAAAACATGTGACCTTAGGGTGCTTCTGCTGCTACAGGGGCATGAGATGCCGTAGGACAGGCTCAGCACTGTGCATTTATACCAGGATTGCAGGAAAGTAGATCTTAAAGAGAATCACAGAGAATGAATCTTAGAACAAAGGGAGATGAGAACCAGCAGAAAAATGATCCACCCTTCTTTTCTCTCTCCATGCTACAGACTGTCTTGAAACACAGTTTATAGACTCTTAGTATCCTGCAAGATCAAACAATGAGTTTGTTGGAAACCAGGTGGTAGTCTACTCAGTAATATACCTTGTGTTGGCTCACCCTATATACCTGCCTCCTTCCACTTTTCCTTCACTCCTAGGCTTGCATTCCCAGATAAAGTAGTAACATATAAGTGTTTTCCTCAAGCTCTATGCTCTGGAGCACTCAGGCTAAGACTGTTGGAACCAGAAATAACCCTGGGATCAGATTTTGGCGCTGTGTTTATCCCCAGTCTGATGCCAATAGAGATCCTGGTGGTAAGTGGAGGTGGCAATAACTCCATCTTGCAGTAGCCCCGGAATCACTAAGGCTTTTATTCAGCGTTAATTGGGATGAGGTATGGGGGAAACTGAGGCTCTGGCATGTACTATGGCTGTAGCACATCTCTCGTCTCAGGGGTATGAGAACAATTATAAGCATGAGGATTATAGAAGAGACTGGATCCTGTTCATGGCATTGGATAAATCAAATAACAGGTTACTTGAGCCAATTGCCACTGTGATAGTCTGCAGGAGTTTAGCTGTTGTTTCTCAGTTCCAAAGTATAGAAAAGGTAACTTTTCTATACTTTGCTTTGTGATGTTCTAGGAGCTTCCGGCCTAGCAGCTGGCTCACTGTTAGTTTCCAAAAAAGAACACTAGAGGGAGACTGAAAGCCTGGAGAGGAGAAGCAACTAGCACTTTTCCATTTTGAGTTAAGTGCCTGTCAACATCACCCCTTCAGAAAGATAATCTTCCCACACTGCTCAGAGACCTCAGTTCCTACCTACTACATGGAGGCTCTCCAAGTGTCCAGGTTTTAATAAGCCCAACCTCTACCTTGTTCCCCCAGCTCTTGGAATGGCAGTTTTTTTTCTGTGCTATTATTTCTGTGTTATCTCAATGTTTTCCTTTTTGTGCCTTTTCAGTCTTTCAAGATCTGTTTAACCAATTCTTAGCGATGCAGTGTCTCTGTTATATAAATGGATTCAGTTAAATAAATTGAAAACAGGGTACCCTTTCCAGGGATTATAGATGTAATGTGTTATCTTGCACATCTGGAAGTGAGTAGTTCCGATAAGTGAGTGGTTGGTTGACAGAACTTGGGTAAATGGTGGCCTGTATTCAATGAGATAGAGATGCAGAACTTTCCCCTGCATAATGCAGAGGAAGGAATTTAAAGGTTTCAGAGGATGAGGATGTTACAATGCATTTATCATAAGCGACCTGTACACTAACCCCTGTGGCCCAGCCTCATTCTATCATCCTGGATGCCTCAGAGGTCACTTCCTTAACTAGGGCAGTAAGCGATGCATTAGAGAGAGCATCATCAGTATCTTAGAAAAGGTCTGTGAGCCTATTCATCCATATGCCAGGCAGGATGGTATGAGATGCTGCCATTGCCATGGATCCTCTAATTTGAGTGGGGATACTAGGATCTCAACATAGCAAAGCCAAGTGGCAGCACTTATGTACTAGAGATAATGAGGACACATAAGCATCGCAGATGAAGGAATAATCAAAAGGTTTGGCCACTAGCCACAGAAATGAAATAAATAGACATTTTACTAAAATATTCTATGATCCTTATAACACAGGGGGAAAAATACAGGTCTCATGTCCAGAAAGCTGACTTGAGTCACCATAATGAAGAGTCAACACCTCTCATCTAGCTGCAGACCTACGTTAGTTCACAAACTCAAAGCCCTTTGACTGAGGAGGAGAGTAGGTCTCTTCAGAAAGAACCCTGCAACTGGGCCACAATTTATACTGTAAATTTTCCTCAAGTAGACATGGCAGTCATTTATCAGCATGACTTTATACTAAGGGAAACAAAATACTCAGGCCTTGACTGATACATTTCTAGAGTACTTTATAAGAAAACACTCAACTCCTGCAGGTACAAGGTAGACTGTGATGAAAATTAGGTTCTAGCTGCAAAGGAGAGACTAATTGTGCAAACTTGACAGGATTCTGATAGAAAAAAATGGTGTCCTGAGTTCTGGAATTGGGGTATTTATATAGGTAAGCCTAAGAGTTCTGTAATGCTTAAATTCTTCTAACCTAGCAAAAGCAGACCCTTCCACTTACTAGGGAGAGAGGCCTTCTTGTACCTGGAGATAATGCAATGGCCTTAGCTATAGAAGGTATTTGATAAAATGGTACCAATTATTTGCGTGCGCACACACACACACACAAACACACCACTCTTTACCCCCAGACTGAAAACTAGGGTCATATTTCAGCATTGGTTGAATGAAGAAGTAGTCTGTTCTAGGCAAAACAGCTTACATGTCAAGGGAATTGAATAATGTGGTGTATGTATATATCTAAATCTATATCTATATTTATATCTATATCTATTACACACACACACACACACACACACAAACCAGAGGAACATGTGAGGGATCAGATATTTAGAGCGTTGGACTGGGGAGGACTATGAAATGCAAGGATAGGTAGGGGATAATTCATGAGTATGGGGATGCTCGTCTATGACTTGGGATTCAATATTTTGGTAAAGACACCTGAACCCAGTCCTCCTAATCTACTGGAATAGCTTTTTGAAGTTTTGCTACAGCAATACCTTACAGTAAATGAAATGGAGATGCAAGAATTTCCTTGGCATAACATTAGGAAAAGGTTCAGAGGTCTCAAAGATTTGGGAATGTTAGAATGAACATACTGTGTAATACCTGAGGACCCACCATCTAATAGCTCATGAGTGGTCCTAAAGAATGCTCCCCTTCTAAAGGCAACAAAATATGCCTATGAAGGAGACACTCATATCTTTGAGAAGCTTAATGATTGCTGTCTTATATAGGCTGGAGCTGACGATGAGATGCTGCATTGAAATTGTGATCCTTGGAATTCAGGAAGATGAAGGGATTAAGAAATGGCAGAAGCCAGGTGGCAGCACTAAGTCTTCAGAGGCAAGATGAATCTAAATATCATGATGAGTAAGTCAACATACGTCACAGTTTGCCCAGCATAGTTTTTGCCTGTTTTCCTGGTATAATAATTAACAGTGCCAGATATCACTTTCAAACGTGCCCTCATTTTAACAATAAATCTTTGATCACGCTAGTAATGGACAGAAATAGTAGAATGACGATCAGGGCTCCTTGATCCATGTGGATCTAGGGTGATGGCTATTAGATCATAATTTTCTAGGATCAAAGTGGGACAGTGAACTAGGGTGCTAACTGATTTATAGAACAACAATAAATACAATTTTTAAAAATGAGATGGTAAGTACCTTTGCCGATGTCAGCTATTTTAATAGGAAATCGCAACTTCTCATTCACTTTCCAGAGCTAAGCAAGTCACAGACCCAGAGTCAACTGACGGAGGCAGAGGATGTTTGCCCTTGAGGAAATACCCTGCAATGTCATCACAAGCGTATATTTTTCCAATCTTTCTCCAAAGAGAAACTGATTTTTTTTCCCCCCCAGGCTAACTGTCCACTGGGGGGAAAAAAAAAAAAAAGAATAGTCAGACTTTTTGAGTATCAGGGATGAAATTTATGCAGGCTAGTTGCTAAACAGAGACCTGGCTCAAATTCATCTTACAGTGGATCCAGTAAGTCCACGGATCCATCCTGTGGTAATTTTCTTGGTCCTGAATGTGTAATTGGAATATATATATTGGGCACAAATAGAGCATTTGACCTAAGACTTGCAAAGTTAGGACCATAATGCTAATAAGAGTCAAGTGGAAGTCCCTGAAACTGCCACTCACCCTCGGCGAAGAGGGCAAACCGGAAGCAATGCTGTCTGAGAGAACTGCAGAGATTAGTGCCACTGTGAAAGACAAGGAAGGGGTGGGTGTGGGGGCGGTGTGGGGGGGTGCTCCTCATCTGTTCAGGGTTTAATTCTTGCTTCTGCAAAAATATGGCCTGCAAAATCTAGCTGTCTTGGTCTACTAATTCATTTATCTCCTCAATCCAGCGTGTTTACCAGGTTTGGCCATGGGTTCTCCTCACAGTGTTATGAACTACAAACTCAGAGCAGTAAGTTGGGGCAATCATAAGCTCACCTCATTTCTACTCTGCCTCTCAGGGATTGCTGTCTTTCATGCTTAATGTCCTTGAGAGCCATGGGTTTTGTATATTTTGTCTGATTATTTCTTTAGTTGCTTTGGGTGGCGGGGCATATCCAGTTCCTGCTACTTTATCTTGGATGGAAACGGAAGTCTCAGAAATGAGTATTAAGAATACATTTATTATATTTTATCTGAAATTTAGAAGTGTTTTGTAGCTTAAGGATTTTCATATTCTCTAAAGTGGTGGCATCTGCTAGTTGCCTTTTCCAACATCCAAATTCCCTTTCCTTCTCAGTAACAGTATACTGATTAAAGACACAGCTAGCAAAAAGACACAGTTCTTTTCCTGTGTATTTAGGTGGCATATTTGACTAAGTGCTGCTCATAAAGTTGTAAACAGTAATGTGTTGAACTTCTGAGATTCCCCTTAAATTATTATTTTCCTCTTCCTGCTGCTTAGAATGCAGATAAAACGACTGGAGCTCTTGTAGACATTTTGGTTTATAAAAAAATTCATATAACTGCAACGACTGGTCATAAACCTGTAAATGGCTTGGTTCTTGATGATTCTGAAAAGCCACTATAGCAACTTGAGTATGAAGTTTTTATTGTATAAAAGACAGTTAACTTGTTCTTTAAGCCACTGTCATTTAGAAGTTTTCTGTGTATGCACTGAATCTTTCCAGCTCATATATCTCGTTTGCCGATAGCCAGAAACATAAACCAACATCTAGAGACAAAACTTGCCACAAAGAAAATTTCGAGGTAGGGAAAATTTACTTGTGATTAGGGTTCACCATTTGGTGTCTTTTCTGTACTTTCCTACTATCTTACATGCTCAGTACCTTCACGTTCTCTGTCATGTTATTGAAAGTTGCTTTCAAGAAAAGATCCAAAACTCATTTGCTAGGGTTATTTTCATGTAAAAAAAGATCAGTGCTTTCATCTAAAGAACTTAAGTTCTGATAGTGTTTTTTCATTGTTGCTGTTTTGTTTTTTAGTAAATAGGCAGATTTTCAAAAACATTATCAGGGTTTTCTTTTGGGTGGGGTAGGGCAGGGAGGCCCTCTTGAAATTCTATCTGTACAGGAGTCTGCACTCAAGTGGGAAAGCTGGATAGATGGATTTGGCTAAAAAGTAGCTCTTTTACACTTTTTTTAGACAGGCAATACACCAATATATAGCTCATCAACCTGCCTCCATCTTGAATTTTAGAACTAGAGAGTAATATCTGGGAGAGATCCTATTTCTTATCTCCAATTTTCCTTCGAGCTCTTCTCTGAAATTATATAATGTTGGCATATGTGGTGCCCATAGAGTTTCTCTTTGTTTCTCGTCTGTTCTGGGAAGCTAATATGTCACAGGGAAAGAGCTCTGTTGACCAGGCATCCATGTCCAGTTGAACCACTTACATGTAACCAATCACAGCAGGTAGAGAAACAGCTGTTACCTAGTATGTCTCTCATTTACAAGACTCTGAATTCTTTTATTTATCCAACTTCTCAATATTACCTCCACATTTTTATTTTGAATATAGTTCTCTAACCTTCTGAGCAGAATAAAAAAGATCTGTGAGGTACGAATGTTATTTTTATCAATTCTCTTTTTTCTCTGCTCTAGCAGCAATTGTTTTTACTATATGCTAGAAAAAAAAACACAGGAATGATAAGATAATTCCTTTCGACTCCGCATATGCTTCATGTAAGACTATAATTTTGTGGAGTTGGCAGAGACTCCTTGAAAATTTCTTAGCCCTGGGGATACATGTGATTTTTGGCCCTAGTAAACAAACCCATTCATAACTCATATGTATGCAATTTAATAGGACTGCCAAGGAATGCTTGCCTGGTTATGAATTTATGTATAAAAATGACAGCTACATAACCCAATTTCTTAAAGAAGGAGAATGCATTTTGAATTTTATATTCTTACTTGTTTGCTAAGTGGGGAATGGCACATTAAAGGAAAATATCAAAAAAATAATGTAGATTGCAAAGTAAATTGTCATCAAAATATTATTAACCAATGTATACTATTAATTCATCTGTAAAACATACATTTGTCAAGAGCACTTGCTCTTTTTCCTGACCAGAATATTCTTCTCCAGTCTTTGTATAGTCTTTGTATAGCTAATTCATCCTCATCCTTCAGTTATTATCTACATTAAAAGAATTTCCCTTGCCATCCTATCTAAAGTAGCCTCTTTATCTCCTTACCTGTTTTATTTCCATTATAAGATTTACCACAGTCTGTAATGCTCTTGCTTATTTACATTTTTACTTATTCAGTATCTGTCTTCTCAATAACAATTGAAATTTATGAGGATAGGGAGTTTTTAAAAATCTTGTTCATCTCTGTCTAGCACAGAGTCTCATATCTGGAGTAGTCTCAGTAAAATGTAGTTGGGCAAGTTGCATGAGTAAAACACAGAGTGAGCTCCTACTATGTGCCAGGCATCACTTAGCTAAGAGTCCTTTATTTACTCAAAGTCTTATAGGTGGGACATGCTTGTGAATAGTAACTATAAACAACATAATAAGTTTTACAAGGGTAAGTGCAGGATGTTTTGAGAGCATGTAGATCAATCACTTAACTCAGGGTTTCTCATCCTCAACCCCACTGATGTTTTGAGCCATATAATTCTTTGTAACATGGGGCTAGCCTGTGCATTGTTGAACGTGAGGCAGAATCCATGGTTTCTACACACCAGATGCCTGTAACACTGTTTTCTTGAGTTATGACAATTAAAAATGTCTCCAGACACTACCAAATATACCTGGGAACAATATTGCCCTAAGTTGATAACCACTGACCTAACTCAATCTATATGGTAAAGGTTTAAGGGAAGTTTAAATTTATTTTCTTGTTTATCTGCCCATAATAAAAAATTTGAAAGAAGCAAAGGAAAAAATCCGTAATCCATAATTTTAACATACGGGCATCTTTCTTTTATTCATTTAACTCTGCATTTTTCCCTTTCCACAGATGAGATCACACATAATGTGTAATATAATTTTGTTTTAACATTATTCTTCTGTAATTAAAAATCTTCATGTAAAATATTTTAATAATTATAATTATATATTTTGCACATGTGTATTTAATAATATAAAACACATATATGTACTTTCTATATAATATTTCTTAGTGTGAGGTGTCATAATTGATATAACTATTCCCTTGATATTATTTAGATGTTTTCAATTTTTCCAAAGTTTAAAATTTACATTACCACCTGTGATATACAAAATTGCAGAATTTGCTGTAACTTCACTAATATTACTATTATCTTTACAATGTTTGCTAATTTGATGGACCAAAAGTATTTCATTTTTGCTCACATTCATTTTTTAAAATTCATTTGCTTTGGGAGTACATATCCTTTGTTCATTTATGGAAAGGGATCTCGTGTTTTACTTAGCTATTTCTAAGAGTACTTTATCTGTTATTTTTTTTTATAAGTTATATGTTAAACTTTTGGTAATATTTTGCAGGTTTTTAAAAATTTAATATTAAATTTTGCTTGTGAAACAACTGTCATTTTTAAGATATTTAAATGTTTGATCTCCTTGTTTATGATTTTCCATTGATTTCAAGGTTAAAAGTCCTCTACATTTAGAGGATCAGATAATTATCTGCATTTTCTTCTGTTCAAAAAAATTGTTATACATACATTTCACTCTGCTGCTCTTGGAATTTATTTTGTTGTGTGGAGTAAGATAAGGCTAAACCTTGATATTCTTTCAAATAGCTGGCCAGTTGCCCACAACAATTTTGTTGTTTTATTTTTTCCTCCCCTACTAATTTATGGTTCCTTGTTTTATAATAAAATAAGTATGTACACATACTTGTAACTGCTCTTACAAACTAGTAACAGTACTTTGACAAGAGAATTAATGAATTTTACAGTATGTTTTATTTTTTAAATTAACTTTATTGTGGTATAATTTATATACAACAAAGTGCAACCATTTAAATAGTACAGATCAAAGAATTTTTACAAATGTAAACACTCATGTACCCACTACCACAATCAATACATACAACATTTCTATCGTCCTTAAAGACTCTCGTGCCTATATTGTATGAATATATGATCATGATAAACACCTGTATGGTTTCCAATGCGGGACTATTTTAAATAGTTGCTATGAACACTCACAAACACATTTTTATGAATATATATATTTAATTATCTTGGGAAAATATCTAAGCGTGGAATTGCTGGATCACACAGTAAATGTATGTTTAACTTTGTGACAAACTGCAGTGTTTTTCCAAACAATTGCACCCTTTTACATTCCTACTGTGAATACATAAGAGTTCTAGTTGTTCTATATCCTTTCTAACACTTGATATAGTCAATCTTTTTAATTATTGCCATCAAATTGTCATTTTAATTTGTAGGAGTATCTCATTTTCATTTTAATATGAAAATCTTTGATGACTATATTGAACATGTTTTCATGTGTTTAATAGCCTTTTGTATATCTTCTTTGGTGAATTATTTAGGTTTTTTTACCTTATTTTCACTAAGCTCCTGTCTTCTCATTATTGTATTGTAAGATTTTTTATATGTTCCATATACAAATTCTGTACCCAACACATGGATTGTGAACATTTTCAATAGTATATAGCTTACCTTTTCATTTCTTGATGGTGTCTTTGGAACTGTAGAAGTTTTACATTTTTATAAAGAACAATTTATTAATTTTTAAACGATATTACCTTTTCTAAAAAGTCTTTTTCTGCCCTAATATCAAAAAAGTTTTCTCCTTTGATTCATTTTAGGCTAACTTCTTAGTATGGTGTGAAGTAAGGATGAAAGTTTATTTTTTCCATAAAGACATGTAATTATTCTAACAGCATTTCTTGGGGGAAAAAACTACCATTTCCTTCAGTGAACTGTCTTAACATATTAGTTGAAAACCAATTGACTATATATATGTAAGCCTATTTCTGGATTCTTAATTCTTTTTATAGATCCATATGTCTATCCTCCTACCTCTACCACACTGTCTTCATTAGTATAGCTTTATAATAAGTCTTGAGTTCATGTAATGTAAACCATTCTATTTTTTTTGTCCTAATATTGTTTTAGCTCTTCTAGGTTCTTTGCATTTCCATATAAATTTTAACATAAGCTCCTCAGCTTCTTTGTAAAAATCTGTTTAGATTTTGATTGAGATTGCATTCATCAATTTTGGGAGAACTAACTCCTTAACAATATTGAATTCTCTGATCCAAGTACATAGTATCTCTCTCCATTTATTTTGTTCTATTGAATTTTTCTTTGCAATATTTTGTAGTTTACAGTGTACAAAGTGTCCATAGATATTGTTAATTTTACTCCTGACTATTTCACATTTTTGAAGATATTATAACTAATATTTTCTTAAAAATTTTTTCACTATTGTAAAAAAATATAATTGATCTTTACGTATTGACATTGAATCTGTGATTATGCTATACTGTGATTATGACACTTCTATTTACTTTTCTGTCAATTCTATAGGATTTTCAACATTCACTAACATATCATCTGTGAATACTTCTTCCTCTCTAATCTGAATGACTTGTTTTCTCTTGCTTTATGGCACTGGCTAAGACCTCTAGTACAATGTCAAATAGAAGTGAGGAAAGTGCACATATTCTCTTTGCTCCAAGTACACTACTGTAGAAATGGCTCATAATAATAAAAACAAGAACAATTTTATTTTCATGATTTTATTGAGCCATAACAATGTGCCCAGCAGACATTCTTCTATGCACTTTGTGTGTATCAGCTCATTAGTCATCACAACAAGTTTTTATGTGTCATCATCATTCTCATTTTACAAATAAAATAATCAGGCTGCAGAGAGGTTAACTAATTTGCTCTAGATTACACAGCTAGTGTGCAGAAATGTCATTATGTGGAAAGCAAAAATTTAGACTGACTGCCAAACTGGAGCTCGTCATTGCATTTCATAGCCATATAGTAGCAGAGCAGTAGAAGATAGAGCAAAGGACTTGTCAAGAGAAGACTTGGGTTTGAATTCTGTTTCTGAATTGGTTCACTTCAGGTCACGAACATTTAAAAAGGGTAATAATACTTACATCACAGGGTTATTAGGAGAATTTAAGTGAGTTTTACATAAGAAGTATGCAGCACACAATTGGTGCTATTTTTTTTTTTTTTTTACTTTTATCTATTTAAAATTAATATTATTTTTCTCTGGTAGACTAAAAAAAGCATACATTTTTAAGTTTGTGTTTCTGCAGTTCTCCCTTGTCTCCACTGATTTATTCTCTGTCTCCTACTTTTTGGCATCTTCCTTAATATCAGTGTGAGCAGACAACACACCGGGCAGAAAGAAATATTATAAGAAAAACAATCATGTGTTTTATTATGTTTATCAGTGTTGCAAATAGTTTAAGGGTTCTATGTAAATTCTGCACAGGATAATGCAATGGTATTTTGTTATTTTGGAAAAGGGTTACCCCAATTCTTTACAATAATAGTTTTAGTAATATTAGGTATAGTGAATGGAAGAGAGGCCAAATGTCAAGTAGTCAAAATCATGGGCCCTGAAAGTCTGCGTTCAAGTCCAGCCCCACTTATTAGCTATGGAACTTTGGACAAGCTGTTCAGTCTCTCTATCTTGTGGTTTTCTCAACAATTAATCAGGACAGTAACACTTTGGATTTTTCTGAGAATTAATTGCATTATACAATAAGTGCTTAATAAGAGATATCTTTTGCAACTCTTTAAAACTCATAAAATTCACCAAAAAAACCCCAACTTACATTTACACCCATCTTAAACTACATCACGAAGATCTAATAATCAAAACAGTAGAGTACTGAAACAAAAATAGACACAATGATCAATGGAACAGAATAGAGATTCCAGAAATAAATCCTTGCTCATCTGGTCAATTAATCCACAATGAAGAAAGTAAGAATATATAACAGAGTAACAACAGTCTCTTCAACAGGTGGTTCTGGAAAAAGACAGATATATACAAAAAAAAAATGAAATTGGATCACTCTCTTACAACATATACAAAAATAAACTCGAAATGGATTAAAGATTTAAATGTAAGGCCTGAAACCATAAAACTCCTAAAAGAAAACATAGGTAGTAAACTATGTGACATCAGTCTAAGTCATATATTCTTCTGTATGTCCCCTCAAGCTAGGGAAATAAAAGCAAAAATAAACAAATTGGACTTTATCAAACTAAAAGGCTTTTGCACAGTGAAGGAAACCATTGACTAAACAAAGAGACAACCTCTTGAATGGGAGACTATATTCACAAATGATATAATAACTGATAAAAAATTTATATCCAAAATATATAAGAAACGCATACAACTCAATAGTAATAACAATAAAAATAAACAATCCAATTAAAAAGTTGTCAGAGGACATGAACAGACATTTCTCCAAAGAAGATGTACAGACGGCCAACAGACATATAAAAAGATGCTCAACATCACTAATCATCAGGGAAATGCATGTCAAAACAACAATGAGATGCTACTTCACATCAGTCAAAATGGCTATTATCAAAAAGTCAACAGATGACACATGTTGGCGAGGATGTAGAGAAAAGGGAACACTTGTGCACTGCTGGTGGGACTGCAAATGGCTGCTGGTGCAGCCGTTATAGAAAACAGCATGGAGATTTCTCAAAATACTAAAACTATATCTTCCATGTGATATATTCCAGCAATTCCACTTTTGGGTATTTATCAAAAGAAAACGAAAACAATTTGAAAAGATGCGCACTCCGATGTTCATTGCAACATTATTTACAATAGTCAAGATATGGATACAACATAGGTATCCATCGACACGCAAATGAATAAAGAGGATGTGGTCCATATAGACAGTGGAATATTACTCAACAACAAAAAAGAATGAAATCCTGCCATTTGCAACTATATAGATGGACCTAGAGGGCATTATGCTAAGTGATATAAGTCAGACAGAGAAAGACAAACATCACATGCTTTCACTTGTATGTGGAATCTAAAAATACAGAACAAAAACAGACTCATTGAAACAGAGGAGGGGTGGGGGAACGGACAAAAAAGGTGAAGGGAAATATAGTCGATAATATTTTGATAAGTTTGCATGGGGACAGATAACTTCTAGAATTAAGGGGGCAATTACTTATAAGGTATAAAAATGTCAAGTCACTGTATTCAAATAATCCAAAACTAATATAACTAATATAGTATTGTATACCAACTCCACTTAAATAAAAAAGCTGTTTTGTTACTAAACAACATCATAATATACATAACTGCACAAATAATATTACTCTCATTGCTAATAGAGTAATCTCTGTTTATTTTTTTCCAAGCATGCCTCAGTTTTGCTTGAATTAATTCTACGATTTTATCTAGGACTTAATAACCTTCAGGTTGTAAAGCAGCCAGGAAATTTGCCTATATATTAGAAATAAGAGATATATAAGGCTTCATATTGTCTACAAGCTAGTGTATTATTAAATAAGGTGACAACATCTGGGCTGACCAAAGATTTAGGTCAGCAATGGGAAGAGAAAATTCATGTTGACTTCAAAAGTTGCAAATCAAGGCTTCATAGTTAGCTTGTTCTTTCCTTAAAACAAATTCACTGCCTGGTATGATAGGATTAGTACAGAACACACTCTACATTCCTCTTGCCTAGCCCCACAAAAAGTGTTATTATAATCTTAACCTTCCTTTTAAAAAAGGTCTTTCCTCCTTCAATATTCTTTTCCCCAATTCCTTCTTCGCATTTTTCTATAAATCCTAAACATTTGTTGGTTCGGGTACTATTTGATTTTTCCCAACAGTTTGACTATGTCATTTCAGGATAAAGAAGTAACCATCTTTCAGCACTCTGATAGCATATCAAATTATTTTTAAAAAGCAAATTGAAAATTGGTAAAAGAAAAGAAATAGGAGTCACAGCAGTATTTCCAAGGCTCAAAAACTCTCAGTTTCAGGAAAGCAGAAAGCTGATTTGACTGTATTAGTACCCACCTGGAAATTCTTGATAAATAATTCACAACTAATTTGCTTGTTTGAAAGATTAAAAATAAATTTGAAGGGCTATTTTCATTCAATCTGCCTGGTGTTGATCTAAGCAGTAAAGACAATAATGAAAAATCTCTTAAGAGATTACACTCCAAAGGAGGAATTCTGGGAGCCGGCATGAGGCCAGTTTTTGTCCAGTGCTGTGAAGGGTTTTTCGATGCTGAGCAAGGGTGTTGCAACTGTTCCCAATTTCCCTCTTGATGTGTTTGGTGTAAAATTGCTCTGTATTTTCAGCCAAAAGATGTGTGCATCTGCCTCTCAAAGATTAAACTGCGTCTGCTGACAAGAAATAGGCATCAGGGAAGCATATTAGTTGTTAAAGGGCGTGTTTTTTTTTTTTTTTTTTATAAGAAGTGTTAAGGGAATGTCAATAAATTAGCATTCTACTGCTTTGTGTTAAGCTATAGAGTAAATTTTTGCTGTAGGATATTAATCTCAGGAGACAGGATGCCTTGATTAACAGAGGAGGGCATATGATCAAGAAAAAAATCATTCTCCTGGTTTCAGGAACCTACCTAGAATCATAATAGTCATAAAACAATATTTCATCCAAAACCATATACTGATTCCAAGCAATCACTAACCTTTTACTATATATATGTTCCTCAAGGGGTATTTTATTTTTTTTCTTTCCATTCCCAGCTATGTAATCTCTTCAAAGAAGGTAAATGAAAAAAATAATTAATTAACAGGACATTTCAATCAATAATTACTCTTATGTCAGGTGTGCTTTTAAAATTATTCAAATGTTATAAACAGTTAAAATTTGCCTTGATTTTTGAGTTTTCTTCTATTTCTTACTATTTATCACCTTGATTACATTTTTGATATTTTAATTATAGGGGGAAAGGTAAATACTGGGAGAACTATCTTGAATGTCTTATCGATTTTTTAAATATAAGAATTGGGAAATAATTTGTTAATTACATATAAGTGTTAATAAACAAAATTTAATATTTCAAGAAAATCATTATTAAAGGGGTCTCTAATGTCCTTCTATGGGGTCTAAGTAACAAACAAAATAAAGGGCAGGAAATGTCTCCATATAAAAATAGAACCACTTTTGGACAAATACACTAAAATGCTATTGTAATACTTATACTTCAGAATTATGAAGGCAAGAAGAACATTTCTAAAATTTATTTATAACATACACAGCTCAATCAGATAATAGAGAATCAAGGATGTAAATTCTAAAGAGAATGTGATCAAAGTTTCAAATGTGAAAGATTTCTCAGATAATACCTTTTCTGTTTAATTTTGTCAAACATTATAGACATTGTGTTTAAAAATGAGAAATATATTTTAATTATCATTGTTAAAAACCAAACACTGTTATTCTCAAAAGCTTTTTTAAAAATAGAATATCTAAAGACCTAAGGAATTAAATTATGTAATTAAGTTTGAGATCACAGGATAGATAGGTAAAATACATTCTAGAACATATTTTTTTATTTTTGGGTTGGGGGGAATTGTCCTTTTACTAGCATTAACTATTAAGTATTTTTTCTTTGATTCCTTTAATATTTTTCACCAAGATATTCTATTTTTATCGTCCAAATATTGCTATGCCAGCTTCTTTGTGTTGATATTTATCAAAATATATATTATCTTATTCATTTTTATTTATTTTATCTATTCCTGGTAATTCAGGGAAGAGCAATTGGATGGATTTTTTAATCAACTCTGAGAGTCTTTATCTTTTAAAAGATAAGTTTGATGCTTTGCATGTCTTATGATTCCTGATATATTATTTTGTTTTTATCTATTATTCTTTTGCTTATGTTTCCTTATTTTCTTTTCTTGTCTTTTCTTCAACTGGTCAAAATTTTGCTCCACCTTTTCCCTCTACTCATTTGGAAATTATGTACTCTGCTTCTTCTTCCTTTTTTTTTTTTTTTTTTTTTTACTTTTGACCCTTACAATTTTTAACATTCATACATATATTTATATTTTCTTAACAAAGTCCAAATTTAATCAGTATCTCAAACACAATAATCTTAGTACACTTTACTTTTCCCCAACTCCATATAACTTTTACCTAAAATTTTAGATACACCTTATTACTGAACATAAAAATATTATGTTGTTTTTGTTTGAAAGCAACATTCGTTTGATTTTCTTTTCTGGTTCCTGGATTATTTGCTCACTTTTGATTCTTGTACATCACTATTTCCTTTTCATTCTATGCTTTGACATATTTATTTAGTTGAAAATGAACTCTGAAAGTTATTTCACTGATGGTTTTTATTTTAGAGGTATATATAGCTTTAAAATATCTTTCTAACCTATAGCTTGACTGGTTGTAGAATCATAGTAGAGTTAATTATCCTTTGGAAACCTTACAGATAGCCACCTATTTCTTTATGCATCTATTTTTACTGAGAACGATCTATAGTGATTCTGATTTTTATTTTCGTTTTGAGGGATTTTTTCTTTATCTTAATATTCTGCATTACTGTAAGGTGTCTACGTGTGACTTTTTAAAGCATGTTTACTCCTTTTGATACATGATGGGATTTATTAGTCTGAGGACTCTTTTCTTTCTTTAATTCTGAGAAATTTCAGGCATTATCTATTGTAGTATTGCTTTGCACCTACGTTTCCTGCTCCTCCTTTCAGAGCTCCTTTTAGATGGTATCAAACCTACAAATTCAGCTGTTTACAGCTATAAGTTTCAGTTTGATTATTTTTTTGTCTTGCCATTTTTATAGTACTATCTTAGTTTCTAGACTATACATTTCCCCTTCACAATTCTGAGTGTGTACATGTGCTCGTCAGTTTATGAAACGTATTTAACTATAATTTATGGGTGTGTTTGAACTTAGCATTGGTTGCATTTACTACCCTGACCTAGAAGTCACCAGAACTTATTAAAAAGGGGGGAGGGAAAAACACATAAAATGGGTACATGCAAACAGAATATGATAAACTTATGTAACTACCTATTTAACCCCAATCAATATTTCTCTCTGCCATAAAATGAGAAGACTAAATTTTAGCTAACTTACTCTAACAGTTATTATTGAGTTACATGAGAATAATTTCATAGGCCTCCATTATCTACTCCTAACTGAAAACAAAGAAAACCCCCTTTTAATTCTCCCCAAGCAAAAAGTTGCCATGTCTCAAGACCTATTTCCCTTGCAGTTCCTACACCTTCTTATATCTGCCAAAAAAGAAAAAGAACATTATCCCAGACCACTGGAACGGAACCATGTAGCTCTGCAGAAGACAAGCACAGAGCAGGAAATGGCCTTTGATACAGCAAAAAGTGAAAAATGGGAAAAGTACAGAAACCAGAGGAGAAAAATACTCACCATTTCATAAGTCATAGCCAGGAGAAAGACTTCTGAATTATTACCTTACATTCACATCCTTCCAGGTAGGCTGGTAATAGCAGTAGCTGTTGCCATGACAACCAACAGATACTGTTAGAGTTCTCCAATCATGAGGCACTTATATTGTCAATAACAAAGCCTAAAGGAAGCAACTTCTAGTTTTTTACTTACTTTAAAATTTTTAACATTCTTCTAACACTATCTCATGGGCATTGTGCTCCCAAATGATTTATGTTTGTATTTGCCATAATTTCCTAAGGCAATATTAAATAACTGAATAACTCTTAGATAGAAATAAAACTATGCAGATACAGAGAAATGGGGTGACTGGTCTGAATCCCAGAGGAGAGTAAGTGATGGACCTCAGAATGAGGCTCATAGCATGTAAAACTTTCTCATTCACCAACTCCTAGACAGTAGTTCTACATGTTAGACTAATGTTTCATTCTACTTAAATACATTTTTTAAAATGATGCCTAAAGTCAACAAAGCTGACCTCCTAAAATAGGATCTCTTTTAGCAGAAGAAAAATATCTGATTTGTTATCTGATCTTTTCTTCAGATTATTTTCCTAACGATAATTATATCAAACTAATGTGCAAGACTACATTGAGTGAGGTACACATATAAAATCCTAGTAACATTCCAGAAAGGATTCTTGTTAGTATGGGGGAAAGTTGTGAAATCAAATAGAAAACCCATGATCTCATTCTAATGTCTACCCAGATGAAAACTTAAATATCAGAGTTTAAATGACTTATCCAAGGTCACACAATTTGTGGAGAGCCAAGAATAGAAAACTAGATCTCCCAACTTCCAGAGCAGTACTCCTTCTATTATGTTACACTGAATATGACAATTTCCTACCTTAACACAACTGACAGACAGAGCCTGATGGATTATTAGGTAGGTAGGAGTGAGTAATTTGCTGTGGTAGTCATCTTCTTCCTGTTATTGTCATATGTAGAACAGAAAGTCTAACTTCTGTTATGCTAAAAGTAGCATAGTATAAACGAAATTTTAGTTAACTTTCTATACATGCCTGGTTTCTTTATGGCATGCAATTTTATATCTTAAGGTTTAGAACTAGTGAATTGAATATTGGAATGAATTTGAATACTGGTTCTGATAAGGCAAAACAAAAATCCATGATCACAGCCAAAATTGCTACCTCTAAATGACCTTCAGTAGTAGCAAAGCAGTGAATCCCATTTGGAAAATGCTCATTTGGCAGCAGAACCCCCAGCTTGCAGGCATTCAAGTCTTTGGGCAGACCCAGCTCCTGGTGATATTTTCTTGTATTTTGTTTCTTGAAGACTATCAACGGGTCAAAGACACACTGCCCACCAAAGCCATTCATCATTGTGTTGCTACTGTTTTTTCCATTGCTCACTCCCAGTAAACATTTTAAAGAAACAGATTTAGCCTTTGCCTTCCACTGTGATCACCTGATGAGTGATGGCACATTGAGAAAGGAAAGATGTCAAGAATGTTTAATCAGCAGTGATTTAAACGAGGGACATATTTGAGGAAATTAACAAAATCAGCATGCTCATTGCTCCAGGGTGATTTTTCTTGCTGGTAAGACTAAATGAAAATCAGAGCCCAAAGCAGTGGAAGTCTTTCAGGTCCAATTCTTGCTGCCAAAGTTAAAAGACTGCCAGGATAGAAGGCTGAATCATGCCCTGTGCCAGTCACAGCTGTGTTTTTCATCTTCATCAGGAATTTCTTGATTCAAATGTTTAAAAAAATTTACTCATCTCCCGAAGTTTTATTCTTATCCCTTACCCTCCATCTCTCCCCTCTCTCCCATTTCCACTCCATTCCTAGGAAATGATTGAAAAGCAGTTAAAGGCATTTAGTATAACATCAGTTCAGAATGTCCTAATTTAGCCTGGTATAAACGTTTTGAGGTAAAGTGCTCTGAAGGAGAGCCGAATCAATGAGTGATGATTCTTCTTAGTGAAGCCAAAGACAAGTAGGCCAGAAAAAGTACTTAAAACTAATAAGAAAGTGTACTGGGGAAAAATTATAAAGTTAAAGCATAAGCTTAAAAAAATCAATGGTAAAAGTGCAGGATGTGGGAAACTGATTTAACAACCATTCATGGAAGAAAGGCTGTGAGAGTTTATTGACCGAAAGTTTGGTATGAGCCAAAGGAGCAGTGTTGTGTACTTCTGCTGCATTAGGAACAGCAGAGAATGCAAGACTAGCATGGCGAAGATTTCATTTTGCTTTGCCATAACCATGTGATATCTGAGTCATCGTATACAGTTTAGATTTTCATGTAATTAATGTTTCTGCCTATATCCTCGGTCACTTTTATGTTACATTTAGTTTTCATAATGCGTGCCCATGTCCTGAACCCATCTACCAAGAACAAACGGCACTAAATATTTATGGGAAAAAAATATCAAGTAACATATGAAGGAAAATTGAGCTACAAAGAGCAGGCCTACGAAAAATCCGATTGCAAAGTACAGATGGACAACTGCCTCACAACCCAACGCCTTCTTCAAGTAATATTAAGTAAGATTCTGATATAAAACTTATAAAACTGAGGACAACAAATGAACGAGACAAACAGACTTATGAAAAAGGACAACAGTTTAGTTGTTACCAGAGAGAAGGGGAGGAGGGGTGGGGAGAGATAATAAGGGTAAAGGGGTTTAAATATATGGCGACAGAAGGAAATTTAACTTTAGGTGGTGAGCACACAATGCAGTATACATATGATATATTATTGAATTATACACTTTAAACCTATATGATTTTATTAGCAAATGTCACCCCAAAAATTTGATTTAAAAAGATTTTTAATGAATGATTTATAGATACAGAGAATATTTTGATGGTTGCCAAATGCGAGAGGAGTTGTAGGTTTGTAGAGGTAGGTGAAAAAGGGAAGGGATTAAGTAGTACAAATTAGTAGTTACAAAATAGTCATGGGGATGTAAAGTACGGCATAAGGAATATAGTCAATAATATTGTAATAACTATTGTAATAATATTGTAATAACTCCATAGTTATTGTCAGATGGGCACTAGTTTAATCAGGGTGATCACTTCATAAGTTATATAAATGTTTAATTATTATGTTGTACACCTGAAACTAATATAACATTGTATGCCAACTGTAACTGAAAAATTTTTAAATTGTTTAAAAAAAATTCTGTTGGAAATGAAGCTAATCTTTAGTGTTCTGGTTGGGACTTCAGATATGACTTCAGATGTCATGGATGCAAAATATGCAATATTCTTCTCCTCGCTGTGTTAGAAAGCAAATAGGAATATCGAAGAAGTGTATCATAGATGCAGAACTTA
Source organism: Rousettus aegyptiacus (assembly GCF_014176215.1). Taxonomy (NCBI): domain Eukaryota; kingdom Metazoa; phylum Chordata; class Mammalia; order Chiroptera; family Pteropodidae; genus Rousettus; species Rousettus aegyptiacus. The sequence continues at coordinate 118,585,209 of NW_023416295.1, forward strand.
TTGACTAGAAAGCTGATCTCTTTCATTATGTGTGAGGAATTCTAACTATTTATGTATTGCATTAAATAATTCGTTATGTCTAAATGTTTGTCAGAACTACTACACTTGTTCTAGTGAAAGATGCTAAGTTTGAGTACTTATTTCTAGACCTGAGCTCGGGAGAGAGGATAAAATACGCCATGACTGTGGTTGGGTTAGTTGCTTCGTGTGTGCCTGTTGCTTGCTTCTTCTAATTTAGGTCCTTCAGGAAGAAAACTGAGGACAAATTAAGGAAAGTATTAGGAAAGTAATTCAAGGTTACTTAGGAGCATTAGGAAAGTAATTCAAGGTTATACAACCATCTTTTGAGCAGGTTTTAGAAGGACAAGAAGGCTTGGTCACTACCAGTAGCAGTAAAGAAAATTCCTACCCAACAGCAAATAAAGAAACAGGAGCATTTGCTGTAGTTATCCCTCCAGGGTTCCGCACAGAAGGAGCAGGCAAAATCACCGGTTTCCCAGTCTTTCCCTGAAAGGTTCATCTGCATACTTTGAAAGTTGCTGCCTGAGGGGCAGGCTTCTGTGCTAATTTCACACACATCTAGAAGCTACCTGCATCCTTCTTGGAGACCTGGAAATGTGGGAAAACCTGGAGGGCATTATGCTAAGTGAAATAAGCCAGACAGAAGAAAGAAAATACTGCACTGTATCACTTGTGTGGAATCTAAAAAGAAAAAGTCAAACTCATAGAAACAGAAGAAAAGTGGTTACCAGGGGCTAGAAATGGGAGGTGGGGAATAGGAAGAGGTTAATAAATGTAAGAAATTAAGCTGTAAGATGAATAAGGTCTGAGGATCTAATGTATAACACGGTGACTATTGTTGGTAGCATTGTTACTGCACAACTTAAATTTGCTAATAGAAAATAATTTAAATATTCTCACCAAAAAAATGGGGGCGGTAAATATGTGAGGTGGTGTGGTTGTTACTTAACTTGGTGTTGGCAATCTTTTCCCAATGTATAGGTATATCAAATTATCACATGATCTCAATAAAACAAAACAAAACAAAACAAAAAAAAAGATGATATCTATATCCAGAACCAGTGATAGAAATAAGCTCAGTTCACAGCCTTCTATAGGGTTAACTTCTACCACAGTTAACATGATTAGATCGCAAGGACACTTAATTTATTGGCCCTCTTCTGTTAAAACTAACCTTTTTGAAGGTGACTGTTCAAATTTGGAAGGGGAGAAGTTGCTTGCAACTGCATCAGTCCAAATGATACTTGATGTAACACAGTTAAGGGTGGGAAGAGAGAAGTTTGTTTACACAGAGGCCAAAGAGACAAGAGAGAGTGTAACATTTGGGGAATTTCAAATAGTTCAGATTTGGGGTGATGAGAAAGTAAGTGGCAATGATGAGCTGCACAGGAAGAGGGGTAGCCATGAGGAGCTTTGTTGGCCTTGCTAAGGAAAACGGATTTTTATACTGGGAGTTTTGAAGACCACCTATGTGTTTTGATCAGGTGGGCATCTTAAATTAGATATACAATTTAGAAAAACCACTTTTTACTACAATGTGGAGAATGGGGTAGTACTGGGCCAGCAGCATCATAGTAAGGAGACCAGGCGAGAACAGAAAGCCATTCCAGTGATTCAGCAAAACTTCGGTGGAGATTGACCAAGTAGCAGTGATGACACAAAGAAGTGAAGATAATCGAGATATTTAGAAGGTAAGAACTCATAGAAATTAGAGTCTAGTTTGGTTATGGGATGAGGGAGAGACAGAATTAAGGATGACTCCCTGGTGTCTATCTTGAACAATGATGAAGGTGCCTTCACAGAAAGAATCAGGAAGGGAGGGCAGATTTGGGGAGGGGAAGACAAAGATGATATGTTTAGGATAGGCTGAATTTGAAGTGCCTGTGGACCTGTAAATGGAGATGCCTAGTAGCACCTGAAGATATGTACCTGGAAGTCTGAAGAGAGAATGTGCTGGAGCCCCAGATACTAAAGTTATCAGTAGATGTGAATGTTAATTGGAGCCACTGAAGCAGGTGAAATCATACAGGAAGCATCTATGGAATGAAAAGAGAAGAAATTAAGGGGCTAGATATCTGAGGAACATCGACTTCCGAAATGTCAGAAAATGGAACTCCTGAAGGAATTTGACATGTTACGGTTTGAGAAAGGAAAAGAACTAGCTGAGTACAAGGTCACAGAAAATAAGGACAGTATTTTAAGAAGGAAATGGAAACCGATGACAGACCATTCTGGGAGGTCAAGTAAACAAGGGCTAAAAGGAGTACACTGAATTTAGCAACCACTAAAATACAGCCAACCTGGCCCTCAAGTTTCATACAATTTACATGGGATTGGCAGAGAACTGACACAACAAATACATGGAAAGACATAATGGAAGCATCAGAACATGTAAATTATACCATGAGCGTATATACACAGGAGTTAAAATGGTCTGCGTTATATTCTGTATAATTATAGAAAGACTAAACATAGAATTGAAACAGGTTTTTTAAGAGGAAGATATTTGGCTTGGTAGAAGGTCCTCCCACAGGTAAAATGGAGAGATGGAAAATTAATTTGATTTTTATAAAGTTTTGTGGGATTGCTCTGAATTCCCATACATCATGTGTTCAAAGTAAGTTTCAAAATTGTCTCTATTTTATAGCAGTCATTTATCATATTGGTGATATTTTGGACTCATTAACACAGAGCACGTGAGAGTTTTCTCCCTATACTCACTGTAGGGTTCATTTCGTGTATTGTATTCAGGCTTAAGGTTCTTCCCCCACACATACAAAGGAAGAATAGGGACATAATATGTACTGAGCTGGAGGTCTTAGTTCCACCATACTTTTGTAGGGTAGGCTTTATTATTCCCATTTACTGGTAAGGAAGTTGAGCCTTAGAGAGGTTAAATGACTTGCCTAAGGTCACAATGAAGCCTAACTCCTTCTAACATAGGTTACTATGCTGCCTCATCCTTCGTATTTGAAAAATTGTCACTAATATGTTGGCAACATTCCCATCCTTTCTTCCTAATAGGTTTCTGATAGTATTTCTTCATTTAAATACTGTCCTGTATGCTTACATTAAAAATCTTTGCATGTAAAGACTTCTCTGAAAGAAAATGAACTTTAGAGTTACTTACCTCATGACACTTCAAGCAATTAAGATTATTATTATTGCTATCTCTCCCCTCATTGTGGTTACCATAACACTGTCAGTTTACTCAAACACCAATAAAACATTAAGAAAAGACCTTACCAGGGGGGTGGCTCCATAGTGTAGCGGTTGGTATCTCTGCTTTACATGCAGAAGGTCCTGGGGGGTTCACATCCCAGGTGGAGCCTTGGACCATACCCGGGGTGCACCCCCCTCCCCGAGCATGTGGGAAGAGATGCCCTGCCTTCAGAGATCCAATTCTTGGGGAGAAACAGCAGTATCCATGAGTCAGGGGTGGAAGTGGGCAAGGGGAAATTAAAGAGGGGAAAAAAATACAAAAAAAAAAGGAACAAAGGGAAAGATAATAAAAAAGCTAAGAAAGAAAGAAAGAAAGAAAGAAAGAAAGAAAGGAAGGAAGGAAGGAAGGACCGAAGGAAGGAAGGAAGGAAGGAAGGAAGGAAGAAAGAAAGAAAGAAAAGACCTTACCAGGTGGCTTAAAAATAAAAAAGGATGACCTTGGTCTACCTTTCTTAGTCAAGAAAAAGTGCAATCTATGTGCTAGAATTTCAGCGGCCTAAGAAAGCACATTTATTTCTCAAATATCACCCCCACCCATATATATATTTGCTGATGTTTAAACATGTTTTTAATGTTTAAAGTTCTAGTAACAGGAAGGCAAGTCTCATTTCACAAAAAGTATGTGAAAAACAGAAACTCAGTGACTACAATGAACTAATATAAATTGCTATTCTAATTAGATCTAGATGGTATCAAATATATAGAGAACAGAAGTCATTTTATGACTGAAGTGATAGGAATTAGAAAATGCCACAAAAGGGGGAAAATGAGAGGCTGAGAGGACCAAAATTTACAACGTCATTATCTTTGCTTAAAAGCATCTCTTAGTAAGTTCATGTGCCTATAACTTCTCCTCTTCACGTTTTGTAAAAAGCAAAGGTAATGTGTATTTTTCTTTAATTCTGAAGTACATATATTGCTTTCTTTAGAACCTTGTCTCTGGTTTTCAGCTCTAAATTTGTTATACAGTTTCTTGCTTGTTGACATCTGCTTCAGCAATTCCTCCTTATTGACGGCGTTAAATGATAAACGCCTTGAGGCTAGAGTCTAATGACCTTTTACCACTGCAGAATACTATTAGTACATGTCTGCTAGATGTATAATAAATATCACTTGATTTGCTATGTCAAAATTTGGAATATTTGTCCTTTGATTACCTCTCAAAGGTTAGTGAAGTAATGTTACCCTCGTAGGCTCCTGTGAATAAAGGCACTATCTAAAACTGAGGAAAAGAGAATCAAACAAAAGAACGAAGAGGTCGAAGCAGAGTCCAGACGGTTGAGCCAAGTGCTGTTGTGGTCCAAATTGCTTCTAAGTCAGTGATTTAAAAAAGTCAATCTCTTGAACTGACAAAGGTATGAACTTTGTCTATTTAAAGATTTTTCTATTTCTAGAGTCTTTGATGTTCACATTTTGTGTATTTCCATCTGAAAAGTGAACACTTTTGTTTATCCTGACATTCCCTTTCCTAGTGATTAATTGAAAAAATTTCATTTGAAATACCCCCGAATAAAAGTCATTGGAATATTACAAGGAAACAATTTTGATCAGAATTTATTAAAGTAGCTTTTATATTTTTTAAAGCCTAAAGACATCCTGATAGAACATTTTTAGATTTCTGACAAAGTACCGGAGCTATCTTCATTTGTTTTGGTCAGGTGAACTCAACTACTAAGTTTGATAAGCCATAGAAAGGTATAGGTTTATTTAAAAGAGTGATAAGGCAGGATGCTATCTTGTTAGGGATTTCTTTGATGCTCTAACTTTGTTCAAGCACATTTTTTGATAATGACCTCAAATAGAGTCATCAAGGGAAACTGACGCAGAATACATAGAATATAATGAAGACCACACAGTGCCCCTGTTTCAAAGCCGTCTCCCTCTATTTCCATTCTCATCCATTCTCATCCACTCTTTCACTTTTCCCACTTTTCCTTTCCTACGTCCTCCCTCAGAGTGGTACAGGAGATTGGTATTGAAAATGGTCAGGAGGAACCCTTATGGAGAATGAGATGGGGGAGCAGTTTAAGGTTGTTTGAGTGAGATAGGAGAGAAAGACTTCAAAACCTGAAGGATTTCAACTGAATCCAATGTTGTACGGTACATTCAAGAGGAAGGGGGGTTTCAAACAATTTTTCAATGGTCACTTTATTGTCAATATGACCTAGTTTAAGTTAGTCAAATATTGAATGAGGGTGGAAAATTTTCTCCTTGTGCATTCAGATTAAATATAATACCTGATACTTTTTTATGTTTTGGGCCATATTTTTAAATTAGAAAAACAATTTGTGAAATATTTCAGTAAGCCTGATTATAATTTAACCTGCAAAACATCTAAGTTAAGAAAATAATCAGAGATCACAAACTTTAATAAAATCCCAGTTAACCTCACTGAACTTAAAGGTTTCTGTAGTAGGTACAATCTTTGGCACAGAGGAGGGTGAAATGAAATAATGAATCTCAAACATGGGCCCGCAGCGCATAGGAATAACTGACTTGACACATAAAGTATAACATACAAAGGCTAACGAGAATTCTCAATCAAGAATCAGGACAAAATGAAAGAGATGAGAGAGAAGATAAAATACAAAAGGTCATTTGGGCCATCTAAAGAATAAAGTTCTTTTTTTTTTTTGAGGAAAACATTCTATTAAGACACTGACTGCAAAATAAATTCATGAATTGAACAGCTGTGCTTTACTTCTAAAAGATTCCATGGAGAACTTATCAGTATGCATCACATCTAAAAGCCTGAAGTTTAATTACACAAAATTATTAAAAACTTGAGTTTCTCTTCTTTCAATGAGAAAGTAAAATAATTGCTTAACTGGGTACCTTCAGGGTCTTCCACAAACTCAGTTGGAAACATCTTTTCTTTTATAGTCTTGGGCCCTGCTTATAGCAATCTCTACCTTCAAGGAGAAAAAATGCATAGTGGGAAAAATATGCTAGAGTACAAAGGTAGCCTACAACCCCACCTCCACTCCACCCCATAGTTTTCTTCCACGTTGCTAAGGCCTCAGTCAGGCCAGAAACCAACGGGGGATCTGAAAGATAGATGAAGTTCATTTTTTATTCCTTTCCCCAATAAAGGCAGAGCCTAAAATATCAAGACCTTGGCATTAAATATTCACAACTCGGTCAGAATCAAAGTCTATGAATGAGAAGGCTCCATGTTTCCAAAAAGCTGACAAGTCCAGCAGATCAAGATTAGTAGATCTTTCCAGGGTCCTGACCCCACAGAACTATTTGTGGCTCTTGTCTCCTTCCCCATCTCTCTGTTTTAAACACTAATCATCTTGACCTTTAATATTCCTTCAGAAATGCTGACAACTCTTGCCTACTACTTTAGAACACTTCCAGATCTTTTTATACAACCTAACCTTAGAAAATCTTCATAGGTGTGGCTTTCTCTTCTCCTCAACCTCTGAACACTCAGGATTGGGAGACCAGAACCTTCTTCCAGTTTGGTTTCAACGCATGCTCTGATGACCCTGGAGGGATTTTAAATCATTTATTTTTTTAAGGACAAAATAATTTATTTATATTTTAAATTTATTTTCTAAACTAAACTTCTTAGTTATTAAAATAACCATGATTTGATACTCTTGTGCCCCAGTGATTACCAGCATAATTAGCTATTGAAAATTGAGGTGTGACAACACACTCATGAAAACAAGGTCAGTGTAAAAAGGCCAATATAGCCAAGGGCACTATTCATTACACAATGTTCCCACTCTAGTGCAAATACTATTAAAAGGGGGTAACAGTCAGATATTAGCTTAGTACAGTCTAGTTACCAGGAGGTATTACTACAACAGTTTCTGTTTAGAAGATAGCACTGGAGAGATCTAAGGAAATGTCCTGAAACTCTTTGTCAGGTGAGAATATCCAATTGCCTAGTGTGGTTTAATACTAAATTTACAAATTAATCCACAAGTCTTTCTCTTGAAAACATAAAAAAAAAAAAATCCTCGCATTTATGTAATAAATATGTTGGTTTGTGGTTGGACACTGTATTTTTTTACCCTGGAGATTTAGATTATTAATGAAAATAATATAAATCCACATGACTAATTTTCCAAAAGCTGCTTTTAAAATCCAGTGAATTTATTCTTAAATAATGCAACTTCTGACCTGCTTAGTATTCAAAACCAAAAACTGAAATTCTGCCACTCTCTTTGCAGTCTATTGATTTGAGAACTACAGCTGCTGAAATTAAACTTTATTGTTAGCATAGAGCTTTCAGCTGAGGAGGCAATTTCAGATTGGTTTCTTTTCTAGCCCAGCTTAATATTAAGTAAATATGTGTCTGTATGTGTCTCTAGAAGATTATTACCTAAAGTAGTGCCTGCAACTTTGCAGGTGCAGCTCTGAGAAACTAAAATCTACTTTAGAGATAAATCTTACTACCCTATGATTAAACATCAGTTTTAAAACTGAATACATAGTTATCCTCAGAGCTCTAAGAGTGATTTCAACTTAGACCTTTCTTCACTTAACATGCTTTTTAATTCAGTGCTCTAGCATATGTGCATACAGCAATGAAGTGCCACAGTCCCTGTCCTGGAGTTGCTCCCTGTTTAGAGAGAAGACAGAAACAGGTATTATCATGTCACATGGCAATAAATAGAGATTTGCACAGTATATGATGGGAAAGTCTTCTCATTCATGTAGGCAGTAGTTTTAGGGACTGGGGGAGGCTCCCTAGAGGAAATCAAGTATAGATTGATGAGAAAGGTGTCTTTGACTTATTTCTCTAAAATAGCAAGTTCAATATCCTGGTTCAGGAAATAGCTCCTATTCTCTAAAAATAATAAAATAATGTGACCCCTGCTAGCATAAATACTAACTGAAGTAGAGGAAATAATAACCTATCATTTTATAGACATCTTGAAAGACAAGGGGGAAAATGATGAATAGAAGAATAATATGAAGAGCTGTGAATTCTATAACAAGATCAGTGAGGATATCACCTACTTTGATCTTAAATCTATAGGCACTGAAATTTTGGGGACTAGAGAAAAGAAACACAATGTCTTTTCATTAATGCCCTATCTTTTAAAGAATATTGTGCCTTTCAAAGTTATGCCTTGAGCTGCGATGAACAAAACACAGTCACAGAAATCAATAAAATCTGACTTAGTTTGATATTGTGGCAATTTAAACTTACATCTGAATTCTATCAGACTTCCTTCTTAATAGAGAAAGCTGTGGATACATGTTTAAGCAAAGATAAATTTTTTACCCCCAATAAAATCTCATGCCAATTTACCTGCTGTGATACATTTCTGTGTCATAAAAAGATGAGGCTGAGAGTTTTGAGTGAAACTATTTGTAAAAACCACTTTTATCAATTGACCGTAAAAAATAAGGAGAGAGAGTACAAGCTGTACCCTGTATCTATATAACACAACTGTGAGTGATATTCTGTCACTCTGCCACATGATTTGAACAAAGGAAAAATAAAAGGCATCTGGATAGTTCAGTTCAAATGGATTTGGGGCTGTGGTTTGGTTCTAGGGTACAACACCTGAAAATGTAAAAGGAAAAAGGAAAATGACTATGTTGCCCTTAAGACAGAGACAAAACTGTAAATGGGGACAAAGCCCAGGCACAATTTTATCTCCTAAAAATATCTGTGCATGGGCCAAGCTGTATATATGTCCTTAACATTCGGTGTAACTATCACCATCACCGTCACAATCACACCAACTAACATTTACTCAGCATTTACTATGTACCAGGCACTGTTTTAGGTAATATTCCTTTATTATTTTACATTTCTGCCACACCGCCATGGAGGCTGTATTTCCATACTTCATAGAATCTAAGACATCACTGACAGTGTGAGATATGCCATTGCTTTATATATGTACTGTTAAGAAAGTAAAAACAAACTATGATTTGCTTTCCATTTTAGCCACATTTAGATTGTAAAATGTGAAACAATGTGCATTTGGGAATCAATGACATTCAATATTCTGGCCCTTCTTTTGCCGAGGACCAAACTAAAGCCAGAGAGATTAAGGTAACTTTCCCAAGGCCATGTTCAGAAAAGAAAGAGGAGGAGCCAGGGTATGATTCTGAAAATCAGGTGCCTGGACCAGGGCCCGAAAGACCAATAATAGTGCTCTGTGCCTCAGCCTCATCTTTTAAAGAATAATTTTTAGTTTTGAATTGGAAAATTTTCTAAGGTAACTTTCAATTCTCACATCTCAGATTATTTATCTTCACAAACAGGCAAAGGTTTGGAATTTAATAAGAAAAAAACACACTCATGCACAACATTAAGTCTTAACCGTGGAAGTGAGCGTGTGCTCTGGGAATAAAATCAGACTTAGGGGCAGCATAAGATCGTGGAAGCTTTCTAGCTTTTGAACCAGAAAGATGTGATTTTTAGTACCAATGCCCATTCTCCTTTAGCTTTGTGACACTGGGAGAGATGCTTAACCTCTTTGAACTGAAATTTCTTTATAAAATCAGAATATGCTTGCTTCAAAGGGCTGTTTGTGAGAACTATTATGGTGAAAGTGAATCCCTTGACATGGAACTTTTGCTCCATTAAGGCTGTTTCCCCATACTCTTCAAAAATTTGTCTAAAATAAATGTGTAGCCTAGGCCCTGGCACTGGATATTTTGGGGCTGTATGTAGTCTCTTCTTATAAATGTCATGTGACAATGGTACCGGAAAGTTAAAAAGGATATGGAAAATTGTGCATGTGTTACTATAAGATATTTTATTTTATTTTATTTCTTTTCTTTTTTTAATTACGTTTAATTGCATTAACATTGCTTAACACACATATTATTTTCAGGAGTAAATTGTAATTTGACATCTGTATATTCTATTGTGTGTTTACCACCCAAAGTCCAGTTTCCTTCAGCTCCCATATTTTTGGATCCCTGTTACCCACTTCACCCTTCCTCTACTCCCCTATATTTGAACCTCTTTACCCCATCTACCTCCCCCGTCTTCCTACACCCTCTACCCTCTAGTAACCACTAGTCTATAGTCCATGAGATAAACATTGTAGAATGTAGTAGTTGTAGACATTTGCTATGCCCCACCCACAGTACCATTTCACCTTCTTCCGGTGACAGCACCTTGGGACTCACTCTCTTTTCCATTTTCCATCTATTCCCATCTCTTGAACACCTAACTTCATGGAGGAGCATGGACTCAGGCTTGGAAAATCAAATATCTCATTAGATCTGATGAGATATGATCCGGAAAGTGTTGCTTTGCAAGTGTTGAGAGGAAGCATGTGCTCTTTTCCAATAGACTTGATTTGAAACTTTAAGTTATTAAAAGCCATCTTGATAGCATGGGAATGTAAGAAATAATACAATGTGGTTGAGAACACAGAGTTGAGAGATGGAGAAACACAGTGTCCTGATGGCATCACTTTAGTCCATGGAACCAGCCACACCGAAGCCGTGTATGACCCTGCCTTAGTTCAGGCTGCTACAACAAAGCACCACAGACTGAGTGGTTTATAAACAACAGAAATTTATTTCTCATAGTTCCAGAGGCTAAAAGTCAGGCCAGAGTGCCAACATGGTCACGTTCTGGAAAGGACCCTCTTCTGAATTACAGACTTATCATTGTGTTCTCACATGATGAAAAGTGGGTGAGAGCACTCTGGGATCTCTTTTATAAGGCACTTATCCCATCATGAGGGCTCATGATCTCCCAAAGGTCCCACCTCCTAATACCATCAAACTGGGGGTTAGGATTTCAACATATGAATTTTGGGGGGACACAAACATTTAGTCCATTATAACCCCTGTGAATTAATAAGTTTCATTCTTTTCTGTGAACTAATTAACACCTTTCTTGCTTAACCTATTTGAGTTAGGTTCTGTTATTAGTGAACCAAAAATATCCTCAATGACTCTAAATAAGATAATGTTATTAGATTGCTTGAGGGAATTTGCCTGGTGGGGAAAGAAACTACTACTAATTTTCTCACCAAATTCTCTTCCTAGGACTGGACAGAACCAAGACAACCCCTATCATTTTGCAAGCTACCTCATTTGCAAACATCAGTGACAGGAAGTCAGGCTTAGAAGAAAAGAGCTACAGTATCTCCCCTAGTGCCAATATGTGGACAGCCTCTACCTACATTGCTCTGAAAGTGGCTGGTTTTTGTTTGTTTGTTTTTCTAGGCACAGTCATTTAATAATCTAAAGCCATATTCAAGAGATTGCTTTCAAATATTTTTTTCTCTAAACCTTTTAATGAAATTGAGAAAAACCCAACTCATGAAATGAATTGGTATTGGTAACATTTTCTCTCATTTTTGTTAAAGAGCTGATGGAGGGGTAGATCAAATGCGAAAGAGGCTGCAGGAGAGGCAAGAGAGGCCGGGGGCCTGTACCAGCTAAATACAGATCAGAAAAAGAACTTCGGGGTAAGAAAAATTGTTTGTACAGAACAGTTTACATAGGCTTCGAGTTAATCCTTTCAACTCAGAATTTTTTCTTAAGTACTGTTCTAAATCCTATATGCAATTTATATAAAATCCAAATGCATATCCAATCCACACTCCTTAGCCTGGCATTGAAGGCTCTCCGTCATCTGACCACAAACTACTTCCCTAGCCTCACTGCTCCCCCCTTTCCCATCCTAACCAAATATCTTAGCCGGACACATCCACTCCCATCTCTTGAACACATCCACTCCCATCTCTTGAACACATCCACTCCCATCTCTTGAACACATCCAGTGTCTCCCCACCTAAAGAAGCCTCTTTCAACCTTTCACCTTTCCATTTCTCTAGGTTTTACAGAGATAAAAGCAATTCTGTCTTATATCCTTAGCCAAAAGGATTTTTCCTTTTTCCCAACACTTAGAACATCCACCTTCTATCTCTCTTTCAACCCGTACTTATAGACTGCCTTGCACTACCATTTAATGTGAATGCATTTCATTTTCCCAACTAGATTGTTTACTCCTGAGGTCAATTATGATTGTACCTTATGTTTCATAATAAACTCAGAAGTATATGGCATAGTGATGTTTAGAGTAAATGTCTAAAAATAATTCATAGATTGAAGATTGAGGCTGAATAAAATGCTTCCCTGTACATGTTTTTGCTCACTATTTCTCTTGAGAATGGAGTTTGCAACTGGGTGTCAGAACTAGAAGAGGCAGAAATGTAAATGTTTGGGGCAAAACGACACATGGATAAATGTTACATGGGAGGGGATGAAAGGAGAGACCAGATCAATAGAACTGAAATGACACGTATACGATGGCAGACATGGTGTCTGTATAGAAGCTTCGCTTCGAAGACTTCCACAAACTCTACCTTCACAAATCTCCACTGCAGCAAGAGTGACCCAATTGAATACATGTAAGAAATTGTCCTATTTACGTTCCCTGTCCTCTTAATAATACTAATGCATCTCCTTGCAGTTGGAAAGTGATAAGTTCTAAGAGAATAATTGTTCAATATAAACATGAAAAAGTCTGAGACCAGTGTTAGGGATACCAAAACTAAATTTTCAGGCACAAACACTGCACAGAGGGTAGAAAGAATCGGGCTTAGGACATGGCTGTGTGACCGGGGTAGTTAACTTAACACTCTGGAGTTGGTTCCCTCAGCTATAAAATGGCAGTAAGATTACTGACAGAGACTGCTAGCAGCCTGGCCAATACATATTTCCCCCCTCTTCCTTACTAATAGAAACTCTGTATTATTGGAGGCAGAATATGATCAGCTAATAGTATATTTCTGATCCTACCTTGCAAATAGGGGTAAGATTACAGTTCAGAAATTACTGAACAGGGATTTTTGAAATCTCTTTAAAGAAAATTTGCTCAGCTAGGAGGTAGGTCCTGTGTTTCACCTTCCTTTTTTCCTCCTCCCACCTAGAATATGGATGTGATGGTGAAAGCTATAGTGGCCATTTTGTAACCATGAGGCAATCTTTAGACTAGAAACCATTCACTAAGTCTGATGAACAGACTGAGAAAAGAAGCCTAGGTCTCTGACGGCCATGGAGCTGGACTCTCTTTGGAGTTTTTTAATGTAAGAAAAAAATAAACCCCTTCCTTATTTCAGCTGCTATTTTTCCTGTCTCTTTTACCAAATGCAATTCCTACTTCACAAAATTGTTACATAAATTAAGTGGAACAATATATATAGAGCTTGTATATGTGCTATTTTCTTTCTTCATACCTTCCATAAATGATTTAATAGCAGAGAAGATAATTAATGTTTGGCACATCTTTTTGGTTAAAATGCTGTGATTTTGCCTACATATGAAATTAACAAGTATTTTAAAATATCATTACTTCCTTTTATATATATATGCACATATACATATATGTGTGTGTGTGTGTGTGTGTGTGTGTGTGTGTGTATTATACCACAACTAATTGCAAACTCTTCTTTTGTCAACCATTCCCTCTGTTCTGGTCAGGCTGTGGACTCACTCTTTCCCTACTCTGTACATTTTTTCCTGTTACTTTCCACACATAGAAAATCTTTGCCTGACTCGGTCTACCCAAGACACATTCATTCTTCTAGCTCATCTGATGTCCTCAGTCCACAGTAACCACTCTCCATCATGCTGCTCACAGATGCTTTCATACTTGAACTCCTCTATCAATTAGCTACACTAAACTATCCAGCACTGATAATTTCCTTATCTTGCCTTTTCATTGTTTAATATGTGGAATTCTTATCCTCTGCTCTAAACTCACTTCCTAGAGAGAAGAGACCACATTCTGTAAGGAATATCCAAATGAGATCAATGTACATGAGACACACAAGGTTATCATTTTTATTGCTTTACACTCAGCACAACTCAGGGGTGCTTCTCTCATGCCCCAGTCTTTAATTATGTCTAGCAAAGACCAGGACACAGAGAATATGACTAATAAATATATGTTTAATAAAAATTAAAACTCTTTGCCTTGTTTAGGTCATGATGCCAGAATGAGAAACGTTCAAATGATATTTAATCAAGGATTTTTATCTGAAAATCCAAAGTGCTTGCTCAATGAACTTAATGTACTGGGACAAACAAGTGCAATTGAAAGGAACACATAGCTAGCCAGAGACAAAATGGAAAAATACCAGGCTGGTCAAGAACCATTTCCAAGTTCTCTGTTTCCTTCACTGACCAAAGAATTTATTCAATTCAATCAAAGAAGTACTTCGTTTGAATGCCAGTGAGTTTCTTTCCACAAGGGGAGAGGCGAAGGCTGAGCTTGCCACCATAGAAGAAGCCTACACATGCATATTTTAGATTTTCTCTTAGAATCTCTATTTTTCCTGTCAGAACAATTATTTTACACCATTCTCTTCTTTAGAGCAGGTATTTTCATGCTAAGCCAGAGATTAAGTATAACATTTAATTTAATTTTCAGTTTCCCGTTTCCTTTACAGCTTTGAAACAAAAATTACTTTTATTTAAGTATGAATTGAGAGTCAAAACAAAATGTGGTGGCAGAGTTTGAAATTCAAATGTATTTTAAAAAGTTTCAAAAAGTAAGAAATTATTTTCCATGTCTGAGAATTAAAGCAAGTTGCCAGCAAATTAAAATGTAACCAGTAATAATTTAATGAATATTTTTAAAGGGGTCTTGCAATGGTCTATTAATAAAAGGTGGAGCATGCAGAGAAATTTTTATTCTTGTTATACAATGAATATGTGCTCATTAGGGAAAATTAAGAAATGTAGATGAAGAAAAAGAAAAAAAGAGATGAAATATTTTTATATCCTCCAAGAGCTCAATACCCTAGAAGAGAAGAGCAACTGTTGACATCTGGAGGTATACTCATTAAAAATATGTGTATTATGAACTAGATGGTGAGTTAAATCCTTCCTGTTTTCCCATAATGGAGAATGAGGCCAGCTGCGGCTTCTGAGGCTAGCCTTCCTCCTGCAGCCTTGCTGGAAAGAACCAGTACAGCACCTATGCAATGTCACTCTCTCTTCACCCACAGTTCATATAAAAGTATGAGGAAAGGCAAGAGGATCCTTCTTCCTCTCTTACATGGAGAGGAGGAGGTTATTTTCTCCTATCTAAACCCCAGTGAGGGGAACTCCAAAAGAAGCATCCCTAAATATTAGAGGTTCCTGCAAAGCAGGGTACCAGCATCTTACTCTTCAGCTGGATGCAGGTCCAGGACAGACTCTTGTACACGTACCCTATATAAGAGCAGAACATGGTGAGGAAGTTATTGGGAAGGCATTTGGAGCTCTGAGAATCTAGGAATATTTTGGTATGATTTTAGCAATTCTTTCCATCTATGGGGGAAAGAGAATTTGCTTTCCATATGTCCATTGAGGTTTGGAGGTACATTTGATTTGGAAAATTCTGAAAGTAGGATGCCTTCACCATACCATCTGAGCTCGAGTGTAAGATACTTGGAAAGAAGAGTGGTCCAGCTTCTACCCATTCCTATTTTCCAGGTGCTTTGTAGAGCACAAATGATTCTGGTAATTTTCTTGGCTCCACATAGAAGAGCATGATCATTATGAGACAGGAGCCTTGAGGGAGACTTGAGGGTCAAGAAATGAGGTGTTCAACTTTGAAAGGGCATTAGGAATACGTACAACAGAGACCAAAAGAGACACTTGTACTTGATGGAGGAGGCTCTTGACAATGGAAAGTGTCCAGGTGAAGCTAACAATCACGATATGGAAATCACACTCACAGCCTGTGAGGAGCTGTCCACATCCATAAAAGGTCCCCAATATCAGGTTAAACCAGACTGAGCCAGAGCAAAGACAGAGTCTAGTTCACATTTAGATGAGGAGGACTCTGCCCATTCCTTCCTGTCTATCACCAACACTGGAGGAATTAGTACCTGAGAGAAGAAGGGGAAAGAGATGTCTTAGAATCTAACCATTCTACCATGCTCTCCAATCCTCACTCTAAGCAACCAGGGAGAAGGGAAGAAACCAAGGTTTCAACGAAGAATTAAGGATTATATCTTAAATACAAAGATAAGATTTTTCTAGAAATTGAAAGTGACTGAAAAGTTATGGAATCTAGCCAAGACTTCACTGAAGGAGCAACCATACACACATTCAGGCCCAATAAGTTGCAAATTCTCAATAAGCCTGTTTTTCGTATGTGTGCAGGCACAAGCATGTGTATTTTGGTAATATGTAGGACTAGGTTATTCATGCCAACTGTTCTGTTGAGAACAACTAAAAATTCTGAGTGAGATTTTTATAAACCTTAAGATAATGACAAAGATATAAATAATTATTAGATAAAAATTGAAGTACAAGAAACAACTCAGAATGGTAAATTATGGTTAAAGTCTCCTTTCCTCTTGAGGACATTTTCTTAAACAGAAGAAAATGAGCTGTAGCTTTTACTGCCTGGATAGAATAGGAAAATAAGTGGATACCCAGAAATTATCCATCTCTTTGTAAAACTTAGATCTCAAACTACTACACATTTAGTATAAAGATAAAGCAAAATAGATTATCAGACAACTGTGTCTCCCACATTTAAAGAAATGGAAAATAAAATTATCTGCAAAGAAACAGATAATTATAAAAAGTTGTCTAATAGATTTGAAAAAAAAATAGTGGGTATGTTTAACAACAGATTAGGTACAGTTAAGGAGAAAATTAGTGAACTAGAAAATAGGTCAGAAGTAGTCCAAAATGCAGATCAGAGATAGTAAAAGATGAAAAATATAGAAGACAGGTTAAGAGTCATGGAAAACAAAGTGAAAAAGTTAAATATATATTTAGGTGAAGTTCTGGAGGATAGAGGAGACAGAGGCATATTTGAATAAATTATGGTTGAAATTCTTCTAGAGATAGAAGCCATTAATCAACCTATTCTAGAAGCCCAGAAATTCCTGAGTGGGATAAATAAAAAGAAATTCACATCTAAACACACTGTAGTAAAATCGCAGAAAACCAAGCAAAGTAAGCATTAAAGCAGAGGATTTTTTTTTTAACGAAATTGCCTTCATAACAGTATCAGTTATACTGATAGTCTTCTCAAAAGTAGTACCAAGAGCCAGAGACGAAAATGATCTATTAAATGTGTTGGGGGAGGGGGAATAATTGCCAACAGATTCTAAACACAGCAAAATGGTCTTTCAAGAATGAAGGAAAAATAAAAACAGAAACTAAAGGAGTGTGTGACCATTAGACCCTCTCAAAAGTAAATTCTCAAAGAATATTTTAGGCAGAAAGAAAATAATCCCGGAGAAGAGGTCTGAGATACAAGAAGAAAGGAATTGCAAAGAAAGTGTTAGGGGTAAATCTAAATGGCCATTGAATGTTATAAGCAACAATAATAATGTGTTTGGGGGTTAATAAAAGTTTAGTATTAAAATACATTTAAAAAACAAATAAAATCATGTGGGGGCTAACTAGAGTTAAAGTGTTTTAAGGTCAATGACAAAAGTGAAGATATTGATTAGCTTTCTATATTTAGAGATTAAAGTATACATGTGACAAATCTAGAGTAACAACTAAATGAATAGAAATAAAGTAGATAACATTACAACTTGTAGAAGAAAAAATAAGTCCAAAGAAGGCAATACAGAGAGAAAACATAAGCAGAACAAATTTTTTTAAAAATAATTAAAATAGATAAAAACTAAATTTACCAGTAAATGCTCTAAATAGCCTGAAAAAAAATTCCACTTAAATGCCGCTTACTAGAGATATATACAAAATACAAGGACATGAAAAGGTTAAAAGTAAAAGAATTGAAAATATATATGCCATATAAATACTAAAGTTCTCTGTTCCTAAAAAAAGCCAGCCTAACAAATTAATATTACAAAGAATGAATTTCAAGACAAGAGAGTATGATAATAATGTACAAGCAATACTGCTTTTTAAAATTTGTATGCAAATTAACAAAATTCATAAATCAAAACTTGATATACCTAATAAAAATAACAAATTAATAACTGTAGTGGGAGCTTTTAAGCATACTTCTTTTAGTTATTTGTCCAATACAGGGACAAGAATTTAGCATACGAATAGAAGATTTAAACAATACTATTAACCTATGTCACCTAATAGGCATGTATAGAACACAGCATCAATATCTGCTGAATATATATTCTTTTTAAGGGCACAGAAAATTTTATAGAATTAATTACTGACCTATCAAATTTCAAAGGATTGAAATTATACAGTATATATTCTTTGACCACATTGCAATTTAGTTAGAAATGAAAACAAAGAAGAAAACTAAAACATCCCTCTAGTTTGAAAATTTAAAATATATGTTTATAAAACATCCATATTGTTTAAATGAAATCATAATGGAAATTAGAAAATATTTTTAACTAAATAATAAAAATACCAAATATCAAAAACTGTGAGATGTAGTCAAAGTAGTACAAGATGGAAATTCATTCTTATATGCAAATATTAGAAAAGAAAATAGTCTGATAATGAGCTAAACATACTTCTGAAAAAGGTAAAAAAATAAAATAAAATAAAAAGATCAAAACAAGCCCAAATAAAGAACGAAGCAGGAATAAAACGAAGAGCAGAAATGATTCTGAGATTTATGAGATTGAAAATAGACATACAAAAGAATCAACAAAGCTCAAACTGATTTTCTGAAAATAATTTTAGATTACAAACCATAGTGAAATGATTAAGAAATTAAGAGAGTGCTATTAACCAATATCAGAAGTGAAAGTATAGACATCACTATAGATGCCTCAGACATTTTAGAGATAATAAATTTGATTTAATATAGTTATGGCAAAATTGATAAATCACCAGATAAAAGTAGAACTCATCAAAACAGATTCAAGAAGACATAACTATCACAGAAATCATTGAAGAAGGCATACCCAGTTGTTATGTTTCTGTACAATGAACTATCCAAAAAAGAAATAATCTCATTTATAATAGCCTCAAAAACAACAAAATACCTAAGAATAATTTAACAAAAGAAAGGGAAAGATCTACGCACTGAAAATTATAAGATATTGATTAAAGCAATTCAAGAAAATACAAATAAATGGAAAGATATCCTGTGTTCATGGATCAGAAGAATATTGTGAAAATGTCAATACTACCCAAAGCCATCAATAGATTTAAAGAAATTCCTCTCAAAATTCCATAACATTTTTCTTAGAAATAGAACAAACAATATTAAAATAAGTGTAGAATATAAGAAGAAAATATAGATTTCACTAATGAAAATGTATGCAAACTCCTAAACAAAATATTTGCACATCAAACCCAGCAATATAAAAAAATGTAATTCATGGTATCAAAAAGCAGAAAAAGCTTTAATAAAATTTAGCATAATTTTATAATGATTCTTAGCAATTTAAAAATAAGAGTGCTCTGTTTATCGCTGACAGTATCTGAAAAAAAAAAAAAGCCCCCACTCTACACACCATAATTAATAGCAGCATGCTAAAAGCTTTGTTTTGCTATTAGGAATGAATCACCAGAGTTGCTCATTATCACTACTTCTATCCAACATTGTAGTGAAAGTCTTTAATATCAAAGTAAAGAAAAATATATATAAATGGTGAGGAGATCAGAAGAGAATATACAAAATGGTAATTTTCACAGATATGACTATGCACCTTAAAAATACCAAAGTATCTACTTATAAATTATTAGGATTAATAGTATAGTAGAGTTTTAAAATGTTGCTGTATATACAACATGCAAAATAAAATTGTAGTTTTACATATTAGCAATAACTTATAATTGATGATAAAAACAAAAATTAAAATTTTCAAAAACATCAACACTATAAAATGCCCAGGAATAAACCCAGCTCAAAGTATGCATACCTTCAAAGGGAAAATGATAAATTTTGAATGAAGGACATTAAAGAAGATCTAAATAAAATGAGACCTATGCCATGTTCGCAGACTGAAAGAACTCAATATTATTAAGATTTCATCCCATCTTTAATTTATTCAATGTAATTCTAATAAACCTCTCAACAGTTGTTTGTGTATATGTGTATTTGGGAAAATTTATAAGCTAATATTATATTTATATAAAATGCAGAGGGCTAAAACTGTGATGACCTCATGAACAAGAACAATAAAGTGAAACGTGTTCTATCAAGTAGCAGTACGTAATATAAAAGGGTGGAGATGATACTTACACTAATAGGACAAAATAGAATACCAAAGAAAAGCCGCGAGTATGGATGGATGCTTGATATGTGGCAAGGAGCACTGCAAATCGGTGGGAATGGCTGAAATAGTCAATAAATGATGTGGAAACAACCAGTTATCCTTATGTGTAAAAAAGAAAATTAAACCCCTACCTCATCGTAAACAAAATTAAAGACCTACAGTTGGAAAAATAACAACACTTTAAAGAGTAACATAATAAAGTATCTTCATAGCTTTAGAAGAGGAAAGTGATTATTAACTAGATATAAATAGCAATAACCATAAAGGAAAATAATTAATTACGACTACATTAAAATTAAGAACTATTCACCAAAAACATCTTAGAAACAATGAAAAGATAAGTGCAGGGTAGGGAAATATAATTGCGACACGTATAACTGACAAAAGTATATACAAAAGTGTAGTATTTATATAAATAATTCATTCAAAAGTTTTAATTCAGTATCTACCATGCACCAGCGACTGGTCTAGGCGATGGGAATATATTCTAGTAGGGATAGAATAATAAAGTAAATAAACAGGTAAAATATATAATATGTTAAACAGCAACCAATGTCTAGGAGAAAAACAGCAAAGGAGCATCATATTTGTTGTCAGTAAACATACACCTACATTGTCATTCACTCACAGGTGAATGTTCTGTTTCTGGGGTAAGTTGGACTATCTCTAAGATTTACTTAGGCTTCGGGAAGGTATTCTACAGTGGGGCAAAGGTGTAATGGCCACCATAATGAGAAGGTACCTCCAGAACAAAAGATGAAGTTGGCAACTCCAGAGACTACAAAATAATTTATTATAGAGTCATCTCTTATGGAAGATAGGGCCAGAGCAGACAAATGGTCCAGAGGTTTTACACAAATTATGCTCTGCTGACAAACCCTTTGCAATACTTTCTTTTTAATAGTATAACTCGGGTACTAATGATTATCATGACAAAGAATGGAGCAGTGCCAGGGGTTATCCTCCTGGTGGTCTCATGACAGATGATTGCTTCTATTCTATACTATCACCAGTTTGACATTTATCTTGGTTGTCATGCCATTCTTGCTGTTGCTAACAAAAATATTTATGGCTACATTTTAAGGAACACAGAAAATCATCATCTAGGAAGCTTTGATATGCTTGCTAAGGACAATGAGACTGGTCAGAGGTCACAGTATGAAACTTGAAAATGAAATGAAATCCGGGACACAGAGATGGAGTTGGTTTTGTTCACATCTACATCTGTACAGAAGGTATTCCATCTGCAGCCTTTTCCCCCTCCACACACTCTCTGTGCATACACACACACACAAACACACACACACACACTCACACATACATTCACTCTCCTGCATGCAGTTATATGTGATTCCTTAAGAAGCAACAGAGCTTTCACCTTTAAAACAGAAAGATGTCTTAGAAAGACAGCACTGATTGAATTTACATTTAATTTCAAATTATCCATTTTAGACTTCTTTTCCTGATGATAGAGAGAGAGAGAAGTAAGAACTGATTCTGGTGTTGCCATAACAGTGGAGAGTGATGAATGGGGGGCTGTAGAAAACAAAGGATCACGTAACTTAACTTCACAGTTCCTAGATACTCAGCAAGTAAGTGTCTATCCCATTGCCGGAAATGTATGGCGTACATGCTGGGGCTGGGATTCAGTTAGATGCTAAAACGGGGCATCCAAATTCACTTTAAGATAATTGGAAATGAGGCTGCAAAAGGAACTGTGGGAATGATGTTGCTGTGTGGGAGGAGCTACCTGCAATAAGGGAGGCATTTGCCCATTAGCATAGAAATGCAAGAACTCACTTACCTTCCACCATAAACTCACATATCCTAGGTGTGATGTGGGACCAATAATAAAGTAGCCATAATCCAGAGTAGGCCCACCTGGGTTTGGGACTGCTGAATCTCTGACATGAGTTGGGAATAACTCAATTTTCCATGTTCTGAGTAAAATATCACTGTCATCAACAAAACAGACTGTTGTGTATGTGTGTCCCTCCAACTTCCTAGCAAAACAGAGCATACAGTTTGATAACAAGAAGAAGGGAGGCCCAAAGAAGGAACACAAATGCTAATGAAGCCTGAAAGAAGGGACCAGATATTATTGAGGCAAGAAAATGTTCAGTAGAGAAAGTTCAGGAGCTTAAAACAAAGCTTAGCTTACTACATTTTTTTCCCCCTAGGTCCTGGCAGTGGTTTTCATGTTTCTAGACTAGTCACTCATTCCCTTCCACAATATTCCCCAACAGCTTCAATTCATGAGTTCAAAATGAAGGTAACTATGTGGGGTGGGCAGCCTGAAAGTTGAAATAATTGGAAACACCCTACGTCTCCCTACATTGCTCCCAAATGCCTGCATCATTTTATTTCATTCCTGGCCAGGATCAAGAACTCTGAAGGAGATACCAGCACCGTCTGCACTGATTTATCCTTGATTTGGACGATTTCTCAAAATAAACCCATTTTTCCCCTGAAGCCAAAAAAAAAAAAAAAAAAAAAAAGAGAGAGAGAGATATACCAGATTTCATAATTCCAATTTCTGTTTAGTTTTGAAAATCAAAAAGCTTTGACATTTGGTATCCCTCTTTCATTAATGCATACACCAAGGTCACTAAAAGCCTAGCACAGCGTGTTCACATCTATTCCTTGGTACCACTGAGCTGATCTTGATTTGTTTTCATCAGTCCGTGAGATCATTACTGTCCTGCTGTATAATTGAATCATTCTGTATTAGCATCAAGCTTTCTCAAAATGAATTCACCAACAGGGAGTGGATATTCAGCGATAACAATTTGGTTTATTTCTTAGCAACCTCTCTTTTGGAATGTTTGACTTGCATTGGAGAGTACAGCCTCATGTTTGTAGCCTTTACTAAATCATTCTTTTCAATTTCCTCCCATCTCTTCATCATAGGTACTAAAAAATAAACAAACAAACAAAAAACCCCCAGTTTCCGGAATGAATGAGTTAGCATATCGTA
The DNA here is from genome assembly GCF_014176215.1 of Rousettus aegyptiacus. Lineage (NCBI taxonomy): Eukaryota > Metazoa > Chordata > Mammalia > Chiroptera > Pteropodidae > Rousettus > Rousettus aegyptiacus. The sequence continues at coordinate 118,608,570 of NW_023416295.1, forward strand.
ATCTTTCTCTATAGGATTGTCCCAAATCTTTGATCTCTGTAGTCCTTACATTTGGGTTTTTTTCTATAAAACCGTCATTGACCTTGCAAGTACTAGCTGTCCTCTTGAAATATGAAGCTGGTAATGATGACACATAGCATTTATAATAACAAATGGTAGTTCATATTTCAGCTGAGTTGGGGTTTTATGCTCTGCTATTAGACTCAAAGTACTCAGTATGAATAGAAAATATAAAAATGTAATTCAACTGGCTGGTCTCTTCTTTTAGCTACCAAACAGGACATCTGGAATTAAAACTTACATCGAGTCTGCTCACGAATCAGGTCATGTCTGGCACTGGGGTTAGGCAACTCTTTTAAAATGAAGATTTGAAGTTCTTTTTTGGAGAGACAGGTTTTTATCTAGAATAAAAATCTCTCTATCATAGTTTGTAGGGTAAACTCACAAAACCTGTACTCTTTAATAGTACAGAATGAAAATTAAGCCAAATCAAGGCCTTAAAAATAGCAAACAAGCAAGTAAACAAAATAAAAGAAACTTGGAATCAAATTAAGGCAAATCATTCTGACTATAAAAGAGCATGTTTCTCTATTCTATTTTGAAATACTGATCTTTGGTCAACTTTTGCCTTTTTAAGCACATCCTTATAGAGACCTTTCTTCTGATCATTGAGAGATATCTATACTGCCTTAAAATTTTTTTATGGCATGAATATAAAGAGAAAGAGGATACAAATGTTTATTTTTTAACTTTCAAAAAAAGAAAAGACCTTTGACAATCAAAAGAGAAGTGTTTAAAAACAAGACAGAACATTTAATGTATAACTATTGGGGTGGACATGGGATGCACCCCCAGATCTCTTGCCAACGATGGACTCGTTGCCCCAGCAGCTGAGAATGCTGTCGGCAGAGAATAGTTAGCTGTCATTTTCTTAAGGGATTGCCCTGCTGCAGAGAACTGCTTCACATAAGGTTACCACCTTCGTGAGATGACCCACATCCAATGACTGATAAGAGCAGGAGTATAAAGGCCTGACCTTTTCTGCCTGATGCAGGACACTGTCATCAGCTATTTTAGATCCTGAGCTTCCCAGAGTATCAACCAAGGCTGTCTTCAGGCTGCATCACAGCTCAACTTCCCTTTCTGCCCAAATCCTACCTCCTTTCCTTCTTACCTCCCTCTTAAGGAAACACACCTAATAAACACTCGACACACTAACTCAGTTTCAGTATCCAACCAGCAACAATGATGAAACTGCAAGAAAATAAAGGAATGAGGGGTAGATGATATTACATTGGCATGATTGATTAAATCATTGGCCACTGGCAGTTGAAATTCAATCTTCAGTCCCTAGCCCCTCCCTAAGGTCTTTCCAAAAGTTGCCTCATTAATGTAACAAAAGACCCCTTCCCACTTTTATCACAGGAAATTTTGAAGGTTTTAAGAGCTATGTTCCTAAGACCAAATATATATATATGGAATATCTTTTGGTCTTCTGAATGAACAAAGCATATATTTTTCTTATAAATCACAATATTGCAGGAGTCAACATCCATAGAGGCCTGAGCACCTCTGGGTCAGCACTGGGAAGTTTGGTGAAAAAGAATCAAGCCTTCGAACCACCTTTTTCATCTTCAAATGATCCCCCCTTCTCTCCTGTGTCTGAGAGCCTCGTTAGTTATATTTCTGGTTGCAGTTGGGAGCATCCTCTGTGTTCACCTATAGGTATCCCTTTCCAATAGCATAAATTGTCAATAAGTTCTCCCCATTAGAGAAGGGTTCTGTACACTAGTAGCACGAAAAGGACTCAACAGCAGTGGTGGAGGTGGTGGGAGAGTGGGGAACCCACCTCTTGTACGTTAATATATGATTCTCTTCATGTGACCTTCTTACCGCAGCAGGTTCAATGGTGCACTTCCTCCAAAGGCTAACACTAATGTTTTCCCCAGGTGTACTCTTATCCAGAGGGACAAAACACACAGCTTTGGTCTGAAATAGGAAATAAAATTCACATGCTGGTTTCTGATACCTGTGACCTGGAACGAGGGAAACAGAAAGAAAAAAATGTCTTCCTTGGGTATTAGCATGCCTAGGAACCTCGAGCCAGAATATCTAAATATTAAAAAGAGGGTAGTCTAAGAAATATCTCAAGAAATAAGATTTTAAACAGTGACAGAGAGAAGGAAAGCAATGAATTTTTTTTATCAGAAAGTTTGAGTCCTGGAGTTTGCATCGTAAATATACATAAGACTACATTATACCACATTCCTACTACAAGAAAATTGCTTCTGAAAAAAAGAAGAGGAAGCAAAGGGAATTCTTAAAGGAAAATCTTTTTTGTTTTAGCAAACAAGTGAAACAGATGGAGGAAGATTTGCAGAGAAAACTTTTCATTATGAAATTTTTATTTAGACTTTTTATTGTTAGAAATCCCAAATTCAAGTTCAACTACTCTTGCTTTTGAGTAAAAACAAATAATCAACTCGTGTTCAAATGCTCCCATTATGGTTGCGGTGGTGATGATAATAATAATATGAAATATTTTTATGATAAATAAGTTATTTATGCGCCAGGCATTGTTCTAACCAAATAAAAGCAAGCATGCCACAGACTTCCTTACATTTGTTTATGCAGTAGTAGTACGCAACATTTTTTTAGCGCTTCATTAGGACGGTAGATAAATGAACCACCTGATTTTCTATTTCTGTAAATTTGCCTTAAATTTCACTAACTCCTCTTGTGTTCCTATTGAGGAAATGGTTTTTTGGGTTGTGACTGGAGGTGAAGGTTTACACCTATTCCTCACAGCTTTTATTATAGAATAAATATCTAATAATTGCTCAGAAGATCTGGTCATTTTATTAAATAAACCTATACTCTTCTTCTGGCAGCCTGTTGTTTCAATTTAACTCAACAAGGAATTATTTGTACCTGTGATGTAAAGATGCTGTGAACAGAAAAGAGACCTGGAAGATTTAGTCTTCTGCCAAGAGGCTCACAGTCAGCCTTCGGGAGAAAAGACATAAATACGTGAAATGGTCAGTGAATGATCCAAGACAGGGTATTCTTAAACGCCACATTGCTCAAGAGTTCTGATAAGGTGGGAGACCAGCACTGACTGGAGCCAGAAAGAGGGAATAAGGTGAATAAGACTTGATCAGTGCCCCAGTTGGGTCAAAAGAAGAGAGGTAACTAAATACTCTGCAGAAGAAAACATTCACAGTGAGACTTGTGCGACTAAAGCACAGAATTTGCCCTTTCTGCAAGAATGAAAAACTTTTGCTGGGAATTCTAACTCTTCACAACACAGGACATCAGATAATTAAAAACAACAATTGACATATCAATTATTGATCCTTCAAAACAATAAGAGCAAATTAGTATATATTATACTCCAAATTTAAGGGCGAAATAGAGATCTAGATTAATCTTTTGAGTTGGAACAACTCTCTACTACTTGATTAGTGAAGATGTTGAAATAAAAATTTTTAAGCTTATTTTTGGTTTCAGTTCTTTAATCAAGGGTTAAAAAGATCTAGAGTCAAAGGCACTTAGTTGCTCCCTCCTTTGGGCTTCCATAGCATCTCGTACTTAAATTTTTTTCACACAAATTATATTGTGCAGTAGAAGTTTTTTTTTAACTGGCATAGTTAACCAGGTTGCCAAAGTAGATTATGCTCTCCTGTCTGTAAAACATGATGACTGACACTTACTGCTTTTTTTTTTTTTTTTTAGGAAAGGCAATCCTCGGTCGACCTCACATATTGCAAGGACTTTGTCTTACAATTCCTTTTTTTTTTTTTTTTTCAAATTTTTAAAATCTCTTACTTTTTTTTATTTTTTACACTTACAACACCTGGTCTTCCTAGGTGGTCTTCCATCTGAGTACTAACCAGGTCCACCCTGCTTAGCTTCACAGATCAGGCTTATTTAGTATAGCATGGCTATAAACAACACTAACTGCTTAAAGAGTCTGCTTTTCACTATGTCTTCATACTACTTACCAGTTGAGCTGTTTGCTTATCATGAGTCAATTGGGCTGGTTCCCAAAGCCCTTTAATCCAACTGTGCTTGGTTATCAAAATTATGTATTGTTTTGCAATTATGTATTTTAAATATTATATACACTAATAAAATATAGATATAAAAAGGCAGTATTATGTGAAAAAAAACTTGATGACTTAGAAACTATTAATAAAGCTAAGCCATTAAAAAAATCCTGCTGAAATAGATGTAAGAGACAAAACTACTAAAAAACTGGGTAAAAATTAGACATGATTCTCCACTCAGGTTGATGGCAAATGCTTTTAAATTCCTGCTCCACTTTAAAGAATTTGAAGTTGGATGTAATTTGTACACCCATACTTTTGTGACTCCACATTAAAATATTGGTGAATTAACATACATTGTATCACATGGGAAAAGATAATTACGGTATTATGTCTCATACTTCAAGTATCCCCATTTTAATCTATTTTATTTCTATCAACTGACAGACTGCTAGTCCCAATTACAAATAAGGAACCTCCTCTCTCGTGATTGATGATTGGTTTACAAGCTCCTGTGTGGCTAAGGCAGCCACCCCAAGTCAAAAGTTCTGATGAATTGAGTGAGCGGTGCCAGTGCCAGAACACTAGAGAGAGATCAGAGTCCAGTGGGTCACACGGAACCGAGACAAGCAGGGGCTCGTGGCTTTGGAACACGAATCGGTAGAATTTCACAGTAATATCTCGTCAAATAAAAGCATTAAATAAGCCTACCATGTGTTATCACCAACATTTTACAGGACAATTTTAATCCTTCATCAGCTAATGGGCATTCCTTTCAATGTAGTATTATTTAGTATGATTCAAAACTCACTACATTGTCCTTATTTTGCCCATTTTGCCTCGACAACATTAAACCTTCATTCGCAGTCTGTGCTGATTTAAAGACTAGGATTTTTGAGTTCCCGATAGTTTTGTTTGTTTAATGCAGTGCTTCTATAACTTGAATAATGTATATTCTCATTTTAAAGGGAAAGGCATGCTCACAGACACTCCCCTCCCTGTCACCTGACATTATTTTATTATAATGTAAAAACAATGCACATATTTTATGTGAATGTAAAAGAAATATGTGCTCAGGGCTCCTATCCAAATGAAAAACAAGAGCAAATTTACAAATTAAATACTAACGAAACCATTATAATTCAAATTAACAGCACTAATTTAAAATAATATATGATATTCTTTTCCTGGAAATACATTGCTGATGTAGGCTTTAATATATAAGGATGTAGCATTAAGTCAGTTTCCATATATACTCAATTTTTATGTTTTGACATCAACAATACCAATGCAGGAAAAAAAAATTTGTGTTTTATTTATGATTTTCATTCCTAGTTTGGGGTAAAAAGTCTTGCTGTAGAATTAAAATTTTTCAGTGAATAATGGTCTTGGAATAATTTTCGTGAAGTATCAATTCTGTAAAGGGAAGAAGACCAATGGAATAAAAAGGATCTGGGGTAGTCACAAACTTTCTAGAATCAAGCATCACTATCAGTTGCTTTTAAATTAAAAATAAAAGAACAAAGTTAGGGCGATATAAGCATGGAAAATAAATAGGGGAAAAGACAGTTTCCTAAGGCAGGCTATAAACAAGGAAGAAGTCAAGAACTAAAGATCAAGAATGTATTCAAAACAAACAAACAAAACAAAACAAAACAAAACAACAGATAGGGGAATTTAACAGGTAAGCTCAGCAGGATCTAGGTGCTTAGGCGTTCAGCCCGAATGCTGTCAGACAGGGAAGAATTATCAAAAGCTCTTAGCTCTCTGTGGACTTTTCTACTTCAGTGTATCCACTGCCAGGTATTAGGGATAGGTACTGACACGATGTCAGTTTCCCCCTTTAAGCTATAAGCTCCTCACAAGCTGAACCATTACTTCATTCATCTCCATCACTTCTCTACCTTACACGGTTTTAGATACACAGTAGAGCTCAAGTAAAATAAATGGAATAAAAGAATTTCTGCATTGAAAGGAATCTTAAAGACCCTATAGGCCAGTGTTTTGCAACCTCCAAGCTACAGATTGTAAGGTAAATTTTTACCTGCCTAGAAGGAGTTCCACTGTACTATGGAGGCAAGAATGTGTTAATATATTTATTGAGCATACCCAGGTATTTATGATATTATTTTTACATAATATCTCTAAACAGATTTTAAAGTCATTAGTTCATTTACTAACTTTTAGAAGGCTGATTTTTAAAATTCCATAAGGTTAGGGATTAGAGATGATTTTGATGGCAAACATGACCAGTTATCCACCAAAATTCTTACTCCCGTTTGCATAATACAGAGTTGTTGTTGGAAAGTGTCAAAGTGTCTGCCCAGCCACAGACTACATTTCTCAGCCACACCTGCATCTAGACGAGGCCATGTGAGTGTGAAATGTGAGTGCAAATTCTGTGTGGCACTTCTGTGCCAGGGAGCTAGGAAGCATTGTACTTTCTCTATTCTCTCCTTTCCCCTTCTCCCAGCTGGATTTAGTTGACAGAGATCATTGGATCCTGGGGCAGCAAATTTTTTCTGTAAAAGTCCAGATAGCAAATAGTTTAGGCTTTACAGGCTAAAATATTTCCCTCATAACTATTCAACTCTGTGTAGCACTGTAACATGAAAGTGGCCATAGATAATATGTAAATGAATGGGTATGACTCTGTTCTAAAAAGCTTTTGTCAAACAAGCAGCAGGTCAGATTTGGCCCACTGGCTATACCAACTCCTACCTTAGAGGATAGTAAATCCCAATTCTGAAGGAATCTAAATTTTCATGTCTCTGGAAGGAAGTGAGTCGCCTGAACAAAACGAACCCCACTTTGGACAACTGCTTGAGTGAAATCTATTTTCTATGTAGAGTTAATATATGCCTTTCGGGTGGATCTATTTGTTGCAGCACCTAGTGTCATCATATCAGAAAAAAAAAATTGGTAAATTGAAGTGTAGTGTAACCATAAAAAAAAAACCAAAACACTAAAAACATGTAGTACTAGCTGAGAGGGCGCATTGTGGGCTCTGAGGAAACAGATGCCTAATGATAGAACAATGGACATACGAGACATGCAATACTGAAACATTTGGTAAAATTGTCACCTGCAATCCTTTGGAAAGAAAATGAAGTGTCTGCTGAGTCCATGGTTCTCAGTATATGTAGGTGGGAAGAAGAAGAGGGGATTGGAAAAAGTCAGAGTCTTAGTATATATATACAGTAGTCCCCTCTTATCCACAAGGAATACGTTCCAAGACCCCTAGCGGATGTCTGAAACTGGGGATGGTACCAAGAACACTGTATATACTATGGTTTTTCCTATACATACATAGCTACGATAAAGTTTAATTTATAATTCCGACAATATAAAAGATTAACAGCAAAAACTAATCATACACAGAACAATTATAACAATACACTGTAATAAAATTTATGTAAATGTGGTCTCCTTCTCTCAAAATATCTTATTGTAATGTGCTTGCTCCTTTTCTTGTGATGACGTAATGATAAAATGCCTATGTGATGAGATGAAGTAGTGAATGACACAGGCATTGTGATGTGGTGTTAGGTTATTACTGACCTTCTGACCATAAGGCTACTAAGTGGTTAACAGGTGGAGAGCATGTCCAGCGTAGATACACTGGATAAAGGGATAGTTCACATCCAGCACAGGCTGGAGAGGGATTGTGTGAGATTTCATCACGCTACACAGAATGGTGTACGATTTAAAATTTATGAGTTGCTTATTTCTGGAATTTTTCATTTAATGTTTCAGACTTCATTCAGTTGACCACTGGTAACTGAAATCATGAAAAGCAAAACCACAGATTAGTGGGGACAACTGTATCAGCATTTGTGTGAGTTGCTTGACTGTTGCCTTTACAAAGACAGAACCCAGGCAAAGAGGGTCTGATTAGAGAGCAAGAAGTAAAAGGGATGAAATGGGAGGCTTTACAGTATTAAAGGATATTTTTGGGCCCTAAACAAAAGGAAGTAAGAGTGAAACAGATCTTGAAGGACAAAAGTCCAATAGGACTATAACTCAAATAAAGTGACTCAGCTCTACAGCAAAGATGCCACCGAGGGTATCGCCCTCACCTAAGTCTATGGCTTCAGAGGCCTTAAGAACACTCATTAAATTAAGAGAGAAACCTGTGGGAAAGGGAGAAAACAATCAAAGCAGAGTTGAAAGCTGTATAGAGGAAAGAACTTGTGTGTGGTTACACATGAAACTTACTGGAAGCAAATAGATGGAAGCCTACTAAATCTGGAGGGCCTGGTAGATTTATCTGTCCGCTCCTCAGCTCTTCCCACTACCTCAAGACTTGCAATGCCTCCCCGAGGGAAGAATATATACTTTTCTACCCTACGGATGCCCAGCTTTGACCACTGGAATGTCAAAAGAAGTAATGAATGCCATCTGTCCTGTCATATGCCTTTATAAGCCATTATTACATGGCTCTGCTAATTACCTAGCAAAATTTAGCAATAGCTGATAAATAGGTAAAGAAATGATAACCCAGCTCCAAACCAGTAACCACTTGAGCTTTAAAAAATAATGCCAGGTTCCCAAATTACATTAACAGGAAGAGGGCTATGAAAGCTAGACAGCTTCCAAGAATAGCATACATGTATTTTAGATGTGGCCATGGTGGATAACAGGGAAGAATCCCTAGAAGAGAGAGCCATAGGTGTATGAGAGAGTTCCTCCTGGAGGAACCAAGGTCTAATTAAGGCAGGAGTCCCTGGCCCGGGTGCTGCAGACTGGTACAGGTCCTTGGCCTGTTAGGAACCAGGCCACATAGCAGGAGATGAGCAGTGGGCAAGCCAGTGAAGTTTCATCTGTATTTGCAGCCGCTCCCCAGTGCTAGCATCTCCGCCTAGTTCCACCTCAGATCATCGGATATTAGATTCTCATAGGAGCCAGCGGTCCCTTGTGCCAAAAAGGTTGGGGACTGCTGAATTAAGGAACTTCTCTCATTCCCATGAATGGGAGTTTATTCGCAATGCCTCCTTAGTAGGATTGCTGCTATAGGTCTTTGCTGTGTTTCCCATTCCTTCTGTATCCAAATGAAAGCTTCAAGTCCCATCCCCACTCTATCACTGCATATTTTTCTTTTTCTTCCTTCCCACCCCAGTTTTGAGCTTGTTTATTGAGCAATTACTTTATACTAAGCACTAGTCTCATAGATTTATATATATATGTATATATATACATATATATTTATTTATGTACATTTTCTCATGTAACATATGAAGTATATAAAATTGATATCTTTATTTTACAGATAAAGTGATTAAGACTCAGATGTAAAGTAATTTTCCCAACATCACACTGCTGGTGGAGGGTTTGGATTCAAACTGAGGTCAATGCTCATGAATGCTATGAAATAGTGTGTGGCTGCTCTTAAAAAGCCATTCCACTTTTCAGTGATTGGGATTTAAGTTTACCTTCTCTCTCCAGAAAAGTGACTCCATCCTATAACGAGGACTTTAAATGAGTTCTAGTTAGCTGTGTAACTAAGCATTAGACTAGCAAGAAGTGCCCATTGATTTATATGACTTAGTCTTACATCTTCTATTAGGATCAACAACTGAACTAATTTTCTCCAGTATCTATTTGATTCTAATATCATCTGACAGCCCCTTTGAAATGATCTAATATTGCTAGATCAGTATTTTCCCACGGATCTTGGCATTTGTCCTTGGGCACTTAGCACCTTGCAGGTGGCTAAAGTCACATTTCCAGACTCTCAATACTGTGGGAATGACTAGCCCGGAGAACCTTATGAACAATCTCCCCACCAAGGAAGGCACTGACCAGAAGAAAATTTTGTACAGTTTACCATTTAAAAAAAAACAAACACTAATTGTACTGAAAACCTCTGGAGTAGTTCAACTTTCTTGAATTCCTTCTATGATAATTATGTTAAGTAGTCCTTCAAGATAAGTTTGGAGGAACCAGTATGAAAATGTTGCTCAAATATTTTGGTCATCTGTCATGTTCCTTGCTGTACCAAGTCACCCCCTCTCATCCCCTAGTTTCTCTGGCTAACCCTCCCTAGTCCATTCAACTTTACATTATATCAGGGTCTCCAGTCTTATCACGATTTAGGTCATTATCTTCTAAATACTCTCTAGTTTGTTTAAATCTCTCCTTAGGTATGACATGCAAAATAGCACATAATCTAGGACTTTAAAACACATCTTTCTTTTTAAATGTGATCAAGAAATATTACAGCAAACAAAATGCAGAAAGAATATTGTAACAAAAACCTATGTATCTATAACCAAATTTAAACAGAATATTATCAAATAGATGAAGACTCCTATATATATATAATCTCCTCTTCATCCTCTTCTTATCCTCCAGAGGATATCACCATTACCATAAACAGAATGTAATAAACTGTTTACCATGCCAGTGTATTTTTTATACCACCAAGATCATTTTAAATTATCCTTCATGCTGCCCATGTCATCTGAAGCTGGTAACTATTAATCTTGTTTTTAAAACCTTTCAGAAGAGAGTTAGTGTAAGTAATACCTCCTTATCTTCGTTTTCAGCTTTTCATTATGATTTCTTCCAATGATTTTTTTTTTAATGTGTAACCTAAATTCTTACTATTATCAATTAAGGCAATTAAATCTAAAGCTTACAACAGTGGAAATGGAGAACACTAGTTCTCCATCTTCTGATGTAACCCTTTCATATCATTTGAACACATGTTTTAAATCTGCTGTGCAAAGGTCTCTTCCCCAATCCAGATAAATACTAAATATGACCACTTTGTATTTTCTTTTCAGGAACTTTCAGCAGTGAAAACTGTAATCACTTCCCATTATCAGAGGTGATATTAGTTTGGTAGACTGAGCTTCTTGGGAAGATTAAAATTTCCCTGATATCTCTGTTGTCCTGGAAGTCTATTAATAGGTTAATCTTAAAGCTGGATCTGGCTGATATCTATGTGAGCTTTCCTGAAGAGCCTTAAGTGATTGCACATATACTATCTGTTCCAAAGCTAGTTGGAATTGACTAAATTTTTCCATACTTAGAGACTGTTGATTTTACTGAAATCTCAAATCTTCAAAAAACTCGATCAATAAAATAGAATGCCCAGGGAGGTGATAAGCAGCTCAAGAGCAGCCTTTCGCACAGTAGCTTTAAAGATATTCTAAATATATATTTTAGAAGAAAATATTTTCAATTTTCTGCTGTTTAAAATAGACTCTTCAATGAAATTATGTTTGATTTAGATGCTGTCACAATTGAAATAAAACTAATACTAAAAGTATTTTTTTCATGATAAAGAAAATAGTTTTAGTCTCTGTTACCCAATAGATTCTATCTTCATTAGCCAGAAGGCAACAGACAAATCACTCTTGGGAGATTATACAAAGGGAAAGGAGTTAAATATAGTTTGTACCCTTCAGAAAGATTATATCTGAACATTTAATGTTAAATAACCTGGAAAATGTACACATCTCTGTAGTCATCAAAGTAGAATGTTAATCAAGTGAATTATATTGCTTCAGTATTAGTAATAAAGTTGTGCCCTTTATTTGTCCAAAAGACAAGCTTCTTAAACAGAATAAAAACTTGAGGGAAAAATGGTTTAAATTAGCAGGGCTCCATAATTCAAATAATATAGTTGAATAGCCACGATTTTCCCTTTTTTGGAGAATTATTAAAATACAAAAAATAATTTAAAACTCCTATATATTCACCACCCAAAATTAACAAATGCTATTAACATTTTAACATTTTGCTTCTGTTTTTATAAGATAATAAAGAAAATAAAATATCTGGAATGAAATTAAAATTCTCTTCATCTCCCCAACCTCTCTCCCCACTCCAGTTTCAATTTCCTCTTTTCTTTCTCAAAGGCAATTCCCACTCACTGATCATGAATGAGCTGTGTATCCTTACTCCATGTTTTTATACTCACTACATTTATGTGCTCTTTGTTTTTAATTTACATAAACACTCTCATATGTATCTATCATTTCAGAAATATTTTTTTCACCGTACTATTCCTGTTCCAGGATAATTAGTATAGATAGATCTAGGTCATTTACTTTAATTGCTGAATAGTATTTCATTTCATAACACAATTTACTTATTCACCAATGGAAAGTTAGGTCATTTCTAATAGTTTGCTATTTGACACTGCCTTCCTGTGTACGTTGTTCTGGAGTTTCTCTGGAACTATACCGTTAGGTGGGTACAGATACCAAAATATTGTCCGCATCAGTTGTACCAATTACAGCTCTAGCCTGGAGCTCTTATTTCTCTTCATTCTCTTCAGCATATGGTATTGTCATCGTCAAATGTCAGTGTAGTGAACATTTGTCATTCTTTTTAGCTATCCAGCACCTTGAACATCCTTCCTATATTTGAAGAACTTCCAATTATGAGTCTACGCCTCCCACCATAGATTCTAACGCTCTCATTCACACGCTTCTGAGACCTTGCCAGTCAGACTCAGCTATGCCAGATCAAGAATGGAAAGCCAGTGACTTAACAGGAAACAGGTATTCCTTGTTTCCATCTTTGAATCCAACCTTGTTGACAACAGCTACATTCATTTTTCAGAGGCCTCGGAAACAGAGGTTCCAGAAGCAACATTCTGTGCTGGTATTGGTGACATAAACAGTGGTCGGTATTCTGGATTTCTCAGTGGTTGCAGAGTTTGGTGGCCTGGAGTGATGTGATTTGGGGCATGGTTCCTGGTCCTCCCCTAGACTCTGTGAGTTTTCTAATATACAATTGAACACAGCTCTGACGAGCACAAACTCTAGAAACAGGCTGCTTTCCTTATAGCCACTGTTTTCTGACAAGCTACCTGTGTAACCTCAGGCAAATTAACCTCTCAAAGTCTCCACTTCCTTTTCTATAACATGTGGGAAAGAATAATCGCACTTATCTTATAGGGTTTTTATAAATATTAAATGAGCAAACACATATAAACCATTTAGAACTATGCTAGGCTCATGGTGAGCAATCAGGAAATGTTACCTACTATAATTTAATGCATTCATTTTTTTGCTTAAACTAATTGTGGTTGGTTTCTGTACTTTGCAACTACAGAACCGTATCTGATCTATTCAGAAGTTTTTGTGTAATCTGATGGATGAAAAATTGTATCTCAATGGATTTTATTACATTTTTCTCAATGCTGTAGTGTCTGAGCATTTTGTTGTTGTTGTTGTTCATTAATTATTTGAATTTTATCTTCTGCGAATTGCTTGTTAGTATCCTTTGTGCATTTTGCATTAGGTTCTTTTTCTTTTTCTTATGAAATTATAGGGTATCAGTATATATTCTAGATACTAAACCTTTACTTATGTCTTGCAAATATCTTCTCCCAGTCTGTCACTTGCCTTTAACTTTGTTTATAGTCTCTTTTATGCTGAAGTTTTAAATTTTGATGCGATCCAATTTATTAGGCTTTTCTTTTATCAGTTAAGCTTTCCGTGCCTTATTGAAATTCTCTCCTATCCTGAGGTCATAAATATATTATCCTATTTTTTTTCTAAGAAGTTGAAAGCATTCTTTTTTTTATATTTCAGTATTTATACTATGTGGACCATGATTTGTAAAAATAAATTATGAAAAAGTTTATAGCAATGGGAACTTTCCATTATTTCTCAGATGCTAGCTTACCAACACTGAGTGCAGCAGAATTGTCTGTTGAGAAATTGCAGAGCCATTTTGCACAAGAAGCAAAGAGGCAGACTATCAGGAAGGACTGATAATAGAAGCAGATGAGAGCTTGGTTTTGCGGAGCTTTTATTAAAGAATCTAGTAAATACATTATCTTGTTTTTTTTAAAGCCCTTCCAATTATATGCAAACATACCTCACAGATATCATCTGACTAACTAGAGATCACCAATTCAGGAAACAGTGCTAATGGCATGCTTAGATTTGTTTTAATTTCCCCTCAGGGAATTCTAGGCTGAAGAGGTTAAGAACAGAATGAAGGAGCAGCATAGACAAATCTCTGGAAGTCCAAACCTGCCAACAGCCTGCTCCAGCCCTGTTAATGGTCAGCATGATGTTTTCTAGCACTGCATCAGTGCTTTAGGCTGAGGCTTGAAACAGATTGTGTCATTTTAAATTAATCATTTCCAAACTTCTTTCCATATCTATTTTGGCCCAGAATAGAAACCTGGCATTGCAGATTCTTTCTGCCACTCAAAAGTGATTGTCTTCATTTGCTTCCACATCTCTCACTCCGGAGTCCACGTAGAGTTGGATTTTATGCACATACTATATAAATATTTATTTACGTAGGGCTAGGCTAGTTCTGCTTAAAGTCAAAATTGGTGGGGGTACTATAGTGTAGTTGGAAAGGCTCAGCTGGGATCCTTGGAGATCTCTGCAATTACACTGTCAGCCTGCCCTGGGCTTGAAGTCCTACGAAGAGATACTTGAGATTTATACTGATGGGTTAAGACGCTTGTTTGCAAACTCTAGGATCCATAAGAAACAACTGGAGAGCTATCAAAATAAAGGTTCTGATCTAGTAGGCCCAGAATGAGGACCAGACATCTGCATTCTTACATGCACTTCTAACAAAGACAGTTTGTGGATCTCTCTTTAAGAAAATGTAGGTTATATTATTTCGTCTCTGGGAATCTGCTGTTGAGTCTAAATGCCCCAGAGCAGGGTAACACATTATATATTAATGTGAATCCGTTATCAGTTTTGCTAGCCATTTAAAATCCTTGGCAGAGAGAGATATGGAAAAAAGTATCTTTTGTCGAAATGAATGGCAGAAACAGGAATAGATGTAGAGTGTACAGCAAGCATTACCTGGAGAGGAGACATTTTGGTGGATCAGAGGGTAATGGCAGGGGGAAGGCATAAGACATATGTGGGCTCTGCACATGGGAGCAGGGATGGGTCACTGGGCATGACTCACTTGCTGATCCAGCCTTTCCAGCTGTGTCTATTAACATGGCTTGGTCCTTGACCCTCTTCTCAAACTATAGGCACGTGTCAGAAGTATCATGGCTTTGGTTCCAGACCTCTGCATTAAAGTGAGTTGTAATCTTTTTGCTGGTGAAGGGTCTTGTCATCAGTTTGTAAAAAATGCAACACCTGTGAAGAGCAATAAAATGCAGCACAATAAAACAAGGTATGCCTGTACATTCACTCCCTAGCTGATGTCACTTTAAATGAGCAAATTTTATGGTATGTAAATTATAGTTCAATAAAGTTGCTCATTAGTTTTTTAATATGTTGTATACAGCAAAAGAAAAAGTTGGTAAATTCAGAAAGGCACTTCAATAGAATACATCCAAAATAAAGAAAAGGAGCATTTTATAAAAAAAAAAAAAATTAAAAAGAGAATATATGAGATATGTCAGACTAGGCCAGAAGACCTAACATGCACATGTTCGGAGTCCTACAAGAAGGAAAGAGAAAGAATGTGACCATAGTAATATTTGAAGAAATAATTGTGCCATTTCTGAAACTGGCTTAAAATAAATATTGAGAGTCTATAGCCATGCTATCCTGAACAAGCCCAATCCTGTCTGATCTCAGAAGCTAAGCAGGGTTGGACCTGGTTAGTACTTGGATGGGAGACCACCTAGGAAGACCAGGCGATGTAAGAGCAAAAATTTTTTAAAAATAAAGGATTTGTAAGCTGACAAGATCTTTGCAATCTGTGAGGTCAACCAAAGGTTGCCTCGCCTTAAAAAAATAATAATAATAATAAATAAAATTTAAAAATAAGATAAATAATGATCTGCGGACTCAAGATTCTCAGTGAACACAAAGCAATATAAATATAAACAAAACTACATCTTGGCACATCGTAATCAAACTGTTAAAAACCAAAGATGTAAAAAAAAATATTTTAAAATTTTAGCATCTCTCTTACTTGAATTCCATGCATTGGTTCTAGAAGAAATAGAAAGGAGAAGAGAAAGCGTTGGGAGAGGCTGGCCAAGTGATGACATCCTTCTTAGGGTTAGTGAG
Organism: Rousettus aegyptiacus; assembly: GCF_014176215.1. Classification (NCBI taxonomy): domain Eukaryota; kingdom Metazoa; phylum Chordata; class Mammalia; order Chiroptera; family Pteropodidae; genus Rousettus; species Rousettus aegyptiacus. The sequence goes on from NW_023416295.1 coordinate 118,624,594, forward strand.
AGTCGATATAAACGAAAAACCTAATTTCCATCTTTCATGTAGGGAAAGACCCAGTTCTTCCCTATGTTTATTTATCCTGTGTCTCTCTTACTTTTTGCACAAAACACTTCACTTTTGACACTTTCGGTCACCAAATGTGTGGAGGGTTTTCCTCATAGCAACAAGCAAGTCTCTGACACAAACTGGATATCCTACAATTTAACTCAGTTTTGACTCTATCTGCTGAGATAACGTACAGGTCCCACAGGTTAAGTGCTCATTCCCGCAGGACTGCCCCCCATCCCTCTTCAGAAGCCAGTCTCAAGCTTAAGTTGTGCTTCTGACTGATTGGCTATAGGTTGGAGATTCCAATGCCCTTCTTCAGGTTCAATTAATTTGTTAGAGCACTCACAGAACTCAGGGAAACATTTACATTTGCCAGTTTATTAAAAAATATGATAAAAATACAGATAAACAGCCAAATGAAGACATACCTATGGCAAGGTCTGGGAGGGTCCCAAGCACAGGAGCTTCTAACCTCATGGAGTTGGGGTGCATCCCCCTCCTGGTGTACATGTGTTTACTCACCTGGAAGCTCTCCAAACCCCATACTTTGGAGATTTTATGGAGGCTTCCTCATATAGGCATGATCAATCACTAACTTCATTTTCAGCCTTTCTCCCTTCTCAAGAGTAGGGGGAAGAAGGGAAGGGCTGGAAATTCCAAGTTTATAATCATGGCTCGGTATTTCTTATAACCAGCCATTATCCAGGAGCCTACCCAGAGTCATCTCATTAGAACAAAAGACACTTCTATTACCCAGGAAATTACAAGGGTTTCAGGATCATCTGTGTCAGGAACCAGGCTCAAAACCAGTTAGAACAAAAGATACTCCTAGTGCTCTTATCACTTAGGACATTATGAGGGTTTCAGGAGTTGTGTGTCAAGAACCTACGGCAGACACCAAGACATAGTTTCCATTACCTCACACCTCGTATCTGCCATGTTTAAACAGGGTAAGCAAAAATGGAGGTGAATGGAAGAACATGCTCTAAGCCGGGTTGGCATTTCCCTTCTGGCATAGTCCAGCCTCAAGGACCTTGTGAACAGGAGCTCACCCTGAGTGCACTTTGGTAACAATGTTGGAATGTATACTCATTGGTTTAAACCGATCACAGGACCTTCTAGTAATAAGATGATGGGCCCCAGGGTCAGGACAAACATTACCTCCGAAAGGACTCCCCTCGCACACCCAAAAGGAGAACGGGCTTCAGAGCAGCAGACCACACTGCACTTTAGAATCATGCACAGAGGGGTTTGAACTCTATCACTGATTGGTCGTGTGACTCTAGGATTTTGCAAGCTTTGGTATCTTTATTTAACAAATGGAGATAATATTTATCTTGAAAAATCCTTGAGAAGATTAAATGAGAATACGTATAAAATATATTTTATATAAATAATATATAAAGCAAATATATAACATATAAATAATATCTGATAGCATATATAAGATATACTATATAATATAAATAATACATACATAAGTATACAAATATATTTATAAATAAATGTATGTAAATGTATTTAAAATATATAACCCTGGCATATTGGGTTGTCTACAACATTAGTTTGCCTTCAACTAGAAAATGAGAGGATTTAAATTCTCAGGACTCATTTTCTGACACTATATACTAATGACAGAGCTCTTAGTATGCAATACCGGGTTAATAAAAAATTTCCATTATTTTAGAAGAGAGATATAAATTTGTTTTTTTTTTTTTTGGTATTCATCTTATTCTCCAGAAATATGACTTTTTTGCAGTTAATTAAAAATTCTTTGCTCTATTACTGTAGTCTTGTTTAAGAGTGTTATTTCAAAGGAAATTTTTAGCTTTTGACATATCCAGCAAAACAGAATAAATGTAAACATAAAAATTATTTCCAATGACCTTTTTCCCAAAAAGGTAAAAAAAAAGTAAAATGCCAAAAATGTGTGATCTAGAATGGATTCGCTACTTGGGTTTTTTAATAAATATAATAGAACTCGATCATCATTCATGCCATCCTTTCAGTTTGTTGCATGGATAAACAGTTGCCTGTGATTTTACTAATAAAATCAGGTTTACAGAATAAAAAATTCCTATTCAGCAGAAATTCAAATTCACTACTCAGGATAGTTGAACTTTATTCAGTATAAGAAAATTTCTCAGGTGTTTCTTTCACAATTCTGAATATTTTGGCATACATTTTCTACTTCCTTGCAAGGGAATTCAAATTTGAATAAATTTCTCTTTAGTCTTATTATAAAGATGACTCAAAGACAGCTCTCAGTGGAATTACTCACTGTAATATTTTCTGCATTAGATGCAATCATTCTCTGGGAGATTTATTTCCTAAGATGTCCACTTTCTTCTATATATTTCTGTTAATAGGTTTCCAAAAGATTAAAAGATCATTAAGGGTAAAAAAAAATTCTAAATTAGATAAGCTTTTATGTTTTCTGGATTTAGAAAAGTATTGCATCCTTAGGCTCATTCAATTATGTTTTCAAATCTTCATTCAAAATCTCTCTATTGTGTATTATTGCAGGTGGTAGTGTTATTTAATCTGTGACAGTGTTCTCTACAGTGAACAAAACATTTGAAAATTCAGTTCTTATCTAGCGGAGTGACTTTATAAATTCTTAATTTTGAAAGAGTAATGCTTACCTTTTTTTTCTTTGTGGTCAACGGTGACAATTCCAACACAATATATGATTCAGCAAGCACTTTAACCATAATGATATTTGATAGTTACTCAGTACCTTCCTCCTGGGGAAGGTTCCAACCACTCTATGAAGTTAAGAGACGTGATAAACAAATATCGGAGATCACAGCATTCACTCCAGAAATGCTGTCTCCCCTAGGGTGAAATTTCTACTGCTTAATAGTGCAGAGTGATGTTTCATGCTGTTTAAAGAAAGTAAGCAAGAAAGAAGAGGCCAAGTCACATTTCTAGGCAACTGAATAAGATTTTTTTTTTTTATGTTTCGGCAATGTATATAAAATCTCCAGAGCATCTCAGGATATGACTCAGGTCTCTGTCCTTTGTGTCCAAGTGGAATAGCATGGATACTTGAGGTGGCAGAATGTCAAACTGATATATAAGCGAGGCTTTATCTAGGACATGAAAGCTAAAGTAAATACTTTGAGCCCATGTCCAGACAGGCAAAGCAAGATGGAGAGAAATAATAATTTGGAATATTTCTGAACAAATTTCTAAGTAAACATTTCCTTATTCTATTAGTTCTAAAGAGAAAATTGTCTCCAACAGAAATTGATCAATACCATGATATACTCACTCTGCTAAACAGACTGTAAGATGAAACCCAATGACCCCCACCTCCCACCTTCTAGAGTTTACATCTTTGTGTAACCCCTTCCCCTAGACTACACCAGGACTTGTGACATGTTTCTGACAGGATATGGCAAAGATGAGTGGGATATCACCCCTATTATTACTGCATGTTATATAAGACTCTATGTTAGCATACTGGAGATAATGTAGTAAGCTTGATGAAATAGCCAAGTTAGAACTGTGGCCCGTTTCTAGGATGTGGAGAAGCCTCCAGCCAACAGCCAGCAAAAAGTTAGGGGTCTCAGGCATACAATAGGAAGAATATGAATTCTGTCAACAACCTGAATGCACTGGAAGTAGATTCTGGCCCAGTCGAGCCTCTAGATGAGAATATAGCCCAGCTGACAACATCTTGATTGCAACCTTGTGAGATTCTGAGCAGAGTACTGTGAAGCTGTACTTCTAAAGCACAGAATCAATGAAATAATACATTTCTGTTGTTTTAAGCTGCTAAGTTTGTTTTAATTTGTTATGCAGCTATAGAAAACCAATATGCCCCCTGAAATGGCAAAAATAAACACAGGGAATACCAAGCATTATCAAAGCCGTAAACAACTGAAATTCTCATACACTACTGAAGAATATAAATCGGTTCAGCTGCTTTGGAAAGCTGTTTGGCAGCATCTAGTAAAACTGAAAAACTGCTACACACACACATACACGTATATATACACGTACATACTATGACTCAGTAGTTTCACTCCTAAATGAATGACCAAAATAAATACATATTTATAAAAGGCATATCCGAGAAGGTCCTTAGTCACATTATTTATAATAGTCTGAAATTGGAAACAACCCAAATATCATCAGCAGCAAAATGAAAGAATTGTGGTTTGTTCATAAATAGAAATCTATACAGTAATGAAAATAAATGAACTACAAATGCACACAACATGAAACTAATGAACATAATGTGGCGAGAGTGAAGCTGATGGTTTATATAAAGTTCAATAACAGCACTAAGCTATGCTCTTAGAAGTCAGTATGGTAGTTATTCAGGTGGGATAGTAACTAGAAGGGAATAAGAGAATGGCTTCTGGGGCTTGGTAATGTAATTTTCTATTTTTTGATATTGATGCTGTGATGATACATAGGTGGGTTTGCTTCGTGACAGTTCATCAAGTTATACACTTATTAGGGGTATACTTTATGAATGCTTCTACACAGGCAAGGGCATTTACTTTAAATAAAAAGTTTACATAATGATAACATTTCCATTATATAGCCTCTCTATACCTCTTATGCCTCCAATTCACCTGCCCTTTGTACTTTGGGTGCAAAAGAAGAAATAGAAAGAGAAAACATTAAAATAGCTAATAAGGGGTAAAACCAGGAGGCAAATCCATTTTCTATGTTTGTCTAATAAAAGACTTCAGACTCTTTCAGATATATATTATTATATATATTTCTGAACTATAAGAGTATAGGTTATATACAGTGTGTCCTTTTATCCCTCAATACTCCAGTGTGCTTTTTCTAAGAAAATATATTCTTATAGAAGCCACAGAACAGTTATCAAATTCTAGAAATTTAACATGAATACAATGATTTAATTTAGTCTGTAGTTCATATTCTTATTTCACCAATTTTCTCCATAATTGACTTTGTAGCATTTTTCTTTTCTTCTTCCCCATTTGTCTATCTATTATCAGTATAAACTCATGGTTTTTAATGATTAATATTTATTGTCATTATTTATTATTTTGATGTTAAATTTCTATGGATTTGGACAAGCTGCTTCCGTGTTCTTTTGCCATGATCCATAATTTTTGAGCCTTTCCCTACCCTCTCATACAAGATGTACTAGACTCACATTCATTTTGCCTACCCTAGCTCTGAAATCAGTCCTTCTTCATTTTAGTTGAAAATGATATTAGAAACCAAAATTTTGGTCCCAGGTATGATCACCGTTACAGGGATGACTGACTTCTAGTTCTTTGAGAAACAGAGTTGAATACACACACACACACACACACACACACACACACACACACACACACACACAGAGCTTCCTGTCAATTATATTGCCTTTTACCTCTGAGTTCCTAACCTTGTCCCTGGTATACCCAGCCAGCTCTTTCCACCATACATAAATGCAGTTATATGGTACTTTATAGTTTATGAGGCACTTTCATGGACATTATCTCCTTTGATCCTCATAAAGACCCTCTGATAGAGGCAGGGTAATATCATTATCACCAACTTATATATGAGGAAACAAATTCTTAACATTTAAGTCATTATTTCAGGGTCACATTGTTAACAAAGGCTTAAAATCCCAAGTCTTGTTGGTTTTTGAACATGGCAAGACACTTCTTTCAGAAAAGGTAATGCAGAGAAAAATCAAGAGTTTCCTTCAAATCTATATGCCTACTTAATCCCCAGTTTAACCTACACCTACACGTATGATATGTGAGAGGACTAAGCTGTTTTATTGAATAATATAGTATTTCATCCTTAGTTTCTGTCCAAAATAATGTGGCAAAGATATAATACATTGAAATCCACCAATCCACTAATCGAACCTCTCCAGAGCTAATGAAGATATGGCATAAGCAGAAATTCAGTCTGCATCTTTACACAATCTTATCAGAAAGATTCCATGTTTAATCATTTATGAATTTAAGAAAGCCCTGCCAAAAAATGCAAGTCATGAGAATTTTACTTTTTTGAGCATAGTCTCAGATATTTGGAAATAATAATTTTAGAAGATAATGTTATTTTAGAGAGTACATATATCTATCTTATCTAATATCATTCTCTCTACACAAGTCATGTCGAATGAATTCAGTTCTATATCCAAACTTATCTCTAGTTTCATAACCCTGACACATATACAAAAGATAGAATTTTCTGTGACAGTTGTGAAAAAAATCATTGCTTCTTATGTTATTATTAAATGCATTACATTTCTCCTAAGAGGAGATCTTCCATGAGCATAGAAAATTGATTTGATTACTTCAATAATGGGCATCCACAAAACCCCTCAGAGCTTCTTATACAGAATAGCTTTGCTTACGGCTTATGGCTTATGGCTCTTTTCTGAGAAAAAGCTCCATCTCATACTCTTTATTATTGAAATAGCTATGCTCCGTTAGGGTTTACTGGTTTATCATAGTATAAACTGTTGGATATTCTTCCCGCCATCTAGATCAGAGGTAGTATGTATTACCTCTTCCTGATTCTGTACCTATGGCAGACATTGCTAATCAATTTTTTTTTCTGACTTTCTTCCATCATTCATCATCCTTTCCAAACACTTTCCCACTCTCCTTATTACTTTACAGGTAGTCTTATAGTTTATAGAGGAAGTATTGTTCAATAGGAAAAACATGATATTAGGAGTCAGGAGGCCTAGATTATATCTACACTTTACCCAGAAGTACTGGTGTCACTTGGAGCTAGTCACTTTACTTTTCTGAGTTTCAGTTTATTTTCTATCATCTATCATCCTTGAAGTTCTGCGAACTGAAATTCTTTTATTTCAAGTACAAAGGTATATAGTAGTTTAATAGTAACTAGTTTAATAAGAGGAATCTTTCCACTCTGCCTGATTCTGATACGTGCCTCTATGCACATAAATATGAGGCCCAAATAAAGATGAATATTATGATTCCCACTTATGAAGTAGGACAGGGAGTCTAAGTGGAGACTTCATTCATCCATTTATCAAATATTTATTGAAATCTTTTTATGAGCCAACTACTCGTAGGCACTACAGATCCAGTAGTGAACAAAACTGTTTGAAAGCCCTGTTCTGGTGAAGCTTCCTTCTTAGAATATGTGGTAGGACAAATAATACATGCATAAATATATTGGAGAAAAAATACAATTTCAAATGATGATAAATGCTATGGTAAAAAAAAAAAAAAAAAAGGGATGGAAAGGAGCCAGGAAGGTGAGTAGGTAGTTTAGAATGGATCATCAAGGTAGGTAGTTTAGAATGGATCATCAAGGTAGGCTCCTCTGGGGAGGCCACAGAGCTTTCAAGAAAGGGAGCAGCACATGTGAAGAAAGATTTTCCAAGATGGCTTCATGTGTTGGAGGAAGAGAACATTGTCATCTGCCAGAGTCATTGCAGCGCAATGAGTGATGGCAGAGTTATTGCACCTGAAGTCAGAGAGGCAGATGAGAAGTCCATCTGCACAGAAGAACACATTTTCTGCATGAGGCAGGAATGATGTTTGCAGGGCAAGATTCTTTCTCCTTGGAAAGAGCTAAGTATGTCATAAGTGTGGGATCAAAGGATACCAACTGTCAGAATGGCTGGGCCAATTGTTGATTTAGGTCTTGTTTACAGAAATTCTAAAACCAAATGGAAATCCGGAATGGAAATCCGTGTTTCGGTCTAAGGCATTTTCAATATTTTTCCTCTGAAGAGACCCATTACATTCAGCAGAAGAAACCTCAACCTTTCCTGAAAAGTGGATCATGAGAGAGGGTAATCAAGACAGGGAGAGAGAGCGCCAATGACAAATGATGCAGAATTAAATTATGCAGCTAACTTGTTGAGAAGCTGGAAAAGGCACTTTACCTCTGTTTTGACAACTATAAAATGAAGGCTTAGACAAGATAATCTTAAAGTCCCTTTCCCATTCTAAAGCAGAATTGTTTTTCTGTAGCTCAATGATAGATTTTTAAAATAATTTTCCTTGCTGTTTAAATAATCCCTGCCATATTAGACTTAAACAAAATTAAAAAAACAAATTTTTCTAAGGTATATTGTAGTTTACGCTTCTCTCCCCCATCTTATACATAAGAAATTTATATTATTTAGATGACTTATTTCCATTAGCACATGTTCTCATTCAATTTCACTATGTTAGCTTGTAATCCATATTTTGAACAGGATAAATTGAAGACTGAGTCCTGTAGTACTTCACCTAAGACTAACATTTGGGGTTGCTCATTTAATCAGATGGGACTCTGCATATATGCTTTACTACCAGTATATAATGCAAATGCTACTCTTTTTTTTTTCCTTCTGTAAAACAATGCAACATTTACCATTTTCCAGGTATCCAGGAACTCCCCTATTCTGCAAGATTCCTTGAAGATTAGCAATCTAATTCATGGGACTGGTACTCTGACAATTAATTCAATGGGTTCCAGAAGGTAAACTCACTTGAAAGTAAGCTCTCTCTGATAACTCTTAATCTAGGTAGGATTTCAATTCTTTCCCACCAATATCTTATCTACTTTGCTGGTTGGGCCATCAATCTCCATCACAGAGAATATAAAGTAAAATCAATATATTCTTATTCTTCTCTTCAAGCTAAATCTAATAAGAAAAGCTTTTATTGTTTTTTATAAGTTTCAATTCTTCCTGGCCATTTATCTTTCTGATAATATCATAATTTGGTACATATCTTAAATTATGTGTTCTCCCTTTCATATTTTGTTTGTATTAAAATGCCATTTTGCTTAGAAGGCAAAAAGAGAAATACAAATGGGGGGAAAATACAGGAATACATGATTTACCTAACTGTTACCTAACTGTCAAAAGAATTCAAATAAAAGAAAAGACACATTTTCCCTATCAGTTGGAGAAGTTCCAAGGCTAATATGGGTAAGAATGAGGGGATATGGAAACTACCCTAGTCTAGTGCTGAGAAAATAAACTTGTAAAATCCTGCTAAAGACAGTATCCGATGTGCACCTTTGATCTGGTCCTTCCCTTTCAAATAATTTATCTTAAGGAAATAATCAATTATGGGCACAGACTCATGTCTAGAAGGATATTTATCATAGGGCTGTTAATAATTTAAAGCAACCCAACTGTTAACAGCAGGGATTATGAGTTAGGTTAAATGAGTAATGGTACATCCATTTTGTGGAATTCCATAAACCTATTAAATGTAAAATGTAGAAAAATTTTAATGTTCACAATATATTAAAATATGGATTTCAAACCTGTGTTTATACCATGATTCAATTATCAGAAATATTTTTATATGTATAAATAACTTAATCACTTGTCCACACATGAGATCCTGAACTAGACATTTTATATATATATATATCTCATTGTCTCAATAGCAGACAATATTAGTTGTCTATCTACCAACCACTTTCCTTTTTTTCTTATGGCAGACTTCCAATTTAATTCAGTTGTTCATTCCTCCATTCCTCTCCCACTTAACTTGACTCTGGAGTAAATCCTAAATTTAAACCAACCATGGTAGCCCTCTTTTGGCAGTTCTGGTCAGTTTGATTTAAGGGAAAGTCTATGAGTATGTATAGGGAAGCTTCTGGAAAATGATTCCTGTGTTTAAAGAATCATGCTGGAAAAGATGGACCCCTTCGCTTTGGTTGGATTTTATCTTTTCTGAATATGATGCAAGGAACTGTTACAGCAGTTTGTGTCCATGAGAATAATTAACCATTTCCAGTATTCTGTATTCCTTTGTGTAAATCCATGTTTCTGTCCAGAATTTTCTTTCTCCTTGAAGGACTTTAAAATATTTCTTACAGTGCAGGTCTGCTGGAAAAGAAAAGCTAATCTGCTCTGAGTTTTTGTGTGTTTGAAAAAGTTGTTACCTTAATTATGGAAATATATTTTTACTGAGTATGAAGTTCTAAGTTGAAAGCTTTTCTGTTTACTTTAATAATCTTTGTTTACTGTCTTTTCACATATATTATGAGAAATCTCTCTTCTTTATCTTTGTGTCCGTACTTAATGTGTTTTCTTCCTTAGATTGCTTTTAAGATTTTATCACTGGTTTTGAGCAAATTAATTAGAATGTGCCAAGGTACAGTTACCTTTCTGTTTTCTGTGCTTAGGGTTAATTTAGCTTTTTGGATTTGTGAGGTTATAATCTTTGTCAGTTTGGAAATTTTTTGACCACTATTTTTTCAAATATTTTTCTATTCTCCATCTCTCACTTCTTTGGAGACACTAGTGACCAAGTATATTATTAGGCTGCTTGAAGTTGTCTCACAGCTCGTTATTACCATATTTATTTAAAGAGTTTTTTCTCTATGCTTCATTTTAATTTCTATTGCTTTATGTTTTAAAAATCACTAACCTTTTCTTCTATTGTGTCTTATCTACCATTGATACCATCCAGTAGATTTTTCACCTCAGGCATTATAGTTCTTATGTCTAGAAATTTTATTTGGGTGTTTTTTAAAAATACATCTTTTACTTAACTTTTTAAACTCATGGAATATAGTTAAAATAACTCTTTCAATGTCCTTGTATGTTAATTCTAACATCCATGTCAGTTCTGGGTCAGTTTCAATTAATTGATTTTTCTCCTCCTCATGGGTCATATTTTCTGCTTTTTCATGTCTGGTAATTATTGATTGGATGCCAGATAGTGAATTTTACCTTGTTGGGAGTTGGATATTTTTATATCATGATTAATATTACTTGAAAAAAGTTTAATCCTCTGGGTCTTATTTTTAAGATTTATTAGGCAACCCCAAAGCTGCATTTAACCTAGGGCTAATTATTTCTCACTATGGAAGAAACTCTTCTGAGCACTCTTACCAATGAATGATGAGGTTTTCCAGTCGGGCTGATGGAAACAGGCACTCTTCCCAGCCTTATATTGGTGCGAGGCACCATTACCTCTAATTTTTTCAAGTGGTTCTTCCCTCAGCCTCAGGCAGTTTCCTCAGATGTGTGTGCTGATCAGCACTCTGCTAAATAATGAAAGTGGGGGTGGGGTGGAGGAGAGGGACTGTCTGCAGACTTCTAGAGTCCAGTTTCTATGCAAACTTCTCCTGTGTCTTATTGTCTTATGAACTCTAGCCACCTGAAGTCTCTCAAATCCTCACCTCTGTCTCCTCAATTTGGACTTGACTGTGGTTCCCCATCCTTGAACTGAAGCCTGGAGAGACTCTCAAGGCAGCAATCTGGAACAATCGTAGGGCTTGCCTCTTATTTTACTCATCTTTCACTGTTTTTAGTTGCCTGATGTCCAATTTCTTGAAACCAGAGTCTTAAATATTTTGTCCATTTGTTTGGTTGTTTCAGGTGAGAAAATAATTCTAAAAGTGATGTGTGTTGCTTTTAGGTCAATGATTTTAAAAGAAAGAGCAAGGTCTGCATTCATTCTCTTTCCTGTTATAGGGAAGGCTGAAATCACAGTTGAGAAAGCAGCACCAAGAGATGGTAGCCATTCCCTTGTTCTCAATTCTTGGAGCAGAATTCCCTACCAAGCTGCCATTCAACATGTAGTGTAACCAAATGTAAATATTTGTTACATAAAACCATTGAGATCTGGGAGTTAATTTGTTAACTCAGTAAACATAGCCCAATCTAACACACTCTAAAATAATATATATCTTTTTTAAAAAACATATTTTCTTAATATCTAAGTCATAATAACAGAATTTCAAATAATCTTGACCATTTGGAAAAAGCAATAATAATTTTTTAAAAACTTTGCCAAATTAATTTTGGAGCAAAGAAAAAATATTATTACAAACTATTTAGGAAAAAATGGCAATGAAAACAGTTTATAAAAATAAACAGAATACTGCAAAACCTATATGCAAAGGAATATTAATAGCTTATTGAATTTAACACTAGAAATTGTACCCTGACCAAATATATCTTATTCCAAGCATGTTTTAATGTAAAGAAATCTACTAATATAAAGCATCTACCCAAATAATTAAAGATGAAAAATAATCTCCACAAATGCTAAACAGAAAACTTTCACTCTAGTTTTATTAAAAAAAAACTCTTAGTAAATGAGGACTAGGAAGGTGATTCTTTAAAATTATAACTAAAAAGCCTATGTCAAACCCACTACTAATATGTTCAATCACTAAACACAGAGCTTTCTTATTCTAAAGTAATGAAAAGACAAAGGCTTTCTCAATCAATATTCTTATTTATCATTTTCCTGAAATATTGGCCAATGTAAGACAACAGAAAGCAAAAGCAAAACTATCATTATTTGGAGACTCTGTTACCAATCAAAACTCGAGAGAATCCACTAAAAATATTTTAAAAGCAATAAAAAAATTTAGCAATGTGACTATACATAAATAAAAATTAGTTTTTTATACACCAGCAAAATTCATCTTCGAACAAATAAAGGCCAATTGCCAGAGTGCACACCAATCGGCCTCTGCGACATTTATTAAGGAAACTGAAGCAGTACATAATGTATGTTTAACATTGCCCTTCAAATTCTGAAAAAGCACATAGAGATATAGTAGGACCAGGTGTCAGGCACTAGGAGAAGGATCCTGCCATAGAGATATAGGACATATAATTCGCTTAAACTGGGGAGACACCAGTCTCTCACCAAGCATGACCAAGACTATGACAGAAACTTGTCCTTCATGACTGCACCGCCACCTCAGCATTGACAATTTGGGAAGCACCAGCCCTTCCTCTGACATTATTTGAGGACTGTAGCAGATGCTATTATTCAAAAATAGTCACAGCAATATTTCTAATCCCATGTATTCTCCTAGATCCTTGCCGTATTCCATCAAGAGTAGAGTCTATTTAGCCTCTTTTTGAACTACAGTGTGCCTGTGACCTCTGTGACCAATAGAATACAGAGGAAGTGATGTTATGTGACTACCAAAGCTAGTTCAACAATAGGACACAGTTTCCAACTGGTACTTTCTTTTTGGGAGGTTCACATTGGGGAAACCAGTCACTTCTTTATGCTGAGAGGAAACCCAAACTAGCCTACATGGAGGGCTCACATGAAGAAGTCAATGTGGAGGAGGACCAGACATGTGAGTTAACAAGCCTTCAGATAATTTCAGTCCCCAACTTCTTGTCTTCCAGTTGAGCTCCAGACATCAAGAAGCAGAGAGAAGCTGTACTCACTGTGTCTTGTCCAAATTCCTGGTCCCTGAATGTAATAAATGATCGCTTTATGGCACTACACATTGGGATAATTTATTATGCAATCCTAGTACCTAGAACAGAGACAAGAATTTAAGTCTTGCATTTGTAGCTTATATGACCAGTGGCTTGATCCGCCATCTCAATATTATGCCAGAATTGTCACTTTAACACTTGACTTTATCTGAGATCTGTAGAGTTCTGCAGAAAACCAATTACCTGGGAGCCAAATTGCAGGAGATAAGTTAATCATTACCTCTGAGCCAGATAGAAAATAAAAAGGGAAAAGATCACATTCATAATAATGGCCAACAAATATACCTAGAAATTGAGAAATTTGTAGAGCCTAAAAAGTGACTTTTCTTCTGAAGAGCATGAAGGAGAAAACATTTTTCTAGAAGGAAACATTCAATATTGAAAATATGTGAATATTCACAAATTAATCTAATTAATTTAGGATTAATGTAATTCTGTGTAATTACATTACATGTAATTAATGTAATTAATTCTAATGGGAAATTTTTAAAGATTTTTCTTGAATTACACATACTTAAAGCTCATCTGGAAAAATCAGGAGATAGAAACAAAACAAATTTCAAACAGGGGAAGTTTAATATTAAGAATATTAATTATAAAAGGGGATTTAAATAATGAGAAGTTAGCTAGTGAGAAAAAAAGAGCTAAAGAATATAAGAATAGCATAAATACTTAGCAGCCATAGATTAAGGGCTGCTAGAAGGAAAAGCCTCTCCCAAGGGCTGAGATCTAGACCTTGTTGAAAATACAGGTGTGGCTCACTGAATGGCAAAGAACTGTGCACAGGTGGATCTTGCTTGAAATTTGCATTCTGGAGTGCAGGGGGAAGCTGTTCACTGGTAGGTGTCTCGCTGAAAACATTTTACTACAGAACTGGTTATATGAAAAAGGGAATACCGGGGGAATCTGTTGTCTGCTGGGTACTTCAGACTAACGTGCAGCACAGGAGCTAGGCCCTAAATGGTCCTCACCTGCTGCAGAGTCTGTCAAATAAGCCTCCAGAACTGAGAACAAAGGCCTTTTTCCTCTTGCAATATCTCTTTAGTGCTCTCCGCTGATGAAGATTAACATCATGCCAGGTGGCTAAGGAAAATAGTTAAAGGATCTACTTCCAGTTTCCCAGAGCTTTCAATGAAGAGTGAATTTGGAGCTAAGATATAATAAATTGATCACTGGCAAAAAAGGTGATTTGGATCACTACTACCTAATATTAAAATATGCTTTAAAACTGTAATAATGAAACCAATATGAGAGTGGCATAAGACTAAAGAAACTTATCAATAGAAGAAAATAAGGGAATTAAAAGTCAGAAATATAAATGTGTGCTATATATGTATATATACATATATGCGTATGTACATAAACATATAAATTTATCTATGAAAAAGTAACATTTCAAATCCTTGTGATAATTACTTGTTAAGAAGATTAGCACAAGGTTAGATTTCCATTTTATACCATACACCAAAACAAATTTCAAATGTATTAAAAAATTAAACTTCAGAAAGCTTGACTATTTAATTTTTATTGCAGCAATTCTCCCTGGTCCTACCAATGAAACACAGTTCCCAGTAGCACTCATTTGCTGGCATGACAATAGAAACATCTTAATTCTTGTGAGGAACAAGAATTATTTACTTCCTCTCATGGGAGTTCCAATAGATGAAGCAAGAGATTTTGCTAAAGAGAATGGTCATCCGTTGTCATCCACTCTAAACTTCACCAAGTTAGAACTGCTTTACAGGCAATCCTCCCAGGGATATATCATATTGTTTCTCAGAAGCAAATGAAAGATGTGAAAATGACTTCTCTCTAAACAACATTGTAACCCTATGATTTACCAACCATTAATAAAAAGTCAAAGGTGTGATGAGGTCGTAACATATAACTCAATACTCTTCTCACCTATGCTGTTGTATATAATTTAATTTGCAGGTCATATACTTAAACATATGTGAAATTCACCTAGCTAAAATATAATCACAATTCTTAAAAGAAAGCCTTTTAAATTTCCTTAAAAATAGGGTTAAATATTGGTCTAAAATCAGAGAGCACAGTTTTTTTTTTAACATAACAGCAAATGAAAAAACAATTAAGGAGAATTGATATATTTCCTAAAATTTTAAATCTTATACATGAGAAGACACCTTAACTGGAATTTTAAGGTCAAATTTTAAAATAAAATTTGAAAAATTTATAATATATTTTGACCATCATTAATACATAAGGAGTTCTTGCAAATCAATAAGAAAAATTTAAAAGCTGGTAGAATTATGCTAAAACATTATTGGGTATTTTAAAAATAAATCTAACTGTTCAGTAAAAATATTACCTCATTAGTAATCTAAGAAACATAAATTTAAAGAAAAATGAATTTTTTCTATCAAATTGGCAAATCTATTTTGAACTATCTCAAATGTTTTAGAATTATGCATGCTCTTTCATCTGGCAAAACTTTATCTTAAGGGAGTAATAATGGATATTCACAAAAGTATATGGCCAAAGTTGTTAATGACAGCGTTATTTGTAGTAGCCTAAAAATTTAAACCCTTTAGAAGTCAAACAATAGGAGATTGAATTAAATCAATTTTGATAAATTCCTATAATATGAAAAATAGGATACTGTAGTAGTTAAGAGCACAGAGTCTAGTTTTAAGTTAGCTGGATTCAGATATGAATCTAATAAATCCTGACTTTAGAGCCTGGGGCAAGTTATTTACTTTTTCTAAATCTCAGTATCAGTGAGGATCCTAAAAGTGCTTAAGAAGATGATTGACATGAGCATTAAATGAGAAAATCTAACAGTGCACTCATTATATACTGTCTAGACGATAGTGCCAATGAAAATTAACTATCGGTATTTTCTTTTACAGAATATCATGTAGACATTAAAATAA
The DNA here is from genome assembly GCF_014176215.1 of Rousettus aegyptiacus. Lineage (NCBI taxonomy): Eukaryota > Metazoa > Chordata > Mammalia > Chiroptera > Pteropodidae > Rousettus > Rousettus aegyptiacus. The sequence continues at coordinate 118,640,734 of NW_023416295.1, forward strand.
TATCTCAGTAGACCATATAATAAAATGGGGAAATGTTTATGATGTATCATTAATAGGAAAAAGCAAGATATAACATTTTACGTATAATACAAATTATATAACAAGAGAAACATAATGCAGGCATTAAAAAGCCAGAAGGGTACATTGAAATGTTAACAGTGTTATTTCTAGATGACTAAACTATTTTCTCCTTTGTAATTTTCTACATTTTCTGTATTCCTTTGCAATGAACACCTATTTTGCAATAAAAATAGTTATCATAAATAAGAATGTAATCCGATACATGGCTGAGTATGTCCAGATTTCCTCTCCTCGACCATCACAAAAGATTATACAACTATACTAAAAGATTATATCATTTTTATTTTTCGAAAGTTATAGTACTTATTTTACGTTATCAACATTTTTATGTGTGTATGTAGGCTATGATTAAATCCAAAGTAACATTTTCCCTTTACTGCTTTCCCTGCCTTTGGCAGATAGAATTATCAGGAATGCATGTCAAGAATGTATTTTCCTGGTAATAACAGATATAGTGCCAGTAACACATTTGAAGTGGTGTTTTAATTTTTTTTGCTTTGGATCCTGATAAAAGTAAGAGTACAGACATAATGACCTTTTGCCGATTTGCCAATACTCAAAAGAATTCTTTTTCTTTTGTTAGAATTAAAGCCAATATAGCATTTATTTGTACCTTTTAGAATGAACTATTCTAAGCTTCTTAAATAACAAATATACAATGTTTGAAATTATAATATTTTAAGTGCCTGTAATAGATGAGCAGCAAAGATTTATCTGAAATAGAATTGAAATGATTACCAGGCACTGTGTACAAACCGTTCATATTGAACTTACTAAGTTCTTAAATTTCAGACATGTTTCATTATTTTCAGACAGAGGACTTCTATAAAGTTTTGATCTGGGGACTTGGGAACCCATATTTTAACTTCGTCACTGGGCTACTGTTATTCAGGGCATCCTTGACAATAGCAGTTAGTGACACTTTTTTTTCCCTTAACAATAAATATCCCTGCATTTGCTGTTCATCCTACAAAAGTCCCTGTCTTTACTGTTCGTTCTCGTAGAGCTTGACTAATACTTTGTATCACTGGTAGAATGTCCATCATATTAGTCGGGATTAGATTTGGTTAATTTAACAGATAATACAACACAAAATAGCACTTGCCATTTTAGACAAGTTTAATTTAAGAACTCTGGAAGCAAGCAGTCCATGACCAGTAAGGGAGTTCCACAAGTTCTTCAGAAACTTCCACGCGGTCCTTCCGATTCATCATTCTGCCATCCCTGAAAGGTGTTCTTGACTCCAGGATCCAGGATGGCTGACGGAACTCCAGCCAGCACAGTCATGTTCCAGGCTTCATGGTACCTGATGGCTAAGCTGACTTCCTTTTAGGAAAGATTATGCTTCTGAGATCACTCATGAAGCTATTGGCTGGTGTTAGGTCTTTGCTGACTGACTACTGGCTAGAAACATCAGTTTCTTGCCATATGGGTCACTGGCAACTGGCTTCCCTTAGAGTGAAAGAGTGAGAAAGGACACCCCAACATGGAAGCCAGGGTCTCTTTGTAACCTAATCTTGGAGATGACATCCCCTCATTTTGTCACGTTCCATGCATTGGAAGGTCCGTTTCATACTCAAGAGAAGGCAATTGAGAGGAGAATTATTGCGGACCATTTAGAAGTGGCCTACCACAAAATCTCATTATACTAAACATGGCCACATATACTATAAGGGAGTCTGGAAATATAACTTTTAGCTGTGTAGTAAGTAATAAGCTTAGCTAAAACTCAGAATTCTGATGCTAAAAAAGCGAGGAGAATTATTTGGCAACAATTAGTATTCTCTACTGCCCTCACTGACCCTTCGCTCTTCACACCATGAACTCCCTTTTTTCTCCTGTCCTTCTTTCCCTTCTATTACAGTCTCCATGCTAAACCCTTTGTTAAACAGAGTCCTCTATACTTATTATTGTTATGTAAGAATATTGGGTGCAAAGCGTTATCTTCTTGACTCATATTCATCAGAATGCTCAGGAATGAGCGGTTTCACTCATTTTACTCCCTAAACCTCTCTTCTAGATCGAACCTAATGTCAAAACGATAAGCTCTTTCTTTGTAAAAGCTCTCAGAGCCATGTCTTTCTTTCCATTCACACTATAACTACCTTTATACAGACTCTCAACATGTCATATATGGAGACAATCTCCCCCTTGCTTACGATATCTCCTTAAACCCATCCTCAATAATCCTACAAGACGAATTTCCCTAAAGAGCTACAGAAAGGCATCACAGAAAGAAGATTTTGAAAACTTGGGATCTAGTTTGCTTTGTTCCTATGTGTGACTCACAAAAACAAACAAACAAAAACCCGTGTGGCCTCACAGAAACTACAAACTCCTGTAAGACTCAGTTTTCTCCTATGATCTATAATATGTAATGGTAGGAGCACAGTAAAATTCCTCAGTGGTGGAAGGGATAGAAGCAGCATGCCTTGCAGCTTTCTCCTGTCCCCTCAGATCCCACACTCTTTGAAGTGACAACATAATTATCAGTAGCTTGATCAAGGTGAGTCCAGCAGCTGGTAAGGGGGTAGGAGACTCCCCAATCTTATTGCTCAGGTGTGTTACATTTCACCATCCCCTAACTCTTCTAAATCACATACCTCCCCAACTGAGCCCACCAATGGCTTCCCATTGCCCATTCATTCATTTACTTAACAAATATATATTAAGCACCTACATGTGCCAGAGTCTTTGCTGAGTGCTTAAAAAGAGGACAGTAGAACATATACATTTAATAGGGAAATTACACAATTTAAGAAGCAGTAACAGTAAAATATGATATATATTTGAGAAAAGATTTCATGTGAGTACTTAATAGGAGCATTTAATCTAGTCTGAGAAGATTGGACAAAAAATTACCAGAAGAAATAAAGTCCAAACTCCTTTTCTTACAATTCCTCCATGTTCAATCTCACCTACATTTTTTAACTGTATGTTTACTACTCCCTCTTGTATACCCTACTCTCCAATCAAAATGGATTATCCATTCTGTGCTGAATACACTCTATGCTGTCATAAAGCCACTGTCTTCTTCTAGATTAGAAAGCTACATATCTTGGAATCTCTCTCTCCTTCCTGTTGCTGAGCTGTAGATATTTCTAAGTAGTATTTCACATGCTGGGAGCTTTTCATTCTAGCCTAGCAAGAAAGTTTTAGGGCCATATTTTTCTGAGCCGATTTTATAACTGCTTTGTCTCCTTTAAATTCATTTCTAACTCTGCTGTTCAGCTACCACTGCACAGCAGTCTATAATCTACAAAGTAACTTATTGGATTTGTTGTTCTAGGGTACATGCGTTTGCTCCACAGAAGTTCATCAATGGCCCCCTGAAGGATTCTGGGGATGTTTGAAATCCATCGAGATAGAGAAGTATGTTGGAGACTTTGAAACATGTTTTCTAAATCTAAATCCCTTGTTGTAATGTCAGGCATGGGTGCATACAACAGATTGGGTCTAACCGTGCCCATTATGTATTTGTGCTTCACACCACTAATGATGGGTGAGAAATTAAACCAACCATTTTCACCACTACCTCAATGTACCATTCCTCCAGGAAATCATTTCCTCCAGTCAATCAGGCATTGTGAAGTCATTTCAAGTATTTCCATCACTCTTATTGCAGCCAAATGTTTGATATTCTTCCACTAGTGCAAGCCTTTCTGAAAAGAGTTTAAAATACATATTGACATTTAAAGGATTGAACAGGACAGTGATTGAACTCTGTTCTTGGCTTGGATTCTTCCAGCCATTTGCTGCATGACTATCACAAGACACCTGCCCACCCACACCTGCTTTCCTGTTATGAACTAGGAACTGATGGTTGAGGGAGGTATGTGCTTGAAAGAATGTCTGTGAAAGCCATGGAATGCTTGAAGAGATGGTTATATAATTTAAGTTCATCACCACCCATATTAATCAGCTTCTCTTCTTGATACATTATTCATGCCAATTAATTCATATAATTAGTAGTACTCAACTTTGTCTTTCACAATGAGCACAGCACCTCTTTTGTCTTTTTTTTTCTTATTTGCATTTAGCTTGTTACTTAGCAGTAATCAACTATACACACTTCGCTCATGGAAAAAGCAACACATTAATTCTCACCAGTCATTAAATAAATTCCTTTATTTTTGAGAAAAAATATCACCCCTCCCCACAAACAATCACCATTCCCTGCGATACTTTAGTACACTGGCTGCTGATAATTATTCTTGCCATTTTTTGCGCATAAAAAGCTGAGAGTCTGAAAGCCGACAGCATTTGATCTTTTTCATGCCTTATGCAAAAATTCATTCACCTCGAATCATTAAGATTGGCCTCACTGATGGACTAAAAATTCTCTTCAGTGCAAGACTGAGGCATAGACATAGCCGAAGGCAGTTTCAAGTTTTGACTTGAAATTAACATCAAACATTGGCACCACTACTTAGCCTGAGGTTAGGAGAATATTAAGCCAACCTAAGGCAAAAATTATAAGGAGGTAAAACCTACTTTGTATTCTGCCTTCCTACCTTCTATTTTTATTCTATCTCAGTATTCACATGCTACTCCAGTGTCCAATTTCTTCCCCATTCTGTGCCCCATTTGCTCTTTTCTTGTCCCTTATCAAGGTTCTTCTATTCCAATGTTACCTAGAATCTCAGAGTTGAAAAAGAACATAAGCTTGTCTGGCGCGTCGATCCTGGGCATCAATTCTTCCTGCAACATTTGTCAAAACATTTTCCAGCCTCTTCTTGTGATCTCCTAATATGAGAAATTCATTTCCTCTGGAGGTGATTCATTTCATTTTGAAAGATTTAATTGATCAAAATAATTTTTACCAAAAAAATTTTAAATGTTAAAAATTAAAAAATTAAAAAAAAAATTTTTCATGAATCAAAACCCTCTAATGATTAGTTTCTACTTGTGAAATTTTATTCATCTGTTTGTTTATTGAGGAGGGAAGAACCTTTAAGAGTAACGCTAAAGGTTTCTGGAAGAAGAGAGGGTGGGGTTAAAATCTCCAGGCGGAGAGAGAAAGCAGAAAGAACAGAATGTGGAAAAGCACAGAACACCTAGCTGCAAGTGGTTTGGGGTAGAAAGCTTTATTCTTCCTTATCTGTTTTCTTTTCTGTCTTGGAGAATCCTTCATCCTTTACCAACCACATCCTTCTCCAGGACCTTGTGCTACGCGATATCATCTTTCTATCATCTACCTCTCTATTCCTCCTGTATCCTTCCAATAATGCTTCAGTTGTCTCCAACATAAATGCCTTCCATCAACTCTGCCTGGCCTCTGGTGGCCACCTTCCTCCTTCTTTTCATAATTAATTCATGGAGAGTAGTCCAGTGCCCCTTAAGATGTGGTTCATGAACAACTCATATCAGGGGCACCAAAGTCCTTATTTAAACTGCAACCTTCTGGGTTCCAACTTGAGGACTAATGAATGTAAAGTTGTGTGGCAATCTGCAATTGTTCTTCTTTTCAAACGAAGCTGTTCTAACATTTGAGAATCACTAAGGTAGCCAGTACTCCCAGTCTCTTCAATCCATCGTAAACAAGCTCCCACCCCACTTCTTTACTAAAGCTATACTCACACAGAGCATCAATGAACTCCATACTGAGAAATCTCAGTCTTGTCTCTGCAGCAATTCTCCCTTCTTAAAATTTTAGCCTCTTGTTTTCTGAAACCACCACCCTTTGGTAATTTTAGTCCTTCCTTTGTTTCCTCTTTCTCTGACTGTTCATTTGCTCATTCTTTAAACAAAATTCCTTCCCAGACATTCCTCTGTGACCCTTTTCTCAATTTACACGTGTTCTCTGAGGAGTTCTTCTAAATCACGCTCCAAGTACCATCTGTGTATGATACCCAATATTTGTTCTGCTCTGCCTCTATTTCAACTTTTCTATAGTCACAACAAATCACTAAAGTCAACATTTAAAACACAGAATTCTCTCTACGGTCCCCTCTAACCTGTTTCTTCATTTTTGAGTTAATATCAGTGAGAATTCTTTCAGCTTTGTTCATATAAGTCAAAATCCAGAGTCACTTTTTTGAAACAATAAGGAAATTTATCGCACATAATTTCACAAATGAGATTTCCGAAGAAAGGTCAGTCCCTTGATTGGTTTACTCAGGGGCTAAATTTCATCAAGCAAGACCCAACTTCTTTTGTTTTCCTTTGTGTCAGTCTCAGCCCATTGGCTAATCCTCACGCTGGCCTCCCGTGAGATGGCTGCTGCAGTTCCAGGCATCACATCAAGACAAAGCAGTCCATTGGAAGGAAATAGAGACTATTTCATTTCCTATTTGTTTTCATATCAGCCAAAAAAAACCTTTCCCAGGAGCCTTCTAGAAGTCTTCTCTCAGCCCCTTGCCCAAAATTGTATTACATGAACTTTAAAAAATCATCTTCTGTAAAATACAGTGAGAGGGGTCACCATGGCAGGCCCACCTCTCTTGCACCATATGGTTTCCTTCAGGATGGGGAGGGGAGGGTATCTGAATAGAGTCAGGGTTCTGTTAGAAAAAAGAGCAGGTAGTTGAATCAGCTGTGACTAGGTTTGACTTATATTAACAAAGACCCAGATCAATGGTGGTCTAAATATTTTTTAAAAAGCCAGAGGCAGAAAATCTAGGACAGTTGTATTAGCTCCATGAAGTGGTCAACGATCCAGCCTCCCTTTAAACTTTCTGCTCTTCTGTATGAGGCGTCCATGCTACAGTCCATTCAATATCTTCATTCTATGCAGCAGGGTCCTAGAAAAGAGATGGAAGGGCCCACTATCTCTCTTTTAAAGAGACTTTGCAGATATCCCAAGCAAGATTTCTTCTTATGCAGGAAAGGAGGCTGGTAAATGTTGTTTTCAGCTTGATACATTGTCCAGGGCTTTGTTACTAAGGAAGAGGTCCACAGGGAGGCAACCAGCAAATCTGCCATGCAGGGAAGCAGTAAAGTACAGGCAGCCGGTAGTGTCTGCTACTCTCACTATTCATTCCGCCAAGTCATCCAAGCTAGAAACCAAGCCTCTTCTTTATTTGTATTTTTTATCATTTGACATATGCACTAGGACACTGAGCCCAATGATTCTGTCTGCAACATATTTAGCAAACCTTTTCTTTTCATGTCAATTCCCACTGTCCCTGCCTTAGATCAGAAGTTCATGACGTCTGGACTCTTGTAATAATAGCTTCTTTCCAGTCTTTGTGTCCAGACTATTTCATTCTATTTCCCATACTACCTTCATATTCCTCCTTAAACACAATTCTAATTTACTAAATAGTTACAATACCACTCTTGCTTATTGAATAAAATTAAACAGCCTAGTATACCAATCAAAACTCTTAAAACTGTGACCCCAACCAACCTCCCACTGCTCCCTGCCCTTTGGTAACACCAGACGAAAAGATGAAATCCTTTTACAGCCACTCAGGTAAACACTGATTCATTTAGTAAATTTTTTTTTTCTAACACATTACAATATACTGTTAACATATATTTTTCTTCTTGCTTCACAGGGTGCCAAATACTTTCAGCCAAGGAGATCCCAATGTGCTTTCCTAAGTTATATCAATCCTGAAATATGCATATTTTGTTCTCTGGTGGCCTCTCTGTAATTTTTTTTGTGATTTGGCAAACAGTTTGGATCTATGATGGCTAACTAAAGGTCTGAGTGTTATATTCTTGAATTGATCATAATGGAACAAAGGAAAAATAACTACTTGGACTTAAAATGCTGGTTCTTAGCTATTGTTGTTATTGTTGTTTTCCAACTTTGTTGAGGTATACTTGACAAATAAAAATTGCATACACTTAAAGCGTACAACATGATGTTTTGATATATATAAACATTTTTAAATGATTACCATACTCAAGCTAATTAACATTTCCATCACCTAACATAATAAGAATATTTAACAACTACTTTCTTAGAAACTTTCATGTATATAATATAGTTTTTTTTTAAGGTACAATGTGATATATTGTGAACTGATGACCATAATAATGTTAACACATTCTTCACCTCAAATAATTACTACAGTTGACCCTTGAACAATGTAGAAGTTAGGGGCACTAACTCCCCCACACAATAAAAAACCCACATATAACTTTTGACTCCCCCAAAACCTAACTACGACTAGCCTCCTGTTGACTGGAAGCCTTACTAGTAACATAAACAGTCAATTAACAACTATTGTGTATGTTATATGTATTATCGACTGTATTTTTACAATATAGTAAGCTAGAGAAAAAATGTAATTAAGACAATCACAAGAAAAAGAAATTACATTTACAGTATTTATTGAAAAAAAAATATGCATAAGTAGACCCACATAGTTCAAAGCTGTATTGTCCAAGGCTTAACTGTATTTATTTTTGTTGCCATTATGGTGAAAACATTTCAGATCTACTCTCTTAGCAATTTTCAGGTAAACAATACAGTATTGTTAACTACAGTCACCATGCTCTACATTAGATCCTCAGATCTTATACCTCTTATAATGGGAAGATTGTACCCTTTGACCAACATCTCCTCATTTCCCCGCCTCTCCAGCCCCTGGCGAACACCATTCTCCTCTCTGTTTCTTTGAGTTCAGTTGTTTTAGATTCCACAAAGAAATGAGATTATTCAGTATAAAATTTAGGTTCCAAGAAGGCTCAAGGCACCTTCAAAAGATAATAGAGAAAAGGAGTGGCAACCATCAGATAATTAGGGATTGATGAAAATCCTTTGACATTGAAGAGGCACTATAAATATTACTGCAAAAAAAAAAAAATCTGCAAAGCAAAAGGATTAACCATTCATTATTTCTGTTGGGAGATACTTAGGTAGGAGACACATCGTGACTCCAGGAATCTAAAGGCAAATAAAGATAAATAGCCAGGGGGTAATATTGAAAAAATATTTTCCCTAATTTATGCTATAACGACCCATATTTATTGATTTAGTTAGTGCTTTCATGTCCAGGAATGCATCCCACCTTTATGTACTTACAGGCAAAAACAGATTTATCATGAAGTTAGTAAAGCTTAAGCATAAGGCCCTGTTTGAGGTCCATGGAAGGACCAAAGCTATACATTCATGTGACTGCAAGGTATTTTTTAATAATTTAAAAGTGACAGGAAAATTGCAAAAATAGATGACATTGTTACTATACCAGATACCCAATCTGAGTTTTGCCAGTTGTCTCCACATTGTGCTTTATAGCAAGTGGCTTAATTTAGGGTCATGTATTGTACTTACTTTTAAATCTCTTTAGACTTCTTCGACCTGGAACTGTTCCTTAGTCTTTGCTTGATTTTTGTGACCTTGAAGGTTTTGAAAATTATAGGCCAGATATTTTGTAGAACGTCCCTCAGTTCGGGTTCATCTGAGGTTTCCTTGTAATTAGACCTAGCTCATACATCATTAGCAGGAACATCACAGAAGTAACGCTGTGTATGTTCTTCTCATTGCATCTTCTCAGGTAGTAAGTACATGACTTCCATTTGTCTAATTAGTGGTGATGTTAACTTTGACCATGATTCAGTTGCTGTTTGCTGAGTTTCTCTAATCTAATATTACTCCTTTCCCCTTTGTAATTAGTGTAGTATGGGAGATATTTTGAGTATGTGAATTTCCCTATTCTTTTAGTAACTAATCTTAGCAATTATTAATGACTTGAATTATTACTGTAATGGTTGCCAAAAGATGATTTTCTGATTTCTTCATTCCTTCCACATTTACTAGTTGGTGTTCTACAGTCAGTAAAAGCTTTTTCTTCTCCTCATTTATTAGTTATTAATTAATTTATGTTGGTGTAAGTCACAATTATTATTTTATTCAATGATCAATAATCTATTATTGTTGTACTTTATTTTGATTTCAAATTGTCCCAGATTTGGCCAATGGGACTCCCCCTTTCAAGCTGGCTTCCATAAATTTTGACTTGACACCATCATTCTATGAGCACCTCTTGCTTTCTAAAATAACAATATTCCCAAACTTATCCTGTAATTTCCCTATTCTAAACCTGCAGTGATATTGACAAACCAAGATATAGACACTAGGGGTGCTCATTGCTTTGGGGGCATTGCTATTTTTAAGCCTTCTAAGTGGAGATGCTAAGGAATATACAGCTATACACACATTTACATCTATATTTATTTTTATATGTTTCTATATATGAATTCTCATTGATATTTCCTTTTGCAATCTACCACCACAAGGTTCATTTTAGTTGTCTCCTCAGCATATGTACAATCCCATTCTCTGACGGTGAGAAACCTGACTAACAAACTCTCAATATATTTGCCTATAGGGTTAATTCCCCCTTTGTGTAACCAATCTGCTCCCCCATCCCTGCCATGTGGATGCATCCCCACCCGTACCCCATTCCAGACACCACCCAACCATGCTTTGGCTTTCTCCTCACCCAATTCAGGTTCTGACATCCTTCTCTGGGCTGCCAGTACCATCATCCTATCTTGCCCCTGAGCTCAGATTTTCTATTTACTACTGTTGGACTCCAATGTTCTGCATTGGGCCTCATGGACAACCTCCTCAATCTTATTGGGCTCTGACAATCCATACCTACCTATTTCACTCCCACCCAACACACACAAATGTTCTGCTCCTTTATCCCTCTTGGGCTTCCATACCTTATGCTATCACCACCAGCACCACTACCACCCCTGACAGACACCTACCTTGGTTGGTCTCATTTAATGCTTTTTGGGCTAAATTATTTAGAAAATAAGGGTGGGAAAGAAGAAGAATTTTTGTTTTTATAACAAAGGATATTTATGCATTCATAAATTAGAAAAAGTAAATTGTAGCTTTCCCTCTGTCACATGACCCCTAGTGTCAAGTGGCACTGGAGTGAGCATAGGCATTTTTGGCTCCCAGCTAAGGAGAAATTGACTCGGAGACATATTTACTTTAAATATGGTGGAATATATTTATGTGGAATATCATATATTCATATTTACCTTTATTTTGCCACCTGAAAAGCATTTATGTGTGATATTTTTTAACAAAGTGAAACAAATCTGTTCAGTTGTAACCTGCTGCTAAGCAATATTTACAATCAAACATTGTGACAATGCAGCTTTTACAAAAAGTGAGAATGTTGATCTTATTATTGATCATTATTAAATTTCCAGAATGTATGTCATGTGCAGGCCATTCCTTAATCTTATTGTAGAAAAGTTGGTCCCACAGTTACTGAGGTTGTTGATTACTTTGATTTTGGTATTTTGTAAAAATTGTTTTCTATTTCATGTCCTAGATGGAGTTTTTAAACCCATAACCAATTTGGATTTTTTTTTTTTGTTATAAAGCTATTCAAGATTTGCAATGTGGACACAAATCATATGCAAAAAGATTATTTAAAAGTTTATAAAACTCAAAAATACCATTTAACTATAATTTGACAGTCATTTTATAAACATTTCAATAGAACAAGTGAGAAATTACAGATTCCTGATATGGATGTATATGAAGGGTACTTCCTTTGATCACATTTAAGTTTATTTATTAAAGAAAAGTTTTTAAAAATTCAGATGAAATTAATTAAATATGAAACATGGTAAAGATGAGTGGGAAAACCTGTAGAGATTATTTTGCTACTGAAAAGTCATTGAGAGAAAGAGATACATTTGGAATAAAAATAATAAAAAGGCACATAGATATCGTTTGATAATTCAATTAATGGAGTGAAATGAGTAAATACAGTGAAAAAATATTTAAATTTTTTCTTTTTTGACACAAAATAACTGACATCAAGGAAGATAAAATAAAACTCATAATATGTCACCATAATGAAAAAATATTAATGACCACAAGATGATAATGTCATTAATTCAGAGACCTGAGACTGAGTTACTATCAAAAAGAAATTGAAATACCCTGAAATCTAGAATTCAAGTATGAAAGAAACTTGATAATGTTCCCCAAATGTGATAATACTTCTAAAAATTTAACATGGCATTAGCAACAAAGAATTGTGAAACAAACATATTTTTTCTAAATTGGTAATAATAGAGGTCAATTTTATCAGTCATCCTAGAAAAATTAATAAATGATCTTTCTTTTTTCCAGATACACTGTATTGTAAAATTGTTGTCATAGGAAGAGACTATCAAAGAGTATAAGCCCCACAGAAACGTGGAGAAAAGTATTAGAGTTATACGTTAGGTAGCTAATAAGTAGGACATTATTTTATTTTTCTGGACTTTGTGAGATCAGTGATATTTGTCAGCTTTTAGATTTATTAGTTCTTGTCATTTATTTTCCCATTCTAAATAAATCTTCACTTTGATATTTCATTTTATATTGATACTTTTTATTATTTTTATTAAAGAAGATTCCTCAAATATATCATCTCCCGGCCCTACACAGTCTGGATCTGTCCCTTATAGAATTTATAGTGTTTCAGCAAGCTTCCAAGCCTTCACTCATGTGTTTTCCTGGGCCCGGACCTGCCACTACGCTCTTTTGTTACTTATTATTTAAGATGTAACTCACAGGTAGCCTTCTCTGTGAAACCTTTCAGCCCATCTCCCAGGCATAGTGTTTTCAGAAACATTTATATTTCTTATTTGCAACAAGATATGTAATTATACTTTTAACGAATGTGAGCTCTTTGAAATCAGGACAGTGCCATATCGTCCTCAGTTTCTGGTCTTATACCTGTTACTCAGTGAGATTTAGTAAATACTGGGTGACTGATGAATTTATGAATGAGTCGCAACGTCACACAATAGGGTGAAATTTTAAGACATATAGTTGCCAATAACTAGAGATAGCATGGTCTTTTCTTTTATATCTGGTATTTAGATCTCTGGGTCTTTTTCTGAGCTCTTTTCTGCCTGTAATCCAATTCTCATGGCAGGTCTTCTGTTGGTGGAAAAACACTTTTATTTTCTAAAGCTGTTGTTAAGTTATCTTTTACAAACAAGTAATTGATTGGGAGGTTGAGGAGAGAATGTGTGTCCACAAAGCTCAGGGGGAACTTATTTCTTTATAGTGTGGACAGAGCAATGAAAGCCTCTGAAAAGAATTTTTCATTTTCTGATCTATACAGCAATCTATTAACTTCCTTCCCACCCTCCCCCAACACAGTGAGTTTTTTTTTTTTCTTCTTTTTTTTCCTTCCTTCATGGCATATTTAATTTCCTCCCTAATATTTGCTTTCTTTATGTTTTAACTCTCTTGCACTGCTTAGTATCAATGTGTTTAACTGCAGAAGTCAGTTGTCAGGCCTGCCTGCTACTGTTATTCCTGTTTGTTATCATTGGTTCCTGTCCAAATAGCCTTGCACAAAGCCATACCTGTCTTTGCTCAGGCCTTTAATGAATATTGTGTCCTAGACTGGATGTGTCCATACTCAAGACTCACCTGTCCATCATCTTCCACTGTGCATTTCAAAATGAATGGTTCCTGCATCAGTTATAAACAACATGCTTCCCATGTTATATATCTGAACATTGAAAAGGGCACTGCCCTGTTATCAGAGTGAGTAGTTTATTACCTTGTGCTTGTACCCAATATTTATTTATATATTCATTTATTCAATAAACTATAATTGGGTACCTCGCAGGGATGAGGGACTATCGAGATATTTGAGCTATAATTCATAGGTCTGGGTCTTTGCTCATCAGGAGTTCTGTGTGTAAATATAGAGTTATGGAAAACAGAGGGGCTTTGAAGACAGAAAGTTGGGTTCATATCCTGGCTTTGCCTCCAACTAGCTGTAAACGGATTTACCTGTGGGGTCTTCCAGTTTGTATATGTCAAATAGGGGAAATACTATTCACGTTTTAGCGTTGTTTGATTTAAATAATGTATTTTCATTATTACATCATTAAATGGTGGACCAGGAAAGAGAGGGTTAGGGAATGCCAACATCCCAGGGATTGTTCTATTTTAATCGGCAACACACCTTTTCCTTTTCAAGGAAATAAAAGGACTGGGGCTGCTGAGCAGCACCACAGGCAAGAGAAATGGTCCCAGTGCCAGGCCCCAGCCCAGCACCAAGAGAAGGCAGCCCAGCACCGGGAGGAAACACCTCCCTGTTCCTCTCCAACTCTTCCAGGCATTAGGCCCCAGGCCCAGAGCTAACAGTAGTGGCTAGCACTTGACAGTGACCCTGGTTAAGAGAAGCATCAAAGAGAAAGAAGCAGTGACAGCTGCTCCAGGCCCAGAGCAGCAGCAGCAGCGAAGATAGCACACAAGAAGTGAAGTTTCTGAAGACAGAGTGGCGTTCCTTAGATTCTCAACTTAGTGCAGCAAGCCTAACCTCGACATCAGCTCTTGGCTGCTGCAGGTGGAGCCAGTGACCCACCCTTTGATTCAGAAGGAAGCAAAAGGGTTTAGAGATGGGGCACAGGAGGGTAGCTGCAGCCCAAAATGATTTTTCTAGACGTGGTCAGTAGCTACTGGTTTCACTGAATTCTTGCATTTCCTGTAACCACACCCTGCTGTATTCCCCCAGTTTTGTGGCTGAGGAGACATCTGCTACCATTCGCAGACCACAGTCCTACCGTATGGAGCGCTTTCCATATGCCAGGTGCCTTACTAGATTTTACGTACATATATTCCATCTCCACAACTCTTTAAGGTGAGTGCTATTCCCACTTTACAGATGAAGAACCCAAGTTCAGAGAGAACACAAGAACCTTTTCCATGATCACATAGGAGAGAACTTGGATTTCTACCTGGGTGTCTGACTCACACAGCCGGGCTGCTTCCAGCTTCCACTTTGTAGGTGCTCAGCTTTTATGGCATGAATTTTGAATGAATCTTGGGCCTGCTTCCCTCTTCACAGTGCCCAAGAGATTCAAATATGGGCACTTAAAGTTTTCATGACTATTACTTACTTTGTCATCTCCTGGGGAGGGCAATAGAACTGCGGATTGTACCATGGGGAGTTATTGCAAGTGCTGCTCAATGACCTTGCTCCACTTCAGATAATTTCGTGTGTGTGTGTGTGTGTGTGTGTGTGTGTGTACTACTGCCTGGACTAACATTGCACAAAGGAGACAGGGATATCCCAATCACAAGATGAAACAGCAATACTCCTCTCCAACAGTTTTATCACCTTACTTCTTCCCAGAAAATTTTCCTGAATGAACCCACCAGGTTGTTTATCCTAACACAACAGCTATGGAGAATATCTATCTTAATCTGTTCTTCTTGTTTCTTTTGGCTTCATTTTTTAAAATTTATGATGACTTTCAAACTAGATTAAACAGCTTTAAAATAAAAGCCGTTTTTTGGTTTTGCTGGTATCTTTGCTGAGCGCGATGGGTGCCTTTATCGCCCTTATGTCGGGGGTGAGGCGGGGGATGGGGAGGAGCCAGTGAGAATAGCTGGGCTCTTTGAATAAAAGGCGCTTACTACCTAACCTGTGTTTCCCCAGGCCACACACCAGCCTTGGGATGGCTAGTGAGGAGACAGGATTGAGAGATTTTTAACAAAAGAAGGTCTGTTTGGTCCGGTCCTTCCGGATGAATCATGGGAAGCTCCAGCCTCTTCCCAGGTCTCCTGGAGTAGCTAAGGAAATCCTCAGAGGGTGCGCTGCTATGTGGACACCTGGCTGCAACATGCAGGTGCTGCCCTTCTCTTCCCCTGCGGCGTTTACTTGGGTGTCAGGTTGTTGTGGTGATACCCAGCAACCAGGTGGCTGTGGTCCTTGCTCTTCTTCTCATATAACATGGCCAAGGTTCCCAGGTGGCTGATCTGAATGACATTTCCAGTGTATAACTGCTGAAACACGTGCCGACTGCCTTCTAGCCAAACCGAGGAATTTATCCTGCCTTCGCTTGGGCTGTATTCTGTTACAGGCCACAAAGCCACACTGCCCTACCTGTATTTTAAAACAATGCCGATAATCAGCTTCTTTTCAGACACTCTTCCTCCTGGACTCGGGCACTGGTCTCTGAATACTATGAGAGCTAGAAAGAAATCTGAGCAACATAAACCTTGCTAACCTCAGACTGCCCCTGCCCTCGGACAATGACCCATTGTCCTTGGACCAAGCTGGCACACCTTAACCTTCTTTGCATGAATTCCTTTTCACAAGGCTCTGTGGTTTCTCTTGCAAACAGCTTTCTGGCAGGGAGAACTGCCGTGCTGGTTCTTCAGATACATTTGTGGAATATCAGGATTTACAGTGGCTTCCTGGGCCCTGGGTCCCACTCTAGAACTCTGCTAGTCATCGGCTCCTTTTGGTCCTTTTGAACAATAAAGTCTAAAGAATTTCTGTGTGCCCAGGAGTGCCGCTCTCGCAAAGATCATGTTCCACTCGGTCTACACACATCAGAGTTATAAGTCGGTTTCTAATTTTTTCAAGTTATATCATAAGACTCTTGTTTAGAAACCTATTTCATTCCTAACTTTTCGTTTAAAAAAGTAACCCTTTAGTTATTTAAGCAACTAATTCTTGATGTTAAATCCACTGAACTGGTTTAACTATTTTATCCTAAATACATGTGAAATTAGATATTAGTAAGGGTTATTCCATCTATAAAAAATGACTGAAAATGGGAAACTGGGCAGTCAGCCAGGATGAAAAAGTATATTTTAAGCTTTTTATTTTTTCTTTTGGAATAGAGTCCATGTTACCCATTTCTAAACTCTCCTGATTTCTCAGAAGTCTACCTAAGGGAACTTTCTCATTGAACCCAAAATGAAAATTTGGGAGATAATTCTCTTTGAGAATTTTGAAAATTTCTTCATTTTAAAAACTCTACCAGGAGGAAAACTCAATTTTTAATTGCTTCTTCTATAACTTTTATATCTCTCTCTATGAGAGAGAGAGAGAGAAACATTAATGTTGTGGTTAATTGATTAAATACAATCACAATATACAAAACAATCACAAACACACACATACATATAAAAACCCTTTTCTTTATAATTTGGACATTTTGAAATATTAAAGTAAGTAACTGGAATCTTGAATGTATAATCTGAGTTGTTATAACGTGGCTAATCTTAGTTAAGCTTGTAATGTGTTGCTTAGAAAAAAAGACAACTTAATCTTCTTATTTCTCATCCCCTGGGAGAAGTTTATGCATATATAATCAGAATAATCCTGACTAATAATTAAACTAAGGGTCTTCAAGCTTTATGATATCGTGAACTTGTCCTAAATTCTCTCATTGTCTCCAGCGGTTCTCTTAATTTGGATCTTGCCTATCTGAAGTACATGTGTAGAAGTACATTGTGATATTTTGCTTAAGCTTTTTTCAGCTCATTTCACTCATTTGTATTGAACTAAATGAAATAGACCAAGAGAAAAATATACAGGTATTCCAATAGCGTAGTAGAGATAATCCTATTGAACAGTAAAAAAAGGCAAAGGCCAGATGGCCCTAAACTTCGATGGCTTTGTACAGCAGTAGAAAACAGGCTAGTGAAGGTCAGACAGTCTCAGAGCGGCAGAGAGAGAGACAGAGGAACACTGACAGCGGTTGATCAACACAAGACCGGAGGCTTCATAGGTAGAGAGTCATTAAATGATTACTTTAGATAATTTATGCAAATTCTACGATGCCTGCTTGAGAGAGAGAGATGTTAAAATAGCACTTGCCTGCCATCTCCCTCAACAATCATCCTCCTCCTCAGAGTGAGACATGAATCTGCTGCTCTGACTTAAGCCTATCTTAAATCTCTTGTGAACCTCTTACCATATTTACACATTGAGTGTAGCCCTACGATGCAAATCAATTATTTAACCTGCTGCTCAACCAGAGAAACAGAAATCTATTCCAATGCCCAAAGAAAACCTGGTCATGATGAGTTCATAAGGGATGGTCTGCTGGTCTACAATTGGCAATTTTCAGAGGAATTTTTAAGGGCAATTTTCAACATCTCCATTTTGTCTTGAGCTGATTTTAGAATGCCACCTCTGAGTAATTTGCTACTCCAACACGCAATCTTCTCATTATCATTTACCTCCATCTCTGTTCCCATCACCTTTAAGGAAAAACCTGTGATTTCTGTTCCACACATACACTTGTTTTGAAGTATGAGACTAAGTTGGAGGGAAGGAAGGAGGGGAATGCGGTGCATCTCCAGAACTCTCCTCAGCCCAGCCTTGGCTCCAAACCTGGGCTATTGTTTACAATGCACATGCTTATCTGCTTCGTGGTCCTGCTCAGTTTCATCTAGTAGAAAGCCAGATTCTGGCTTCTCTAGTCCGACACTCTGGTGTCACCTTCACAATAAGACCTGCCCTGACCAGGCTATTTAAAATGATGATGTCACTTGTCAACATTCCCAAAGCTTCTGGCCTTGCTGTCCTTTATTCTTTTTCTCATGGCACTATTCCCTTCTCACTCTTTTATCCTGGCTATTTTATTCTGATATTTCTGACTTTTTTTCTTATTTTCTTATTTGTTGCCTGTCCCCCCACTACCAGAAGTAAACTCCGCAGGCAGGATCTTTATGTCTGTTCACTGGTGCATTTCATTTAACTAGAACAGTGCCTGGCCCACAGTAGGTGTTTAATGAATATGCTGAATGAATATGTGAAGATTCTGCATGTGAATTTCCTAGGGAGAAGCAGTTTGAGGGCCAGTTTCAGGCTTAAAACAGGTCTTACAGCTGTACTAGATTCTTTCACTTTATCCTCAGAAACACAGGCCATTAGTAATTAGCAATTTCCAAAAGTTGCTCATCAGTTACTATGTGCATATGAAGAAAGGTACAATGTCCAAAACAATTGACCATTTTTATAATAGATCAAATTCATTACTATAAATAGATTTGGAACTGAATTTGTATGACAGAAATGTCTAAATCTAGCCGGCGGCCCATTTATTTTAAATTAGGTTCTTATCCACAAAATCCTATTACAGCAAAGTGATTTAAACGGATTCTTCATCTTCTCTTTAATGTAACTTAACCTGGGTATTAAGAAGACTTCAATTAGTTTGATGAGAAATCTATATTTTTTGTAGACCACAAGAGTAATTTAAAACAAATGGCACTTTTAAAAACTCTGCTATTATCAAACTCTCAGTAATGCCTGTCTTTTTGTGAAGTGCTTTTAGTAGTGATGTAGGCAAGACTTGAATTTTTGCTTCCTTAATATTCATCTACAGGTGCCCACAGGAGTAAAAATATTTTTAAGGCTTTGAAAAGTTGTTTAAAACAACCGATCCACATCTTTTAACAACATTTGAAAAATACCACTGCCTGCTCGTTTCAAGAATAATCATGCTATATATGATGGAGCTGCTATCAGTCAATCAATGAAGGGCCATTTCAGCAATACGGGCCACATTTTTCTCTTTTTATTAAAAGTTTGATTTGTCCAAAGTCTCATTTTGTTTCATGTTCTGCCACTGTAATTTATATAATTAATTTGAGCCACAAACATATGGAGACCATATTTTTGGAAACAAAAACAGGCGGCCTGCTTGTAACGGTTTTGGGAATCAAACATACATTGATAAACATTCTGGACCCACCCCTCCCTGGCTGGGCCTTAGGTGTGTTCTCTAACTATCCTGAGAGTCAGTTTCTTCATCCACAAAATGAGCCAATTAACACTCACTTTGTAGTATTACCAAGGTTGAACTCCCAATACAGAGTCTGCATGTAGAGGCTATGTGCCACAAATTGTAACTGTCATCATAACCATTAATTCTCTGACTTGGCCATTTATTTATCTGAGAAATTTCATAAAGGCACAAAACATAAATCTTTTCTAATTATGTTTAGTCCATTACTATTCTTGAAAAACATTACATGAACTTACTATAGGTCATGATTTTTCCCCAGGATCATGGAAGTAACTTCAACACATATGTACCAGTTCCTCATAGTTATGAAGTAAATTGTATTCCTGCCCCCCACCTCCAAGAAGATGTCAGAGTCCCAACCCCCAGTACTGGTGAATGTCAACTTATCTGAAAATAGAGACTTTGTAGATGATTGAGTTAAGGTCAGTAGGAATAGTCATAATGCAATATAACCGGGTCCTTATGAAAAGAGGAAATTTGGACACAAAGACAGAGAGGCATGCAAGGAGAACGCCACGTGAAGACAAAGGCAGAGCCTGGAGTGATGCTTCTACAAACCAAAGAAGGCAAGCTGAGGAACAGTAAATATTGCCAGCAAAATGCCAGAAGCCAGGGGAGAGAGGTCTGGAACAGATCCCTTCCTCACGGCCCTCAGAATGAACCAATCCTGCTGGCAACTGGTTCTCGGACGTCTAAGTCTCCAGAACAGAGAGATACTAAATTTCCGTTGTTTAAGCCACTAGTGTGTGGTCCTTTGTTACAGCAGCCCTAGGACACTAATATATTCACCCACAAGTCACACAGTGGCCACTGAAGGATAAGGGGAGCAACAGTGCATGCAATTCCCAGCATTGGTGTGAAATCGGCGTGCCCAACTTCTAGTTCTGAGAGTGAGCAAAATCTAAAGTGTACACTTGAACCTTGAACAATGCAGGGGTTAGAGGCACTGATACTCCTTGCTCTGAACAGTCAAAGATCTGTGTATAACTTTTTTAAAATTAATTTATTTAATTTAGTTTCAAGTATATAGTACATTGCTTAGACCTCTATATAGTTCGTAAAATGATCCCCACAATTACCCCCTCCCTCCACTTGCTCTCCACCTAGCCAACATTTTCATGCTAACTGCATTCTCTATTCCCCAACCTTTTGACTCTCCAAAAACTTAATAGCCTGCTCTTGACCAGAAGGTTTACCGATAACATAAACAGTCAATAAACACATATTTTTATGTTATATATATTATATACTGTATTTTTTAACCCCCTTTACTCCTATCTACCTCCCCACCCTCTTTGCTGTATTCTTATAGTAAAGTAAGCTAGAGAAAAGAAAATGATACCAAGAAAATCATAAGCAAGAGAAACATACATTTACAGTATTAATTATTCGAAAAATTCACGTATAAGTGGACTGTTGGATCCATTCAGTTCAAACCCATGTCTGTTTCACCTGGCAATCTAAACAGACCTGCCGCCTGGCTATAGGCGGAGAGGAGAGAAGTAAGTCGAAGACCAGAAAACTTGTTGAAATGTTGCCAAGAGAGAATGGTGGCTCAAAGGTCTTAAAAATCCTTTTCTTCCTGAGCTTTAGGCAAAGAACCATCAAGGTGGGGTTTATTTATTTATTTATTTTCTCTCTACCAAAAGAAAGGAAGCTTTAAGCATTTTATCCTTCTACTAGCTGTGTAAACTGAGTTTCACCAGCAGCAGCTCAGTAATTGCTACAGGGCTATGCCCTTTTGGCCAGTCAGCCTACAAAGCCCCAGGGGGGCTAGAAGGAGATTCATTACTTCCTACTTCTCTACCCGGTCGCAGACCACATTCAGAGCCCTTCCGTCACTAATTTGCTCAGGTAAGTCATCAGCTGTTGGTGCTTATCCTCAATCAACCAAAGTACAGAAATACCTCCTTTAATGCTCTTCGCTTTACTGCCTTCACATGTGTTGTGTTTTTTTTTACAAACAGAAGGCAAGGACCTCCACCAGCAAATAGATCATGCCTCATTTTATTGCAATACTTGCTTTATTATGGTGGTCTGGAACTGAACCCATAGCATCTCCAAGGTGTGCCTGTAGTACTGGAAAACATCCATCTGAGACACACATACACACGTTCGGGGTCTCTAAACAATGTAGTTACCAATAGTCTTAGTTTATCACCTACTTAGAGTATGCAAAGCACTGTGTTAAGCATTTTGCACGCATTATTTAGCAAATATTCATTCAACAATGATTAAGAGCTTACCACGTGCAAATCATTGAACCGGGTGCAGGAAATAAAATGATGACTAAAACAGATATAATCCCTGCCTATGGCAGTCATTAATTTTTGTTTAACAAGTATTCACTACACTAACTTAGACTGTGCAAAATCTCGCTCTTTCAGCCTCTGTTTCAGTTTGGAGTTGTAAGCAACCCAGTAATGCCCAAGCTCAAGAATGGAAAGTTTACTTTCCCACAGAAATGAGACAGATACGGCTATCTTCATCACTTCCTTTCTTCTAATCTCGATTTGAATTTGATGACTGGAGCTGTGAAAGTGATCTTGAACTCATGAAGTGAAGATCAAAAGAGTCAGAGACAGCTGATGTTGAGCCTCTGAAACATTACCAGCGGCCACTACCTCTGCAACTTTCTTTTTAGATAAAGTGAATCCCTATTTATTTAAGCCACTGTTAGTCAAGTTTTCTGTTACCTGTAACTGAATGCACTCCAAAACAGGTACAACTGACTTGATAAAGTTTGTGGTCTATCTGGGGAGACAGGTATAACCAATTTATTTATTTCACAATAATTAATTGTCATTGTGACAAAGAGTTATGAAGGAGGATTATAGAGCACCAGAGCATGTATTACAGGTCTGTCCAATTTTAAAGTCTGTGCTTTCTGGGAACAGAGTGGGTTATAATCCAGATTCTGCCTCTTACTAGATGTATAATTTTGGGCAAATTATTCAACCTTTGTAAGCCTCAGTTATTTCTGTAATCTGTGAAATAGGGAATATAATATTATCTCGCATAGGTTTGTTGTGAGGATTAAATGATAAGATGTACATAAGATAGTTTGTAAGTTCTTAGAACATAGTAAGCAAAATTATTATTATAAGTAATAACTATTACATAGTATTATATATCACATGTATGTTGATATGACACAAGCATATTAAATATGATCGTGGTAGGTGGACTTTTTAAATGCTTCCCAATATTCCTACTCCCTGATGTATGAGCCCTATATAATCCCCTCCCCTGAATATAGACAGAACTTGTGAATTTGATGATTTATGCTCTGGTGATTATATTACCTAATCAGGCAAAGATTAGCAGGGCAGGTCTGACCTTTTAAAGCAGAGTTATCTCCGGATTGTAAACATCTGAGGAAGAAGTCAGAGAGAAGTGCTCTTGATAGCCTGAAAGAAAAAGCAACCATCACATCGTGAACTACTTATGGGGACCACCGTGACAAGGAACCACAGACAGCCTTCAGGAATTAAGAATGATCCCTGACCTACAGCTGGCAAGGAAACAGGGACTTCAGTTTATAACAGCAAGAAAATACATTCTGTCAACAGCATGAGCTTGGAAGAAGGCGCTGAACTTTAGATGAGATGGCAGCCCCAGCCCAAACCTTGATTTTAGCCTGGAGAGATCCTGAGCAGCCACCCACCTAAGTGTGACCTACAGAACTATGAGATAAAAATTTCTCTTGTATAATGGCACTAAGTTTATGGTAAGTTGTTATCAAGCTATGGAAAATGAATATAATTATAGTTGACCCTTGAACAACACAATTCAAGTGCACAGGCCCACTTATACACAGATTTTTTTTCAATAAATATGTACGGTATTGTAAATGTATTTTCTCTTCCTTATGATAACATTTGTTTTCTCTTACTTTATTGTAAAAATACAGTATATAATGCATATAACATGCAAGGTATGTGTTAATCGACTGTTTATGCTATGATTAAAGTTTCTGGTCAACAGTGGTAAAGTTTTGGGGGAATCGAAAGTTATCTGTGGATTTTCAACTGGACAGGGGGTTGACACTTGTAGCCACCACATTGTTCAAGAGTCAACTGTGCATATATATATATCATTATGTTATACTTCATAGAAGGATATATTACATAATTTATCATATCAAGGTAAAGCCTAAGATGCTTTTTCAAAGGGATCCAAAAATATAGAGAATTAGAGAATATAGGAGTTTGTTTCCTCACACACTGGGGTCCTGAAGTGAGCAGTACAGGTCCATGGTGGCTTTTCTCTATGCGGACATTCAGGTGCTCATGTTTCTCCCATTTTGTTACTCTGGCAGCTCCCCAGGAAGAGCTCTGTCTTCATCTGCATGGTCAAAGATGGGTCTTATACATTGGCAAGAGATATCAGGTCCAAAGCACCAATTTCATTTTAAGCAAATGATGCAAGAGTTGTACTCATCAATTCCACTCACATTTTTGAGAATTTAGTCCAATGGCCACAGTGAGGCTCAAAGGAGACAAGGAAATGCAATCTTGCAGTGGGATGGGGATATACTCAGAAGAATGGATTTCGGTCAACAACCAATAGTTTCCAAGTTTCCACCACAAATATTATAAAGTAATAATAATCGCTATGATATACTGCCAACTTATTCTCCAGCTTTGCTTTCCTGATGAGCATTTTGTTTTGATTACTTCAGAGAGGGCCAAATTTGATTGCAGAGGAGACACCTCACAATTTTGTAACGCTGAGTCATTCATGAGGCAATGTCAACCTCTGCCTGGAAAAGCAGTAACATTAACAACTATATTGCTCGCTGATATTTTTATAATTCATAATCAAATGTACTTTTCTTAGTGCTTTGCAAACAAGTGCAAATATGTTTTAATCTATGGGTTTTATCCACCTACCCATCTTCATCTGTGACATGAACAGGGTGGGGGATGATGAAAAAGCAGAATGCAGAGCTCCGCCTACACACAGCCCAGCGTTTGCCTACCCCTTACCTTCCCACCACTTTAGAAGATTGCAGGAAGAGCAGTTGTATGGGACATGGGCTATTTTGCTGGGATTTAGTCAATGGGCTAAGAGGGATAGTGCTCTGCTGTAGCATTTTACTTGCAGCAGGAAAGGTCATGAGGGCAACTTCAGATTTTTTTTTTTTTTGAGGAATAGGCTGAACAAAATGCCCCTTTGCTGAGATTCTCCAAAGGGACCATAAGAGGACGGGTGTTTTGCAAGGATATGGGGAGTAAATTTTATTGTATTGACTGAGTAGTCATTCAGTAAATGTTCACAATGCCAATAATAGAGTATATGATTGCAAGGTCATCCATTTTAAGGGCAAAGAGAAAATTTCTCACATTTACAGAATTCCTGTCACAGACTCTTATTGCTTGTTGATTTCCTTTCTTGTGAAGCTGGGGCTTGGTTTGGGGGATATTTTTCAAAATATAGTATATTTTGCTATGTATAGTCCATGTGTTATTTCATCCACAAGACTTGTTTCTAATGCTCTTTTCTCTGGACTCTAAATACCAGGACTGCTATCAAGTAGCAGAAGTTCTTGGATTCTGATAACATGTTCTATAAAGAAACCCAAAGCCCTTCCCCAAATTATAAACCATTTCTCTTATTCTGTTGTACACTCCCATAGCAAACAGAACATTTAGTTATTAGCAACATTTAGTTATTTTCTTCCTCCCAAGAATATTTCTCAAGTACCAGAATCTATTTCATTTTAACTTAACCCACCTCAGTTAATGATCCAATCCTCCATATACTAAATTCAATCTCTGCAGAGGTAGAAAGTTGGTCTTTGTAACTCCTCGTGGGCAGTCTTATATAAGAAGATCTTGAGCCTATGGACTAATTCAAAGTATGGTTAATCTATTGGCCAGAAAATCTAAAAAAAGTGGAGTCTCATGCAAGATAAGAAAAAATTAAGGAGTATGACTCTTATTCCCATTTCTTTCTTAGCATTTCTCAATTCCAAGGTCAAGGGATGGACCTGTGCTTTATTAAAATAATAGGCAATCATTCAAGTAAGGTGCATGCTTACCAACAGTAATAAGACTCTACTAGATCAGCCATATACAAAGAGACAATAACTTTCTCTTCTAAATTCCTGAAAACACAAATTGCAGATATCTATCAGGATATAGAAAGAATACTCATTCTCATCATGGTTTGAGATTTCATCCAGATCTCTGATGAGCTACTGAGGTAGGTCTAATAGAGAACTGAATAGACTAACAATATATTGAATTTCCTGGCTATTTGCAGTCTTCACGAAACTTGACTTCTTTTATCTCAGATGTTCCTCATAGCAGTTCATGAGAGTAATAATAATAGGAGCTCCATAATTGAACATTTTCTGTTTGCCAAGTGTACATATACTTACTCACTGATTCTTCACACGATCATGAGAGTTAGGTTCTATTATTAGTCCCATTTTACAGATGAGGCTTAGAGAGGTTGAGATTCCTGAGTTCACACAGTGATAAGTGACTGAATCAGCACTGTAAACCTACACAGTCTGCTCTAAGGCTCAGATGCTAACCTACTGCACTATGTTGGTTCAATGGCTTTCAGAGAACATAAGTGACCAATAACCGGTTTCTTGAGAACTAAGGCCTATTTGTCCTGATTCTTTCTTATTTCAGCATTCTGGTTTGAAGACGTCTGAGGCTTTGTGCTTTAGATGATCTTACCCCCCAGATCCATTGTGTCTGTGGGTTCCTCACTGTGGTTATTCAGGAATCAACATCTTCTGTGAAGTCAAGTGCATGGATTTAAAACCTTTAATTTCCTTCAAGTTGACACTTTGCCGTTTCATAGTCTCAAGCCTCCTGCAGCTTGTAAAGGAGTGATTTCAGATATCTACTCCCCGCAGCACTTAGAACAATTCATTTCAATCTTGGGATATTGCCCAGAATTCAAGAAAACTAGCATGATCCATCCAGTCCAGTTTTTCATTCGATCTATTGTTTAAAGCTCTGTCTACAGGCATAAACTACTAGGTAAGAGGTAAGAAAAAATTTAGTGTTCCTGATGAAGGAACCTAATGTTTTATGCTCAGAAAAGAAAAGGCCCATATAATTGATGGATTTCTTTATTCATCTGGATATTTTTGGGTCATGTAAATAGTGAAAAAATATGTTCCATAAGGATTTATCACCAGTTAAAAAATAGTAGTATAAACCTACCCAATCTAATTGTAATAAACGTTGTTCAGTAGATCTAAGTCTAAGAAAAAGAAAAGTTTTAATTATTTGTGCCAAAGAAAGGCTTTAGAAGATTAATGTTTGAGAAGTCTCTGTAATGGTCTTTTGGTAATCCAAAGGTATTTGTAAAGTAGAGACAACAAATATAGTAGAAATGTCTTGAGCAACTTAACTTGAAATGAACAAAATTATAGCATTCCTCTCAAGACTCGTTCCTGATAGGATGGGTATTGATCAAAGACGGTCTTGAAAAAGTGATAAAAGGGCAACTGGGTTGAACATTATTTTCCCTATTTCTTGAATTCTGCATCTTTCCTACTGGTGATTTTTTAAAAATCAGCCAAAATTTAAAGTTGTCAGCAGTTAACCTAGTAAGTTATTTAAAATTAAATTCAACAATAAAGTTCTATTCTATTAAACATTCATCAGGTGATCTTTTACAAACATAAACATACAAACCCACGACTCAAAGTCAATAATAATTCTAGATACTGCTATAGTGAAAAGTAAGGCTATTTTTTAAAAAGTGGAGAAGTGAAACATGATTTACAAATTTAATTTTTTATATATTTCATAAAATTATCAGCAAAGAAATTGACCATCTTCAACATACTTGATATAGAATGATATGGAAAGAAGAAAGGAGCTAACGCTTAGTGAGCAATAGCTATATACTGAGGAATAATATTAAAAAGCATAAAGACTTTCATGATAGATCAGCAAAATATTTTATAATCTATTGTCTTCCCTTATTTTCTGTCACTATCTCCACATACCCACACCATAGCCCACACAGAGCAGAGCCATCACTCAACCTGGTCTGCTCACCTAAGAACTGCAGCGTGTGAGGGAAATAAACTCCTTATACATTGCATTATTCTCTAATCTTTGAAATTTTTGTATCTCTTTGAAAAAGCATCTTAGGCTTTGCCTGACACAGTGCTCCAGTTAATTGCTTTAGAATGACATCCTTGCTCCAGCTCAAAGCAATCAACACTTTTGATATGTATCACTTAGGCTACTTGCTTCTTGGAAGTCTGATACCCAATCTATTGGGAGTGTTGAGGATCATGGACTAGGAAAATAAAATAAGTCCTTCAGATAAGAAGATGGCAACAGCAGGAAACTCCCATCCAGTTCCTTGACTTCTGTGATGATGGGATGGGCTACTACCTGGAAGAGATCAGACAAGTTATTGTAATATTTTGACACATAACATTTTCACAAAAACAACACTTTCCTAATCAAGTTTGGACAGGTTGAATACCTGACTTTCTTGGTGTGAAGATGCCACATGATTATAAAATCTCCCAGAATCCTGCTCTCATCCCACAGTCTACCTTGTTTCCATTTATTCCAGGACCCTCACTGGCCAAAAACAGTTTTAAAAGGGGGAGCTGGTTACTTTAACATTATTTTTTATGGTTCATTTTAAATTTTATTTTCACAGCAATCCTTCAAGATAGATAATACTCTGCTCATTTTACAGACGATAAAGCACTCAAAAGGACAGGAAACTTGCCAGAAGCTAGTGAGCTGAGAAGAAATAAACCAGGATTCAATGCAGGTGAGTTTGTCTTTAAAGTCCTATGTTTCCACTGAGTCTTTCCTTTTGTGCCAGTGTTGGCTCTTTTCTGTTGCCTAAGCAAAGGACTGGCATTTCATAAGGGGTTAGGAGGGATGCCAGGAGAAGAACAATACCAAGTGGATAGAATATTGCTGCTTGTTAGAGGATTCTTATACACCCAGTCAGTTCAATGAACTGGGAGGCGGTGTGTGCAATGGAAAAACCACAGGTCTTGAACTCAGACCAAGGTTCAAATTCCATCTCCACCATAACTGAATGGGTCTACTGCCTGGAATTAGTGTGGTTACATGTGACATTAGAGTCCCAGGAGACCACATAATCAATGGACCACAGCCTCTCCACTAAATCCACGGTATCTCCCTCACCCTCCAGGGTGTGTGCCTGACTCCTGGTCTCCACTCCAATTCAATCTTAAAGCTGAGCCTCTCCTGACTCCTGACTACTAGCTTGACTTTGAGCCTTCTTTCCGAGTCTTGCCAGGCCCGAGAAGTCATTGTGATGGCATCTTAATACCCAACCTAGCTTGTTTACATCCTTCAATTTTTAGTCAGAATTAGAATTGGACTTGTCATGGCTTGAACCTCCTGATTTGTACTGTAGGAATCTCCCAGCCCCTTTGGTCTGTTTCCTTTAATCCTGCTCTTTTAGCAGCAGCTTATTCTCTCCTCTTCCCATTACTAGCAAGGAACCACCTACATGCTACATGGTTGTGCCTCCCCAGATCATTTCAGAGGTAGCCGTGGAACACCTGCTGGGCTATGCTGGGCATTTGAAGGGACTTGCACTCACCTGGGATTTACACAAATCACCTCCAGTTTGGATCACCACAGTCCACCCTGAAGAGGTGAGGACAAAGCAAGGATTCTCCAAAACTAACAGATAAACTTGCCACTTTCCCAGTGAACACCTTTCTTTCCACCTGCCAGTCATTCAATGTCTACATTTTAACAGACAGTATCATACTTCCTGAAGCTTTTTTGGAGGAAAATGAGAGAAGAAAGTGGGTTGGGAGTATCACTACACTCCTACAGAATAAGTTGCATTTGCTAGGCTATAATTTCTGGAAGAAGCTTTTCTCTTGACATTAGAGTTTCTATTGTATCTGCAGAGAAATGTATTTGCTACTGAATCTTTTTAAAATATTTTATTATATGAAAAATTTAAAACATATACAAAAGTATACAAAATGGTATAATGAACTACTATGTAGCCATCACCAGCTTCAGTAATTGTCACTTCATAGCTAATCTTCTTTCAGCTATACCTCATCGACATCTCCCACCTCCCAGATTATTTTTATAGAAATCTAAGGGTTTTTATCACTTTATTCATGAATATTTTATAATGGGTCTTTTAAGGATTCAGATTCTTTCTAAAAAAAAAAAAAACTACAATAGCATTATTACTCCTAAAAGTTAATGATAATTCCCTAATATTATTAATACCCAGTCCTCAGATTTCTCTGATTGTTTCCAAGATATGTCCTTTGTTTACAATTGCTCTGTTCAAATCAGGAGACAAAATGCATACATTACAGATGAATATGTCTCTATAGATCCTTAAAATATATATGCATTTTTTTCCTTTTTGGTTTTTCATGCAGTTTGTTGAAGAAAGCAGATAATTTGCCCTGTAGAAGTTCCTGCATCCTGGATTTTGTTGACTGCTTTTCTGTGATGTCCCTCTGTCTCCTGTGTTTCCTATGAAGCTGGCATTTAGAACTAGAGGCCTTGATAAGAATCCCGTTCAATTATTCACAAGAATATTTCATCATTAGTGTTGTGTATTTTCTTTTGCACTATATGAGGAAGCATGGAGTATATGGTTGTTTTCCTTTCTGTGATATTAAACTTGATTGGTGGGTTCTGGTACTGTCAGTTTGACCTATTCTTTATTAAGTCAGAAGCCATTGATGATCATTGCTCAGATTCTTTATTTCATTAAAGATTGCAAAATGGTGACATTTAAATTCTATTATCCTTTCCACATTTATTAGCTGCAATTCATTAAAACAAAAAGCAAACAAACAAAAATTGTCCTCATCAACTCTTTGGTTACTCTGAGATACTGTTCTTATGGGACAAGCATGATAAATGCTTGATTTTGCCTCTCCCTCTCCTTTTTGTTACCGGTTTTCAAAGATGACTAATGAGTAGTATTTTTAACTATCATTATAAACTCACGTGCTTTTTAACATATTTAATGTATTTAATCATGCTGAATGTTGGCTTTTCTCTTTTTATAATGCTCTTTAGACTATAGGTATAAATATGCAATTGCAAACAAGGGAAAGGCAAGGGCTATATGCTAATTGAAATTGGAAATTCTGAAAGTATAAAAAGGCTAGTTGGCAGAAATTTAATCAAACTATGCAAAGCGTTTATAACAGCAACAACAACAACAACAAAAACTAAAAGAGTGGAAGCAGAATAGAAAGGACTGTGTAGAGCTGTCCAAGTCTGCAAGCCCAGGAAGCAAGGACGTAGGTTTAGGGAGCAATGGAAGTCTGATGAGCAATGAGCAGACTGAAGAGAAGGCAGAGCTCTTGAGTCAGCACTGGCCAACTGCAGTGAGAGTTCCCATAATCTGGAACTAAGGTGTTGCTGAGAGCCAGTGAGGAAAGTTTAAGTAAACCTGGAATCAGAGGGAGGAAAGTGAGCCAGCAAACCTATCGGGGAACCTTGATAGACAGCTTTTGAACCAGAGTAAGGAGTTGCAACAACCTAGTTTATGTAATAGCAACTGTGCAACTGTACATTGAATAACCACAAGTAATATGGGAGCTAAGATGTGTTCGCTTCTGTCGTGAAGGCCTGCTGGGTGTGTATTATACCTTAGAGATATTAAAAGGAATGGAGTGACACACAGAGGGGATGCGAGATGGAAAGGCCTTGGGTTCGTTCAAGAATATTTGGAGGAAAAGTCTTTCAATGCTTCCTTTTTCTCAGGTGGCAAACTAAAGACACTAGGAAAATTCTTTGCAGATTGCTAATCATCTGTATTATCCCAACAGAAAGCCATAGCTCACCTAAATAATTTTATATTTTGCCTTAAGCTAATATAACAGTGAGTGTTACTTAACAATTATGATAAAGATTTTTACCATTAATTTTAAGGAGAGGTATAATAAAACCATCGGAGATCATAGTGTAGAAAAGAATCTTAAAGGTCATGTAGTTGTAGTCCTAAATGAAAATATTAAACAAAATTCTCATTCCATTAAAAAAAAGTTGACATTTAGATGAACTAATTCAACCGAGGGCCAAGCTCTTTTGCCTCCTGGGCACAGAGGAAATACTGGCTTTATGAAATAGTGTTAATAATAAAAAGTAACAAGAAAAACAAGCATAACTCACAACGATTGTAAATTTTTCTTGCAAGAGGTATACTCATTTTTTATGAAATTATAGATTGCCTTCTTGATTTCCCTTTTAGAATTAGTCATTTCAAGCCAGCCTACAAAAGATTAACATGGAGACCAGGATTTAGCAAAAATACAGAAGTATTTCGAACTGAAATAGAAAAAAATGTAGATTTGGGTAAGATTATATTTCCTTGATTTTTTTTTATTAACCATAACTTCAATAATCTGACCTTAACTAGAAGAGAGAAATTTTATGTTTTTAAAAGATGCTTATTTTTGGCTTTCCTTTATCCTTCCTTTCATTTGAAATGCAATAGTAAGACTACTTACCAGATATATTACCATAAAGCTTACCAGACATATTATATTTTTCCTTAAAATGTTGTGACCATTTGTAACATGTCTTACGACAGAATGGTCATAGCCTTAACTTCAGCTGCTTAAGGAAGCACTTTTTCCAAAATATCTTCCTAAAAGTCACATTTAATGGTTAAAAGCATGACTTTACTTTGGAAAGTATTTTTATTTTCTTCACATGGTAAATCCTCATCGTTAATGTTAAGTATTTTAGGGCAAGGTCTTACATGAAGTTGGAGCTCACTCTTGACCAATACTCCTCCCTAAATAGCCAATCTATTGTTCTTCAAGGAAAGGCTAGATAAATATCAATAAATGCATACATAAATCTGAAAATGAGCATTTAAACATGACACATATTATTCAAAAGAATGTATTTGTGACAACTATTTTAATGGCTATCTTCTAGGGAAATATTATCTCTTGAAATTGAGTGTGCTGTGTGCATGTGTGTGTGTCCCCAGATGATACCAGAATAGCATTTAAGTATGATGAGTTATACTTTTGAGAACATAAATGAAGAATTCTATAACTAGTCTTTACAAAATTTGGAGTTACCCTCTTCTCCCCTATAATAGTTTAAAAATATAATTATAATTATGCTGTGCAGACATTTAAGGGCTTAAATGAACCAAATACTGTCCTCGCATTGCGAGTCAGAAGACTAAGCCACAAATATTGAATGGTCTGTCCAAACAGTAATAAAGCAAACTCTGCCTTATTGTTCTTATTTTAACAGAAATTATAATTTATTTTAACTATTTAATGGGAATATTAAACCTCAATAGCCAATAATTATGAAGTAGTTTCCTCATCTGACTAAAATATTTAGATATGAAATATCTCAAATAAGATAAGGTATTTCGATAGGGAATATCTTAAAGAAGATATGACATATCTGTAGAAGATATGACAGCAAAAGAGTTATGTGAATTCCATCAGCCGGGTTTGAAAACATGTCTTATTGAGGTAGTCACACTTCTTCTGAAGACATGAATTACTCTATAACCACTGCCCACTTCTCAACACTGTCCTAACCGAGCGAAGTGGTGTCCATTAGAAATTGTTTAGTCTTGGGAATGATTGGTACATTCTTTGTCAAAGTAAAAAGGGTGGCGAAAAATGGACTGACCTGATTTAGATAAAAATTATTGATTGTTTCAAACTGCTGACCCCTCTTTACTTTTGTGCAGTGAAGCAAAATGTGTAGAAAGACTAAGGTGTGTGTGTGCGTGTGTGTGTGTGTGTGTGTGTGTGTGTGTGTGTGCGCTCCTAAAAGTTTACTTTAAACCAGAGATAAGGTTAGCTCTTTTGTAGCTCTGTTTCTCCATGGATCAGTGATATGGCTATTTTTGACCTCTCGCAGCACAGCTCAAATAATAAAAAATTCAAGTTAGACTTGCCATTCATTCCAAAGTAAAACTGACTTTCAGATCATTATCAGAACAAAAGCTCAGTAAACAAACTTTTGAACCATGAAACTAATAACATCCAGGAAGTACCTCCTAGAGTCAGGCAACTTTAGCCTTCACTTTGGGAAAAAAAAAAATCGTTAGCTTAGAGGCAAGCATGTGTTGGCACCTCAGTTCTATAACCCCTTTTCCCTCTTCACCTTAGGAGTAGTGTGATATATCCAAGGTAGTTCTGAGATGTCAGTAAAGCCTGCAAGACTTCCTTCCCAATGTTTATTGCTGCTGTTTCAATGTAGTCATAATTACTTTTAAATAGATATTGAATATCATCATATACGATGTTTGGTTTGAGGGATGCGTAAGAAAAAGGGGCAAAGGAAATGTTTCTGCTGCCAGTGAAAATGGTGCCCTATCAGCCCACCCAAAAAAGAAAGTAAAATCAAGAAATGCAGAATAGAATGGGCTACTACTTCACTGCAACCTTTGACTTTATTTCATTAGTTACTCTATTTTATCACTATACATAAATGTTTTGAGGTTTTGGAAGACAAGGACTATATTGCATGACTGTTTTACCTGCGATTTCATAATAATTTGTATCAAAACTGAAATTTTAAATAAACACTGAAATGTTTTATTTACTAATACTGCACATGTTTCCTAATGATTACATATTCATCAGTTAGTCTTGTCTCCCTCCTAACTCTGAGGTATATTACTTAAGGGAAAAGATTTATATTTATATTTCTTTTGTATTCACAAAGCACCTGTGTCAACACTGGATACCCTATAAACCTATGGTTCCTTGATTACAACTTATTTTTCTAAAATATACAATGGTAACTGCCTCTATAATTATAATGTTACAAAAACTTGAAATCACAGAAGGAAATTCTAGTAGAATAATATTAATTTAAAAAATTAATAACAGCTAACTCATAGGATACTTATGTTCCATAAAGTAAGTACTATTATTATTCCCATTTTACAGATAGGAAAACTGAGGCTCACCTAGGTTGCTCAAGTTTACACAAATAGTATGTGATAAAACTCAGACTCTAATGTAATTCTGTTGGATTCTATACTATTAACCACTATGTTATTCTTTCTCCTATATTTACACATTTAATGTGAACTTTCTATACTTAAATTTCTATTTTTCCACTTTAAGTTTTCCCAATTGAAAAAAAAAAGGATGATCCGAGTCTCAGTAAATATCAATGATTTTTATCAGGAAGCAGTCAGGCGGTCTACTGATATCGCCATCAGAATTAAATGTAATTTCAAAGTTAAAAATATAGCTGAAAATTAAAAACATGAAAATGTAATGTTGTAGCTGATAATAGTTTGTTCTTTTTGCTGCAGACTTTGGATATTTTAATTAAATAACTGGTTGTAAAACAATCACTTCAGAAGGACTGTGAGGGATGGGATTAGTCTCTAGAGGGCCGCTGCGGTACTAGCTGATTCTCCATTTTCTACTTGGGCAGTCTTCCTGCTGCTGACCCAGGGACCTTTTTCATCCCTTCATTGTAAATCTGTCTGCTGAAGGACAGCTTCATGTCTGCTTTCTGCTCTCTCTCTCTGGTCTCCTACTAATTTTTACCTGCCGAGCTTATCACTAGCTGGTTAAAATGTAATATATCAATCTCTGATTATGTTATGATTGACATGATTAAGTTACTATGTTATATATCCAGGTATATTTTAATGTGGACATCATGGAGACCATTCCTTAACATAAAGTTTCTCTTTCAGGGAATGAGAAGTGTAAATTCAGTAATAGAAGTAAGAATAATACCACAGTGGTCTCATAGCCTGTAGGATTAAACCTAGAGGTACAAAAAAGAAAAAAGAAAAAAAGAATATTGCTCAGAAAAGAGTGCTGTTTGGTGCTTATGTCAAATGATTGGGATCAATGAATAGATCAGGTAATAAAAACAGTAATAACATTTAAATCCCCTGATCCCAAGTTATGCTTGGTTAATAGTTTTCCTCCTTTAAAGAATACATGCTACAGTAAATTTTTTTGAAAAGATTTTTTTTTCCTTTTGGTGTCTCAATAAATCTGTAACTCCAGTATAATCATAAACAAGAAATTATTACTTTTGGTTTAGTATACACAGCTTAATAAATTATGTTCTTAAGAGCAACTATTGAAGCAGTAAAAAATTCTAGTCTTCCATTTCAGCCAAAAGCTTTCCTCCGAACAAGTTGTTAGAACACGTTCAGAGATATCTATCATGGGAACATATAATAGGATAAATTCACTGTGGGAGAAAAAGGCAGGGATTAGTCACTTGCAAACTGGCATCGTAAAGACAGGGTAAAGGGATGTGTGCCAAACTGACAACCATAAACTGAAGTGGCACTCAGCCTTGATTTGGGTGGGCACTTATTTCTTAATAAATTAAAGAGCTTCCCACAGACTTTGATAATAAGACTACAAAAGAAGTTTAGAATGCAGTTTTAAAAGGAGATTTAAAGGAGTTTCTCCATTCATGGCATATTCCTTATAGGTTATTAATTTCCCAATAGAGGAAACAATAGTTAGACGGATAGTCTGAAACTAAAGACAAGTGAATACTGAACAAGTCAAGTAACAAATGCTAACTTACTAAGCACACTCTTGTTTGTTATGTACCTGCTTGATTATCTCAAAATATCTATGTATAGGGTAAGTTTTTACTAGACGACCATCTGGCTTTCAAATCTTCAAATGATAACCAAGATAACCAATCTGCTACCTAAGGGTTATTTTATTTACTTAGTGCCTCCGAGATAAGGCTTATGCTAGCAAATATTTTATTACTAACATACTCTTAGCTGGTCTCCGCGCAATTATGATATAATCTATTTGTTTCATGGGCTACTGTGGATATGACTGTGTAGGAGGATGGTGAATTGGAAGTGATATTAGCTACTACCCAAGAGAGTAAAGGGTCAGTCTGAGAGGTAAGGTATTTGGAAGCAGCAATAAATGTTCAAAACTTAACCAACTGCTGAAATTGTTATGCTGGTATTCTGTATTATGCCATTAATATTTTTTTTTGAAATTACTAGGAAAGAATAGATTCCAAATGCAGTGGTTCATCTCTCAGACATCATTATTCTGTCCTTGCAATGTACATCACAATGAAATGACTGACTAAGGACTTTGAATACAAGTAAATATAGAAGCTCTATACAAATATGCTTGTCGAATCAGGAGAAAGAGAAAAAAGCTCTAGGAGTTGTTTATACTTTCTTTCATCTGAAGTGCCATTTTCTTTGTACATTGGATAACATATTGATTTTGGTGTACTTCAATTCTCAAGTTTCCATAAACCATAAAAACCTTAATGACTTCTCCAAAGCTCAAGTGAGAAACAATCAATTAATTTCCCCAGTAGTTCAACTCTGTCAAAATTAAAGTGCTATTTTAATGAATTTTTCAGACATTTAGGATCTACCCAGCAGCAGATTAATGCCAAAAGCCTTTCTTTTATCATTGCAAGAAAAGTTTAAATATATACCAATTAAATAGAGAGTTCAAATGCTTTAACCTTTGTTATAGACATAAAAATGCAAGTTGCTTTACATGACGTTCTTCTAGGGTTTAACCTAGTGCTGAGTTCACAGCAGCTGTGAACAGAACTGTTAAGAATCATCCATAGTATAATAGTAAAATGCAAAAAGTACTGCCCATGTGACACCATTCCTCTGTGTTGTGATTTGATGCATAATAAAAAGGGCTGTCCTATTTCCTCGTTCATGTTTCATATCTTACCTAAAATTCTCACTGCTAATACCACCTCTTTGAAATAAGACCTTTTTTTTTTTTTTTTTTTAAGGCCACAGTAAAATTTCCTGGATAGGAAAAGAGGCTAGGGAACTAACAAGTTTTCATTTGCACAATAGTACATTAGCATGGATTAGTTTGTCAGATTAGTCAACAGTCATTTGGAAAGCACAGATTACAGTGGGAACAGGTACAGTTTGGGGATAGTGGGGAGGAGGAGAGGAAAGATTATCTTTTGAAGTGACGACAAGGTCAGTTTCCAGGGAGAAGGAGAACAAACAGCGGTGATGGAAAAGAGAATGCGGAGAAAGGTCAGAATCTGAAAAGGCCTCAAAGTAAAATTTCTTTCAAGTGGCTCTAAATATGACTAAGAAGAATAAAACACTAGGATAGTAATTGGTATTGTGAAATGAGTTAAAAATAAAACTAAATTACAGATAGGATACCCTGTCTCACTAGCAGAATAAGGCCCATCCTTTGCTGAAGTAAGAGTTCAGTGATATTGCTAGCTTGATAAAATTTAATTTGTTTGGGGCATGAGAAAATCTGTGATCCTGAGAAGATGCCATCACGACGTTTTATTTAGGGGCTGTTCAGATTTTTGTTGTTTGTTTTTCTATATTGTTTCTTTTTCATTCGGGTTATAATGTAAACTCATTTAAGAACTTAGTGAATTTAGGAAAGTTGTTTTGAAGCATCTTTGTTTATAATTTTCTCCTTTTCCAAGACTGGAGCTGTTATTGTTACTTTACCAGACAAGTCATTTTCTTTCATATACAGACTAATTCACAATCTGGCCTATTTTCTGTTAGATTTTAGGGTGGCTATAGAAGGTCACATTACTTGGTATGTCTCTAGTCTAGTGTTCCTTAAAGTTTTGAAGTAATTCCTTTGCCCACCTATTAATCATCTATAGGTATTTTCATAACAGAGGTCTTTTCTGGTCTCACTCAGGACTAATTGTAAAGTGCTGTGCCAGGGGAGTTTCTGAGTTAGGCCCTGGAGCTTCCTGCTTCTTCACTTGCAGAAAGTGGCTTGGCATTTTTTCTTGGAAGCTGACCTGCCTCATGGTTTCTGGGAGGCACTCACTCCGAACTAAGTGCAATTATTTCTCCCCACACCTTCATTTCCAGCCGCCTTGTTTCTTAAAGCTTAGGTTGCTGTGTGGGTGGGCGAATGGAAGAGGCTGATTATCATTCAAAGTATAAATAAAAATCGGAGGCAAACCAGTCACTAAGTGCAAGAAGGAAAATCATGTTATAAATCTCACATTATTTTCTATTTACATAATCAGTAGCAAATACCAGTTGTAGTGCTTAAATAATGTAAATATAAACTAGGAGTGACTTTATCCATGGATCTTAATGAAACATCGTATATAATAAGTGTGGAATAAAAAGGCTCATTGAGCAGATTTTTAAAAGTCAAAGAGAATATAAACAAATGCTCATACATGCATAATACATATGTGTCAGGCACTTTCCCTTCAATGCTGAGACTGAAGTTTTCAGCTTGTAAAAATAAATAAGCTTACAAATCCCTAAAGGACTTTCTTTTCTTTTCTTTTTTCTTAAAAAAAAAAAAAAATCTTTTGGTACATCAGACAGAAACTGCTCTGTGGTTGGTGTTCCTGAGATTTCAGTAGATTGGCTGGTCTGGGCCCCACAGCTAGTGTGGAAATGAATTGTGCTTAGCGATAGGGAGGTAGATTTGTCTTCACAAAATGCTTTGTTCATGCTCTTTGCTGGGGCTCCCCGCAATTATGATATAATCTATTTGTTTCATTTCTGATGTTCATTCACCGTTACTTTGAAGTAGGCAAGTGAGCATTATTGAGTATTTCTTGCACATGGGAATAAGAAAATTCTAGAAAACTCAAATTATTTGTACATGGATAAGCTGGCAGAAACAAGAATAAAACTCAAACTTCTCAAATTCAATTTCTTAGCCTATTTACTCCAGAATTGTTCACAGATATTCCAACTCCAAGGTAATTGGAAAAAATTCTTGTCTTCAATACTTGTTTTCATTATTCTTAAAAACAATATTTACTAAGATTTTTCTGTTCAGATGTAATACTGCTTTTTAGAAAAGTTGAAAAATATAAAAACTTATGAAAACGGGAGAATAAAATCCACGGATAATGCTAATACCCAGAGAGAAAATATTTTGATGTATTCTTCCCACTTAAAAAAAATTGGATTCATACTATATATATGTATGTGTATATATATATATATATGTATATATGTATACACACACACACACACACACACACACTGATGGGTCATCTATATTAACCCCTATTATTTTATGGACTATTATGAATCATGGGAAAAAACTGCCAATGCTATGATGTAATGTTTATCTATGTAGAATTATCATTTCATAATTGATAATTTATAACAGAAAGATCCTTTAGATATAGTTTTATCAAATATCTTGAGTTTACATAAATAAATAGTAAACAAAATTAATTTGTTGGGTATTCCTAAAATTTTTTTGTATTCAAATTTCATCTCTTATGATTTACTTTGTGATTCAAATTTTGATGTCTGTATTTTGCTACACAATTATCCAATTATCTTCTATCTTCACTAGGGTATTGATGATGCAGCATTTCTTAAAAGTATTCTATTGTCTCCAGAATTCGACTTCAGCTGATGCCCACCATCTGCAAGTTTTAATACACAGTTACAGGCAATGAAACTACAGGAAATTATATGATTTTAGATATGTAAAAAGATGAAAAACTATGTATCGTAGGATCTATTAAATATAGTGTTTATTTAATAGATATGTAACCCTCTTCTTTGCTGAACTTTGTATAATGAAAATTTACTATTTTTTAAATTCATGATCTTTAAGGGTTTTACGACAGGTAACAAATTTCTGTAAACAATTTCCTATTATTGGACATTTAGGACCTTTTCAATTTTTTTTGCCATTCTAAATAAAGATGTGATAAACATCTTGGAGCATAAACCTTTGTTTACATCTTTGATAATTTCCTTATAAGACAGTTCCCAAAAGAGCATAACTATGTAAAATGATATACAGTTTGCACTTCCTACGTATTGCTAAATTGTTTCCCAAAATTATTGTATCAGTCTGTACCCTAACCAGTAGACTATGTGGGTACAAATTGTCTTCTAAAGCGGTTTTCACGATTACCAGCAGTACATATAAGTTAAATTTGGCCTCTTAACCAACCTACCCTTTCCTTTTATTTCTTTCGTTATTTTTATCACCTGCTGACATGATAAATAATTCTTATCCCTTTTCGGTATTTACCTCTTTACTGGTCCTATGAATTTCAACTAAGAGAAAGCTCTTAGTCATCGCTTAGCCAATCTATACTAGATGTAGCTAGCTACCTTAATTTTCCTTCTGAAGTCAGTTTCCTTAATCACTTCATTGCTCTAATTTTGTAGATACTCAAGGGACTAAACCTGAATTCATTATTAGAAGTTTTTTGTCACGAACGTAAGAACCATCTCCTTAATTTTCCTGATGAAATGCTTATTTACGTCTAGTCCTCTGTTCCATTAGTCATTTTTGCTCTTATTCATAAAAATAATTTAAAAAATCATTGCTCACCATTCTGACCTAAAAGGTTTCTTTTTGAAATATTGTCAAGTCTTATTGAAATAAGCAAAATTTCCATCACTAGGACTTTTATGTGCCAGGTCTTTATGATCCCTAGAGATTAATTTAGGAAATGAAAACTATTCTTGATACTCATCCTTTCAGTAAGAATCCACTGAACACACACTGTAATGTACAATGCTTGATGACGGTGACAATGTGAAGAAGTCTAAGGCACATTCCTGGCCCTGTGATAATAATAGTAATAGGTGAAACTTATTGGATTCTCTGTGTGCCAAGCATAGCTCTAAATGTTTGGCATACACTCAGTCATTGAATCCACCCTACAACAAATCTGAGATTGGCTTTATTGTTATCTCTATTTTATAGATAAGGAAACAAAGGCAGAGAGAAGCAAGTAATTGCCTGGGATCCTCCAGGTGGATTTTAACCTAAACTATTTTACTTTAGAATTGGCTTAGTTAACATGTTTCTCCACAAAAACTTAGAATATAGTAGGATAGACCAGACTTACACATGAGCTGCCATAAAGTACTATAACATCAAGGTATGGTAGTATAAAGAGTTTGGGGAAAATGAGAGAAATTAAGATCTAAAGAAGAAGTAGAATATGAATGGGTTTAAAATATTGAAACAATATATTTTGGGGTAGAAACAAGAATTTGTAGAAATGAACAGATAGATACTTCGATGTGGGTGGAGAGATTAACTCCAGAGCCCAGCACCCTTGGGTTCGAATTCTGATTCCAGCACAGAGCAGTTGTAAGGGCTCTTCTTTTAGCCTCAGGCACTCAATCTCTTTTTGTTTTAATGAGCAAATATATAAAAATTTAGAAGCATAAGATATGTTTAGAGAATGGAAGTAGTGCAAGGTAGAGGGGTTTTAAGAGGGTAGTTGGGCATTTCAAAGAAAGAAGAAAGGGAGGAAGGAAAAAAGGAAGGAAGGGTGGATGTATGTGGGAAGTAGTTGTGGTTGAAAACAAAATGAAATAAGTATGAGGAAATGTTGGAAGTCTTGAGACAGCAGAAAGAAAACTTGTTACTTTACTGAAGGGGAAACAAC
Source organism: Rousettus aegyptiacus (assembly GCF_014176215.1). Taxonomy (NCBI): domain Eukaryota; kingdom Metazoa; phylum Chordata; class Mammalia; order Chiroptera; family Pteropodidae; genus Rousettus; species Rousettus aegyptiacus. The sequence goes on from NW_023416295.1 coordinate 118,682,703, forward strand.
AAGTTTAACAGTGGTGTGGTTTGCATTAAGGAGAGGTTATTAGTATTGTCCAGAGGAGGCTATTAGTATTGTCCAGGTGAAAGATAATAAAGGCATGAATCAGGGCAAAATTAACAGAAAGGAAGGAGAGAGGCTTCAGAATTATTTCAAAAGTAATTTGAAAGAACTTGGTAACCAACTGGGGATTTGAGACTGAGTCAAATGTTCCTCCAATTTTTGCCCCGGGGGCCCAAAACGATGGTAATACCTTTTGCTGAAAAAAAATTGCAGTTACTTTTGGAGAGAATCAGTGTTGAAAACTTAGGTGTCAGCAGAATTGATGACTTTGTGAAAAGTTTGAATGCAAAGGGAGAGAGTGGAGAGTTTGAATGTCAGTGATCCTAATGCTAATTTAGGAAGGTAAATCTCTTTTTGGATTAACACTCTTTTCTTTAGCAAAATCGAGGTTCATTATGTGTTATGGAATTTTCTCATTCTTATTAGGGACCTTTATTCTCTTTCTGGATTAAGCATTCCTTTGAGAACTTGATGAAAACTATAGATTTTTTTGTATCTAAAAGTTTGTATGTGCATATGTGCATGTGCGTGCGTGCGTGCGTGTGTGTGTGTGTGTGTGTGTGTAGGGGATCATAAACATATATATAAAAAATTTGCATGAAATTTTAGGGCATTCTTGTATTTTTTGAAGTGCAGCCCATGTATCCCAAGAGACTGCTCTGCATAACTTCTTTTTTAATCAAGGCATTATTTTGTTTTTCCAACTATAATTAACTACATGTCAGGCACTGTGCTAAGTCCCCTGCCTATATTAGCTCATTTATTGCTCGCCATAACATTGTCATATAGGTATTACATTTCAAAGATACGGAAACACAGACTTAGGTAGGTTAAATTGTTCAGAGTTACAGAGTTATTATTACGGTAGAGCCAGGATTTGAACACAGGTCTCTATTAGTCGGGTTTCTCCAGAGAAACAGAACCAATAGTGTGTGTGTGTGTGTGTGTGTGTGTGAAGAAATTTTTTTTCTAAGGAAATGGCTCATGATATTATGGAAGCTGACAATTCCCTAGATTTGCAATGAGCAAGCTAGCGACTGAGGACTGAGGACCAGGCTCAGTCTGAGTCCGAAGGCCTTAGAACTAGGAGAATCAATGGTGTAGTTCCGTTCCAAGGCCTACAAGTCTGAGACCTAGGAAGAAGTGATGTTTCAGTGGAGTTCGAAGGTAGGAAAAAGCTAATGTCTCACTTCAAAGGCAGTCAGGCAGGAGGAATTCTTCCTGGGAGAAGTGGGGGTAGAAAAGAGGATGTGGGTCAGCCTTTTTGTTCTATTCAGACCTTCAACTGGTTGGCCGAGGGCTGCCCACATTAGAGGGCAATCTGCTTTACTCAGTCCACTCAGGCAAAACACCCTCAAAGACATACCCAGAAAAATGTTTGACCAAATATCTGGGCATCCCACAGCCCGATCAGGTTGACACATAAAATTAACTACCATAGTCTCTCTGACTCCAACTACTATGCACTTAACTGCCATTTTAAAATACATTCTACTGTTTTTCTTAGATAAACTTTCATTTTGTTTCACCAATGAAATCAATGAATTGATTCATGTTAGAGCTTCTCCTTCCACGTTTCCCCTTTCCCTAGTAATGCTGTCCTAACTGAACATTTTAAAGAAAAAACCACTTGCAAACATTCCGTTTGCATTCTGCTCTTTATTTTTTCTCCGAGAAGATAAACAGTCGGAGGAAGTGTCTTTCATTTTAAATGTTCAAAGAGGATTTTGCAGCAAAAGTGAGTTTACATCTAAAAGAATCCATGGGTACCCACTAGGAGTGCGTACCATGTGTTAAAATAGTTTTCAGATTCACTGCATGCCATAGAAAAGAAGAGCTGGTTTTGGTAGCAAGATTGAAAGTTTCAGGTGGCTGCTTAGTATGCAGTGTGTGTGTTCGTAAAAAGTCAATGCACGATTAAAAAAAATATTGTGGATGTTTTTAGGCCCTGGAGCCAATCCAAAATAACAGCTGGGATTTTATATCTCCTGGGGGACTCCTCAAACTCATGAAATTCAGTTCCAGGAAGTCATCACACTCTGTTAGAGTGAAGGCCCTGTGAGCAGGAGACTGGCTCAGTTGTCGGAGTACAAAGGAAATGAAAGGGAGGCTGCTCTTTCTCTCTATCAAACACATTTTCAATTCTTTAATGGACTGAGTGCATCCACGTAAGCTTGAAAAGGTGATCAAACAGTAAAATTAAAGCTTTTAGCTCACAGGTTTTTTTTTTTGTTCCTTCTCTACCAGGTGAAATAAGCACTAGGGAGGTAGGAAGAAAACAGGTCTCTATTTTAAAAATTTTAAATAGAAAAGGAGATCAAGTGAGCTCATATACAACCTATGGCCTGTGTAATCAATTGTATACACTATTTAAGGTAAAACAATTAATTTAAATTGAACTTTGAATTCTGTAAACCCAGACTGTAAAGTCATTCAAACTGTACAAATAAGTTTGAAGAATTTATGGTCAAAAAAGGAGCACAAATTCTTAATATAAGTTAGCTGATGTCTAGAAACAGACATTGCACTTGTAATTGCAGTTAAAATCTTTAAAGGATATTGAATTTCAAATTTAGTAGAGGAGAAAAATAATATATCTTGTATCCTACTGGCTGGTAGATATCTTCTTTATTAAGGTCCCAATAGCATTACACTTTCCTTGGGATGGATTTTTATATATAATGCTTTGAAAATGAGATGACTTCAACAATGTGCAAATGCGTCAGATTAAGTTTTCAATTATTTAGGTTTTTTTTTTTTTTTTAATATTATCAAGTGATTGCATAGTGCCATGATAAGAAGTCATTAGGGCCTATCTCCCTGGAGCGATATGCTAGGGGTAGACCAAGTGAGGTTAAATGACTGAACACTTACTGTCCCTGGCTTTGGGGATGCAAAGAGATAAGCCATATGTCCTTCTGAGAGAACATAGAGTCTAATTGATAACTTGGATGTACATACATATGAAGACGATACAAGGCATTGGATATCGTTGAACAAGTGTTTAGACCATAAGTACTTTGAGAGTGAGGAAGATAAAAATCTATTTTTAGGAGTTTCTTTACCAGTTTCAGTTACATAGTCTGTAAAATAATATCTGACCCTAACACATAGGAGAATGTATTAATTTGATCTTCCATTACTACTAATTGTAATGGTCTTGTATCCCAGGCTTTTAGCCCAGAATATAGGAGAAATTTTGTCTACCTGAGTTAAAATTCTATTATTTTAACAGTTGTGAGCTGGATCTCCCTATCAACTGTAATTTGACACTTAACTCGGCAGGACAAGTACAGGACTCAATGTAACTATAAAAATATGGTCTAATCCATAACTTAGTGTGCAGGTTTTTTAGAATTAAGCTTGTTAGAGCAACCACAGACATATAAAATGCTATATAAGACACTATTGAAAAAATAACCGTGACAAATGTTGTAGTCATTTTGATGTTAATACTTAGGTCTTTGCCTGCATACATACACCAGCTGTCCTGGTTATGGCTGGGTTTGCCTTGTCCCTTTGGGGGAATCAGTGACAAATGTCTTTCTCCATATAAAGTTGGTAGGAGTAGGTCTTGAAACAAGATTAGGACAAGACCATTTCAGGACAGAGGGTAGATCATTTAAGGGTGACAGGTGTGATATTTATATTGATTTTCTAGATTTTATGTCTCAAAGAGTCTGGAAAGAAGATTTGAGCATGTCAGACCAGATTTCTACTGATAATTCCCTGGGATGGTTTGACTCTGCCCTTCATTTAGCCCTTCAGTTTTGTTTTGTTTTGTTTTTTACCTTTGAAGCTTCTGGGCCTGGTCTCTCCTTCACTTGGGAGAGAGATAGTCACTTGTCTTTGGCATCTGGGCAGTTCTGCAACGACAGACAGCCACCTAGCCAAGGGGCAGCAGCAGGAGCAAACATCCCAGCCTGGTAAGACGGCTTATGCAGGGGCGGGGGGCGGGGGCAGGGAGGAGATTCTATCTTTTTGTCTTTTGTAGTTATTAAATTCTCTGTATTATCATCTTTCCAGGAGAATTGAGAGAGAAGGCTGGCAAGAGCCAATGTCCTCGGTTTTGGAGAGCTAACTGCAGTTGCTTCAGAGGCCAAAATAAACTGCAGGTCAGGGAGAGTCATAACAGTGCAAACAGTTGGTCCCCAAGAACTACAAATTAGGAGTTGTAGTAGCCCCAGGCCCTGATATTCCACATCAGACACTTAGGAAGTGAAGACATAGGTATTATTTAGCCGCGCCCTCCCAGCCCCCACCTTGAGAAAGATGGATGTCATGACCCTGCAGGACGTACAGTGGCCAAGTGTCATCTGGAAGACTGTCAGGAGCCCCTACTAGCATCATCCTTTTGAAAACACAGGCAAGCGCCCCCCTGTCTGGGCAGAATCTTCCGGGCTCTACTGTAAAGCTGTCCCCCTCCCCCCTTATTCCTTCTTCCACCGATGTTCTATGAGTCTATGACAACGGGAAGCAACTAATCATAAAACCCGATCATAAAACCCTTCTTGCACTTGAAGACAGCAATTAAATATTCACTCAGCCAAGGTCTCCTTGTTTCATTTAAAACAAAAGAGGTTCTCTATTCACGCCCCTCCCACCCCAGCAGAAAATGCATTCCTGGAACCAGCGCTGGTCATCCCGAAAGTTGCTATTTCCCTCAGTTGAGGGTGAAGTTAAACGAATCCGTAGCTGCAAAGTCTGGACTTGGGGGAGGGGGCGACAGCCAGGGCGGGGGCAAGAGCGGCGAGGAGGAGGGACTAGAGAGAAGGACACTGCCCCCTACTTCTTTGAGGTCGTTGCCTAAGCCGGAGGAGCCGCCAGTTTGGGCTCGGGGAGAGAGGAGTGGCTGCTGTGGGGAAGCGGCGCGGGCTCCGCACCCGCGGCTGGGTGCCAGGTTCCGTACCTGGACGGCTGGGCGCGCCCCGCAGGCCGGCCGCCCGGGGCGCGGAGGGTGTGAGCGCGCGCGCCCCCTCCGTGCCCGCTGAGCTTCGCGCGCGTCTCGGGGGAGGCTCCGCGCAGAGGCGCCGGGGGAGCCCGCAGCCTCAGTCCTGCCGCCTGCGGAGCTTTGTGCTGCGGCGGCTCCGAGTCCCACCTGCTGGCGGCGGGGAGACAAGGAAAGGGAAGGAGGAGGAGGGGAGAGAGGCGGCGGCGCGAGCCCACTCCTCCTGCCGGCGCCTACCTCCCGGGGGCTCCGCGGTCCCGGCTGTGGGCCTGCACGCGTCCCCTGCCCCCGGCCCGGCCCGGCCTCGCGTCCTCACCGCGGCAGCCGCCGCCGCAGCCCCTTCAGCCCGGCCCGGCCCGCCCGGCCCACCCGGCCCGGCCGCCGCCACCCGGAGCCGCCGGCGAGTTTGAGGCGAGCGCGGGGCGCGCGGCGCCGCCTCGATGTGCCCAGGAGCCGCCTCGGCGCCCCAGTCCCGCTGAAGAGCCCCGAGCGCGCAGCGCCCGGCCGGAGAGGTCGAGCGGGAGGCGCGGCGAGCCGCGGAGACAGCGAGCAAGAAAGAGCGAGCCGGAGATCGAGCGCAGGGAGCAGGCACCATGCCGGGCTGGAAGAAGAATATCCCCATCTGCTTGCAGGCGGAAGAGCAGGAGAGAGGTGAGTGAGGCGACGGGGCGGGGGAAGGCGGGGACCGGGGTCCGGGCCGGGGGCCGCCCCCGGTGCCTCCCTCTCCCCAGCTCCCTCCCGACCTGTCCACCGGCCGACGGGGGAGGGGCGCCGCGCCCTCTGGGGCGGCGGGCGAAGCGGGGCGGCGTTGTGCGAACTCAGATTTTTTTTTTGGGGGGGGGGGGGCGTATGCAGAGATGAAAGGGAAAGAGGGAGGGTGCTACAGCAGCCAACTTTTCGCTTGGGCAAAGATTTTTTGGAGAGGACCGAAGAAGAACTCCAGCTTCAGGGCCCGCTCGCACGTGGAGCCGGGAGCGGCCGTTTGTGGGGTGGGTGCTTGGGTGACGGTGGGGGGTGGGGAGTCCTGCGGTGCTTTAAGTGACTTTATCAAACTTTCCTTCTCCTTCCGCGGCTGCCTTCGCGGTGTCCCCGCCGCTGGCCAAGCCCAAAGTTGCTGGAGATTCTGGGAGGAGGAAGAGCGTGGGGCGGGAAGTGGGCGCTGCTGCGGGTCTCCAGGGCAGGTGGTGAGATGCGTGGAAGGCTGTGCGTAGGCGCAGGGTCTGGGGCTGGGAGTGATGCCTCGGAGATGAGTGATGCCCCAGCACAGTCCCCGCTGTCAAGTTAATACCGCAGGACTGCGGGCTTTTCACAACTACCGTGTTTTCATTGTAAAAAGCGGCTCTCCGTGCCAGATTGATTGTAGACCTTTTGGGTTTCAGTTTGACAAGTGTACTGGGCAGGTTCATGTTAAGTGACTTGCGGAGAGGCAAGTTGAAGGCCTTTTGCACCGTAAAGGCTTAGTTCTGTTGAGGTCATTTCATGGCGTTTGGTTTGTGCCGATGTTGGCCTGGGATTTCAGCTGAGTATGAATATGAAGTATTGAGTGCACCAGAATTTCCTATACAGGCCCCACGGGGCTGGAGAGATGTGCGCCCTGGCCCTGCTAAGTATCCAGAAAGACCCTGGCTGGCAAGGTCCACCAGGGTTTATTCCCCTTCTCCTCTCACTCCGGCCTGCCCTGGCTTCGAGGAAAATCCTTTAGACTTGGATGGGTTTCAGGATGCCAGGTCCGCATGGGCTGTGGCAACAGTCGGTGCTGAGGTTAAATGGTGCTGCGAGGGTGGGTAGACGAGGAAAGCAGGAGGAGGCCAATCTGGTGTGTGGAGAAGGGAGAGTTGTCATGGGAGCTTACTCCAGCAGCTTGATGAGTTGGTATGGAGGGTGGCTTGGTTATTGGGCATGCCAAAAGTTTCAGGCTTTTGAAATAATGCTTGCTACTGAAGAACCAATGCATGATTTCTAGTTTTTCTCTAGGTGGCACAACCTGTCTGGCTTATATCCTGTTTAATGACTCAGGGAATTCATCCCTTTTTAACCACTTCCTTATTAGATATGTATGTTCATTTCCAGCACGCTTTCTGGAGAGCGACCTTACTTTTACTCACTCAAAATGCACCTTGGATTTAGAAATGCTGTTTTTCCTTTTAGTAAAGCATATCTTAAAGGTTGCAAATAGTGGTACCAATAATTTATAACGAGGTAAAAGCACTAAATGCAAGCATTCTGTCAAGCCTGGACTGTCCTATCAACTAAATGTCACAGTGCACTTGGTGTTAAGTGTATCTGTTTGCTAAAGAAAACATCGCAGTACTGCCAATAAATTTAATTGGAATGCCGAAATAGGTAGACTTTTGGATTGTGACAAAACGTATGCCTGAAAAATACATGCTAACTTTGAAGGATGATCAGCTAATCTGTTTGGGGGAGATAAGACTGGATTTCTGCCAGAACATAAAAATCTGAGTCAGAAATTGGGTATGCTGACTGACTTCTCCCATAGGAGAAAACAGGAAACCTTTGTTACTTGTCTTTTTTTCACTTTAAAGGTTTCTTACTTTTTACTTCTATTATGTGATGCTTTTCTAATTGGTATTGTTTTATTTGGTTGTGGCATTTCTTTTGAGGGCCTGCTTCATTGAGAATGAACAAATATATGTGCTTTGTTTCTTTTAGAATCTCCTACCTTGTATTTGCGTTTCAACTATGTGTATACATATGTATACATATATATTTAAATTAACTGATTTTTAATTCATATGTCAGAAGACACAGCTTGAGCTTGGCTTATCCTTTTGGAAGAATTTTATTGTAAAGTAATTGGCAGTGTTTTTTGTTTGAATATGAATTCAGATTGTACTTAGCATTTTTCTTTAGGACTTACAAATTTAAATGATCCACATAGTGTTGAATTAAGTTCATGGTAAATATGAAAAGAAAGGTTAAACTACTAAGTTGGTTAGGAAAATAATGAACATAGAAGGTACAAATACGTTTTAAATTTTATCTAGGGATACCATTGGCCAAAAAGTCAATTTCTAATATATTATCGTCTAACTCTAAGGATGGTTATACTCATATAACCATTGCTCTTTCCACATTCCCCCACACTCAATTTACATTTAAACATTCTAAAACCTATTATGGAGACTACTCTAGCAAAACATTTTTTCATGTAGATTTCATTGAGCTAAATCTCTTTCTGAAAGTTAATGCAAATTAACAAAAGCTGCTAGCTCCTTTAAAGACCACATATTTGAACAAGTATTTCTTAGCATTACTCTTTTTAAAAAAGTGCTAATCTCAACTCAAAGATTTAGGGAACCTGCTTTCTTGGTATTGTCACATATGAAAGAGTTTTGGCCAATCTATATAAATTCATGCCGTACCTACACACCATTCATAACTTGGGTTCATCTTGAAGGCCTCTGTCAAGATGATATTGAGTGAAGTATTGCTGCTGCATGCAATGCTGAGCAGAGAAACTGTAACATATGGGTTGTTAGAGTAAATGCAGTCACTTCCAAAAAGACATGTTAAGATTCACTCATGTACGGTGACATAGTGTTAAAATTCAGGACACATTACTCTATCTTTCCCCCCACCCTCCGATTTTCTGCCTGAGCTGATAAACCCAATCCATTTAGAAACCACCTAATACACTTTGGGTAGATGTTTCAGGAAGAGCAAAATGATTCTGAAGCTGTTCTATTTAACAACCTTTCCAACCAAATTGCATTAAGTAATTTATTAGTTGTTTTAATTTTTTTTATTAGCTGATCATGTGTAATAGGAATACAATTGTTAAGGAGAATCTCAGCAGGAGGCATAGATGCCTTGGTAATTAACAATGTCTCTCTTCTGCCTTGTATGCATACATGCATACACATATTCACCAGGGGAAAATGTATGCATTTTGTATAGCTCCTCTCCCTCTTGCCTTTCTGTTCTCATAAATTTTGGTGGTCTACTGATGAACTTGAGAACTTCCCTTTGGACTTTGGTAGGAATTATTGTGTCTGAGGTTTTGTGTCTGTCTTGTCAGATGACAGTATTTGGATCTCTGTAGATATAAAGAATTAGTTTTTATAAAATAGTTATGAGAAAGCACAGGGAACATAAGTAGTGTGCCTTTATTATAGCTTTGGTTTATTTCATTTTCTGCATCACAAGGATATGTGGCAATCTTCCTGCATACAATCTGCTTAACAAAAGTCCATTGGAAATTTGAGTTTTTACCGGGAGTGCGTGGAGAAAAGAGATCAAAACGTATGGAGAGTCTGCTGTGTGTTGGGCACTGTGTTCAATGTTTCATAGGCGTTATTTGATACAACCTTACCACATGCCTGTTAATTAAGTATTATTATTATTTTCCCTGGTAGCTGAAGAAACTGTTGCTCAGAGAATGAAAAAAATCTCCTGAAGTTACAAGACTGAGTTAGGGCACCAGTTTCTAAAGAGATAATTCAAAAAAGAAGATACATTTCCTGAGATGAGGTTTTTAGCAAGCATTATATTAATATTGTAACATCTTATGGTTTTCTTTTTTTGAACAGAATAATGAACTACCATCAAATCTTTCATCAGAAGAGTTAAATATATCTGGAAGAGGCTTCCTAAGTATATTGTGAGCTTTTGACTAACTTTGTTACATAGGTTTATTAACTTTAATTGTAAGGATTGAAACGTCAATATATTTTTTAAGCAGAATTATTTGACTAAATTTAAAGAAACTAATTTAAGTTAATGGCACCAGAGATGACATAGTTACATAGTTTTCCTTCTTTTCCAAGATATTTGTCATGAAGGCAAAAATTAACAAAAATTTGGTATTCTTCCTTACTGCAACGAACCGGGAAACCTACTGTATTGTTAATAGCCAATTGTACATTTGCTCTTTTGCCAGCATTTTATTTAATTAAAGCCATCCATCTGAACTCTCAGCCTGACTATCTATCAGAAGGCCAGTGGCCAAACAAAGGAACTTCAGATAACGCTTTCTTCTGCAGCAGCCAGATTGGTTTCTTTCATGAAGAAAAAGAAGTATCAACTTTAATTGGTAAAGGATATTGAGAGTTGAATATCATCAGTTTTAAAACTGTTATTAAATGCTGATGGTGGCTTTTTTGCTGAAGGCATTTAGGATTTGATCAGTTTATTTTCAGTAAAGTGAAAGAGTAGTTTAGTAATGCAAAATACACAAGTAATAGTAATACAAAGTAATACATCTAACAGAGAATGCTATTCAAATGTAAGAGGGAAACCTGGGTTTGAATCTCTTCTTTTCTCTGTATGAAAGTACATTTCTTAAGTTCAGAGGTTTCCTAAATATAAAAATCTAACCATAAGAATTTCCTTATTCAAGAAACTTACATGTTTAGGCATGTCAGTGGCCAAAGGGTGCTGTCAGTTTTACGGGAAAATTAACATTCTTTAAATATATTTGCTGATTAAAATGCACCTGATCAAATTTCTTACCATCTTTCATTTCAACAATGATTAAGCTTTAAGCTCCAAGCCAGGTGTTGAATAGAGTATGAAAACATGGCTGGTAGCCTAGATTCTAGCCCCGCCCAGCAGAGAGGTGGGCCACAAGGTATTTGGAATCAAACAGCAGTGGCTTTAAGTCCATGTCAGCGCTTCCAGCTCTGTAGTCTTTTTACTACTCAAAGGACGCTGTGTTCTCTTTAATATGAGGTACAAGTAACGTCTACCTCATGTGAGGATTGAATGAAATTAACTCATCGGGGGAATTTATGGCAGTACCTTGCATATAGTTCAGGGCTCAGTAATGGCAACTGCTATTATTGTTATCATATCTTGATATAGAGTTATAAACTTAACACCTTCAGGTGTCCGGATGATGAAACAGTAAGTTTTTATTCTTTAAAAACTTCAAAAACTGGTAAAAAAAAAAAGTCCGATGTTTTGTGAAAAGCGACACGGAAACAGAACTTTACGAGGCCAAGGTCTTTTATATATTCTATTTTGATTCTCTCGTGAAGAAGAAACTCCAATGTAAAGGGAAATGTGCCCAATAGCACATTTCATACATTGAGTAAACATTTATTGGCCACTAACTGCCATCATGGGTGCTGGGGATGAAAAAATCATGGCTCCTGTTTTGAAGATTATTATGTATAGTTATAGAGTCATTGATGTGACAGATAACTCCGTACAGCCTCTCTCCTCCTATATAGATTAGTGCTGAGGGAGCAGAGAAGAGGGCTTGATTGTGCTGAGGGCAGGTGGGGGGAAGGAAGCTTCTGGGGACAGCTCTTAGAGGAGGTGGCACAGAGGAAATGGTAAAAGACTTGAAGGAAGGGGAGGGGTTTGGATGGTTGAGAGGGGCTGTGAGGGCAGATATTTCAGGCAAGGGCGCATGGTGTGTTCCAAAGCATGGTGGAACAAAATATTCCAGGAGCCACTACTGATTTCTAAAGGGGCTGAAGTATAGAATATGAACCTGCATATGAACTGCAGACTGCAAATATGCATTTTCCTATGAGATGGGGAAATTGATGGGAGAAGATGAGACTTGAAAGAGCCGGCTTTGGAAGGGCTTTGTATGCCAGATAGAATTCAGATTGTATCCATCAGGCGATGAGTTAATAATGGAAGGACATCCAACAGAGAAGTCAGGGGATCAAATTTGCATTGTAGAAGGGTCATCTTGGCTGCAAGGACTGGGAAAAGGAGGGACTGAAGGGTGGAGATTAGGTAGGAGGCTATTGCCCCGTTTCAGGCCAGGCAGAGATACTCATGAGGAGGACTTGGTGAACAGGTGAACATAGGAAATATGGAAGGTCTCTTGTTTAGGTAGCGATTGAGAGCCAGTGCCTTCATACAAAGCCTAGTATTATTTCTACCACGCATTGCCTTTTTTTCTCCCTCTTCTCCCCAAATCTTTGTAGGGGGAAAATCTAATCAGAATCTGGTAGAATAATGTAAAAATTGAGGACTACCAAAGTGATTGGGAACCAGGCTGGGTCATGATGATAGCTTAATGTGCACTAGCTTTTTATGTAAATTATATTTAATTAAATTATATAAAATTGTTTGTTATACTGTCTAATCCTAAAGGAAAAATAATTATCCTGTGCATTTGTCTCCTAAAACTAATTTGGAATTTTAAGTGATTTTTTTAAACATAGAAAATTGGTAATTATTTTATAGAAATGTCTTTCCTAGTAATAGAATTGGACTATTTTGTTAAAAAATTATTTTTTGAAAACAACTAAATGCTCTGTGAATAAAGTTTGAAATACTTCTTATATTGGACTCAAAATTAGAAAACCAGGATTAAAGTCTTCTCTTAGTCATGTTGCTGATTATTTGATTTAGGTAGACAGATTGCCCCTCCGAAGCTGTTTTCTCATCTGTAAAGTAAGTATGATTCTTGGCATACTAAACTCCTGGGATTATGTTATAGACTGAAAGCTTTTATTGTTACAAGTTACATTGCAAAAGGGAGAAGTTGTTGAAAGACTGAGATTCTTAAAGAACATTTATCTGTTAGCTGGTCATTCCTGGATGGAGGCATTATTTGCATAACTTCTGTTTTATAAACTGGACATTTTCATTAAAAAATCTTAATTATTAGTCTTCCAAAATGAAGTTCAGATATGTTATGGGGTTTCCCCTGAAGCTAAGTTAGTATAACTATTTATAATAAAGTTACTTGAATGATGCAACTAAATTACAATATATAGCTTTGTTACCAAAGTCCCGTGCCTACCACTTTGTAAGGCCAAAACTCAAAATGTCAGGGTTTGGAGTAAAAAAAGGATTATAGATTGAGAAGGTGCCAGCTGAGAAGATTGGAGCTCTAGTAGCTTATTAAATTCATCTTAAAGTACAGAGTTCAGGCTTCTTTTATGCCAAGGAAGGATAAAAAGTTTTCGTAAAAACTCAAGCCCCAAACAGAATTTCGTCTAAAGCAGGAACTATTACCCTGTTTGCCTGGGAAACAACACAGGCTCAAACGAGATGTAGTTTGAGTGAAAGAACATTTCACTGTTACAGCTGCACTATTCCTTAGGGCAGCCTCTTTCCTGGCTGTGCTTGAAAAAGTCCAGTTCAGGTGCTGAGTGGACCTTGACATTGCTCCCTGTTGTTCAGTTTTCTGCTTCTCTCTAGGCTAGGCTTCTGACTTCACTCACTATCCAAGATTTCTTTACTTCTCAGATTGAAATCACGTTATGGAACCTTTTTAAGGGACATCTGTACTGCCAACTATATTTATTTTTGTTACACTACTTACATATGTAGTAACATAAAACTAGGTGTAAACTCCTGATGCTTATAGCTCTCATCCAACCGCAAAACCAAAACAGATTTTACAAATGAAATACAAACTACCAAAAAAATCAGTAACTTTAAAATTAACATTTACTTCATATGACTTGGTATTATTTCCCTGAAACTAAATTTCCTTTTGCAGTACGAATATGGTACTTGCTACTATGGAAAGTAATATTGCCACTTTTTTTTTTTTTTTTTCCTAGTTGAACGCCTTGGTTTTAGCAGCCTGTTGTCACTTGGTCTTTTCCTGGGCATGAGCACATCATTTATATGTGAAGCCCTCTACTCTCCTTGGTCTGTTTTGCACCTTTGTGATCCTAAATATAAAACCCAGTATTGGTGTCACAGCTGGTGGCAGTATTAGGCAGCCCATATTTAACATAGCTGGGGTTGCAGAGAAGAGTTCAGAAGAATGGGTGTGTGTTTCAAAATGTATATCCTATTTTTAACATACGCAGATGAAACAATTTATTTCCTATAGCCGCTTTAACCTTAACTTCAATGAATATGGAAAACATCTGATCTTATCTATTAAGAGCAAGGGATTTGGGGGGCTGTTTGAAAAAGGTGAAGGGATTAAGAAATACAAATTGGTAGATACAAAATAGCCAGGGAAATGTAAAGTTTAGCAGAGGGAATATAGTTAGTAATATTGTAATAAGTATGTATGGCCAGGTGGACACTAGACTAATCATGGGGATTACGTAGTAAATTATATATATGTCTAACCACTATTCTGTACACCTGAAATTAATGTAAAATAATATCGAATATCCGCTGTAATTGAAAAATAAAAGGAGTACATTAGTTCCTGGTTTAGAAATTCTCTGGTCAATTCTATTATTTCTCAAGAATTTCCCCTTCTCTCATTCCCAAGATAGCGTTTGGGTGAAGGGGACAGCTTAATATCCTTGTGGCACTTGGCAAAGGGCATCTTATTCATGTGTGACCCTCACCGAGTCTACTGCTCCGGACTTGGCACTCATGTGACTGGGTGTTGTACTCAGGATCCAGTGAAACGAGACTGTTTCTGTTTGGTCTTTCGAACGTCACCCGCAAGCTGGTTTGGACGTCTGGACCTTGCCATTGCGTCTGGTGGCACCTTCTGCAGATATTGCCACTGTATTGTTCCAGCGCCATGTTGAATGCTGCCTGTGTGAAGAGGGGACCATCATGTTAGGCAGTGAGGGTTATTGGTCAAAACGATCACTAATGCCCTCAAAGCTACACAGATGTTAGTTTTTTTTCTTTTGCACTTGTCAAGGAGTTTTGAATTCTTGTAGGATATTAGACACTTACATCTGATCTTTTATCCCCCACTTCCCATTTCCCTTCTTTCTCTGCTGTACCAGTTATGAGGAGTGGCTTATGTGACTGGAAAACATAAAGCTGGAAGAGACAAGAGTCATGAGTGATAAGGTGGAAGAGTCCTGTTTCCATCATTAGATGGGTACCTCTCCCTAAGATCAGAACCTCAGAGAAGAAAGAGAGAGAGAGAGAACTGTCAGATAGCCCAGAGATGACGTAGCTTGAAGTGGGCAAGTAATTTCAACCAATACCATCTACTGGTCTACTTTGTACACAGACCTTTCTCACTTACTAGTTTATGATAAATCTGCCCTTTATATTTCAGCAGCAAATATGTGGACATGAGAAATGACATATTTCTTCTCATAATTGGTAGTGTGATTGCAATGTGCATTGTGTATTAGATACTGATGTATTTTAAATGTTTACTTTGTATTTTGAATAAAGACATTCACAGGTGATCCCCGGAAATACTCAAGAGTTCTTGTATCAATTGGTGTTAGAATTAATAAAAATAATAGATGTATATATTTTTACTGGTGAGGTGTTTATTTTATTTTCACAGTTGTCGAATATAGCAGATGGTATGAAAATTTGACAGAGTTTGTCAGCATAAATTACTAGAGTTTATTTTTTTAGGTACAGTTCATCATTTGAGAAAAAAGTTACCAAATGTAGTTTTCGCCTATTTAGTACATTAAACAACAGCAAAACAGTGGAAAATAATATAGGTGAACATTCAGATAATAATAGATATTTATTTGTTGATTCTGATATATAATCTATGAATAGTTTTTCTCCTTAATATCTTCCAATGTCTGGTATTTATATCTCGTTACTGATATTCATAAATTTCATTGAAAAAGACTGAGAGGAATATACTAATATCCTCATGAAGTCAAACTTGGATAGTCACAGGATTTCTACACTGCTCACTTGAGAAGTGTCAGGATTGTTGACTAAAGGAGAGTGGCATTTAAAATTAGATTTTTCAGATGAATTCAAGTGTTCCTTTTTAAATGTATAATTTTCTAGTGTGTGCATAGTACATTTTCATTAAATGAAAACCTTGAACAAGGCAATGTAAATTTAGTTTCTTTGTTACTATTTTACTTTCCCGCTCTATAATTTTAGTTAGAATGGAAATTTGCCAGGCTAGAAACAGACACCTGTAGTGTTTCATCTGCTGAGAAAGCCCATCATCTGGCTTTGCTAGTGAATTTGAATGCTGATATATGTATGAGAGCCCAACCTTGAAAGAGTAGCTCTAGTTTCTTCACCAACAATCATATAAAATGATTGAGTATGATCTGGGCGCTGTATTCAATGACTGTATTTCCTCCAAATCCTACCCTCTCAGCCTCTACTGATTATACTAGAAAAGGAGGGAGGGCAGGATGTTTGTCTGCTCAGCTTTCTATAACAGAATACCATGGATTGGGGGACTTAAACAACAGAAATTTTTTTTTCACAGTTTTGGAGGCTAGAAGTCTTTGATCAAGGTGTCAGCATGACCATCTTCTGGGGAGAGCTCTCTTTGGGTTACCAGTGGCTCCCTCTTCTCTGTGTGAACTCACATGGCCTTAATTTATGCATGACGAGTGGGGATGAGAGAGCTCTACTATCTCTTCTTATAAGGATGCTAATCCTGTGGGATCAGGGCCCCACTCTTATGACTTCATTTCACCTTAATTACTTATTAAGAGGCTTTGTCTCCAAATACAGCCACACTAGGGGTGGTAAGGACTTCAACATATTAATTTGGGGTGGGGGACATAAGCATTCAGTCCATTATAGACAGCTAGAGAAGAGTACTCGATGGTTTATATAATGTTCTTATAAATTTCATCTTTCTGTGTCTGGAAACAGCTCCCTTTGAGTAGAAGATGGTGTACTGGTTTTAAAATATGACTTTCAAATTTTTTGGGCCATTTCCCATTGACTGCCTGTGTCCCCTCCATTTGAATCTGGGCATGCTTATGGCTACTTTAACCAGTTGGGTGCTGGAAGTGATACTGTGTGACTTCTGTGTCTGGGATACAGAAGTCGATGCAGCTTTCCCCGTGTTAGCTGTAACACTTGTGTGTGGAGTCCTGAGCCGCTAGGTGGCTCTACTGCTTCTGACTACCCTGAGGCCACCATATTGTGAGGAAGCCAATTCACATGGTGAGACCATGCGTAGGTGCATGGGTGGGGTGGGCAATCCTGGTATTCAGTCTCCCCAGCCCAGACACCACACATGTGAGTAAATGAGCCTTTAGATGATTTCAGCCCCCAGTTGTTGAGTTATCCCTGCCTTTGAGTTTTCACAGCTGAGACCCCAGACATCGTGGAATAGATATAGGCCATTCTTACTGTGTCCTTTCTGAATTCCTGACCCACAGAATCTACGAACATAATTAAATGGTTTGTAAAAGGTAGTTAGGTTTTGGGGTACTTTGTTACACAGGATTCCCTTATCTCTCATTCTGTTGCATTCTCTGGGACTCATTTTTTATCATTAGCAAAATCCTTTATGTCCTTGGCCTCAGTGTCCTCCATTAAGTTCCCCTTAATCTTCTTGCTCTAATTGAAATTCGACTTACCCTTAGGGCATTGATGCCTCTGTGCCCTCTCAGGTGGTGGCAGTTTTCATTCACATACCCCTGGAGATTTATGTGTTTTGTTACTGCTCTATTCCCAGCACACAGAAGACTCTTTGGCTCATAGTAGGTGCTCAGTAAATACCTGTTGAATGATCTGAGGCTCCAAGGCAGTGTTACTAAGAGAGCAAGAGAAATGATTTTCAGATTATGAAGTAGTTATGTTCACATTTGGGTTTTCCATTGCTTTCAAGGTTCATGTTTGAAGTTTGAGCATCTTGATTCTAGGGGAAGAACCAGGAACAATTTTAGCACCATATCATTTCTGGTTTCCTCTTGGGGGCTGAAGAATTGAGGACCTAAATAGACTGCTCTCACTCCAAGAAAGGAAGATGGCAGGTGAGCAGGGAGTTTCTCTTCCATCAGTGGCATTTTATGGACTGGTCCTTGCAAAGTGTTCTTTAATGTCTAAAGCTACAAATCGCTTCTGCTAAAATATACCTCTGTTGGTGATATAGTTGATGTTTTAAAGCAGAAGAATGATAGAGGAATGTTTTGTAGTGAAAATCTTTTTCTTGATATTCTGAAACATGAGTGCTGTGAAGGTAGCTGTGTCATAGTCTTCTAATTTGTGTCCATCCTGCCTACCATGGTTCAAGGCACGGCATAGATATTTAATATTAGTTAAATGAATGAATACATGAGACAAAATGAGTTGACACTCTGAAAAATTATGGCAGGAAAAAGATAGGCCTATCATCTCTCTATCTAGAGTCAAAAGCTATGTAAAAGTCAAGGTAGAGTACATTACCACCTAGTACCAGAGCATATCATTGAATTATATCATGCAGTTGCTTACAGTGAAAAAATAATTTTGTTATGTGTGACATTTAAAGGAGTTGTGCCAAGGACAAGGTGTTTTTAAAAAACATGTGAATAGTCTACATATTTCCTTATCTATACTTTTAAAATTTTGATTCTTAGAAAAGAACCGAAGGCAGTATCTTTCTAACAGCCTTCTTTTGGCCCTACATAAATCTAGTATGTTTTACCACTGTATAATAACATGCCAGTAAAATGAAGATTAGTATATTTTGCCCTAATTTTTCTAAGCCAATTCATTGTACTCTAATGGAGTGAAATAAAAAATGGCCTTTAATTGGAAAATTTATTATGCCATTTGTTTTTTTCTTAATACCAAACACAGAAAGTAGTACTTAATCAATTTCCTTGCTTATTACTGAAACCAAAGGGTTGCATAGTTATATGGCAAGCCTATTAGAGAATGTTTATATATATTTTTAGGATAACAATTGTAATGTTATTATATAACATCATTCTTTGTTCGAAGGCTGCATTGATATGTACATGCACTCTTAACTACATCATTTTTCTTTAGATACGGTTGATTGCGTGGTGGATAATCTCAAATTTCAGCATAATCATGAATCATACTTAGATTAAGGCAATTGGTTTAATGCAATAGTTTTTCTCCCCAAAGCATCTCTTTAACAACTGTTTTTTCCCGGCTTCTATTACATGTAAACTGTCATTTCTTGTGATTTAGTGCTTCTCTATCCTCTCAGGATCCCTACTCTCTTTCTAAATTCCCAGGATATCTATCTGCTTGGGTTTTCCCCCCTCATCCCCCAACATTGGAGTATCAAAATAACAATTAGTTCTACTATTTTGTTATGTTTTTTTGTAATGCTTGGTCCACAATCTCAGGTGTTTAATAAACACTTGTTGATTAATTGAGCGAAATCTTGACGCCTCTTGCAGACTGTTTAACCTAAGGAAGACTCCTGAATGAATCAGAGGCCCCTCACGGACTCTTCGTCATGTCAGGTGGATTTGGAATGTATGCAGTGGGCGAGGAAAAATATTCGGTGATCAAAAAGTTACTTTTAATTATTATGGATGGGATAGCAATTTAGAAAACTTGATTTTACTGTAGGCTAATTAGAGATTTGGGCCTTTAGACTCAGAGTTGGAATTAAATACTAACTCCTACACTAAGTGGCTCTGTGGCTTTAGAGAAACTATTTGACTTCTCAATTTCTTTCTTTCTAAATGGACCATAACAACACCTACTCTGCAGGTTTAAGAGTATCTATAAACGTCCCTGTCAGTGGTAGGCCCTTGTAATGGTAGCTATATATAGAACTCTGAAATCTAGATGTGTATACTAATTACAAGATCGTTTACAAAATGGAGTTCAAGTTTTCATGTTCTTGTAGGTGGTGCAGTTATCTGAGGATTGTTTTAGAAGGTGCATTTTAGGATGTTTGGAGAACCCTGAATCTTCTGAGGAGTAAGGGGGGCATTCACGAATTTCTTATGCAACACAGTAACAGTTGGTTAAAAATATTTTAAAAATAATTATGAATATAATGTAGAAACTTAGCTAGGCTAATTCATGTCAGATTTAAAGGCCCCAAACATGTTGTAGAATTATACATATCTACATTAAAGGATTGATTATACAACCACACACCTCCGTTTATTTTGTCGATGATACGTGGTTCAGCCTGACATCAAGCTCTTGAATCACAACTTTTCAGTTCCCTTCCTGTCCATGACTTCATTTAAAGAATAGGTTTGTTCAGTGAGAGGCTTTCAATATATGTTAAACCAAGGCAATAAAATAACCATACCAACCAAACTGTTATCTTTCAGTGTAGAGAACCTACAAAGATGTGATGATTTGGATTTCCTTCCAACACTTCAATTAATGGCTTACAGATAAATATAAAACTAAACAAAGCTAAAATAGCAGAGCACTCTCTGACTTGAGGTTGTGGCGAACCTAACTCCGGATCCGAGGGGTTTCCTTTTGCCAGACCCCTTCAGCCATTTACAGCCATTTGGAGCTGCCTGGCTTCCCACTGTGCTGACGACTAGATATACCTATTGGAGCCCACTGTGTTCAATGTCTAGCCCAGTTCAGAGTTTCCCAGGGAAACCCCCTGCCTGGGAGAACTTGATTTGTTATTGAAGTTGGCGCTGATGGTCCCTTCCACTTTGTGTTCAGTCCCACTTGCAGTGGGATTAAGAATTCTGCTGCCAGGCTACCAGTCTAAATGGTTACTGTGCATAACTGAAATAAATCAGGAACGTGTGGTAGTTAATTCAAGCTTTCACCCATAACTCCTTCTACCACAGTGGATAGACCTTCAAGTGAAATTTTTAGAAATCCCCCTGTAGAGCGCATTGGCTTTGCCTCTAGTAAGTGAACATTGAAACACTAGCCTGTCTGGGAAGCAGATGGTTGGCATCTGGAGGGATCCAGCGCATGTTGTGCTCCAGCCCAGCTTTTGGTGGTTACAGTTGACATTACTCCTTAGTCCCTCCATTCCATCTTTAGGATCTGCCTGGGTTCTTGCTTCCTGTTCCTGTTTCTTGGTTCTAGAATGCTGTTGTTTATTTCTTGTTCACACTACCACAGAGCCCAAGTCTTGCAAACATTCTTGAATGCTTTCTGCCTGGTCTGTGTCTTCTCCATTCATTGGTCTTTTCATGTATTCTAACTGTATGTTTTGTCTAGTGTCTTCCTGAATCCAAGAATACTGTTTTTACTTTGTACTAGGACCCCAAATTTCCTTTTTTTTTTTTCCTTTCTGTCTGGGCATCCCAGACAAACTATGACCTTAGCTTCTTTTCTGTCTCCTTTGGCAACTGGCATCTGCAGAATTTCTCAGTGTGTGTTTATGTGAAGGTTCATTGTGCCTCTGGTGTGTATGTGTGGTTAAGTTGAGAAGGGGTAAAGCAGTATGCAGTGGTTGCCAAATTTATGTGATCATAGGACTTGCTGTTGGAGATTCTTAGTGGGTAACATGTAGTTCAGAACACACTTGGAGAAATGCTGCCAAATAGAGTAGCTGCAGTATCGGGGGCTTGAAAAAATCTTGAGAGCAGGTGTTATTCCCTCAACTGCAGAAGATCATCAGTGCTGAAGAAAGTTTGATTTTGAACTTTCTTGGTGTTTTTTTTTCTGTACTACTGTAATCTTTCCCTAATTAAAATCTTTCCTCTTAGTTCTGATTTTTGATTACTGACTTTGCCCTTCCTGATTGCTCTTTTTTCTCTATTCAGCAAATTCAGCATTTATTGAGAAGCTACTACATGTCATATGCTGTATCAGTTGCCAGAAACACAAATATGAAAAAACTAGGCCTGCTCTTGAAAAATGAATTATACTGTAAAACAAATATTTTATAAAGCTTGTTCTATAGCAAGCCAGTCATTTTGCTTTTCCTCATTTCAGGCCTAAGGCTTTTTAAGCAAGGCTTTATTTTCTTTCCCCTCCAAATAATAAGGGATCCCCTTAGGGTAAAGAAGAAATTTTTTAGCCTGTTACAAAAATTAGAAAATAGAATAAATTGCATGAAAAGGTAATATTTCTATAAATAAAAAACTACCCTAAACAATTAAAAGGCAAGTAGTAAAGTAGGAAGAACATTGCAGCATAAAAGTTAAATTTACTATCCATAATAAAATGAGCACATAGTAGCTTTTAATAAGTCATTGTTGAATGAATGAATGAGTGAATTCAAAGGAACAAGGAAAAATAAATTACCCCTGTAGAAGAAGGAAAAAGATATGAAGGGTTGGCATAGCTCAAGTCTCATACACACGTGAGCATGTGTGCGCGTGCGCACACATATGCACACAGAAAAGTACAAACCTAAATATATAAAAAAAAACCCGAAAGAAATGCAAATTAAAATTTTCCATCTGTCCTTTATCAATTTGATAAATGCATATTAAGCACCTATTATCACCACACTGTTAAATTGCCTTATAAGTTATATTATTTCATTTAATTTAAACAATCATCTATCTGAAATAAGTGTTCTTATGTTCATTTTACCAGTGAGCAAAAGGTTAAAGAAGCTAAGCCTTACAATGTAGTTAGGATTTTGGAGGCAAGATTTGAACTCATAACTGCATGTCTCTAAATTCCACACTCTTATCTACCATGGTATTGTTATTATTAAAAATATGAAGGGTATTTGATATGGCAAGTTGTTTATGAAATAGAGCTAAGTATTAAAATATATCGCAAAAATAGTATGCACATATGATCCCACATGTTTTTTGAAAACGGTATAGCATAGAGCAAAGTTTGGAAAGATGTATACTAAAACGTGAACAGTACTTGTGACTTTTCTTTCTGTTTATACTCTGTAATTTTTCTACAATATATGATGTTATAAGCAAAAATATTTAAAAATCTTATATGCGTGTGTGTATCTATGTGTGAACATGACAAAAGATTTTAAAGTTTTATATGATAGAATTAACAGGATCAACTTTTTTTTGCAAAAGAAGAATAAAGAGGAAGCGAAACCAGAGAATAGAAGAGTATTGCTACTGGTGCAGGGAATATTGGGTGAATAAGTAAATTGATAAATGATATGACCAGATGATTCAGGGAACAGGAAATACAAATGTCTAATACACGTTTGGGTAAATAGCCAATGTTAGTAATTAAAGACTTATTGGTAAAACTATCATGAGATAACTATTTTTCACCTGTGAAATCAGAAAAGTTTTTCAAAAAGACTGCTGAAACAGGTACAACAAAGGTACAATTTTGCAGAAAGTGATTTGATGATAGGTCTCAGAAGTCTTAAAATCATTTATATAAAACTTGATCTACTAATTCAGCTTCTGGAATTTAATCCCAAATAAATAATTCTAAATACTGAAAATCTTCATGTACATAGATATATGGCATTACCAATAATAGTGAAAAATCAAAAACAACCTAAATGTGCAGCACTACTGTCATGGGGTAATAATTGATAGGATGAATAATTTATTCATTAATTTTTTCAACAGATATCCATTGATTGCCTATATTGTGCCTGGCATCGTTTCAGCACAGAGCACACAGTAATGCACAAAATCTTTTCCTCAAATGATTTTTTAAAAGAAGATTTGCATAAAATGAGAAATGTTGACTTTTAAAATGTTAGGTATAAAAAGTAGGATATTAAATTATATATGTATTGACCTCAATTATGTGAAAAATAAACATGAAAAAAGCCAGAACAAAAGTACATAAAATTATTAACGATTATCTTGCAATTGTATCATGGATAAATTTTTTTCTTTATATTTTTGCTCTGTCCAAGATTTTCTACAATAAAAATGTATTGCCTTTTTAAGTTAGAAAAATAAACATAAAACTTAGTTGCCATTATTTATTATATATTTTCTATGTTTTCTTTAAACAGGGAAAAAGTAACTTATCTTCAAACAGTGATGGGAATTTAATAGATCTAATTAAAATCACCAGAATTTGTGATTTTATTAGGCTCTTAAAATATCTTTGGTTTTACTGATATACTTAAAAGCCTTTAAGATACTACTTTCATTAAAACACTTCTGTAGTAAATGGTAATTGTGTGTTGAACAAATAAAAACTTACATTCAGCAGATCAAAAAGTCTAACCCAATGTTAATTTGATTAGGTAAATGCAAATTTAACAGCCTAGTAATTCTTTCGTCTTCTTACTTTACATGCCATAAAGAGTACAGTAATATAATTAAAATTCTGAAAATGGCTATTTAGGATAATGGTGTGTTATTTCCTTTTCTTCTTTTAAAGTAAGATGAGGGAATTTAAATTTCCACTCAAGCATTATTTTCTACTGTAAAGGATCCCACTACTGTGATTCTAAGTAAACTTTAATTATTTTCCATACTTATATGTAAATTTATTTTGCGTAATTGGTTTGTGTTTTGAAACGTTTTAGATAGATTCCCTTAAGTTTTGAAATTGTTTTTATACCTCGTGTTTGAAAATTGGTTTGAATTAAAAATAACAGTATTTAAAATTTAAGTTAAAATTATGAAAGTGTTCAGTAACAGCTTAAAATGTTGAACACAGGTCAGGAAATTCTGTATTTTGGTCATTATCAGAATTTATTGTCCTGTATAAGTGTACCATAAGATTTAAAATTCAAGGCTCAAAATTATAAATATTATCATAAATTTAGTCATTTTAGAATTAGTAGTAAAGCAAACGGCCCAGCTAGAGAACTAAAACAAAGTCAAGAATGTTGGGTAGACCAGAACCCCTGAGAATTAGATGCTGTTATGATAGCTTTTTCACGTGCGATTCTATCATGGAGATCCTTGGATTTTCCTAAGGTCATGTGGCAGCCTGGGAGGAGAGCTGAGATTGGAGCCAGTCTGTCTCCATAGCTATTGCTCTTTGCAGTATACAGCTACACACATTTCTGTCCTTTTCAGTGGGGCAGGAGGTGAAAAGTTTTTGGCATTGACTTTGAGGCTACACTCACTTGGGAGGTAGAGGTCAAATGAAGACAGCTCAGGTGGTTTTCTTCCTCCTTTTATCAGAAAATTACATGGCAGCTGCCCCTCTGCCTCCATTTCTTCTCTGTGGAATGCTCTCCTGTCTAAAGAGCTCGGTAAAGACAGCCTCACTGCAGGAGTGTGCATTACATATCAGTTTATATCCCAGAACCGGGGAAGTTTGTTGTATGTGTTGCGGGTTAATTTTCTCCTAAGGAATCCATCTATTCAGGCCTGGCAGGATCAGTACAGCCTCTTGCTCTAATTGGTTCAGGTCTGATCCCTGTCTTGGCTGTGGTCGAAGTACTGACAGCCCTGGCATTGTCAACAGCATTTGACTGGTGTCAGTGACCATGGACAAGGAAGGTTCTCAGCCAGCGTGAAGTTTGACGCGTGCAAGCCCCGCCTCCCAGCAGAGTGGTCTGGAACTGCCCCACTGCCACTCCACACATCATTTTGCTCAGTCTTTTTCTTAAAGTAGCTACAATTGTGAGTTGAAATTTGAGACTCATTCTTTAGTGTGCTCAGAATTCCTTTAGGTCTTATACTGGCTCACTCAGATGTTTACTCCCAGGGCGGTGTTTGTCCTCCCTATACCCAGACTGTGTGCAGGTGGCTCTCAGTCCCCTCCCAGAACTAATAAAAAGGACACCGTGTTCAAAATGGCCCTTGCAGGAAAGCTGCATCCTGTAGCAGACACACTGTGGGGCTGGAAGAGCAACACAGCAGAAAGCAAATTTTCTCAAGTAATACAGTATTTCCTGTTAACTTATTTGGACTCTAAGCAGTAGCGTCATCAGGATTTTTCTGCTTCCTTAAAACTGTGCAGAAGATGACGCAGGATCTTTTTCTTTCTCTGGTGCTCTGCCTCTCTCTCCCTCTCTTATCTCCATTTCTGTTCTTATCCCTCTTCCTCTCCCCTGACACAGAAGCACTAGTATTTTGCTTAGTAATTAATTTAAAGAAAAAATTCTGAGAATGAAATTGTCCACTCTTCCTGGTCTAATTGGACATGTCTTGTTTTTTTTTTTCTTTTTCTTTCTCTAAACAACATGATTTTAAATGCCGTCTCTTTGCTGTTTCATGTTCTTCATCCACAAAGCCAAGGTAGGATTGAGAACACAAGCCCTGGTGATGGCCTGCTATCATTCATATCCTGACTCTGCCATCTAGAGCTGTATGACCTTTGGCAAGTCTTTTAATACCTCTGTGCCTCTGTGTGCCAGTGTTTAAAATGAAGATAATCAACATACTTTCCTCATCTGGTTATTGTGAGGATTAACTGAACTAAGGTGTGTAAAACTTAGTGCATAGTCAGTATTCAGTAAGAATTTTTATGCTGCTGGTCAACTCTGTGTCTCCTGAACCAGTACAATACAAAAAGCCTTTAAAAATGTCTTCAGGGCATAGATTTTGATGTATAAGTTTTTGAATTTTTTTTTTTTAATGTGAAATAGTATATTACATGACTCTGGCTTAGAATCTGTTTAAATTCTAAAACAGAAACATTATGACAGTCACTAGAGGAGAATTAGAAATAGTTGGTGTCAGTTTGAACACAGCAGAATGAGATAAAGAGCAATTGTGATACATAACACATCCTGGGAATCAACGGGAATTTTATAGTAAGTATGATTATGACAACAATTGTGCTGGATTTTCACAGTAGCTTTTTATTTCAAAGATTTTCAAGGGAAATGTACAGCCACTTAGAAGAATCGGTATGAAAAAAAATTTAATCACTTAAATTTTGTATAGAAGGCGAATGTGAGCAAGAAGTGGTTGAATGGTCTCCTTGGGGAATAATACCATATTGGTAAGCGGTAAATCCAAACAGCTTAATTTCTTATTTACTCCTTTAGCATCTACAAATCCTAGTTCTCTCAAGGTGGGAGCAATTTGCACATGAAATCTGGGGGAAAATTCTTTGGATTAAATCCCTTAGCAGAATGTAACATGGTTTCTTTCTGCAAAGATATTTATTTAACTGGTGTTTGAAATGCTCCGGCCTCCACACTCCTCCCCGCCACCCGCAAGGAGCAGACCGACGGGTACAACTCTTGGGAGAAACTGGTAGCACGTTTGCTTTCCTCTAAGTATTCGTGTGTTTTTCCAGTTCTTTTAGAGTTGAATATTCAGAATTCATAGGCAAATCTCTTAAGATTAAAACGCATCCCTCTATCATAAAAGATTCTCTCAGGGTCAGCCTTAACTGTGGGTGTAGTGGGCCCTAAATAAGTTGTTTCGATTCAGTGGTTGAGAAATGCCTTTGAATTCCCTCCAAATAGCTTCTTTATCCACTCACTGTTTGAAATTCTACATTAGAAATTCTTTTATTTTTTTAACTTCAAGTTTCCTATCTTCTGCAAATGCAAATATCACAGGCTTAACTAAGTAATAACTTGCCCAGCCTTACTGTAACATGTTGGTGAGTTTATAAACTGTTTTCCGGATTATGAGGTTTCTGTTTGGCCTTAAATACTACTGAGTAGGGAGAGAGCAGTCATGATTTTTGGTTGTTGGGAGAAGGGGTGGGAGAGTAAGAAAGTGATACCTCAACTGTTAAAATGGTTGTGGGGGGTGGGGGAAGGTGGTGGTGGGTGGTGCATGAAAGAAAAGCTGGGTGTCTGCTTCTTTCTCTTGCTCTGGGCTAAACCTTCTTCTTTGATCTTTATCAACAGCAAAAACAAAAACAAAAACAAAAAAACCCAAAAAACAAACAAAAAACAAAAACAAAAGCAAACAAACAAAAAACACCTCACTTTATGCCTCAGTACTTTCAGTTGAATCTTTAAGAGGGGCTGATACAGTTTGCTTCTGATTAAGAGCTTGAGATCACTCATTCTCTGAGAAGAAAGAAGATTTGGGGACTGAACAATTATAGTTTTAGTGAAAGTGGGAAGATTTTACGATTCTTGCCACGTTCTCATAGCAGACTCTAGGCTTTTTCCAGAGTTTAATCGTTCCTCCTATTAGCAGGATCCAGAAGGCAAGTCTGTGTAATAAAGATGAATACTTTAATTCATGGCTTTTAAGAGGTTGAAAACCAAAGAAAGAGTCTATGCTATATCAATTTCAATGACTGCACTAGAACTGCAAGGGCTCCCCAGAGGACCTCCCTATCGGCTGCAATCATTGGCACCTGCAGAGCCAGCCTTGGCCTCTCTCTGTCAGTGAACAGCACACACCTGCTAGCCTTTATCTACCGCACACTAGCGAGGCCATTTAAAGTGGAGACAGCAGGCAGATGGCCCTGCCCTGGAATCTTTTGTCATTCCAAATTGTGCTGTCATGTGGATGAGTCCATTTGTCCCATGTGAGGCTCTTCTCTGCCTGTTTTCTTGCAGCTTTCCTGGAAGATGTATTCTGCTCCTGTCCAGATTGTTCCTCTGGACACTGGCCCTTTTCTTTTCACCCTTACTTAGCACCTGACCCTTTCTGCTTCAGTCTGTTCCAACCCCATTGCTCTGACTTCAGCCTTACTCTCCTGACTCACTGTCACGGAACACCCTTGCCCAACAGAACTGTCCTTCAGTCGTATAACCTGGTGCCATCTTAATGGTTATCACCACTCAACCGGCTTCTGGCCTGGCCTCCTGACCACTTGGCCCTCTCATACAGTTTGTATTTCTGATGATTAAAGAAGATATTTAAAGCCAAAAAACCAGGTGGGAGACTGGAAATTTAGGACACACCAGCTATGAGATGTGAACAAGGAACGAATTAAAATGCTTGGCAGAGAAATAAAGATATTTATATCCTGTGAGTTGAAATAGAATGAAATTATAGGGCTTTGAGATATCCTTCGACCCTCTGCTAAAGAAAAATATAAAAAGAGATTGTGAAAAAAATCCATACTTCAAACACATGAAGCTGATTTATTTTATTATCTTTCATAGAAAAAGAAGTTTCATTTTATGATAGTTTTATGAGCAAAACCCAGTCTTAGAAGCATATGCCTATGAAATCAGTGGGCAATAAATGTAAAATCATATTGTTAACATTACTGTAGGTTTTGCTAGAAAGATTCAGACATCACATATGGTCTTAAGGAGTTTACAGTGTAACATAAACACAACAGTAAAACGTAAAATTAAATATTAAATATTTAAGAAGTGTTAAAATTGTTAAATTTATTTGCAATATCTAGAAATGGGAAAGTGATATTTTGATACCAAGTCATTCTTGTACACTTAGGGTATTTACTGAGATGTCTGGTTTTGCTGAGGATCAGATCATCCAGTCCTTTGCTGATTTGAAGAAGTTTGAGGAAATTATGCTTTTTTTTCATATCTCTTTTGTAGTTGAAATTAGAGGATGACCAATGAATTTAGTTTAATGGTTTAGCAATGATTATGATTATAAAAAATCATAATAGTCACTATATTAGCTAAGGTTCTCTATATGTATAGAGAGAAAGTGAGAGGGAGAGAGGGAGAGGAAGAAAGGGGGTAAAGACGAAGAGAGAGAGAGGAGGAGATTGATTGATTTTAAAGAATTGGGTTACATGGTTTTGGAGGCTTGGTGAGTTCAAAATATGATGGCATAGGTCAGCAGGCTACATAGAGACTCAGGGAAGAGCTGCAGTTCCATCCAAAGGCAATTCTACTGGCAGAGTCCCTCCTACTTGAGGAGGTCAGTTTTTTGTCTAGTTAGTCCTTCAACTGATTGGATGAGGCACCCGCATTAAGGAGGATAAGCTTCTGTACTCAAAGTACTCAAGGTCCACCAATTTAAATGTTTTCTCAGTCAAAAAACACCTTTATAGAGATATCTGGAATAATGTTTGACTACAGCCAAGTTGACACATAAAATTAACCATTACAATAACTGACCTTCACTGAGCATATTCTGAGTGCGAGGCCCTGTGCTAAGTTAATTCTAATTATCAAATTTAGTTCTCTTATTAACTCCATCAATTCAGCGTCTCTCTTCTCTCACTGAGGAAACTGTAGGGATGAAGTGGATGTTACCTGCCGAAGGTCACGTAGGTTGTAAGTGGTTGAGCTGGAATTGATGTTTCTTACCTTTTAACATGAAAACAACAGATAGGCTGAGAACTATTGGGGTTCCCATGAAGGGATATATAAGTTGAATTCCAAAGAACTCTCTGTGAGTATAAATTGTTTTTTTCATTTACTGAGATTGTGATTCTCTTTCATGGTAGTGATCACAGTAGAGATTTATGTCTTTGTGGGAAAGATTCTAGGACCAGGCTCAGAGAGAGTACTTGAATGTTATTGACAGATCAAGAAGCATAAATTCAAAAGGATATATTTTGTGTCTGAGGTTGAGGCAGATGCTTTCTGTAGTCATACTGAGTCAAAGATTACTAGAGTAGGGACTGGCCACCCACTATTGAAGCTCACTCATTACCACTTGCTGGAGAGGGGCAGTGTGCAGGATAGAATCTACCTGGGTTGTAATTACCCTGCAGTTTATCTGGAACTCAGCTAATAACCAGAGAGTTTAAGGCCCATAGGTGCCATAAAAATCATGGATTGTAACCCGGGCTTTGAGTCAGCTCCTTTACTCACACCTGAAACACTGGTTTCTAAGGTTAGAGCAGTGTGATAAGCTGTCATAGAATGAGAGAAGAGATGAGAGGCTTTGAAATGGGCAGACGGCTTGAAAATAGTAAGGAACAATAGCTAATTGACTAAACTGGATGGAAAAGAAAAGCTTAATAAAATCAAACCGAGACCTAAAATATACCACAACCACTGTCCATGTAGCATGAATTAAAACAACCTTTCACACCAAAGACCACTGGACACGTATGGGAATTGTCATTCATAATGAGTCTAGAGGAGTTTAAATCAGGTTTTGAACATTCCGGATTAGAAGGCCTAGAAGTGTGTAGTATATTTTAGAAGGATCCTTGGAAAATCCGTAAGATATTTTAGTGCTTAAAGGCATAAGCCTTTATCTAGAAATAATTTTCTCTATAATGTTTTACGCACCTAGGGTTCTGGATAGGTGTTTTAATGCAATAATAATCATTACTGTGAGAGTCTTTTGAATTCCTCCTACTGGTACAGAACTAGTGTTTCTGTGCTCTTTTGGACATGGAGCTGTCCACCTTAATTGACTTTTGACTAGCACCCATGTTGGCTGTAGTTTAAACAGAGTTAGAGAGCCCAGCTGTGCAGAATTCATTTCCAATGTTAGAACTCAAATTCCTACTGATTCTGCAGCTAGCCTGACTGCCTTTTATCCTGTCTGAAACAAATTTATTTTCATTTCTATGCTTCTAATGGAAGAGTCACTATTTAGAATTTATTTTTTTGAGCCCATGTTTGGTAGAACATGGCATGTTATTTAAAATAAAAAAAAAAATCCAAGATCTGCTTCTTTTCATGTAAACGTGTTGCTCAGATATCTGAGAATAAGCATGGGTTCTAAGCAGTAATTGAATTTGAGTAGCATATTTACCAGTTGTGCTTTGGGGAACTTCCCAAACAGTTAAAAATACAGTATTCCACCTGACCCAAATATAAGGTTTGTCTAGATCCTGATTTTCGATAAGGTTGTTCATAACTTTAAGTTTTCAAGACCTCTATTTTTCATTTTAAGATCATTTTGGGAATAAGTACTAAGAGTGTATGTATGTGCGTGTCGTTTGTGGCTTTTTCTTGTTTCATATTTATAGAGATTTGGTCATGAGTTTGGTCATATTGCTTTGGTGCGTATTATGGCCTTGCCTAGGACTTGAGAATTTGTGTGTAGTATTTATAGTGAGTGCAGAGTCAGTCTCCATTAAAGTATTGACCGATCGTATTTTTAAAAGTCAGTAGTGGATCATCTAAGGTAAAATGGGTAAATTAATTCTGAGGGGGAAAATGGCCTTTCAATTTGTATGCAATCTGCCCTTGCTAAGATGGTATGTGTGATATTATTTCTGGGGTTTCTTCCTCAAATCTTCCCTTTCACAACAATGTTTCAAGGTTAAATTTGAAATGCCTCGGTTGAGCAAACACATTGTATAAGTTTATATTAAGGCATCATCGTTTTTCAAAATAGGCTCTGTGGGACACTAGCTTAAAGGCTGTTAGTAGATAGTATGAAAAAAAAGTTATACTGGTGTGTTGTTTTAAAAATACTGTGGGAGTTCTCTGATGCTTTTATATTAATGTGTGTTGAGAAACATCAAGGAGAGCAAATACTCTTTTAATAGTTAAAGATGTTTATTCCAAACCACAGACACCAGTTGGAATTAAGTTTAAATGAGAGAATTTATTATTAGTGAATCAGAGATGTCTCGTGGAATGTGAAGGCGTGAATGCAGCTAGGTCACAGCAGTGGTTTGGAAACCTTCAGGATCCTCTCCCCATGTCCTTATCTCTGCTTCTCTCAGTGCCTCTGCTGAGTTTCTTCTCTTTCTCCATGGTGAGCCTTCTGTAGTGACTCTGCTTGGAAGTCCTGCTTTTAACAACATAGAAAGTTTTGAAAAAAGTCATTGGTTACTCCTTCATTAGCGGGGTTAGTACTTTTGGGTAGTCAGACAACAGTTATAGGCATAAGATGGCCAGTATGAATTGTATTGATGAGTGTGTTTGTCATCAGCTTGAATATTATAAATTTGATAAGCACCTTTTGCCAATTTCAGTATATTTAGGATAGTGCATAATTTAAAGTAGTTTTAGTCATACTAAATTCCCCTCTGCTGAAAGTTATGTAAAGAAAAACCTGTGTGAAGTTGTAGAAGATCTGTTATTTAGCAGTCTAGGTCAATGTGGTCCGTGTCCCAGGGACAGACTGAAATATAATACGAAATAAAATTCATAACTAATGTTTTTCTTGAGAACAAAACGTTGAATAAACCTTTCTGGTCATAACCTGTGATAAATGCAATTGTTCTTTAATGATTTGGTAACTAGATTTAGCCTTTTATATGTAAAGAAATCATAAATATTGATTTAGCTGTTTTTGCTGGAAATAAGTTCATTTTCTTTATGTCTGCTTTTGCTTCATATGAGGAGCATCATAAGTTCCCTTTGCTAAAATGCTATAAAGTTCCATTAAGAATCCAAGGACTTAAATAATCATGTTTTCTTTCTACAGTAGAGAGAATTGATGTTCAAAATACTGCCCTCCAGGCACTGTGAGAATTGGCTTCTGAATTTCCAAAGAAAGATTACATCATGTTGGTATAGGATCAGAGTTAATTTTATTCTTATTCATAGAACATTGGTACGTTATTTAACTCTGGACTCATATCCCCCAAACCATACTGGTTTATGTACTTAGACTCTGCAGGGTCTCATGCTTCCACAAATATAATGTTTATTTCATGTTTTTGTATCTTTGGATTCATATTTTTTGCAAAATTTGGAAGACATAAAGTCGTAGGAGTGGTTAGGGAGGCAACTTGGAAACCCTGTCAAGAAGTCAAGGTTTCAGGATTTGAAGTGATAAGCAGACGCAGTCTTGGGAGCTCTGGATTGGAAGGGTTAGTAATCTGGAGTTACGAGAGGGAGGGAGGATTCTAGAGGCCAACAGTTTATGAAAGAGATTTAATTATGATGCCACAAATGAGGGTGCCGTGAAGGGACGAAAGTGCTGACATCTTTATTACGGTTACTCTCGTTTAGTAGAATATAAGGTAAGTAGGAAAGAACACTAATGTATTCCTCTGGTGGTTACTGTCATAGGCGTAAAAGGTATAATGGAGTACAAGCTTGACCACTAAGCATTTGTCTGAGCTCAGCCTAATTACTTAGAAGCCTTTGGACAAGTCACTTAGCCAACCCAAGCTTCCACTTTCAATGGGAAAAAGATGAGGCTGAACTTGATGTTATTCAGCTGGAAGTAGTAATGTTTTTTTATGAATATTTTAGATGAAGAGAAGTCATATTTATACCAGCTCTCTCCTCAGTGTATATTGTAATTCATTTTTAACCATTTATTTATTCAGTAAGTATTTTTTTGAGAATCCAGTATGTGGAGAAACTAGGTACTGTTCTGGTGTTGAGGATATAACGTCATCCCTGTTGTCTTAGAACTTACGTTCTAATGGGGAGGGAGGCACAGTAGGCACAAATTCAAAACACTATTTGTATATACGTCAGGGTATTTTAGATAGAGTGGTTAGGGAAACTAGTTCCGGTCTCCATGTAGAATCCAGTATATTCATCCTTTTTTGTTTTTGTGGGATTTTTTGATGTCCCCTTGGCATCCTCGTGTCATTTCTAACCTGTTCACTCCACGAGATCACATTTTCCAGCAAACACACCATGAGCACTTATTGAAATGCCTACTCAGTGGCAGAAATGCAGCTGTGTTCATCATTGTCAATTCTGATTTGTATGTTGTTCCTATCCGAACATACCTCGGGGTACATTTGCACATCTAATTACATTACGACTAATAATAGCTTGATAAAATGCTACTCAGACAAATGTCTAAGCAAACAGCTGGCTGTTTCATTGTGTCCTGAAGGACAGGCAGATTCAGACTTTGTTCCCTAACTTGAGGGCCTGAATTCTAAAGTGCAAACACTCCTCCATGAACACCCTGCTGAGGGAGGTCTTAGGCAGGAAATATCTCATTCGGAGAGCTGTTGTTAGATAAAAGAGCCTGCATGAAACCGGAGCTTTATGGAATGACATAGATAGAAAAAGTGATTTTCTTTCATTTTTACCCAGAGGATGATTGTGACTAAATTCAAATTGGAACAAAATACAACAGAATGTTGATATAAGGTATAATTAAAGTGCCCACCTTTCTACCGAACCCAGAAAGTTCATATTTAAAATTTCTGAGGAAAGGAGGCTGAGGAATAACTTAATAATGCTTTTTTGGTATTTGAAGGAGTTGTGCTGTTATCACATGGAAACAACGAGCAGCTCTATTTTCGCAGGTGACTGAGTTTATGCTTCTTTCGAGAGAGAGGAAATTTGGTGAAATTGGTTTTATCTTACTGGCACAGTAAGCCTTCCTGTTAGTCAAACCAGGAAAGGTGAAATATTTAGGAAATAGAAATTAATCCTTCTTTCACGGCACGGTTCAGTACAGGAAGCAGGCTGCAACCCTAATCCACTTAAGTAGTAGGGAATTCTTCCTCCAGGGTTGATGAGTGTCCTCTGTCAGGTTCTTTCTGTGTGCCCAGGTGGATCGAAGCTAATAATTAAGCTCTTTTTTGGGTTCTTAAAACATTGACAGCAATGTAGACCTATAGGAAAACTTTTGGAAGGCCAGCAATGCTCACCACTATAACTTTTGGATTATGAGTTATACCTTATTGAAATGTATTGTTGAGTGAGGTCTTAAAATCTTTTCCATAAAGACTTAGAATAACAATTTAAGTTTTCATCAGTCTCTATAGATTGGGCATAATACACACGAGGGGTAAGAATGGATTAAGATAAATCTCCATGTTGCTTCTTACCTTCTGATTCTATTATGTCTACCCTTTTCAGAGTCAACAAACATTTAGGATCACAGGAACAGTGTGCCTAATATTGTCATATATATGAATTCATTTGAGGCAATTCTCTCAAAAATGGTGCAAAGTAGATATCATTGGTTCTGTTGTGGATATTAAGAAACCAATGGTCTAAGAGGTGAAGTTTCTCATTGAAAATTGCACAGCTAGGAAAGGGTGGGGAGAGGACTTGGAACCAGGACTCTGAACATGGATTTTGACTTAGACTTTTATTCATGAGCTGAAGATCTCAGGCCAATTTCTAGTCCTGTCTCGACTCTCATTTGTTTATTTGTAGAATGAAGGGGTTGGAATGAGAAGGTTTGGAGTAAGTTTTTCTCCTACTTCTGTAATGTATGACTCACAGGAAACTTGAGACATCAATAGTTAATGAACAGATTTTTGTGCACACCGTGAGAACACCTTGTGTAGGGTATATAGATATGCATTATATAGTAATATAGATATTACTTCTGGGTTGGGAATTTTGGGTGTGGAAGGTAAGCAAAAACTGACATCTTTGTATGAACTAATGATCAAATGCACTGAGCTAGTGAAATAGAGGCATTCTCGTACAGCCATTTATTGATTTTCCATCTTTTTTAAATATCTCCTTTCTTATCCCAGGTCCCCTATCATCTGTCTCCTTTGAACTTTTCTGAGTTTATTCCTGATCCTGAACCTTGCTATATGTGATTATAGCTATGTATAATTAAGAAGAAAAGAGAAGATTTCTTTATTCTTCTTGAAAAATGAGTTTTCAGCCTAGGAAAACTGTTTATATCTGAGCTGCCCACTGCAGTAGTCACTAGCCACATATAGCTAAGAAGTAAATGAAATATGAATAGTCTGAAATAATATATGTTATAAATATAAAATACACACTGGGTTTTGAAGACTCGTAAGAAAAAACAGTAAATATTTCATTAATAAGTTTCTTGTGTTGATTACATGTTGAAATGATAATGTTTTGAATATGTTTGGTTAAATAAAATATATTACTAAA
Organism: Rousettus aegyptiacus; assembly: GCF_014176215.1. Classification (NCBI taxonomy): domain Eukaryota; kingdom Metazoa; phylum Chordata; class Mammalia; order Chiroptera; family Pteropodidae; genus Rousettus; species Rousettus aegyptiacus. The sequence goes on from NW_023416295.1 coordinate 118,718,660, forward strand.
ATGAATTTAATCTGTTTATTTTAATTTTAAATGTAGCTCCTAGAATATTTAAAATTATAGCCATAGCTTGCATTTGTAACTTTCATCATATTTCTATATAATAGTGCTGGTTGAGATAGGATAGACCCTTCTCCCATTAATTCCAAGAAAGAATTATCTGGTCCAAAATGTTAGTAGTGCTGAGGTTGAGAACTCCTGGTATAGTTGTAGAAAAAACATTGGCAACTAAAACTGCTTTCTGGTTAATTTCATTTGAAATATCAGAATGAATAAGTATTTAGCAATGTTATGGAAAAGCTATTATTATAGAAAGAGTAAGGAAATTGGGTATGGTTAGGGTGTAAGCATAAAAGAGCAACTGGTTTTGTTAGTTATCTCAACAAATATTTATTTAGTGACTACAAATCCTGTTTGGATCAAGAAGAGGGAAGAATAAATATACATACAAACATACAAATATTGAATTCTGTTTGCATGAAAAACTTCTACCAGGAAAATAAAGATATAAAATATGGTTCCTGCCTTCAGAAAGCCTTTGGCGCTAGTAGGGGATGGCATGAGAAGTACGCTATCTTACGAAGCAATATATAATGTCAGAAGAGAGGTGATGGGAAATGCAACAGCAGCAGCAAACAACTCATGGCCTTCAAAGGAAAATAAACCATAATCGATTAGGGAAATTAGACAAGGCTTCATGGAGAAAGTCCTAGCCGAAGTGCACCCCCAATGGGCAAGATGACAACCAATGGAGATGGTGGAAAGACACACACGACAGAGGGAATAGCATTGTCCAAGGCAATAGGGAAGGAGAATATGGGGTGGGTTTGGAAAATAGTCAATAATCAAGTTAACTTAGAATCCCAGGGGGAAGCACTTGGAAATGAGACTACAAAATGAAAATCTCAAACAAAAGAAATAAACAAAAATAAACAAAACTGAGGCCATTTATAGCACATTGGTGAAGTGCAAAAAGGAGAGATGAGAGAGACAAATAGAAGCAAACTATAGGACTAGGCAATTAACTAGATGTAGGTAAAGGAGAGGAAGGAATCAAAGATGATCCTGGGACTTTAAGCTTCGATGTCTGGAGACGTCAATTGAAATGGGGGGTCAGGAGGATGGATTGGTTTCACAAAAAATGGAAAGATGATGCGTTCAGTAAGGTATCTAGATGGTGGGGAGACAGAGGAAGCTCCTGGGGGTCAGAGCTGAGGCCAGGAGAGGAATGAGCACAAGGAATAGAGGTTTTGGAATCACCTGAAGCAAAGTGACCATTGAAGTTTTGAGAATGGATAAGAATACTGGAGGGAGGTGGTGTCCAATGAGAAGGCTTAGGACACATCCTTAGGTAGGACTATCTTTAGGTGATGAGATGAGGAAGAGAAGTCAGAGAAAGAAATAAGAAATGTAGCAGAAGATACAGAAACAGAACTTTGTGTAATTTAGCATCATAGAAATTAAGAGAAGTTTCAAATGGGAATGTTCCTTAGTGTTACAGTCCTAACAGAGCGTGGAGGATGAAGCTGAAGCAATGTTGGATTTTGTCATCCGAAGGCCGTTGGTAGCCTTCTAATAACGGGTGGAAAGCAGATGGTAGGGGAACAAAGAGGTGAGTGGGCAAACTGCTTCTGTGGACCTAGACTCTCTCAGAGCCTCCGTTGGGAGAATAGGCACATGTTCGTTTTGTGACTTTTTTCTCTTGGGTCATTCATTCCTTTAGCAGAAATTCATTAAGCTTATGCATTTATTATTTATCTAACATGGGATGGGCAATTAGGTGTATAAAGAAAACTAAAGTATCTCTATCACCTCCAACTCTGGCTCAAGAAAACAGATCTAATAAGGCCACCACTTTAAAAAAAAAATGGCAGAAGGAGATTTTTAATAATTAGGCTCTTAAATCCTGGAGCTTTACGGTTGTCCATATTTCTTCTTCATCAAAGCTCTGACAGTCTTAAGAGTTGACCTCTTAAATAAGGCATCACGTCTAATTCTACTTGCCTTTAGCTTGGGCTAAGGAGATTGTTTCTGGTAAAACAAATAAAATATGAAATGATGGGGCACCAATCCATCTATCCATTCATTCATTTACCCCAGCACCAATTACCTTTTCATAGTTACAGGTAAAGTAATTTGAATTTTTAATTTTATTTACCCCAGCACCAATTACCTTTTCATAGTTACAGGTAAAGTAATTTGAATTTTTAATTTTATTGGCTGTTTTTAGAAAGTTGGCGACAATGGAGGCTTAACTGCTTCATTTTAAAATTTATATTATTGGGGGAGATGTGGGAAATAGCTGAACAGATCTTTATGAAACAAAAAGAGAAATTAATACTTTTAAAGTATAGTTCCAAATAGGAAACTTTTTATCATTTGAATATAAAAAACACATTAAATGTCTGTTTTTGGTGTTTTCTACATGTACTGCATCGCTGAAGTATGGTACCACAAAGACATGGATATTACTCACTTTGGGCTGGGAGGGGAACGGATAGGTATTTTACATTAAGATTTACATCCCTGTGCGTGTGGGTTTACTTCCCTACAGCAGTAGTCTTTCGATATCTTAAGGAAAGTTTATGTTAAGACTCTAGATAAGATACTGACTTTTTCTATATTTTTGTTATTGGAAATAAGTAGATAAGAACATGTAAACAATTCACATTCGAAGAACTTGAATGTTTTAAAATACGAAAGTATAGAAAAATACAAAAATAGAAACGTGGTTGCTGGAAATTGCCGGCAGTATAAATAGTGGTGGTGTCAGCATGACTGACACATGTCAGTTATTGCTTTTGAGGAACTTTTATTCCGAAAATAGATGGACATGTCAAAGCATTGATATGTGGTTGCCAGAATTTTGGTTTGGTAATCAAAATATATCAGCTTTACGTCTGGATTTGTTAAAGGTTCATTATTTGATTTCGTTTAAGTTTTATGTAAACCTAGTTAAGATTTAAACCTGAGATTCCATGTTGATAGAATGTGGATACCAGTGAATCTCATGATTAGCTTCCCATTGGTAAGCCTCCAGTGCTGGCTTAGGCACTGCAATAAATAACAATTGTAAAAGTTTGAGAAATTCTACAACAAATGTTTTCCACAAATGGTACTGACTAATTGACTTATATAAAGTACTGGTACTGTAAAATGTAAAAAGTACATTTATTAAGAAGTAGTAAACAGTTACCCACAGAGATTACTCAGAGTACTCCTTGCTGTTTGCTTTTGGGTTATGTTACTTCTTAAGTGATTAACATTAAAAACATGGTATGGAGAAAAGAGGGAGGGGGGTCACGGCATGTAACCTTATTAGTAAAAGATATGAACAGGTGGAAACTATTGAATAAAAAGTTCTTAAAAACTATTCGTAAATGCCTGTCTGCCACGCTAGCTGTATTCTGCATGGTGGTAGATAACAGGGTTATGGGTGTTGTTTCCTTTTCCGGAAGTCTTTTCACAACAATTTATACTTACATGAATGCTGAAAATTGCTGATGTAATTACAACTATCCATTTGATCCGAAATATGCTTGTGAAGAGGCTACTAAAAATACATCTGTTTAAAAGTGTTTCGGTTCAAATGTGGTTCTTTAATTTGAATGTTCACCTTTCCAAAGGCAGTATTTGAAACCTCTGGGTTTGATGGTTGGTGTAAGTACAGACCCCAGCGCTGCCCAAATTCCTGGTGGAATGGCTGAAAGCTTGGAGAAATCGGGGGAAATCAGCATCAGTAAGAGAAACCAGTGAAGGATACAGTCTCTGTGGCAGAAAATGAGGGGAATTTTTGTTGGCGTTTCCTCAGTGAATCTGGGGTGAAAGATGTCCCAAGTTCCTTCCCCTCACTAGGTCCAGAAAATAACCAGGCGACCTGAGTGATTGGAAGTAAGGGAGGTTAAAGTTGCCTCTGCATGTCTCTGTACATTCATCTTACCCTCTTCCAGCTCCTTCTCATCAGACTTCCATGATCCTTCAAGAGGCAGGTCTGCCCTGTGATCTCTTCAGTGCTTCTTGGGGTTTCACCTGTTCTTAGGATCAGAGCAGACATCCAGAACGCGGACCTCTCCTGCCTCCCAGCCCCTTGTCACCATGCCTTCCTCGCTGCAGCCACACTAGCCTCATGGGCACCACTGGCCTTAGGTTTTTGCCCTGGCCCTGAACTAGTACAGCTGCCTGGACATCCTTCTTGCCTGTGCTTCCTCCTAATTCCTAATCATCCTTCAGACCTTGTCTCCATCGTTGTTTCCTTAGGGGTTGTCAGAGATCTGTGCTCTCATGTCACTCTGTGATTCTAATTATACAGTCATTTTTATGATGTTTACTTGGTATTTGTCTCTCTTATTAGACTATGAGTGCCACAGGGGCAGGATGGCATCTGGTGCTGTGCACCACTGTGTCCCTAGCATGTAGCACAGTACTTGGCACATATAGTCAATGACTATTTATGGAATGAATGAATGGATAGATGGATTGGTGAATGGCAGCATTTGGATTTCAACAGCTACTTAGAGTACCCCTGACCTTTGGTTCCTACACAGACAAGTACTACAGCAAAGGACCAGGCACGGTGAAAGGAAAGCTCTGTAGGTTGCTCTTGGTGTGGCTGCCACATCAGGCTGAGGTTTGGGAAATGGGGCATTTCCCAAGAAACGGGATCCACATTTAGGTCCGGAGATACTCATTTTGCTTTCTTTACAGTCCCCTCAGGCTGCTTGATGTCCTTACTGATGTCCTTACTCCTTCTCTTCCCCTGCTCTGGACCATTTTCCCTTCAATCTAGGTGAGGATGTATCTCTAAGAAAGATTTGGAATCCAACAAATTCTGCTAGAAAGCAGCTCAACTCAGGAGATAGATAAGTTTATCAGAAAATAGGGCTCTCTCATAGATACTGTTAAGAGATTCTGTTATTCAAAAGAGAAGGATCATCATTTTCCTAAGGCTTCAGAAGAATCGTTTCCTCTGTAATAGATTGACCATGAGATATGAGACGATCATAGAAAATATGCTTTACTGCTCTCAACAATACTCGAGGGGATGTTGCATGTGTGAAACTACAGCTGGCTAAGCAGGACATCAGGGGAAGGAAGAGGAAAGATTAGAGCTGAAAAATGTGAAAGCCAGCCTTGGTGGAAACAATGTCAAGAACTAGCATTTGTTGAACACTTACTTGTGGCCAGGCATTTTTCTAAAGGCCTACATGTTTTATTTAACCCATTCAATTTTCATAACAACTCCATTTGGGACATACAATTAATTATTAACCCCATTTAGAAAATCTTTGTAGAAGAGTCAATAGAATATGGGACACTGAGTAGTGAAGTAGGAAACAAATTTGAGGGACAAACTCAAACGTAGAGGAAGAGGGATGAAAACATAGAACATGAGAATTATGGAGAAAAAAATCTACAGTACTCTTTCTATGGTGTTTTCTTTGGGAGGTGAGATTAAGGATGGTTTTTACTTTCTTCTTCATACTTTTTAAAATTTTTGGGCAGGACCTTTTATAAAGACACTGCTCTTTTAACAAAGAATGCAGTTGGCAGAAAGCATCTAAGGCTTTCAATAAATAATCTTAAGTAATTCAATGAAAATGAAATTGCATTAGAGACAGTGTTTAGGGATTTAGGCAAGATTGAAGCAGCCCAGGTAGGAAGTAAACCTCCTAATTGGGAAAATAAACCAGAGAGATTCATGCTGCTGAAGAAGCACTGTGACTATACTCTCTTCCTACTGAAAAAAATACATGGAAAATAAAACAGCACGGGTTAGTTAGAGTATTTTGAGAATTCAGATTAGAGTGCTGAGAAAGTACTGTTATACATGCTAATTAGGAGCTAATTAATACTTTATGCTTTCAATTTAAATTACTTATTTATTAATAAAATGCATAATTGGCGAGATTATGTGTTTTTTCATTTATCCATACCTGGGGGTATTAACCTAGCCCATCTAACCTTATCGTTGTGACTGTAGATGCCACCTGGTGGCAGGTGTAGAAATTGCAAATTAAAACGGGGGGAGAAATAAACCTGTGATGATGGTCCAGCCTTAGAAATTCAAGTCCATGAAGTGACACTAAAGATAATAAGCATTTGAAGGTGCTAGGACTATCTTTGTAATGTACATTTACTTACTGTATCTCATATTTCTATGGAAATAGGAGGCTAAAGTGTAAGCTTGCCTGGAAGAGAAAATAATAAATCAAATGGATGTGGAATTTAAAATTCCTTATTTTCTTAGTTTCCAGTAATAGTCTTCTGTGTTTTGAATTGAAGAATTTTTTCATAGATTGTATAATCGTTCTCTTTGCTTATTCTTATAGAGGGGACTTTGTGCTTTCTGAATAGTCAAGTAGAGATAGACTCTTTTTAGAAATTGACATAGGTTCTCAACCACATCTTTTGGAGGAATCCCCTAGACAAAATGAAAGAAAATGGCAGTCAGGAAAATGTCACAATTTCTTTAAATTGTAATAAGTTTATGAATACTGTTGGTTGGAGAACCACTGACTGGGAATAATTATGACAAACATATTATGGTAAAGGTCTTTTGGTTAAAACACATGTATACGAATCATGTTCTTTCTTTGACTTTACCAGGAATTAAGTAAAATTAAATATGCAAGAGTATCTATTTTTATTTCCGATTTTTTTAAGTTTCCTAGAGATAGTATATATAGTGATCAGGGTCATAATACTTTTCCTTTATACAATTTATGATATAAACTTTGCACTCAAAACACAAATTAAATAAGATGGTAAGATTTTTTTCAAATGGTTATTTTCTTACAGAGTCAGCCCCTGGCTTATAAAGAAGGCCAAAGGGCCTTTAGGAACAGTGCACCAGTAAGTCCTCTTTCAGATATACTGCCTCTGCCAGGCTTTCCGCCCCTTTCTCCTTCACTTCCCTTTTATTGCTCTGGTTTCAACCCTCCTTTCTCTCCCAGTGGCTTTTGTCACTCCCTCACCTGCTTTCTATGGCTGCAGGTAAGTCCTTCCTTTTGTTCTTCCCATTGCTGTTCCCATTGTAGCTCCAGCCAGAAATCCTTTGAGGCAGTGTCCTCTCCAGAAATACACGTGAATCTTTATTCCATTGGGCCATCATGGTTTTAATCCTTTTTCTGTATTTTATCTTTCTCTAGAATTATGGAAAATGCAGAAAAGGAGGGTGATGAGTGATGGGAGGAAAACATTATTTCTGATGACTTGTTCAAGTAGGACCCAAAGATCTCCAAATGTGGACACTCTCAGAAGGACTGTTTCCTGTTTCAGGCACCTGAATGTTGAGAAGTGGCTGTGAAGCTTTGGTTTCTAACCCTGGCTAGAAGGTGCTGGTGTTAACAATATGAAGGAAAGCATGGAAGCTAATATGTAATTTGCTCATGAAAGGAAGGAAAGAAAGAAGGAAGGAAAGAAGGAAAGAAGAAATGAGAAAATATTAAAGAAAGAAAAGCAAATGTAAAGGATAGAAGAGGTGAAAGAGGCAACTAGCTTTGGGTCCCCAAAGAGGCCTACTGGTGGGAGACATCTTACCCTCTCATTTGATCTCAAGCTCTCACCCTCTAACCCCGGGTCCACTCCTGCTGTGACGCTGACAGGGAGGAAGGGAGGGAAGGGCGACAGTGGAAATCCTGGATCCCACTGCCTTAAATTACTTCTCCCCAACTGATCCATAGATTCAGGGCAGTCTCAAACAAACTCCTAGCAGACATTGTTTTTGGAGAAATTGACAAATTGATTCTAAAATTCCCAAGGAAATGCAAAAAACGAATACTACCAAAATACCCAGAAAAACAAAAAAAGAACAAAGTTGGATAACTAGCTAACTGATTTAAGCATTTATTGTAAAGCTGTAGTAATCAGGGCAGAGTGGTGATATTGGTAGCAAGATAGATGAATAAGTCAATGAAACAGAATGGAGAATCAAGAAATAGATCTACACTTATATGGACAGCTTCATTTTGATGATGATGCAAAGGCAATTTGGTGGAGAAAGGATAGTGTTCAACAAATGGTGCTGGAAAAAAAATGGACATCCATATATAAAATATGTGTTTCAATTCACACCTTATAGTTAAAAAATTAACTCAAAGTGTGTCGTAGGCCTAAATGTAAAACTTAAAAGCATAATACTTCTGTAAGAAAACATAGGAGAAACCCTTTGTGACTTAGAGTTAGGTAAAATTTCTAGGTACATTACCAGAAGCACAATTCAAAAACAAATCGATAAAGTATATCAAAATTAAAAATGTCTGCTCTTTTAAAGACATTTTTAGGAAATGAAAAGACAAGCCACAGACTGGGAAGAAATATATCTAAGGCATATATCTGGCTTTGTATCCAGAATACAAAAAGAACATTCAAAGCTCAGCAAAAAAGTAAACAACCCATTTTCTTTTAAATCGGCAAAAGATTTGAAGAGACACTTAGGTAAAGAAGATACATGGATGGCAGTTAAGCCCATAAAAATGTGCTCGACATAATTAGTCATTAGAGAAATGCAAATTAAACCCACAATGAGATACCTGTACACACCTATTAGAATAGTTAACATTAAAAAGATGAAACGTACCAAGTGTTGGAAAGGACCTTGAAGAACTGGAACTCTCATACACTGCTGATGAGGATGTAAAATGGTCCAACCACTGAAGAAAATAGTTTGACTTTTTAAAAAATGTTAAAATTTCAAACTATCAAGCCATCACACTCCCACATGTTTGTGCCAGAAAAATAAAAGCACGTGCACATTCAAAGACTTGTACGTGAATGTTCATATCAGCTTTATTTGTTCGATCAAAACTACAAACAACCCAAATGTCCATCAACAGGTGAATGGATGAATAAACTGTGCTATATCCATACAACAAACACAATTCGGCAATTAAAAAGGAATGAATTATTGATACATGCTATGACATGAGTGAACTTCAAAGTAACTATGTTTAGTAAAAGAAGCTAGACACCCTTGTCTCCCTCCCCCCAAAAGGGTACATACTGTATCTCATTTGCATAAAATTTGAAAAAATGCAAATAGATCATTGTTTGCCTAGGGATAGGCAAGGTAGGGATAGGAAGAGGTAGGGATAGAAGACAGGGTATGGCAGGAGGAAGGAACTAAACAAGTCATGGGAACTTTTGGGGGTCATGTATTATGATGGTAGCAGTGGTTTCTTCGATGTGTACAGAAGTCAACACTTGCTGAATTGTCTATTTCAAATACATGTAGTTTATTGTATGCCAATTATACTTTAATAAAGTCGATAAAAGAAAAAACCTATATTAAGTTTAACCCACTAATGTGAGTTTACTGTTATTGGTTTGAATGTGTTTTAAGGTTAACACTTTCTGAGTTTAGGTTGACAATTTCTTTAACATTAGCAACATTTAAATGTTTTTAGACATTAAATGTTATGCACAGGCTTAAAATAATGCAAATATTGAAGCACCAAAATTTCATGAGAGATATTGTGAAATAAATCAAGGTTAGTTATTTTTTAAATCAAAACTTTTTCTACACTGCATTGTAGGAAGTGCAGTGTACGATGCTTTGTGCTCGTGTTGACAAATCTGTCATCTACATTTATTTATTCATTCCTCAAGTATTTCTGTATTAAGTGCCTTTTGTTCACTTTATAAATAAAGTGCAAAAAAAAAGTCACAAAAAAGAACTAACTTGTAGAGGGGTTCCTATTTTAGTTGTGAATATGAAATTTATGTACATAATCAAGTAAGTAATATTAAAGGAAGCCTTTAACTGAATTAGACATTTGTTTCCTATACTACGTTTTCAGGTACTGATTAAAAGATCTAAATTTCTTCTGTAGAAAATAATGATACTTCCCCATGTTTCAGGTTTTTGCATTAATCTTTCATGTATGTATGTTTTATCATGAGCCACTTGTCTTTATTTTAGTAATTATATCTAAGGATTATAAGAGAATTTAATTCTACATTTATTTTCCGTCTTAACATTTTACCTGAAGCCTCATTTTAAAATTGCTAGTGCAGTTGCTTGCCTGGTTGCCCTCACTTGAAATGATAGCAGTAACCTTCAATAATATTAGCATTTTTTCTAGACGTTACCGCTCTCCAACTGTGAAGATTTTTTCCTTAGATGATTCATGCGATGCTTGGGAACTGAAGGTACTTTCTGGAAAAGCACTTACCTTTTCTACTGCTCTTATTTTGAGTGGGTTTACAGTGGCTGTTTTTCATGGTGTACATCTTTAACACATTTCTCTTCTTTCCTTCGTATTTCATCCTTTTGTATTACAGCTCGTATCTTCAGGGCCAGAGGAGGTGGGTGGCGAGCCACACTGAGCAACACTGCGCCTCTGTCGCTGGCTCCCACGCCAGCTGATTGAGAAGCAAGTGTCTGTATTTACATGTTGCCATCACTCAGGGCCTCCTGAGGAGCTAAGTATAGCTGCTAGCATTGTGCAACTGCCGAGCAGACCCCTGCACTGCCCGTTTTCCCTGGAGACAGGATGGGTATGCAAACGAGCCCCTTTGCTAGCTTTGGGCAAAATCATGAAGTAGGAAGTTTGCTTGTTGTGCTTGAACTGCAGGGCCCCTTTTTACTTCTTATCAGGATCAGATTTTGTGCTCTGTTGTCCTTACTAACACTTGCTTTTAGCGAAAAAATATTCCTATTATCAGCTCCATTTAATTTAAATTTAAGTCAACTTCCCCTTGAAGTATTTGCGTTTTAAACTCTATACATCTGAGTGTGGGATGCAGGCTTTTCTCCTCTTGGGAAGGATTTCTGGCTTTGGGGAATAAATAGACAGGAGGAGGTTTGGGGAAGGGACCGCTTGCTAGGTGTGTCCACAGTCATGCTGTGGGGTCAGTGGTTTTCCAACTGTTTTTCATCACACATCTCTTTCTACTGAAACTCTGTGTATACACTTGCTTTTTTAAAAATGGAGCTGCCTGGCTGAGACAGCAGCAGAGGGTTCGGAGGCCCACTTACTTACCTTCCCTTTTCTCCTGGGCTGCCCAGAGGCCACCTTGAGGAACTCCTGGAGTTCCCTGGATCACAGTGCAGAAAGCAGGGATGCACTTTTGGCCTCCCCCTGGTATGTAGAAACCTGACCTGGGATGTAATATTCAAAACCATAACTTTTCTTGAATTCCTCAGGGAGCTGAGGTTATAAGGCAACAACCAAGGGCAAACAGATGCCTCCAAGGAGAGAGTGGATGCAGACGCTGGCTTGTCTGCTGCAGACTTGGAAGGGAGGAGGGCAGGTCTGCCATTGGAAGCAGGTAATTTGAAATCAGCTAAAACTATTAATAAATTCCTGAAGGCCAGGTGGGGTAGCAGGATAGAACCCATGTGAATGACAGACACAAGGGGAGCATGCACCCTGTCGAAAGCTCTCTCCATAGGCTTCACTGGGTGCTCCTAAGAAAGACTGAGGGCAGGGTAGGAGACCTGGTCTCCCTTGGTGCTGTAGGCCTGGAAGCGGAGAGGAAATGGTCTTGGGCCGAGACTTCTGGGGGTCTCCTACCACTGGAGGAGGGACAGAATCACCGAGAAAGCCTACCTCTGAGACTTAGGGACTCAGGGCTTTCCTAAGACCGAGGCTGGATAGGACCACAGAGAACATCCCCCTCACCGGCCACACCTCCGCAGAGCTTAAATCCTCATATTCTACTCAGTGTTCCAGGTATCTATCCCAATATAACGAACCACCTTAGAATTTAATGGCCTAACGTAGAAGCAGTTTATTATCTCTTGGAATTCTGCAACCTGGGCAGTCTGAGCAGTTGTCCTCCTCCACATGGGATCTGCTGGTGCTGAAATGGCCGTAACGGCTTCTCCATGTGTAAACTGGCACCTCCATGGAGTTGGCTGGAACTGCTGCATGCTGGTTTGGGTGCGTTTTTTCCCCCCTACCCCTGCCTTTGGCTTTCTTGGTTGCTCTTTCAAAAGCACAGGCAGAAGCTGCCCAGCCTCTTAGAGGCTAGGCCTGGAGCTGGCACCATGCTGCCTGCACCGCATTCTTGTCAAGGCAAGTCAGGGGGCCAGCCAAGATTCAAGGGAGAGTCCATCTCTTGATGAATGGAGCAGTATGTGCACACGATTGACCCTTGAACAACACTGGAGTTCAGGACCCTGAACCCCTCTCAGTGAAAATTGGAGTATAACTTTTGACTTTCCCGAAACCTAACTACTACTATTGAACTAGAACCCTCTCTGATAATATAAACAGTTGATTAACATATTTTTTATGTTATATGTATTATATACTGTATTCTTAAAAAACTAGAGAAAATAAATTATTAAAATCATAAGAAAGAAAATACATTTATGGTACCGTATGTATTTATTGAAAAAAAAATTCATGGATAAGTGGATTGTGCAGTTCAAACCCTTGTTCAAGGGTCAGCTGTATCAGGAGGGAAAGAGTTAATGGCAGCCAACCCAATTATCCACTATACTGAATTTGCTATGCTTTTTTCCCCTGGCTTCTGTTTTTGGTTTTCTTGTTTTCTTTTTTTATTAATATTTTTTCCCAAATCTTCACCCATTAAAATATAGCCCAGCCCTCAAGGTTCAACCTAAATTTCACTCTCTTCTTGAAAAAGCTGATCATGTAATTTATCATACAAATTGGGACACTTGAAAGGAAGAGGCCACTCAAAGGACAGCAGGTGTAAACCGGGATTGTTCCTGGCACACTGGGACATAAAATCATTATTCATGAGCCTCTCCCTGATTTTTCTATTTATGATCTTTCCGTCCTGATGAATTTGTTCATATCTCTGACAGGACACATTTCATTCTTCCTGGTATTTTGAGTGCAAATAAGTGTCAATTCTCTCTTAAATTATACATTCCTAGAAAGCAGATGTGCTGTCTTTATTCATTTGACGTTCCCAGAGCATTTGGCATAGTGCTGTAAGTACTCGATTGCGAATTAAAGAAGAGAGAGTGGAAGACTGAAAAATACCACCACTGATGTTCCTAGGTTACTAAAAACATCTTATAGAATTGAATAGCCACCATCGAACCTAAGTTGTAGTAATTCTACTCCCTTTACTAACCTTTCACATGACCCTGGGCAAGTGATTTAATATCTGGGTATCTAAATAGTTCATCTCGAAAATGGGGGAAATTAAACCTGTGCTGCATACTTTATAGGGATATTGCAGAGGCGAAGGGAATGATATATGCAAAAGCAATTTGAAATATTATATGTGAAAGGACCTCTATGCACACAAGGTAATATTATTATTCTAATTTGTTTATTTGTTTCCAGTTGAGTGGTCTGGGTAATCTCATCATCAGTTGTTAAGTTGTACTTTTTTCAGTGGACATTCAGACATTAATTCCCTCCCCATCCCTCCCCAGATCTTAACTCTGTTTAAAAATAAGATGACGGGAATGGCAGATCAGGAGTAATCAGGTGCACATCTCAGCCTACCCACTGTCATCTTCTATTGAGCATGTGAGCAAGTCACTTGGCCTTTTTGAGTCTGTTTCCATATTGTTAAAATGAAATAATACTCCGTGCAAGAGGATAGTGTGAGGCTCAAATTAAATGCATGTGGAAATCCTTCTGAAATAAGTATAAGGGGTCATGATATTAGTTATTATTTCTAAATACTACTTTGTTCTAAGACTTTCTGCATTTAAGTTTGATTATCTATTGTTCTCTCTCTCTTCCCCCCTCTCTCTTGCTCTCTCTCTCACTCTCATGTATCTATCCATCATCTGTCTGTTATCTATCTATCTAATCATCTATCTTTCTATCATTTTATCTATCATTCTGTCTATTCAGCTATCATCTAATCTACTATCTATCAGTTTATAAATGTATCCACCCATCCATCCGTCCGCCCGTCCATCCGTCCTTCTGTCTATCCGTCCATCCGTCCATCCATCCATCCTTGTGTATATGTAAATTTGGAGTTATCGGATAATTGAATTTTTTGAATGTCTTAGTGCCTTAATTTCTCAAGTGTGTGGAATTTCTTTTATCTTCTTTAGAAAAAGGATTCATTTTTAATTTCTTACATTTACACAAACACAAGCCATGAAGGAAAGTGATGTTTTTCCTTCTCTTTCAAGGCATAGTATCATGTGCATTGTAAACAAGTATATATAGACAATTAAAACCGTGGTTCAATTGGCATGAAGAGCCTTAGACCCCATGGTAACCCTGAGTTACATGATTTTAGGTTTAGTAAGATGTTATTGAGCCCTTAAATCCTTACTCCAGCCTCTGGAGAGGTCCACAAAATAAGTATTAGCAGTGATGGTGGTGCGGCCAACAGTAAACCACAGCTGGGATTCCTGGTGTCCAGAACTCATTGTGATTAACCACCAGAGTCATTTCTACTTCATGCTGTAGTCTAATGCCGCTTCGTTGTTACCCTTATGTGGGGATATTGTTTCGGAGGCCCCACAGCATTTTCTGATTTTATGCCAACTATTCTGTTGTTAACTGGTAAGAATTCTCCTGAGCAATGTGATACATTCCCCCTCCCGCAGAAATGGACAGGAAGGTACTTTCTCACCATCATGACATAGTTGAAGCCCTTAGACCAGATTGTTTACACTCAGTAGACATCGAGGATTTTTTGTTTCCTGCCTTGCAAGGCTTTTGGTATTTGACGCTTTACTCAAGCTGTGCATTCTCTCTCCCTCCTCGCCCCCTCAGTTTCAGACACCCAGTATGAAATTCCTGCCAAAAGTCTTTTTTAGAGTGGTTTTTGAAAGGTCCTAGGACTTCCTGAATTATAAGAATTTGTCAGGCCCAAGTTGTAATGAAGATGCCAATGTGTCTGTTGTAAGCTGGATTTATTTTAGAGCATCTCTGAAGCTTTTTTGTTTTATTCTAGAGTCAAGAGAACAACCCCTCTTGGGGACAGTGAAATACGCCCTGGCACATGTTTGTATTTCAGCGTGAAAGAGCCCCCTAAACTTGCTAAGAATTTTATCTAGCAAAGGTTGCCATTTCTCAAGTTCCTTGTAAAGTCATTATGGTTGATTTGACCTCTGGAATAATACACACCTTAAAGTGCTAAAGAATACCAATTTACACATTTCTTAATCAGTATAAAACTTTACTTAGATGTAATTACTGATGTGTGTGTTTCTGTAGCTTTTTTTTTCTTCTAGATAATAGGACCCGTGCCCTACAAAAAGTAGTTGAGATTCTGTAATTCACTAGTCTTATTTAGTCACTAGGAGAGACAAGGTTTTATTTTTTCATATATTTAATTGTTTCACACTTAAAAATTTTAACCATTTTGTAAGGAAATCTTTACAGAATATTTTGAATACTTTTCAGCTCCTTTAAACCAAAAACATTAAATGTAATCCGATGATTTTTTTGTGACTCAGAGTCATTAATTATTGACTGCAGCTTTTCTCAAATTGTTGTCGGCAGAAGAGTTTTCTACTGCATATTAATAGGTAGCTTAAAAAAACAGTTCTCTGTGATCAAATAAAGTGGATAAATACTGGGTAAACAAAATTAAGTATTTTTCTGTTTTTCAGGATTATTTAGAGCCCTTATTATGTTTATTTTGTTTTAAGTCTCCAGGCGAGGAGGTACAGAGTGGAGCTTTTCTCAGATATAATGGATCAGAAGACCCCCTTTGTGTTACATTTGTTATAGTTTCTGAAGAAAATTTTTAGGACTTTTGGGGGGGGAGGGGAAATGCTGCTTTTAGTGTGATAGCCTCCAGGGCTATCAATATACATGGGATTTTATGTCCTTACTTTGAATCACCCTGGACTGCTGTTGAGTTTTATGTCTCCTTTTAAAATACATTTTCTGTGCATTTTTATTTTTTACTGTCTTCAGGCATCACTGTGAGTGTTTTGGCCTCTCCTAACTCCTGATACCCTCCCCTCGCCCACATCAGTTAGGATTTGGGTGTCCACATAATTGGTCATTCAAACCAGAATACTTTTGGAAGTGAAAGGGAACTCTTGTTAATAGTTACACAGGGACTATAGCTGTAATCGCTGACTCTCCAGGGCAAACCAAGATTGTTATGGCTAACACAAAATCCAATACAAACTAACTTAATTAAACCATACAGGGGTTTTATTGGCTCATATAACTAAAAATCTCAGATGCGAAGTTGGCTTCTTCTGTGGCTTGATTAGAAACCTGACTTGAATTTCCTGACTCTATGTGCAAGGTTTATATGTGGGCTGGTCTGCATCATGGTGCAAAATAATTGCAGTGTTTTTCAGGTTTTACATCGCGCATAGTTTGCTATCAGAAGAGTATCTTTGCCCAGAAATGTTAGGAATCTTGAGCTTTGTGCTGATTGAACGAACTCCCGAACCAATCCCCAAGGAATTCTAAGTGCTTATGGGTTTGGATATGATGCAGTGATGAGCGTGGAAGAAAGATAGGAATATTCTGACATTACTGTGGTTATCAGAAAATATCCCTGAAGGTAGCGCTCAGTGCCACCCAGATAGAATGGCTGTCACACGTTAGAGGCTGGGTAGAGTGGATGTTGCGGGGACAACTGTGTTGTCTGCTACACGTCCCTTTGTATTTGATTTCCCAACTCGAAGAGATTTGGCAAACAACTACCTAGGTTTATTAGAATTCCCTGTAAAATAATAAGAAGGCCTCAGAAAGCCCTCCTGTAATGAATCTGCATGAATACTGGGTTTGTCACATCTGTTTGGGCTGTTCAGAGGCTTTCTTTTGCTTTCTTCCTACTTCTCAGTTGTGCTCTAGGCAGATGAGGCCAAAGAACTGAGCAGCGGATAGATGGAGTAATTAGGAATGATTTGGTCAGGAAATTACTGAGAAAATATTAAGAAATACATACCCTAGTCAAGACTGTTTTGATCGTTTTATTATATAAGTAATATATTCTTCATTACGAATGTAGAAAAGATAAGCAATTTGAAGATAATAAAGAGCATTTGTAATCCCATTGCTCTGATTTAAAAACTAGATTAATTTTGACCTCTTTCTGAAATAAAAATTGTCTATTTTTATATAATCATTTGCATATGGAAATGGAAAGTCTACTCTGTCTTTGAAAATCAGAAAAAGCAATATTTATCCTGTGATGCAGCTTATATTTTCTTTCCCCAACAAATGTTACCTAAATTATGTGATGCAGTAATTTATAATGTTACCTGACTAGTACTTTAGCTACTTGTTTTCCCTTCTCTATAATGTAGGATGAAGAATAATAGGTTTTTTCCACAAAGGTGAAAATGTTTCTCTTAGACATAAATTATTTTCTATTTGCAAAGCCATTATATTTATTCAGCATATCTCAAAGGAAAATTGTTTTCAAAAATGACTGTTTTGAGACACACATTTCTTCATCATTCCATCAGAACCCTATAATGAATTCGATGCAGACTGCTTTGTGAGGAGCTTATCTCTCAGTCATAAATATATAGGGGCATATTAAGAATTGCATGTCTGTAAATTTTGGGGTCTGGGTGTGATGCTTGAGAAAAGACTAGTGTGGCTGGGTGAGATTGTGGAGTGTGTGATAAGGGTACATTCATAGTCTTGTCTAGGGCTCGAGCCTGGTTCTACCCCTTTTCCTTAACTTCTCTGAGTCTCAGTTTCCTCTCTGCAAAATGTGGACAATGCCATTTAAACTTGCAAGATTGTTTCAAGATTAAATAAACCATGGCATATAAAGCTCTTTTTACAGAATAGGGACTTAGTAAATACATTATTGCTGTTAATGGCCAAGTCCCAAGTGATGACTTCAAAACTTCAAGTTGGAAGGCATCTCGGAGGTATTCGGGTCTATCATCCTACTTACCAATTCAGAAATCTGTCCTGGAGCACTTCTGATAGATGGATCTTCAGGCTCTCATTTAATAACCCAGGGACCCCACTGCCTCAGAATATAGCTTACACATGTCTTTGGTCAGCTATAATTCTTAATGATAGCAACATACATTTTGTTTGTATCTTATAAAATGTTTTCATATCCATTATTTTAGCTAATCTGTATGCTAATTCCGTCAAATTGGTAGAACTTTTAGGAAGCTGTTCCTTACATTGAGCTCAAATCAGTTTTCCTATAACTTGAACTTATTGATCTGAGAGGTACATGGAGCAAATTTTATTGTGACAGTCTTTCAGATTGTATTCATTCAGCGTCTATTTGTTGTGCAGCTACTATATGCCAGGCACTTACTAGGCAACACAGGTACAGTGGTAAGAGTAAAATAGTCTTGTCCTTGCCTCCCTGGAAGTTATAGTCTAGAGCGGAGGGCTGCAAACTACAGCTTCTAGTTCAAATACAACACACAGCCTGTTTTTGTAAATAAAGTTTTATCAGAACACTATATTCATTTTTTACATATTGTTTATAGCTGCTTTTGTGTTACAATGGCAAATTTGATGGTTGTGACAGAGACCCTATGTATAGCCTGTAAGCTTAAAATACTTACTTTCTGGCTCTTTTCAGAAGAATTTTGCTGACCCTGGCCTGGTGGATAAGGTTGATATTAAATTATTGAGTACATCGGTAAGTAGGTCACTTCAAATTTCTGTAGTGCAGGGTGCACTGCAAGAGATAACTGGAAGAAGAGAATTTAGGTTGGGCAGTAAATAAGGCCTCCCTGAGATAGTGAAGGATGAAAGAGCTATAAGATTACAATGTTTGAGGAGCAAGTAGGCGGAGGAACAACTTGTATTAAGTCCTGAAGAAAGAAAAGAACTTGCCAAAGAACTAAAAGAAGGCCTGTGTGGCTGGAGCCAAGTGAGGAGGGAAGGTGAGTGGTTTGAGGTTCAGCTAGAGAGGTAGGCAGGGACCTCCTAAAAATATTGCTCTTTTCTTAAGAGCACTGGGATGTTACTGAAGGGTTTTCATTAGATTTGTATTTTAAAAGTTACTTGGAGATGAAGAGAAGTAGTTGGATTAGCTACAGTTGGCCCTTGAGCAATGCAAGGGTTCGGGGTGTCAACCCCTGTGCAGTTGAAAATCCACATATAACTTTTCACTCCCCCAAAACGTAACTACTATGAGCCTGCTCGTTCTTCAGAAGCCTTACAGATAATAAAAATAGTTGAGTAACACATACTTTGTATGCTATATATATTTTATACTGTATTCTTATAAGAAAGTAAACTAGAGAGAAGAAAATGTTAAGAAATAGTAAGGAAAATACATGTACAATACTGTACTGTAGTTATCGATACTGTAGGTTTATATCAGCTGTTTATAAGGTGAATTGTCTGTCAGTATCTACATCAGTATTGCCCTATATGATACAGAACGCTTAGGTGTTATATGTATTACTGACACTAGACATTAGAAATGAAAAGAGAATGTGAAAAAGAAATTCATATTTATTTACAGGTTCATGAATTGATAACAAAGAAGCAGCAATATGATTGCTTTACGGTAGCCTAGTGTAATAGATATGATTGCTTCATGGTAGCTTAGCTTATACAGTAATGAATGAATTGTTATGAATTTTTATGGCATATAGTATTACAGTAATGTTTATAATACACTGTTGGCAACACTATTACATTTTTTAAAAAACCATTTACCTATGATGATAGGCTAATTACGAGAGACCGAGGCATACTGTATGGTAATGTAACTCTTTGAAAGCAAAGTTATAAAAAAGTAAGGAAACTAACATTATTAATTTTCTATTAAAGATCACTCACCTTATGCCTATGTAAGGAAAGACTATATTTTCATGTGCATCTTGCGCATGATGTTTTACATGATGAATGAATACTTAGGCAATGATGATAATGACACAAAAAGTCTCAGTTCTTGCTGTACAGTTAGATTTTTTACATGAAGACACACACGAACACAACAGATAGGTTTATTAACTGTGCAGCACAATGATTGTTTACTATTCATTGAGTGGATGTGGATCATCATCAAGTTCTTCATCCTCATCGTCTTCGTGTTGTGTGGACTGCGGAGAAGGCGGGGGAGGAGGAGTTGGTCTTGCTGCCTCAGGGGTGGCAGAGGTGAAGGAGGTGGAGGAGTAGAGGGGGGCAGGCGAGGCAGGCGAGGCAGGCGAGAGGGGAGGCAGGTGAGGCAGGCAAGGCAGGCGAGGCAGGCGAGGCAGGCGAGGCAGGCGAGGCAGGCACGCTTGTTGTAATTTTACAGAACTACACCATGATTTCTGTCTGACTTTTTTGCTTTTTTATTTCTCTGAAAACGTTTCTGTATGATGCCATCCTCCTTCCTTTGTTTGCTTTAGTTTCAATGCTCGTATCGTAGAAGAGTCCATGCTGTGAAAGAAGTCACAAACTGTCTTGAATAATCAGAACCCTTTTCCAGACTGTGTGATGCCAGTTTGTTTCGTGACATTGCTTCTTCTATGTCTTCTTTCTCATTGACAGGTCTTGGTTCGGAAGCACTCATCTCCAAGTGGTCTTCTGTTAATCCCTCTGGTGTGGTGTCTGTTAGCCCTAGAGATTCTCCAGGACCCTTCACCCCCGCCTTTTCCGCCATATCCAAAGCTTCTTTCACGGTTTCCTTGATCGGCTCTGCTGTAAATCCTGTGAAGTCATGCACAACATCTAGACACGGTTTTCTTCAGCAGGACTTTATTCAGGCTTGATGGCTTTCACAGCTTTTTCTGCAACAACAGTGTGTCTTCCGTGGTGTCATCCTTCCAGACTTTCATAATGTTTTCTCTGTCGGGCTTCCCTGCCATAGAGCTGACAATCCTTTCCGTGGAGTACTGTGTGTAATGAGCCTTAAAGGTCCTACTGACCCCTGATCTAAATTTTGTCTTTTCTTTTTTTTTTTTTTTTTTAGAGGCCAAATTAGAGATGTTGTATTTGTGGGCAAGCAGACCACTTCCATGCCTTTGGTGTTGAACTTGTGGGGTTTTGGGTAGCCAGAGTCACTGTCTAATATCAAAAGAATTTTAAAATGCAGCCCCTTACTGGTAGGTACTTGGTGACTTCAGGGACAAAACATCCATGAAACCAGTCTAGAAAAAGGGTTTTTGTCCAGGTCTTCTTGTTGTGCAACCCAAAGCCTGGCAGCTGGTGTTTATCTTTTCTCTTCAAAGCTGGGGTTTAGCATCTTTACAGACCGGGCAACCTGATTGCTTTTGCATGGAACATTAGAGTTTGCCTATCCCTTCCTGCCTTAAATCTGATGCTTGCTTCTCTGCCTTATTAATAAATGTCTGATGTAGCTTCCCCGCCTCCCCCTCCCCGCCCCCGAATAAGACACTTTCATCTGTGTTAAAAACTTTTCAGGCCAATATTCTTTCTTCTCAGTGATTTTCATAATGGTGTCTGGGCACTTGTCTGTTCCTTCTCGGTGGGCAGAAGATGCTTCTCCTCTTATCTTGACATTTTTTAAAGCTAAACCTCTTTCTAAAGTTATGAAACCATCCTTTGCTGGAATTAAATTCTCTAGCTTTAGATCCTTCACCTTCATTTTGCTTTAAGTTGACATAATGACATAATGACTTCACTTTTTCTCATATTACAGTTTATAAGTATGCCTTTCTTATGGCAATCCTGCACCCACATGAAAGCTGCATTTTCAATATGAGATAAAAAGATATTTTGCCAAAAGTGCAGGTTTTTCATGCTTGTTGGTGTACTGCAGTGACAGCTTCGTGAATTTCCTGTTCTTTTTTACATTGGTCTTTAGGCTGGATTCATTTATTTTGAAATAGCAGGCAACCACAGCTTTAAATCTCAATCCATAGTACATATCAAGCAATTCAGCTCTTTCTTATGCTGTGACTTTTCCCTGCTTCTAGTGAGCATTTCCAGCATCACTAGTAGTACTTCATATGGGTTCCATGTTGTTATTCGCATTTACAGTATTGCACTAAACGTGATGAAAAATATGCAAGAACAGGGAGAGATCACTTTTTACAATATGCAATTTAATGGAGAGATGAACTGCTCACGTGATTAGCATTATGTGACATTTTAAGTGAATACTCGTAACGCTTGAGCTCACTGCAGTAGCACCAGGAGGTGGCTACAAAAGTATTACAGGAGTACAGTGTACGCTATGGTTAATTTTCTGTAGTTATGATTTAATACTATATCTTTACATTTGTTTATGTTTCTCTTGACTGCAAATGGTACCATATACATAGTCTATGTGTGTAAGTTTTATTAAATTTTAACTTTTTATAATTTGTATATTTTATGGTAGTAAATGATAAAATAGACTAATATTTACATATATTTTATCCACGATGACATACTTAACATTCTTTTTTTATAATTTTAATTTTTCAATTGGAGTTGATATTCAGTATTATTTTGTTTGTTTCAGGTGTACAGCATCGTGCTTAAGACATTTATGTAATTTACAGAATGATTCCCCTAATTAGTCTAGTACCCACCTGGCACTATATATGGTTATTACAATATTATTGACTATATTCCCTGTGCTGTACTTAACATCTCAGTGACTATTTTGTAATTACCAATTTATGCCTCATCATCCCTTCACCTTTTTCACCCAGACCCCAACCTGCCTCCCACCCAGCAATTACCAGTTTTTTCTCTGTATATGTGAGTCTGTTTTTATTTTGTTTGTTCATTTAACTTGTTCTTTAGATTCCACACATTAATAAAATCATATGGTATTTGTCTCTCTCTGTTTTGACTTCTTTCGCTTAGCATAATACCCCTAGGTCCATTCATGTCATTGCAAATGGTAAGATTTTATTTTTTTAATGGCTGAGTAATATTCCGTTGTGTATATATACCACCTCTTCTTTATTTAATCATCTATTGATGGGCACTTAGGTTGCTTCTATGTCTTGGCTCTTGTAAATAGGACTGCAGTGGAAATAGGGGTGCATATATCTTCTCAAATTAGTGTTTTGGTTTTTTTTTTTTTTTTTTTTTTTTTTTTTTTTTTTTTTTTTTTGATAAATACCCAGAAGTGAAATTGCTGGGCCATATAGTAGTTCTGTTTTCAATTTTTTGAGGACCCTCCAAATTGTTTTCCTTAGTGGCTTTACCAATTTGCAATCCTACCAAAAGTGCACAAGAATTCCCTTTTCTCCGCATCCTCGCCAACACTTGTTTTATAATTTATTGATGATAGCCATTTAGGCAGATGTGAGGTGATATCTCATTGTGGTTTTAATTTGCATTTCTCTGATGATTAGTGATGTTGAGCATCTTTTCATATGTCTCTTGGCCATCTGCATGTCCTCTTTGGAAATGCCTAACCAGGTCCTATGCCTATTTAAACATTTTTTTTTGGTGTTGAGTTGTATGAATTCTTTATAAATTTTGGATATTAATCTCTTATCAGATGCATCACAGGCAGATATTTTCTCTTGTTTAGTAGGTTGTCTTTTTGTTTTGCTGATAGTTTTCTTTGCTGTGCAAAACCTTTTTAGTTTGATGTAGTCCCACTTATTTATTTTTTTCTTTTGTTTTTCTTGCCTGAGAAGATATATCAGAAAAAATATTACTGAGAGCAATGTCAGAGAGTTTACTGCCTATGCCTATGTTTTCTTCTAGGAGTGTTATGGCTTCAGGTCTTACATTTAAGTCTTTAATCCATTTTGAGTTTATCCTTGTATATAGCGTAAGAAGGTGGTCCAGTTTCATTTTTTGCAATAACTTATTCTTAATTTAAAAAATATTTCTATGTTACCTTGTTCATCTGTGAGGTTTTTTCAAGTCGTCCTAAATCTCCAAAAATTTTATCAATATATTTATTGAAAAAAATTTGCATGCAAGTGGACCAGTGCATTTCATACCCATGTCGTTTAAGGGTCACCTCTATTTGGTGGCAGTTGCTTTGATGTGTGAATACAAGATCATAAGGATCACTCCAGCTATCTAATTTAAGCAACTGGATGATTTAAGTTGCCATTTAGGAGAAACAGGTTTAATGGGAGATGATAATGATTTGTGTTTTGGACATGTTTAGTTTCAGATGACAGTGAGAGATCTAAGTAGAAATATCAAGAAGACATTTGGATGTGCAAATATGTAGCTTCAAAGGAAGCTATAGGTAGTAGTTGTAATTTGGATGCCATCCGCGTTTATGGTTCTTTGAAGCCATGTTGGTGGGTGAGATTGCCTAGGGAAATGGGTACAGGGAAGAGAGTGCTAGGCTCACGTCCTGAGGACTCCACATTTATAATGTGGGGTGGAAGAGGAGAGCATCCTCTAAATAAGACTAAGCAGGAGCAGCCAGAGGAATAGAAAGAAACCTAGGGGAATTGGTATCCTTATGTTAAGCAGAAAGAACATTTCAAGAAGGAGGCCTGGTTTCACATGTCACATGGCACTGGTGAAAGGTGAAGACTGAGGTGAGGGTCCATTAGGCTGGAGTAGATTCAGCTGAGTGGCGAGGGCAGAAGCCAGATTAGGGTAGGTTGAGAGGTACATGAGTAGGAAATGAGGATAAAGAGACTTTTTTTCCAAGATGTTTGGTTGTAAAGCAGAGGAGAGAGAAGGCAGCAACTAGAGAGGGAGAGGAGATCAAAAGAAGTTTTCTTTGTTTTTGAGATGGTTGGGTCTAGACAGGAAGGAAAGAATGGGTTGGGAGGGGTGAAAAAACAGCAGAGTTAAAGAGTAATGGGTGAAGCCTCCGATGTTTCTAAAGAGGGGGTTATATCCTAAGCTTATGAAAGGAGGAAGGACACTCCTCCATTGTAATGGGAAGGAGTGTGGACAAGATGGATGTAGGTGCAGGTAGTTTTGCCCACATGCTGGCAGGAAGTCGAGGGAATGTCCATGGGTATGGCTGCCTTCTGTTTTCTCTGTGAAATATCAAACAAAGTCACCTGCTAGAAGTGGGAAGTAGTGGATGTCAAGAAGGAAATAAGAAAATGGAGGAACGTGTGACACAGTTGTTTGCTGAGGGAAGGAGAGCATGTTAACCAGAGAAGGATAGTAGGATTGCTAGCTGGTTGCAGGTAATGATTATAACTTTATTGTAAACTAATCTTCGGTTTTATTTTATTTTATTTTACTTTTTTTGTAGGAGAGCTAAGATACTCGAATTCATTGGTTGAGAAACAAATGGTTAGGTTAGGCAAAGGATGAGATGGAAGGGCAAAAACCAAGACAGTTTATGGCATCTCAAAGAGTTATTATCATGATGGACTATGGAGTCTAAGTTGGATAAGGAAGATAATGAAAACATGAGTGAACTTATAGAGAGAGATAAAGGGGTCTTGGATTGAAGGTACCTCTGAGGTTCACATACACAAAGACATGCACACACATACACATGTAACGTACATTATATATACACACTGTGGTGGTACTTCAGCTGGCACCCTGGAAGAATAAGAAGAGACTGTGGGCAGAGAATGAGATTTAGTGACTTCAGTTTTAGCGATGGCGAGGTCTAAGATATGGCAGTGGAGTGGGTAACTGTGCCCAGGATATGGTTACTGAAGGTGGAAAATCAAGGAATTGTGATACCAGTGTATTGGGTCATATAGGATTATGGGAGGATTTGTGGTGAGAAAAGACTGAAAGACGTCCTTAAATCTTCAGCGAATGAGGTGAATTGATAGAAAAGAGAGGGGAAAGTTGATATGTACCTTGGAGGAACAAACAGTGCCGTAGAAGAAGCTCCTAATATGGCGTGCACAAGTGTGAAAGACTAGCTGGCTGCAGCAGACCTGAGATGAAGGCAAAGAAGTGAAAATCACTGTTCAGAGAAGAGGCTGAGGGTGTGTGGGATTCAGTGATCTCTGGGGCTCTAGAAGCCACAGTTGAAGGTATGGGAGGGCGGGATAAGTGCTTATCGGCAGAGCAAAGCGCACCTGTTCAGCAGTCAGGACGATGATAGCTGTTGTCCTCTGTACCACTAGTGACTCCAGTGAGCCGTGCCTCCCCGTATCATGTTCTCGTGTAATCCCCTTTCCTTAGATTTGGTCTGAATCTGTGACTTGCTAAAGCCAATAGAACATGGCAATAGTGAGGCAGTGCCAGTTCTAGAACTAAAATTTTTACTCTCTTGCAAGCCTCTAATGTCATTAAAGAAGTTTGGCTACCCTGCTGGAGAGACTACATGGAGAGGCCATGTAGAGAGGGAGAATCCCTAACAGTACATATGGCGGGAGGTGGGGGCGGGGGGAAGAGAGAGAAAGAGCGAGCGAGAGAGCGATGCTGAGTCAGCTGAGCCCAGCCCTCAGCCAGCCTGCCAGCTGACTGCAGCCACTGTGCGATCACAGGGAAGGTCAGTGGAAGCACTGTCCAGCCAAGCTTAGCCCAAATTATACAACCATGAGAAAAATATTTTTTATTGTTTTTTAAAGCACCAATAGATAATAAATGATATTTGAGTACAGAGGGCAGTATTTAGAGGTAACCAAGGAAAGCAGAGAATGTAAGGCATCTGGTGGATTTAGTTTTGATGTTCCTCCTAGAAGTCAGTGGGCCGTAGGACATTATGTGACTCAGCGATGGCCTGGACCAACAACTTAGAAGTTATGGTATGGGGTCCTGTGGTCCTCGTTTCTGCGTTCAGTTCTTGTTAACAGCTCTTGGGTTAGCTACAATGAGGAGGTGAATGCATCACCATTGGCTTGTCCTTCCAAAGGTTTTTCATCTAGCTAATATCTTAATTTCTTTCAGCCCTTTCTCATACTTGGTTTCTAAACTCCTTAACATTCTTATCGCCTTCCCCAAGTGTATTTCAGCTTGCCAATGGCCTTCTTAAATATGGCACCCAGAATTGAACTCATCAATTCTTGGTATGGTCATAGCTGATTATAATAGAAAAGGACTATTATATTTTCTTGCTTTAGGCACTTTCCATTTTAAATGTAATTTCAGATTGCTTTAGCTTTTGGGGGCAGCTAGAACACTGTTGACTCATATTTAGCTTGAAAGCAACTAAAACACCTATATCTTCTTATTCTTTTTAAACACAGATTGCTGTCAATTCAAATTCTATACTTGTGCAAGTCAACTTTTGAAAACAGGAGGGGAGAATTAAATTTTTGCTCATTCATCTATTTGTCACCGTTTTGATCCTTTTTTTTTTTAAAAAAAAAAAATTTCTATTACCTGTATTTCTATTACTTAACTTTGCATTTTCTCATAAGTTTGATAAGTACATACATATTTTTATCTTCATCTGAATCTGTGATGAAAACTATGGAAAAGGATGGTGTAGAGACAGTCCTGTGGCATATCCATGGAAATTTTGTCCAAGTCAACATCAAACTGTTAAAAAGCCTTATCTGAGGTGGTGGTTCATCTGTCTAGGAATACTTCCTTGTATTCATTACACCTCTCCTTTTAGTAAAAGCTCAATGCAGAGATGTTATTTGAAAGTCAGAAGAGAAGTAACTACTGTACTACCTAAGGTATCATGAGAACTGTTGAAATCCTCTTCCAAGCGATGGATCTGATATTTGTTCCTCAGTTAGAATTTAAGATGGACTCGACATTTAGACTAAACTATTTTCAAAAAAGTTAGGTTTCAGTTTTTTCTGATTAAAAGTTTTTCCTCTTGCTGGGTGCACATTTAAAATGTATAGCCTTCTCAGTAGCCTTCATTGAGTCCTATAATCTGTTTTGTTTGAGGGTCAACAGGCTGTAGTCTACTTCAGTAAGATGTTCAGGAGCAATGGAGGACTTTCGCGGCATTGATCAATCCATTTATGGTCAGTCATTAATCCACAAACAGAACTGTTTTGGTGTCAACTGTAATTCAGCATCAATCACAAGCTGTTAATGCTTCTAAAGAGTATCATATAAAACCATTCTGAGAATGATAGTGGGAAGAATATGTTCTTTGTAGCTCACATTCCAATCCTCAATATATAAAATCATACTGTCTTCTAGCCGTCTTAACTTTTAACAGCACCAAAGAAGTTCATATAGCTTTTAGATGAGCTGTATGTGTGCCCTCCTGTCACAGTTAATTGAAAGAAAAGTACCTTCATCCATGTTGTTAGCAAGGCAGGTGAAGCCAGTGGCTAATTACTCTCAAAAAGAAAGCTAAATACTCTCCTCTGTCAAAATCTTTGGCAATTAGATATACAATATCGAATAAATTACTTATTTTTGCTTGATTCTCAGGGGAAACAATTTGTGGCTAATTCAGTCTGGGAACACAGAGGATGTGGTTTTTAAAAATAGAAATCATGATTAAAGTAGCCAGCTGTAGTTTATGCTCTTAATATATTTTGGATCAAAGTCACTGCTGTCTGTTTTATGATCTCAAATTCTAGTGTCTCAAATGCTTAGGCCCTTGAAACAATGGCAAATTAATCCTTGAACCTCTTTTTCCTCTCATGTTTGCTGGTTTTCTTCTAGGCTACCTTCTTGTCAAGGCGAAATGACTTTTTTTCCTGGAGACGGAAAGGGATCAGGTTCTTTAATTTGTATAACTATGTGGCATGCGTGCATTTGTCAGTGAAGGCATATAGATTTTTTTCTTTTTTGAATAGTTAATAAGGACAACCTGGCAGTTTGGAACGTCCTCTTCTAGAATCTTTTACTATTACTAATTAAAATTAACATCATCTGTAGTTTTTTGAGTGCTTGATGTTTGAACACACTTTGTGTGTTATGTGTGTTATTTCATGCAGTCCCCTAAGAGGTAGGTATTAGCATTTTAGTTTTACAGGCTTAGTGATGTGAAGTAACTTGCTCAAGGTCGCACACCTAGCAAGTTACAGTGATGGAGTTTCACATTCCAGCCTCTCTACCTCAAGAGTCTGGGCTCATAACCACTGTGCCAAACTGCTTTTTTATCCGCTCTGATTTGATGTCTTTTATTGTACATGAAATCAAATTCCTTTTTGAAAGTCAGCAGAATGTAAATAATAATGTATTGAGCAACCTTCTGTTAATCTGATTTCATAGCCTTTTTTGGAAATCTTTAAGATAAATCTTTATATGCAATGTGGTGAATGGACGTTAGACTAGTTTATCCAAACTCCACATTTCCCCTCCAAAGAGTTGGTTATGTCTGCAGATTTTTAAAAAATCTTTTATTTCATTTCTTTTGTGTGCGTGTGTGTGTAGAACTATACTTTGAGCATGAACAAGGCAGTTCCCCTTCTTTTCCCCAAACCCCCACCATACATACGAAGAGACAGTGGATGTTGTCAGCATTTAGACTGGCAATATCTTTTCAATGAATACAAAAGGATTCGATGATAGTCTGTCATTCGTCAAAAAGAAAAGTTTAAATACATGCATATTATCCTATGTCATAGAAGCCTTTATTATGATTGATTCCTTCTGAGGCAGTATACTATACAGATGTTTTATTCATGAATTGTTATTTCTGCAAAATCTCTGTGGGTTCCTATTTCATTTTCCTCAGTTGAATGTGCCTTGATTTTTTTTTTTTTTGTTAAATTTATCTTTATATAGGCAATGTTATTTCTGAGATGTTGGTGCACGTTGCAGGGAATCGAACACAGCTGTTTGTAAAACTTAATGATTGTTGACTGCAGTTAAATCCCTGTGAGTTTATAGTATAGATATTGAAGGCATCGATTGTGCAAGAAAATTCTATCTTCGATTTACACGACAAGACTGCCGTCATACCCTGACCCTGATTTTCCTGTGGCGGCAGGGTTGTTGGTGGGCTGGCATTGGAAATAAAAGATGAGACTAGTAATAGTAACAGGCGGAACAAGGGGAGTGAACTTACCTGTTGTTTTACACATTGTATATTTATTAAGGTAATTATATTTCTAAGTCTGGACACCAATATCATACTTGCCAGTGACTCCTTTTTCTTTCATTTGCCTCATTATTATTATTATTATTATTATTATTATTATTATTATTGGCAGGGGGTGAGAATAACTCTTTACATTGCTTTCTGCCCACATAAGAAATGCAACGGATTATTGAAAATCACGAAAGGGGATGATGGGTTGTATCCCATGGTCCACACGTACTTGGTATCTTCTGTTTCTGAGTAGCTGCTGAGTACATTCCTTTTCTTCTCCCATATGAATCCTGTTGCCCTGAATTTTAGCAGATAATTGTGTTGAATACTGGTCCTTTGTACTTCGTGTGTGTGTGTGTGTGTGTGTGTGTGTGTGTGTGAGAGAGAGAGAGAGAGATAAGAAGAAGAAAATTGTAATGACCTAGTTAGTAATTTAAGGCACTTTTTTTTGCCCTTCCTTGCCCTTCACCACTATATTTTCCCTACTAGGTTTGTTTCCCATTATGAACATTAAAGGAAAACTAAAAAGGTGAGCATTGGTTGCCCTAACTTGATCCTAGCTCTGACTTCGTAAAAACTAGAGGAAACATTTTCTATCGATACACTTGGCTCTACAAACCAAGGCAACAGATTGTCTTTATGAGTTTTCTCAAGGTAAATGGGAAAACGGCACACACACACACCCATTTTGGTTTACTTGTTGCTTATCTCTGCTTTGGACCAAATTATGTCCTCTGTTCCTCTCTTTGGAGTCTGCCCTCTTCTGTCTTTAAATTTGTGCTGCCGGCAGCCCCTTAGCTGCACCTAAAGGTCCCCTCAGATGGACACTGGAAGCACGGATTTTTTTTTTTTTTTTTTTTTTTTATGTTGGTGCCTACCTGACTAACACAGGCTCAGTGGGAAAGTGATTTTAGACTTCCTTTTGGTGCATGCATTTTTTCTGACTTGTTAATGGATGCCTCTTTCTAGTTCTTTCCTCATATATACTTACCTTTAGAGTACCAGGTCAATAGGAAACCTGGCACCATTTTCCCATTAAAATGGATTAAAAGTGATGATGTTACCTAATAGTCTCACGTTTGAAAAGCTGAGGCCCTCGCATAGGGATGTTACACTTAGAAGTCCAGGGAGATGGGGGTTTAAGGTAGTCATCCCTCTACGGCAGGTTAGAGGACTGGGTTTCCTTCCTGTCTTTGTTTCGAGAAAATCTTATTAAATGTGACACAAGTCACCAGTCTTTATTGTTGGTGTACTTGTCAAGTTTGCTGCCTTTAGAATTTTCTTTGCTGTGTTTAAATGCTGATCTACCATTTACTAATCGTGTGACCAGGGACAAGTTATATAATATTTTTGTGTGGTAGTTTTCTTAGCTGGGTTTAATAATAGTACCTACTTCCCGGGAAGGTTGCAGGGAGAATTTTCATGTGTGTGTGAGATGCCTTGGGCAGATGTTTCGGACAGGAATCATTCAGTAAGCGCTCGGTGCTATCAGAGCAGCAGTAGCAATCGATGAGAGTTCCATTCTGGGTTTAGGCTCTTTGGGCTGGAATCCTGGCTTCGCTACTTTTGGTCTTGGGATCTTGACTTCATTGTCCTCGGCTGCAAAATGTCTGTGCAAATGATTTAAGTCCTCACAAAAATCTTATGAGGACTTAAATCATTTAAGTGCTTAGCACAGTGCTTGGTTGAAAGTCAGCACTCAATAAATGTTCGGTAATGTTGTCATTGGAGTGAATTTCTGGTAATTCCCTTACTGTCATATTTCAAGACTTTTCAGTTAATTGTTTTTGAGTTGTCAACACTATGTCTATGATGGCTGGAGGGTGTTATCATCAGATTGCTTCCTCTCTCGGCTGCAAATTCAGATTAGGTATAGAAGGGATGGAAACTTGGCAAATGAAATATTTGAGTTAGTTTCCTGTGGTATTTGAATTTTATGAAAGGAAAGGGAGAGAACAGCAAGATGTTATGTAAACTTCCCAGGTGGGCTGAATAATATCGCTTCAGCTCTTATGATAAGACTGTTTCGATCAGATCTTCATACAAAAGTAAAAATTCTTTCTTTCATATTACTGTCCACAGTGATGAAAATAAATTGATACTTTATTTGTCTTCTTTTAAAGTTAATGCAACAAGGCCAGCTTATGACCTTTTTAAAAAATGTTCTCATTTGAAGACAGCTTTTTCCCATTGCCTTTAATCCTTTGATAAAATATTACATTCTTCTCTCTTTTCAGAATGCACACATTTTAATGTCTGTGATTGTGCCCTGTCTTACAGAAAGCTTGACTGAATTAGTCATATACTCTATACTTCAACTTTCCCCAAAATAAATTCAATTTCCAACTTTATAAAACTTTTATTCCTTCTTTTTAAGTTTAAAGATTAATCGTATTAGTTTTTGCTGACATGATTGCTCAACCTTTAACTTATAGATTATGGTGTGGCGTCCTAGAGAGAACACTTGTTGCTTCTTTGTTTCATTCATTTCCATCCAACCAGAGTATTATGAGGGATCACGTTCCAACATATTATATTCCTTTTTTCATAGCCAGGCTTGTTTGTTTTGCAACAGTAGAACTTTGTTCTATTCATGGAGGGTGAGTGCCTTCTAGACTAGGTTCTTATCAAGTTTTGAGAGTTATAGTTCTGCCTACTGAATTATTTCTTACTTTAGTCCAACTCTCTTTGCCATGCAGGTGATTTTTCAGATTAAGTATCTTGACTCTTTCAGCTACTAAATGTTGAAAGTAACTGTTACTACTGGGGCTTGTTTATTAAGAATGTAGTATCCACCATATGCTGTATAAATGAAAGATTAGCATGTGGCTCACTAGTGCTTTTCAGCCAATTAAGACATGTGACACGTATTACTGTGCTTGTCTTATAGTAGGATAAATAATGGCCACCCAAAGATATCAAGTTCAAATTTCTGTAGCTTATAAATGTTACTCTATTTAGATAAAAGACTTTTGTTGATATAACTAAATTAGGTACCTTGAGATGAAGAGAGTCCCCTGGAATATCCAGGTGAGCTCTATTTACCATCACAAATGTCCTTCTAAGAGAGAACAGGGTGGTGCCACAGGGGAGAAGGTGATAGAAAGATGGAGGCTCTGATTAGGATGATGCAGCCACAAGTGCAGGAATGGGAGGGCAGCCCTGGAGCTGGAGGGAATGTGGCCCTACTGGATTTCACCCTTCTGGCCTCCAGGACTGTGAGAGAGTAAATTCCTGTTGTTGTGAGCTGCCGAGTTTGTGGTAATTTGTTACAGCAGCTTCAGGAAACTAATGCACATCTGTTCTCTCTCTCCTGATATTTTCGTTCAGAAATACGTGAGGGAAGGAGGAAAACATGATTAGAGTTATTATTTTTGAGATGCTAGTCTTTATTACAGAATTAGTAATATAGAATTACATATTTGGGAGGTTAATTTGAATAGTGCCACTATAAGTAAGAAAATATAATAAACTAAATGCAACAAACATATTTACTCCTATCTTTAGTGGTAGTTTGCCACTTAGAATGTAAAACTGTTCATTCAAATTGCTGTTGTTGGGGTTGGGACAGAAAGGACATAAAAGAGGAAGAAAAGAAGGTGAGATGATATGTAAATTCCTGGAAGATGGTTTTTCCACGTAAAATTTTACTTTTCTTTAAGTTGCATGTTTAGGATTGTACACATTTATTTAAAGAGAAAAGAAGGCAGGTGCTCCCTTTCCAGACCATGGCTGCCTCATCACATTAGGATGTAGTGTGCAGAGGGACCTAACACCTACCAGTACTCAGCCAGGGAGAGTAGAAAGCGAACGGTAAGGAGAAACCAAATGTTGACCGGCAGGGTAAAGACCTGAGTGATGACTGACCCTCTTTCCCCCAAATGTTCTTCCCTGATGGCAAAAATCCAACTATAACTCTGATTTAACCCTGATAGGAACAAAAGACTTTTTGCTTTACAGAAGTCTCTGAAGTTAAATAGTAAAAGAAAAGGAAAGGAAAAAGAGGAAAGGAAAAAGAAACTAATAAAGAAAAGTAGAAAAACCATGATTCTGGTACAGTTCTACACAGAAAGTCTATGTCTGGGTTCTCTTAAAAATGATTTCATGACTATCTAAAAATGAGAAAAGAAAATGATACACATACTATGTCCCAAATCATGAACCCAATTAATCACATATGGCTGTTTTAATAAAAGAAAATAATTATTTTTTTAAACTAACTACAGAATTTTAATTTACTTTATGAATTGACTTTGCTGTATGAATTGACTTGTGAAAAAGGCCAGCGTCATCTCTTATAAGCACCTTGAATAATAGAACCTTTGAGAGGCTGCAAGTTTAAGAAAGTTTGCTGAGTAAATGTGAGGTAATGTACTTCACACAGTAGGATTCTGTATTCCAGTCTGTACTGTTACTAGTGTGCAGTGTTTACTAATTATTCTATTGGTATAATCCATGACAGTGTTTCATTTACGTTCTTTATAATATTCAGGTCAGTGAATTCACCATGAAGATTTGATGATTTAAATGCTTTGCTTCAGGTTGTCTTCAATTTTGACAGATGTACAATTTACAAAAAATGTTTTGAATAGGGAAAATAGTTGTGCTACAGTTCTTCTGACTAAGGAATATGGTTGCATTTATCATTGCTTTAATAGTAGTGAAAGTGCTACATTTGTTCCAATTGAATTTGAGTGTAATACCATATATTTAATATGCAGTACTTACAGGATTCTAAACCTCACATTTCTCTCTTGATTTGTAAGTTGGCACATATTTTCTTTAGGATATTTTGTCCTTATCTCATGAGCAAAGCTCTATATCTTGTGTAGAATTCAGCTTTATTTTCCATCTGGATGAACAGACCCTTCTAACCAGGTGGGACGTTGTAGAAATGACTAATTGGGGACAGTGGAAAATGGAGAAGTGCGAGGTGGGACATGCCTAATTAGCTCATGAAATCTCTGCGGATAGAAAGTAGTTACCAGTGTGGTTTGTAGTGTGGACCTGTAAAAAGTGAACAGTTTGTATGAGAGGGTCACAAACAATAAGGCAGCCGCACGTACAGCCGGATATAGGTGATACAGGAGTGAGCGGGGGCATCTTTGGGATTCTTGGGTGGCTCTTCAGCTCCAGTCTCTGGTTATCAGATAGGGATGCAGGCCCAGAGTTTCTGGGTCTTATTTTTCAAGAGAGACCACAGAGAGAGTTTTTAGATAGTATCCTGATTATTAAACTTGGGTAATTAATTGAAAATTCTAAAAAAGTGTAGAGGGTTATACTGTGTGTGCCAGATAAAGCATGTCCGGGTCTGTGAGCTTGTGACCTCTGGTCACCACTGATCGAATGTGCCGCTCTGTGTTCCCCAACCCCAGGGTTGTACAGAATATATTTACTGCCTCGCATCTGCTGTGTCCCTCTCCTCCGTGACCGTGGATGTATCTTGATTATTTTTTCCTTTCTAGTTTACTCCTGGAGCCTATGAAAGAGAAATAATATGGGAAATCTGATTTCTATACCTTAGGGCAAAGTTGGCAGATAAAATACAGGACACTCAGTTAAATTAGCATTTTAGATAAACAACAAACAGTGTTTTAGTATAAGTATGTCCTATGCAATATTAAAAATATAAATACACCTCAAATGATGCATGGGGCATCATTATACTAACACATTTTGTGGTTTATATAAAATCTAAATAAAACTTGGCATCTTTTCTTTTTTTTTATTGTTCATATTTACTAAATCTGGCAACCCTACAACACGAACCCGGGCAAAATTCAGTCTAGAGCAGACTATCCAAAATTCATAAGTGGGAACACAGTGAATAGTTGTAACAAATTATTTGCAACAGTGTTTGGTCTGATTGTCTGATGTTGAAGTGTTCTTATGAACTTGCTGAATTTTAAAATAACCTTTGCTAGCACCGCTGCAGGTGACCAGGCAGAACAATCTATGTGTGTACAAAGCTGCTGTGAGAGTTTATAATACAATACAGTTCAGATGTTTGTCCATAATGATTGAAGACTCTCCAAAGAGATGACATTTTTAAGGATGCTTTGGAGGCCGATAGTAATTATCGGTTAGACATATTAGTAATATACCAATTTAGAGAGTATTGCTATCTTAACAATATTAAGTTTTCTGATTCATGAACATAGACTGTCTTTCCATTTATTTAGGTTTTCTTTCTTTCTTTTTTTTTTGGTTAACAATGTTTTACTTACAGTTTTTGTAGCATAAAATTTTATACATTTTTTGTTAAATTTATTCCTAAGTAATTTATTCTTTTCATTGTTATTGTAAGTAGAATTGTTTTCTTATTTCATTTTCATTACAAGTACATACAAATGCAATTGATTTTGTGTATTTGTATATTTATCTTGTATCTTGTGAGCCTGCTGAACTCACTTATTCTAATAGTGTTTTAGATTTATTCCTTAGGATTTTTTATATACAAGATCATATCATATACAAATAGAGAGAGTTTACTTTTTCCTTTCTTTTCAATTTGGGTGACATTTATTTCATTTTCTTGCCTGATTGCCTTGGCTAGAACCTCTAGTACAGTGCTGAATGGAATTGGTGAGAATACCATTCTTGTCTTGTTTCTGATCTTTGAGTGAAAGCCTGCGACATTTTACCATTATGTATGTGTTAGCTATGGGTCTTGTAGATGTGCTTTATTATGACACTGACAGATTTCTCTCTATTCTTGGTTTGTTCAGTGTTTTTATAGTGGAGTGCATTTTATTATTTCAAATACTTTTTCTGCATTTATTAGGATCGTGTGTGGTTTTGTCCTGTATTCTTTTAAATGATATATTACATTAATTTTTGGATATTGAATCAACCTTGCATTCCTGGGATAAATCCCACTTAGTTATGGTATGCAGTCTTTTTGATATATTTCTGGATTCAGTTTGTTAGTTTTTGTTGAGGATCTTGTGTCTTTATTCATAAGGGATATCAATCCGCAGTTTTAATTTTTTTACTTATTTAGTTTTGATGTCAGAGTGATGATACTGGCTTCATATAATGTGTTGGGAAATGTCCCCTCATTTTCAAGTTTTGGTAAGAGTTTGTGAAGAATTGGTATTAACACTTCTTTAAATGTTTGATAAAATTTACTATTGAAGCTATCTAGGCCTGGCCTTTTCTTTGTGGGAGGTTTTAAAATTATTGATACAATCTGTGTACTTGTTTTAAGTCTATTCAAACTTTTATTTCTTCTTGAATCAATTTTGGTAGTTTGTCTATTTCTAAGAAATTGTCCATTTTGTCTAGATTATCTAACTCGTTGGCAGTTTTTACAGTATTCCTTTATAATCTTTTTTATTTTGGTAAGGTTGATAGTAATGGCTTCTTTTACTCTTGATTTTTAGTAATTTGAGTCTTTTTTCCCCCAATCTAGCAAAAGTGTGTAAATTTTGTTGATCTTTTCAAATATCCAACTTTTGGTTTTGTCGATTTTCTCTTTTCTTTTTATTTTATTAATTTTTGCTCTACTCTTTTTTATTTCCTTCCTTCTGCTTGCCATTTTTCCAGTATCTTAAAGTGGGAGGTTAGGTTATTGAATTGAGATGTTTCTTTTTTTGATTCAGATGTTTCCAGCTATAAACATTTCCTTTAGTACTAATTTTGCTACATCTTAAAAAGTTTGAGTAAGTTGTATTTTCATTTTAATTGATTTCAATGTATTTTTAAATTTGCCTTGTGATTGCTTCTTTGACCTATTGGTTATTTAGAAGTATGTTTTTAATTTTTTGCATATTAGTGATTTTCCTAAATGTGTGTTATTGATTTTATTTTTATTCTACTGTGGCCCAAAAACCATACTTTTTATCATTTCAATCCTTTAAAATATATTTGTAGGTTGTTTTATGGCCTACCATATTATGTATCCCGGAGAATGTTCTGTGTATACATGAGAAAAATGTGTGTTCTGCTATTGTTGGGTGGAATGTTCTATAGATGTGTGTTAGGTTTATTAGTTTATAGCACATGTCTTAAACATACACTTAAAAATAAATTTACCAAGCTGTTTAATCAGGACTTGTTGATATTTAAAGGTCTATGAAAGAGCTAACTGCCTGCTTGGTTGGTTGCACTTTCTCTCTAAATTGACATATAGCCAAACACACTGAAAATGAACACATATTAAAAACCTAAATAGAAATAAACATTTTTTAAATATCTTAAAACCATTGTTTAGGGTGCAGATATTAAGTTTCTAGTGAGGGATATGGTTGACAGATGCAGCCTGCTTATTCACGTTTTGTTACGGAATTGTCTGAAAGTCAGCAGAATCATTGCTTCTCTAAGAATTGTGCAGCACACTGAGGATAAATTGAGGTTTAGAAGAGGTTCGCAGATTTTGATGGACATGAATGATGTTTTTAGTTTCTGCAGTTGTTTCTGGATATCCGCTTTAGTATATCACGGCCTTTAGTGTGGATGGAATTCAAGATTCACCTGAGTGCAACTTATGCCTATTAATAAAACATACCCACAATATTCTTGGACATTTGAAGACGGTTAAAAGTACCTCGGCCCGACCACAACATTTCTATTTAAATCACATTGTGAGAGGCGTTTGAAAATGTCCTGTTCTGTGAAAGCATTTTCTCTTTCAGGAAGCAGCTGGAATTGAGGCCAGGAACTCCTGTTAATGTTGTTAATCTGGAATTCAAACTGCGATGGGCTGAGGGTTAGGAAAATCGTTCAGGCTGACAAACACCAGTATTCTCATTGATGTGGTTAATAACGATGAAAATATACTTATTTTTCATTAAGTATATTTTTGGTGGATTAAATTGTTTTTGTACAGCTTTTTAAAAATCACCATTTAGTTTCTAACTGGCTGTATTTCAGTATTGCTATTAATAAATCATTTGACTTTTACAATATGGATCTGTGAATATTTTGCCCCTTATTGAAAATGTTGGTTGTGCCCAAGCTGTCTTCATGTTTTCCTGTACTCATTCACTCAGAAATAATAATTATTTATAGAAATGAATAAAGTCTTTTGACTAATAATTCCATATTTTACTTTGACCCTTGATGTTATTTATTATAATTTTTTTTGTTATTTTCCCTCAGCTATATGGAAGAAACATTTTTTTTTTTTTAATCTTCTGCTAGCTGTGACCATACCTTATTCTCTCTAATTTGGAATTGAAGTCACATCTCTAATCATTACTAATCAATTTTTTTTTTATTGCAGATTTTTGGTAGAGTCCATGTTGCAAAGTGATTATTAAGTGAACATAGTTTGTCTTTTAAGCAATCCTTGCCTCCAACCTGTTGCAGGTTGTATTTAGATACATTTATTTGAGCCCTGGAAAGAACAGATGTAGTGGTTTTAAATCACATTACTATGTGATCCTGAGAAAGATACCTGTTTTTTCTGAGTTTTGGTGAGCTCTGTGTAAAATGGGAGTGATGCTGGGAAAATAACGTGACATGGGAATAACGGTTGTTTAAAATGAGCTATTGGCTGCAAAGCATTTAGGATGACGCTTGGTAGACTGAATACTCAACACTTGTTATTTTCTTCCTTCTTGTCTCCCCGTTCTGGTGGTAGACGAGCTCCTTCATGTTAGTAGGCTTTTATTAATTACCTCTGTGTTTGTCAAACCTGACCCAGACTGGAGCCTAGTAAGTGTTAAATATGTTATTTTTACAACTTTAACAACCTTTACTGATTATTCATAAAAATTCCATCTCCCTATGTTTCTAACTTTTTAGAATTTGAGGCAATATTTCCTTCTTCCTTGTTAATGGGCCTCACCTTTTAATAAAATGTATTTAATATGTTGCTAGTCCGGAGTAGGCATAATATAATGATCTTATAACTGGCAGTAATACTTTCTTGAATTCTATGAAGTCTCATGAAAGAACATCTAAATGTATATTTGCAGTTTTATCATTTTCCCTTGGAATTTTTAATTGCTTTTAAATCATTTACACTTTTCTTCCCTGCCTCCCACATTACAACGATCAATAGAGCTGATTGTATTTATTTCTCTGATTGTAACTAAAATTCCAGTAAAGGTTTTGGTGCTGTCAGCCAGATTGTGTTGGAGCCAGGGATTCCATTTCCCACTAACAAACTAATAGCTTCCATTATTTTTCTTCCAAGTGTAATGATAGTGTTTATTGTTGTTCTGAAGCCAATTTGAAGCATAACTTTAGAAACATTGTATTTTAATCTGACCATATTAGGTTTTTAAAAAAGGCCTCTAAGCATGAGATAAAGGTTTTCCTTTTAATGAATATTAATAACCTATTTAGATGTATTCATCTGAAGAACTGAAGATAATTTTGCCATCAGGCCATTTGTATAAGGGCACGAACAGATGGGTCTTATTCCTAACCCTGAAGGCGAACAGACCAGACGCCCCTCTAATTGCTTGGGTAAGGAGATGTCTATGGCCATGGCTTTCTCCCAAGGACACACTGATCTTCACTGTGACAACTCTTAAATTTGATACTTCGAACAAGGCAAAAACTACATTCATTCAGTAAAAATACTGTATAGCGCTGTCTACTCAGAGTAACAAAGAAGAGACTGTCTAGTGAATGAGTTTGCACTTTATTTGAGAAGCAGTGGCAAATTTACATACAAATGTGTCAGATGAACAGAAATTTAGGAAATTAGGACATTGTTTGGAAATGACTTTAGAGTAGGGAATTTGCAGTTCGCTGTACAATCTTCTACAACCTCTTGTCTCTTTCGTTGTCTGTTCTGTGGGACTCAATACCTTTCTTAGAGGGCTGTTTTGAAGGTGGAATATAAAACACTGGTCCATAGTTAGTGCTCAGCAACTGTAATTATGATGTTTATTTCTGGGAACATTTGTAGATGAAGGTGCTGATTACCAGTTAGCTTGCCCATCTACATTGTTTCTCATTCATAAAGTTAAACAAATCTCAAAAACTATATATCTTCCATTATAAAGTAGTCAAATCAATCCTTCTGTATTGAGAATTAATAAACTCTAAGCTTCTTAACTAGCTATCTCTTAAATAACTGGATAAATGAACAAGCCATGCAATTTATAAGAATTTGGAACAAGAACCCAAAATTCCCAAAACTCAAGCAGATATCGTTCATAAATACAAATTATGGAATATCAGATAAATATCACAATTCTATGCATATAGTGAGTGCCTAGTAAACATTTCATTATTATTAGTCAAAGAAAAATAAATGGTACCATTAGATTGTAGGAAAGAATTAACTAGCACCATTATTTTACACCAACAGAAAGATTATCGTTTGGAGTCCTTTTTTAATTACTTATTGATTGGAAGAATTCGTGACTGGAAGAGACTGTTAAGTTTATTTATCCCTGACCTCTAGTTTTATAAATGAAGATGCTGAGGCCCAGGGGTTAAGTGACTTAGCGAGAGAGGCAGGCTTAGACTTAGACATCAGGGTAGATGTACCGAGAGCGTAAGGGAGGGGATAAAGCCTGAGGAAAAAGGGGAGCTGGAAGAGGACGTTTTCTAAGAAGACTTTAAATGATGGATAAACTCGTTCCTTAGTAAATTTCAGTGAGAAAGATGTGCGAGTACCACTCTTTCATGACTACTCTGTGGCCTTTTTGACCCCTTAAATGGCAAGTCAGCTTACCTTGCTGTTAAAAAGACTAGGCTCCAGGTAATTGCTCCTTTCCAGAAGGTGAGGATACTTGCAGTTAGACTGCAAAATGACCTTTGTGTTCATGTGGATAGATTTTTCTTTTGGTAGATATTCCTTCACACCTGTAATGGGGAACAGATCTAGCTCTCCAGGTAGGGGAGAAGGTTAGAGTCCTACTCTGGCTGAAACTTGTGAGGAGGGACAGAGAATGAATATATCGATAAGAGAGCACAGGTCTAAAGCACATCAGCTTTCATAAGAGTGAAAGCACCGATTCCCATTTCTTGTTGCTTTTTATCTTGCAGATTACTACTATCTACCGGTATCACTCATTCACTTAACAAGTACAGATTGGTACATGCTGCCAGTCAGGTACTGTTCTAGATGCTGGAGGTGTTACAGTGAACAAAACCAACAATCACCTTTGTCTTTATAGAACAGTCTGTTAGGAAGAGACAATAAATCATATTTTCCCCCTCTCCCACCTGCTCGCCTTGATATCCTGCCCCTAAGGTTCTTAAAGAACCTTGGTGTTTCTTTCCTACAAACATCAAGGAGTTCAGCTCTATTCTAATTTGTTCTACCTTCTTCTGACCCCTTTTAAGTTTTTACCTTGTTAAGCCAGAAGCCTCAAATACTCTTGCGGAACCCTTATTTGCCTAACAGAGCCTAAAAAGGGAGAGTTCTTGTATATTATCTCTTTACTTTTACATTGTGAAATGTGAATGAGCGTCTTTGAATTTCCATTTGTCTCTAAATCATTTTCAGATAAGAATTTTGCTAACACAAGTGTATCTCTTGCATGGATTGCAGATGTATATTCAGATGGAGTACAGAAATCAAGATCTGAGATTGAGTTAAGTAACGTATAAAATTTAGGTCAGTTGGGGGAAGGGTACGTCAGGCTGAAGAACAGTATATCTCAGGGGTGAAAATGATGATGAAGACAAAGAGTAGGTAGCTCATTTAAGAAAATGACCCTGAATTTTAGACACAAAATACACTGAGCACTTGTAATCAGAAAGAAATCAATAACTGCTGCCTAATCATTGACCAGAGGCAGGCACATGGATTACAGTGACGGAGTTGTTTTCTAGTGCCCTCGGTGAAGGATCTACAAATGACATGGCCTCTTGCAAACAGAGATTTTGATTTATAGTGCTTTTTTTAGGGCAGGATGAAATGTTTCAAAGGTAATAGGTGTTACTGAAAATGACACTTTATTGTTGAAAGCCTGAGTGGCAGTGCTCATTTTTTCAGTTTAACATGATAGAAAAATCCTCATCTTTCATGATATCAGCCATTATTTTCCTCATTATTCCCACTGGAATGGAGATTTAACCTCAAATTTGGTATTCAGGAAGTTGAAATTAGATCACATACAATTAAGTTGTAAATCCAAATGTCTTGGAGCTCTGTAACAGAAGGAAATTTAAACAGGGAAAATTTTATTTTGAAAATAACTTATGAAGTATTTAATTAGGATGTTGTTGACATCACTTATTTAACTCCTTTATTTGCTGTGTAGGTCCATTGCACTTAGCTTTTGAAAAGCTATAATTGCCTTGTTTTGACAGGTTATATTTTCCAAAGATGGCCATCACAATATATCTACTTCTGCAGGCTGTACTACCATGTGACATTGGCATTGTTTTCATTGAGTGGTGGGTTCTATGTCTCTGAACCTGAACAGACTTTGTAATTGCCTTGACTAATAGTTAGAAGTAATATCATGTGACTTCTGAAGCTAAGTCATCACAATGCCATAAAAATGACATGTATTTCCACCTTATTGTTTTGGGATGTTTACTCTTGGAATCCAGCCAACGTGCTGTGAGGAAATGTGGAGGTACGCTTGCCAACCACCCGAGCCGAGGTAGTTCCTACCTGACAGTCAGTGATCATCAATATGAGTGAGTAAGATCTGCTATATGAGTGAATTTTCACATGATTCCAGCCTTCAGGCATAGAGTCACTCTCTGCCCCAGCAAGCCTTTAGGCCATCCTGGTTGACACTGTGTGGAGCAAAGACATGTCATACAGAGATTGTAGATTCATGGGCAAAATAAAATGATTGTAGTTTTAAACCACTAAGTTTGGAACAGTTCGAGATAGTTTATTTCACAGCAGTAAATAACCAGAGTGCATGGCTGCTATACCCAGATTTAAATGTCTTAATAAGTTATTATAACAGGGGCTGTTCATTTAGTTCGCTCACACTAGAGAATAGTACCTTGACTCTAATAGCCAGATGAAGTCCATGTGATCTAGTCCACAGATAACATCTAGATGTATTTTTAGTGTGGTGGTTGAGAGCGAGACTATCTGTACAGCTCTGCCACTTACTAGTTTATGGGCAAATTACTTAGTTTCTTCATCTAAAAATTGGGGATGATACTAATACGCTTAACTCATAGAGTTGTTGTAAAGATTAAATGAGTACATGTAAAGTACTCAGAACAATACTTGGCACATATTAAGTACTCAATAAATGTCATGTACTGTTAGCATCATTATAATTCCTTATGAAGACAATTCAAGGATTTGTTGAGAGCATTGGAACCCACAGGTGATCATCACTATCTCATAGTTTTCTATATATTCTTACATATGATTAATTGTATATGCCATATAATGGTTTTTGATATTAGC
The DNA here is from genome assembly GCF_014176215.1 of Rousettus aegyptiacus. NCBI lineage: Eukaryota > Metazoa > Chordata > Mammalia > Chiroptera > Pteropodidae > Rousettus > Rousettus aegyptiacus. The sequence goes on from NW_023416295.1 coordinate 118,762,587, forward strand.
CCCAGGATTCTCCTCAATAAGAAGCCCCTATGAGAGTCTTTAACCAGCAGGGACATGGAAATAATTTTGGTCCAGACTAAATCCTCCCTATGCTTGTGCACCTGCTGAGACGTCTGCTTTTAGCTGTAGACTCATAACTATATCTTATTTGCTCATGCTCTTGAAATACAATTTTAAGTATAGACTAGAGGCTTGATTTATCTGTGGATTTCTAAGTGTGGTTTTGCTTCTCTTGAGTTTGTTCTGCAAATTACTGGCTGTGGTCACGTAATACTGTATCTCTACCCTGACCATTCCCATCTGTGCTTTCTCTGCTGTAATCAATGTCTTCTGTGTGCTGCAAAGATATGAGGTGGGTTTTAAATCTTCCTTCGTGGGAAGATGTGCTTCCTGCCTGGAGTATGATTTGAAAATAGATAACCCATTGTTCAAAAACACAGCCGCCATGATACTTCCTGGGTAACGCCATTAAGTAAACCCTTGACAGCAGCAGCCAAGGGTGTACTGTTAGTAACTCCATGCACAGTGCCCTGTAAGCTACATTGAGGACTCTGGCTATAGAAATATAGGTATTGAATTTAATTTGCTACTTATTGGGCCTGTATTTCAGATTTTTTTGTGAATTATTTTAAAAACAAATAGAATTCCATCAAATCCATATATAGCATAGGGGAGAGATTTAAAACCCTGTATTGGTTTTATTGTTGAGGTACATTAAATTAAAAAAAACTTTATTATGATGTGATTATTTGAATAATTACAAATAATTTAGGTTTCAAAAACTTTTTAGTAAATTGGTTTAAAAATATTGTGAAGAGTTAAAATTGTTTAAGCATATGTATTCGTTGTCAGTAATATTATACCTGGTCATTAAATGTTAATAATATTTGGAGTTTTTAAAATAAAAATAACAATAATGCCTTATGTTTATATTGTATTACGAGAACAAAGCACTTCGACACACTTGTCTGGGTAGGAACAGAAGATATTATTAACTTCCAATTTTATAGAGAAAACTGAAAATCCAGCCAAAGCTGGAAAAGGAGTAAACTAGATAGAATTTGCATTTGACTCAAAATAACAAGACTCGAAGGTTTCTTTTTTCTTCTGTAACAAAACGTCATGAAGAAGGCAACCCAGTGTTTCTGAACAAAGTCACAGGGTTGTTGTCTACATTAAATGAAATAATCTAGCATAAATGTGTGCTTTGTAAATTCTCAATGAATGGTAGCTCTCTTCTATTTCTGTATAGTGGAGCTGAAACTAGAATCTAGTTTCAAAGGTAAAAGGAGCGATTTTCCCCAAAATAACACATTGCAGCACATACATATGAATTTTAAGATCTACAGTCAGGAAGCCTAAAATCTAGACAATTTATTTCTTTATTTAGAAGTTATGGTCTTTATGAGTTGGCTCTCTCACCATCTAGACAATGTAAAGGACCAGTGTATGGCAGAGCTAAGTTTACTCTGCAAATTCATTATTAGAATACTTGTACTAAATAAAGTGTGTGCTTCTTTTATTTTTAAAAATCATAATGTTTTGTTTATCCTTTTGTATAGTCTTTATCTTCTTAACCTGTCTTTGGTTAGATAAAGTTATCTCAGGATCTTGCTGCAAAGGTAAATTTTCTTCTTTTCTGCTTTTGAAACTTAAATCCAAGTTACAGCTTTTGTAACAGATAGGAACTAATTTTTTTTTAAGTGAATTTTCTTCATGTTGCTTTTAGCTGATTGAAATCAATTTATGTTTAGAATTTAGCATGTGATTACAGTAGAGTCACTTGCCTAATATTGTCATTATAAATTTGTCCAGTTATTCATTCAACAGATGTATTTTGAGGACCTGCTTTAGCAAGCACCAAGGGAGTTGACGTGGGAGAGACAGACATAAAATGTATTTTCGACATCAAGAAATTTATAATGCGAAAAGGGAAGTAACACATGAACACAAATAATTGTAATTGAAGATGATTTCTGATAAACAGCATAAGAAGCACTAAATGTTAAGGGGATTTACAGAGAAGAAAGGACCTCTTCCAGCTAGTGGATCTTAGGAAGAACCATTCTAGGTAGGGCATAGCCAACTCCTGACTAGAGATTAAGCACATTAAGGATGTGAAAGGAAGACTTGCTGACATTGTCACCTTCTCTGCTTAAGTGCTTGGTTGACATAAATAAGAGCTTTGTTTACTATAATTCAGTTGGAATAGAAGGCCTTTTAAATCAAAATACTTAACCTCTCTGCCCTAGGAAAAGTAGGAAACAGCACATTTGTGGAAAGAACTCAGCTATGTATGGGCCCTTTACATTGCTTAGTGGTAATTTGGCCCATGCCCAAAACAGGGTAATGGAGAACAAGGCAGGAAGAATGAAGGAAGACAAAAGGCACTGAATAGACACAGTAACATGGATAAGCTGAGTGGTCAAAACTTCATCTAGTAATAGACTCTAGTGGATGCTAGTGAAAAAACCCTGTCAAGTCAGACTGCCTAGAGTGTCAAACCGTGGTTCTGCTGCTTTCTAATGATTTGACCTTGGGCAAGTGAATTTTTTCTTGTCTCAGTTTTCTCATTTATATAATAAGAATTATAATATCATTTCATAGGGCGGTTGTACTTATTAAATGGGTGAAGACATATGAATTCTTAGAATAGTGCCAGGCGCACGGTAAGCACTCAGTGTATGTTAGCTGTTACTGTCGCTTGAAGTGTGGTGAATTTGTAGAATGCCAATCACTCACCTTCAAAAAGAAGCACAGGATACGTTTTCAAAAGCAAATTGATTACCCATTTTTAGTATTTCATCTCCTCATAGAGAACTGAGGATGGAGCAAATGTAGTGAGCGTTACTAGATCGTGACTGTTCTGAGCTGGCAGTTTGGAGTTTTGTAAAGAAAGGGAACTGAAGCGGCTTTGCTGGCGCTCTACTTAGTATACTCATTGTGGCATGGAGTCATTTCCTAGGGCTGCTGCAACAGAGCACTCCCAACTTGGGGGCTTAACGCCCCATAAATTTATTCTCTCAGTTCTGGGGGCTAGAAGGTGACAGCAGGGCTCTCTGCCCTCTGAGATTCTGGGTGGCGTCCTTGCCTCGTCCTAGCTTCTGATGTTGGCTGTCGATCCCTGGTATTCCTTGGCTCGCTGCTGCATCAGTCCAGTCTCTGCCTCTGTTATCACATGACGTTTTCCTCTTCTAAGGACACCAGTTGTCCTGGGTTAGGGCTTACCCTAATGACTTCCTCTTAACTTGATGTCTGCTAAGACCTTGTTTCCAAATAAGGACACATTCGCAGTCACAGGTACAGGTGCATATCTTTTTTTGTTTTTGTTTTTGTAATTTAAAGACTTCCTTTAAGAAAATATTTATTTATTTACATTTATTGGAGTAATATAGGTTAATAAAATTATATAGGTTTCAAGTGTACAATTCTGTAATACATCATCTGTATATTGCATTGTGTGTTTACCATCTAAAGTCAAAGCTCCTTCCGTCACCAGGTATTTGACCCCCTTCACTCTTTTCCACCTCTCCTCTCTCTCCCTTGCTTCTGGTAACCACCAGACTGGCGTCCGTGTCTATGAATTTTTGTTTGTTTGGTTGTCTTGTTTGTTTGTTGCTTTCAGTTTTATAGCCCACATGTGAGTGAAGGCAGAAGGGGTATAGCTCAAGGGTACATATCTTTTTGGGAGACATAATTCAGCCCTTAACCAAAATTCAGTATAAATTCAAAATTAAGATTTGGAGTCCTAGGAGGCATTGGGAAGAGTTTTGATGAGTTTTTGAAGACAGAAGCTTTAGAGCTCTTAACTTTTTAGGGTTGCCTAATATGGGCTATTGCCATATAAGCTAGGTTAGCGACTCACTTTCACTCCTCGGTCTACTCATTGAGTTTCTTTCTACCTTTCCAAAATGTATGAATTCATATAAAAGTTATTCCTGAATTATCTAGTGGTGATGGTACCTGTTATCTTTAATAGGTTGTTGTTCTTTTTTTTAAGGAGAAGAGAAGCTTTGTGGTTTTGGGGGTGTTGTGTGAATCCTCAAGTAGGGTCATGGCGATCGAATGTTTGGAATTTATTGCTGTGTAGGGAGAACAGAGTATTTTTTAAATTTTTAATTTTATCTTTTTGGGAAGAGTCACACATGGGATCACAGCGGGTTAAGTAAATCATATATCCCGGGGCAGCAACCCAGATGGTGTAAAGTTACTGACCTAGCACAGAGAGTTAAGGCATGCTGCCCAAGGCATAAAGCTTGGCCGATTTCTTTGGGCTCGAGCTGTCGCCGTGTCACGGTCTACCACTTTGCCATTTGTTCCCGTGGATCCTGAAAGATGCAGATAAAATTTTCAAAGGCTCCGCTGCCTATAATTTAAGAATGAACTTGGTTAGAAGTCAGACCAAGTAAAAGAAAATGAAAATGTCATTGCACAAGAGAAAAATGAGCAATTTGGTGGAATACAGTATTTTTAAAATAGTTTTGTTTTCTTTAGTTGTTTTCATTTAATTTTTGTGTTAGCTTTTGAGGCAAATACTTCTCTTTTTGGCTTTAATCTAGTAACATTTAATGTTTTGGAAAAAATAGAAAACAGCTGGTCTGAGGCATGAAAGAAAAGAATGCCGAAGAGTGAATCATGTGGCGCTATCACTCAGACAGTGGCTTTGCCTTCTTGGAAGAAATAGGACCAGTTTGAGGAAGGCTGGCACTGTTATAATTACCCAAGAAATGGGCTTATGGGAGAGATTAGTCATTTCTAATTACACAGTCAAAAGTAGGTACATCAAAATTATGTGATTTTGATATGCATGCATTGATTAATCTACGATTCAAAACAATTTATTTCTGTAGAAATGCTTTTAAGTTAAACTTTCAAGAAGTTTTTAGCATATAGTGCCTTTCTGGTGTAATGAAAGAGAGTCCCTTTTTTTGCATGCATGCATTTGTACTTGCAAAAAGTCATCCTAATACCCCCCGAGGTCAAATCTGTGCATTAACTCCTGTTAAGATAATTTCTGGATTTGGATTTAAAGTCTAAAATGAAAAACTTTATTAAAAGTAGACCCTAACTCTGGAACTAACTACAGCGGCAGAAGGAAAGCATTCTTTAATGATATATTACGAAACTTGAACGTTTGGACATTTTTGTTACGTGAAACAACATTCCTATGTGAAAAAGAAGCCATATACAAAAGAGTACATATTGGATGATTCCCATTTTAAGTTCAATCATAGCCAAAATTACAGTGTTAAAAGTCAGAATAGTGGTGTACTTTGGGGAGAAGTAGTGCTGTTTCATAATCTGGCGGCCAATGATTTGACAGTGTTCATTTTGTGAAAATTTATCAAGCTATATACTTAATTATTTGTGGACTTTCCTGTTACATTTAAAAAAGTTAAAAGATATGTTATAGAACTTAATAGACATTCAGAATTTTTCTTAAGATAATTTTATCTTAAAGAAATTTAAATTGTGTAGGCTTGCTCATTTGATGAAAATTTGACTTAATCTTGAACATGGCAGTTTGGGAATGTTAATGTTAGATTTTGTTTTTTTTTTTAATTCAACTAAATTGAGGAATCTTTCTCTGAGAGCTGTCCATTAATAAATTTCTTGTAATTAGCAAACTGCATCTGTTTCTAAAATTGTTTTTTTCAATCATATAAGTGTGCTTAAGGGCCTCAGTGGGGGTCACAGTTAGCTAAAATTTATTTTAAGTTAACAAAAACAATTTGTTTTTCAAATTTCTCTTTAGCTCCACAGTTCATAAACTTGAATGTACGCATATAGGCGAGTTTTAGGAATTCAAAGATTGAACAAAAGAGAAAGACTAAGAAAATATGGAAGAGGTATAGAAGAGTTCAGGAAGAGTGGGGGTGAGTGGAAATAATGAAGACACAAGTCTTCAAGTGTTCCTTTAAAAGCAAAACAATGGAATAATTGGCAAGAGGTGACACTTGCAGTGAGGCATTTGTATTTAAATCCTCTTGATTGGATGGACTTAGCTGTTCAAACTATAGAAGAAGTGGTGGTGGTGGTGGTGTTGGTTTAAGCAGTTTAGATTTTGTTTTAAGTATTGCTCATTTAAAACACTTTGGTTCTGTACTAGGTGAAGAATATAAAATATAAAATAAAATATGATACAGTATAATATGTCTGCCTATCAAGAACTTGCTCTCTAGTTGGAGAAGCATAGCATTTAGTGCTCAAACGGTTAAATGAAATATATGTGCAAGGTAAGTGGTATATATACACACAGTAACAATATTTGACACTTATCGACATGTATTTGTGTGCTAGTCAAGTGACAAAGACCAGGTTTCTAACAGAAAAATGGCAAAGGACTGGACCAGGTATTCTTATCAGGAGAGAATTCCAGATGGGCAATATTACATGGAAATATGTTCAGCACTGCTAGTAATCAAAGATTCACAAATTAAAATTTCATTTATCAGATTGGCCAAATTTAGAAAAATGATAATAGCTAATGTTGACGAACTTTTACGGACACCGGAAGTACCAATTAGTATAACTTTCCAGTGGAAATTAAGTATCTGGATCAATACTTAAAATGTATCTACTGTATGACCAGAGGCAGATACAGTTTGTGGAGCCTGAGGCTTATGTGTTCTTTTAGGTTTGAGACTTTTAAAAATATTCTAAAGTTATGAATACCAAATTAGAGATGAAAGTGAGAATAAGTTGTAACAATTTTTTATGAATTGGTGAATACTACAAAAATCACAAAATCTATCTTTAAGTGGCAAACTTGGGTTTGAGTCAGTGACTCAAGGGCTTGGCTCGTAACAGCTTTGCTATGATTGCTTCATAATGCACCACTATATATGTCTGTTGACCAGTAGAGACCAAAATGTATTTGCAGCTTCTTGCCACCTCTACTGCTGGTGTCAGGACCTTTATAAACCTCTACTTTGTCTCTCTTGGGTCATTGGAATAGTCCTCCTAACTGGTCTCTGTTTCATCCTTGAATGAAATATACATATTGTGTTTATTAACATTTTTAGTAATTAACTTTTTGACATTCCTCTATAATATTTATTTCTTATGTTATTTTGGTTACTCTTTGATTGTCTTTTCATATGACAATGATTTTGTATTATTTTCTTCAAAGGCACAGAAAAGATAATTAAGTCCTCTAGCATAGTAGATGGAAATTTCTTTCTGTTATTAATAGGATAAATAAAACTTGAAAGTTCACATGCACACATATTTGCTGTTTATTGTATTTGTTGAATTTATAATTGAATATACTCCATTACTGACTATAATCCTGACAGGAGGTTACTTTCATTTAGTCTAGGCAGTAATGAAAATAGAATTGAACCTTTTGCTTACAATTTTAGACACCTGGTGATTGGAAGAATTTTCTGCAGACTAGTTCCTGACTCTATGCATTTCAAATTGTATTTCTACCCTACTACCCACATACTTCTGGTGCCAGGCTTTGCAAGAGGCATTCTCATTGTGATGTGACCTTTGGCCATGGAGGCTGAGTTGGAATGATGGGCAGTAGAAATAGTCCTGACCATTTCTGTCTGAAATAGCTATCACTAACTAACTTTGGAAGAGACCTCAAAGTCCATATGTAAAGCCACCAAACTAAAATATAATTCGCAACTCAATTTATCCTTACCAGCTGCCAGAAATGCCTATGGCTACTCCAGAGTCACTCATTATAAAAGAGTAAGTTTGATGAAAGGGAAATTGGAGTGGAAGGCAATAGCAGTCATAACAGATACAGTTAAAATAACTTATTTTTACAAAACTTACAAAAACATATGGCCTTGTGAATATATTTTGAGTACCCTTCTCATGTCTCAGAAGAGGTCCTAGCAAAGGAGCGGCCCTGAAGATTAAGCTTTATTAGGCAGTTAACATATACGCTTCTCTCCATGACCAGCAATTGCACTTCTAAGAATTTATCCTGAGGGCAGTGTGCGATCAAAATCAATAACAGCAAACATTTGTTGAGTGCTTTCTATGTGCATTTGTTGAGTGCTTTCTACTAAGACTTCATTTTTATTTTTTATAATGAACATTTTGATTCTAACAAAAATCATATTTCTAGTCTTAAAAAATTCCGGAAAATAATACCAATACGTAAATGATGATTTGAATGTAGATGGTGTAAAAATTATGATTATTTTTATTTACCTTTTGACTTCATCCTGTGTATGAAATTGTCCATTAAATTTGTGCATTGACCACTTTCTTATTGAATGCTAGGCAGTCTTTTAGATGTTTAAATCCTGCCTTCATGAAGCTTACATTCTAGATTGGGGGAGATATTAGCTAAATAAGTCAACAGGTAAGATAAATAAATCAAGTCTATAACATGTTAGTTATAAGTACTAAGGAAAAATAATGTAGCAGGTGAAGAGGTAAGAAATATTTTATGTTGGGAATAGCAGTTGAGATTGAAATAGATCACTTCATGGAGAAAGTGACATTTGAGTAAAGACCTGAAGGAATTAGGCAGGTTTGTGGAACATAGTAAGGAAGGATTTTAGCTTTTTCTTTGAGAGATTTAAGAAGTATTTAGGACGTGTTGAGGAGTAATATGATCTGACTTAGGATCAAACTTACGTTTGAAAAGTATCTCTCTGCTGGGTTGAGAATGAAAGAGGTCAAGGGTGGAACAGGGAGATGAGTTGGCAGGAATTCTAGTGATCTGATGGTGGGGGAGCAGGGAGAGTCATGGGGATGTGGTCAGGGAAGAGGTGCTGTAGGTGGTGAGATAGGGCCAGATTCTGTGTTTGGTCTTTGTCCATTTGACATTTGAGTGGGGGTGAGGTGTTCTTAGGCATTCACAACGTAATTCCTGCCGGCCAACTCCAGACTCTTGTGGTCAGGCTGACTCCAGGTTCTGCCACTCAAGATGATTTAGAGAGACCCTTGTTCATGACTTTTGGTGATTTCTTTCTTTGCACAAAAGACAAAAGTAAGTGTTCAAAAATTTGTGCATAAAGATCTAAGTGCGAAGAGATATTTTCAGACTTTTTATGCTCTCTCTTCTAGTTAATTGTGAAAAAGTAACCTTACAGGTACAAGGTAATGTCAGGGTGGGGTATTCTTTTTTGTTTGTTTGGAGTTTTTATATTGCAGCCACTGCAATTGCTTGTTTAATATGTTAAAAACAGAGAAAAAATTAAGAGGAAGGAAAAAGAAAGGATGCCTCCAAACCCTGGAAACTAGGAAAACTGTAGACTTGAATATTCGAGATGCCAAAAGATATTCTTATGTAATTTTAATGCCTACTTTAAATTTGGATGATAGAAAGAGAAGCCACAACTGTCCAAGTAGATGATGCACTTTTACTTGACATATACCTTTGGAAAAGGCAATATGCTATCTACAAAACTATTTTAGTGTTTTATTGAATGGCATTCGAATGAATTACTACTTAAGGGGCAATGGAATGATCTTTCCTGTAATTCTTTAAAAATAGGATGAACACTGGTATAGCTGTGATGTTTTGATTTAGGCCAATAGAGTTTAGATACTTGACAGACCATAGGTCCTAATTTAGTGTGATGAATTTATTCAGAATTCAAAAATCTTTTCAGAAGGCACACTTCCATGTGGAGGCAGCAGGATCTGAACCGAGGAAATTACAGATGTCTTTAACAGACTGAAAAAAGGATTTTGAAGTGCATATTTCTTTTTAAAAAGTTGCTGTGTCAGTTAGGAAAAAAATTAAAAAAACAAGTGTCCAAAGACTCTGGATGAGCTAGATAGTGTGTGTGTGTGTGCGTGTGCGTGTGTGTGTGTGTGTGTGTGTGTGTATCTATATAAAATATATTTTTGGTGTTAAAGAATGCTTAAAAAAATCTTTCAACCATAATTCTCTTGAAAATAACATAGTTTTATTGGACACATAGATTTTAAAAATTACATGTTCTTATATTTATAGAAGAATGATGGGCTGTGTTTTAGAAAGAAATCGAAGCAACTTTTGTGAGAAAATATATAAGTGGTATTGGAATAGAAATAAGCCTGGACGCTAGGGAGCGGCAAGGTTTGCTTTCATTTCAGACTCTTGATAGTTACATGATGTTTCAGAGCTAACTTGACGACTGCCATTGTGTCCCATTTTCTTTTATCTTCCCCTCTCCTCCTAGCCCCCTTTCGGGAGTCAGCGATTCCTTTGAGAATCTGAAGATGGCCATGGAAGCTACCATCAAAAGCAACCATCAAATGTGCACATGTATACATAACAGATATGCATGTTAATTCAGTGGTGTTTCATGGTTTCTGGAAGCCATCTGTGGACCTCAACTGAGTGTGAGTCAGTTAGAATTTGTCAGTAAGAACGTGGGGGCTACAAAGTGTGCCTTGTGAACAATGGTTAGAACGTCTCAGTGTGATTAGCTAGAAAAAGAAAAAGCTTGGGAGACATGCCAATAATGAGCTGTCATACATATTTGAGGAGTTGCCATGTGAAAGGAATAAGTTTATTCCGGATCGCTTAGAGCCAGTAGCCACAGACCACATTTGGTCATGTGAGCTAAAATTAAATAAAATTTAAAAATTCAGTTTTCAAGGCGTAGTAGCTACATTTCAAGTGCCCAGTGGTTGCACATGGCCAGTGGTTACTGAATTGAGCAGGTATAGAGTATTTTATCACTGCAGAAAGATCTGTTGGACATAGCTACTCTAGAATTTTAAACTGTAAACACGGTAGATTATAGAAAGGCAAATTTCAGCTCATTATAAATAAAAGCATCCTATCAATTTGACTATCCAGTGCCTGTTTATTGAATGGGTTGCCTCAAAGAATAGTGAACTTCCTGTCATTTGATGGACTCATATAGAGACTGGATTCCTACTTATTTGGAATGATGTAGAAGAGATTCCTACACAGAAACTTAGGGTAATTAAATGGAAAGAGGATTCAGCGATTCAATATTATTTTTTTAAAGATGAACACACAGACCGAGAGCCAAGTGATTTCCCCAAGAACCCATGACTGGTTAGTGGCAGAGGCCAGGTGTCCTCGTGAATCCCAGTATAGAGCATTTTTCCATTCCACTTACTGTCTAATGTTTCAATTATAAGGTCCTCATGGTTCTTGTTGAACCACTGATTTCTGATTCTGGCGTTAGCCAGCTTTTCTGCTGTTCTTTCATATTGCTCTATGACAAAAACTATACTGTAGCTAAGCTATATTGGAACATATTATTCTCATTTCTGCCGCCAACTCTTTGCTATTGCTGTGCCCTTAATCACTGTGATATTTCTTCACAATCTTGATTCTATTTATTTTCTAATTTCCACTGAAGCCCCAGAACACTTCAACTCACAGCATTCCTTTGTTGTTGTTGTCGAACTACCTTTCACAATATATTCAAACATATATAGTTTTTATGACTATTATATTGGTTTTGTCACTCTAATTAGCTTCTTAAAAGCTGAGATTACTGTTTTCATGTGTATGTCCTTTTCTTGAGTCCTTCACTAGAATACAAGTTTTATAGAGGCTGAGACCATACTTACCTGTCTTCTTCATCACCATATCCCTACTATACAGTACATGGCCTAGCATCATAATAAATGCTTAATAAATATTTGCCAAATGAAAGAATTTTTATCTTCTAAAGAATCCAATATTAAGCTAAGCTTGTCATAAGTTCTCAATAAATACTTCGTAGGTCAATATTTCTGTTCTTTATAAAAATAAGCATTAAAAATATGAGTATGAAAAAACAATGTAAGGTACTCAAACATGTAAAGAGCTTGGAAGTCATCACTCTTATCCTTACAATAAGAAAAAACTGAAGAAACTGAAAATCAGTGACTTTTCTTGAACCCATCAGCAATTGCAGGGCAAACACTGCCCCGAGAGCTGGATAAACAAGTGAATCCAGGCAGTCATAGATAAGATTTGCTTACCTGAAGCTGAAACAGTTGAAGCCATAGATTGGAGGGACTACTTTAAATAGTAATTCTGATGACTTGCTGGAGGCTGAGTTTAGTCTAGTTTAAGAGTGAGAAATCCCTGGGTACAGCGGTTTTAGAGGGGACCTCACACTTGTGTAGATTTTGCCTCTAAGAACCACCCCCAGGTTCTCACAGCGAAGAGCCAAAAGAGATCCTCTCCTGGCTCTGGTAAGGGGAGAGGGAAAGGTAAGCATTGTGAAATCCTCCCAGAGTGTTCTCTATAATAACGGTCTACTCTCCGGGGGAAATGACTTTTAGCAGCATTTTTATACCCCCTGGGGCAAGGACATTTCTCTGATTCAAGCCCTCTTACACTTTTCTGTATCACCTAAGATGGCAGTGAGGGAAAAAAGCTAAGGAACACTGGTAAAGGTCACAGCACAGCAACACAAGCACACCAAAAGAATGAGATTTAATCATGAGATTATAGACTGCTTTCCATTCCCTACTCCTTATCACCACACCGGCAGGCTTCTCTATAATAACATTAGATTATACCTGAAGAAGCTGCGGGATACAGACTCTATCGAGGAGGGGTTCTAAGGAAAGCCCGGAGATAACAGGGAAGACAAAACAAGGACACGAGAAATTTGAAGCTTCCGGCACCTACGTCTATAGCAAACATCAAACACAGCTCAATTCCTAGCTAGGTTAACATAAAACCTCACACTAAAGTCCTATTTACCTCAGTTCCTATAATCCAGTATATCATGTGTGGCTTTCAACAAAAAAATTTAAGACATGCAAAAAAAGAGAGATAAAACATAGTCTGAAGAGATAAAGCAAGCACCAGAACCAGACTCGGGTATGACACAGATTTTGGAGTGATGAGACAGGGAATTTAAAATAACTATTATTCATACGTTAAGGACTCTAATGGAAAAAATAGACTACATGCAAGAACAAATGGGGACTATGAACACAGAGATGGAAAATCAAAAGGAAATGTTGCAAATCTGAAAGAAACAGTTGAGACATGGAGACCACCTCTCACGGACTCATCAGTGGACAAGACATGGCTAAGGCAGGTCTCAGTGAGCTCAAAGAGACATCAAGAGAAACCTCCCAAACTGAGAAAAGACAATGAAGAAAAAACAAACAGAACATCCCACAACTGTGGTTCAATTACAGAAGGTGAAACCTTTGTGTAATTGGAATATCAAAAGGAGGAGAAAAAGAGAAAATAAAACAAAAGAAATATTTCAAGTAAAACTGACTAATATTTTTCCAAAACTAAGGACAGACAACAAACCTCAGATCCAGGAAACTCAGAGACCACCAAACAGTATAAATACCCGCCTCCCAAATTTTTAGACCTAGGTATATGATATTCAAACTGCAGAAAACCCAAGACAAAGAGAAAATTTTGAAAGGAGCCATGGGATAGGATGGGGTGAGGGGAACCGTAACTGTAGAAGAAAAAGAATGCAAATTACACTGGCCTTCTCATCAGGAACCATGCACATGTGGTGACAGAGTTAAAGTACTAAAGAACAAAAGCCTCACCAACCTTAAATTGTGTATCCAGAGAAATTTTCCTTCAGAAGTAAAGATGAAGACTTTCTCAGAGAAGCAAAACTGAAGGAATTCAGTATCAGCAGATCTGCCTTTCATGAAATGTTAAAAGAAGTTCTTTAGAAGTAAAAATAGGAAGTTCAGAAACTTGAATCTGCTTAATGAAAAGAAATGCATCAGAGAAGGAATGCATGAAGCAAAATAAAATCTTTATTATTATTATTAATTGATCTATAAGAAAACCATTTGCTTAAACTAGCACTAGCAGTTACATGTTAGATAATTACAGCATCAGTGAAGTGAATGACAACAGTGTCATAAGAGATGGGAGGGAAGACTTGACAGTATTCTGTTATAAGGTACAGGTACTACACGTGAAGTGGCATAGTGTTACTTGAAAGTGGGCTTGGATTAGTTTAAGATGCATATTCTATGGCAGTCATTAATTTTTGAGGAAATGTAATTGATTTGCACAGTGAAGAGATTAAATAGTGCTGTACAAAATGCTTAATTCAGAGCAAAGAAGGCACAGTAAGAGGCGGGAAGAAACAAAGAAGAGAACACATAACGAGTAGAGAATAGTTACAAACATGGTAGATATTAATCCGGCTAGATAAATAATCCCTTTAAATGTGAGTGCTCTAAATATACCAATTAACCAATTAAAAGGCAGACATTATCAGAGTAGATTAAAAAAACAAACCTCACTCTATATTGTTTATGAGAAACCTACTCTAAATATAAGGTCTCAGGTTAAAAGTAAAGGGATGGAGAAAGCTATACTGTGTTAACACCAATCAAAAAAAAGCGGGAGTCATGATCTTAATTTCAGGTAGCGAAAATATCTGTACAAGGAAAATCATCAAGAGTAAAGAAAGACAGTAAAGAAAGGGGTCAACTCACCAAGAACACGTAACAATCCTAAACATGTATGCATCTACTAACAACATCAAAATACATGAGGCAAAAACTGATGGAACTGCATAGAGAAACAGATAACCCACTATAGCAGTTACAGACTTCAAAACCCGCTTTTCAGTGGTTGATAGATCGAGCAGGCAAAAGCCAGTGAGGATATAGCTGACCTGAATGGCACTATCAATCAACTTAATCCAATGGTCATTTAACAGACTACTCCATCCAGCAACAGCAGAATTCACATTGTTCTAAGCTTGCATAGAACATTCACCAAAATAAACCATGTTCTGGGCCATAAAACACACCTTAACAAATTTTTTATAGTGTTAGATAGCAAATCAAAAACAGATTCACAAATATATAGGACAATCTGGTGATGGCCATAGGGGAAGGAGTTTGGCGGGGGGGGGGGGACTATGAGAAAGGGGTGAAAGGTTAAAGAAGTATAAATTAGTAGTTGATAGATAGTCACAGGGATGTGGGGAGCACGGCATAGGGAATGCAGTCAGCAGTAATGTAATAGTTAGGTGTAGAGCTGGAGGAGAGAAAAGGTAATGAGTTGGATCATTTCATAAACTACATAAGTGTCTAGCCAATGTACTACATACTTGAAACTAATATTAAAATAAACTTTAAAAAGAGTGGATATGTATGAAACTAATGGAATTAAACTGGTAATCAATAACAGAAAAATATTTAGAAAATCCCAAGATACTTGGAAATTAAACAACACTCTTTTAAACAACATGGATCAAGGAAGTCAAAATACTTTGAACAAAATGAAATAAAAAATACGACTTACCAAAAATTGTGGGATGCAGCAAAAACAGTGCCTAGACAAAAGTTTAAGGCATTTAAATGCACATATTAGAAAAGAAGAAATAATGAAGCAGAAAAAAAATGTGTCTTTTAATAGGTAAATGGATAAACAAACTATGGTACTGCCATACAAAAAATAAGTAAATGAGGGGAAGAGATAATCACCCTCAAGAAGATAGAACATAACTCTCCACTCCTTAAGGGTGATTTTGTCCCCAAGAGGATAGTATGGAAGGAAGAAAAAAGAGACTTTACAGTGGGTACAGTGGTTACAAACATACCTCAGCCAGATGATCAGGATTGATATCAGCAGTGATAAAAGAGGTGTTGATATTATGTACTTTTGATGTGATGTGATGAGAATGGCACTTGACCTCAGTGGTCTTCTTCCCCCAAACCCATAACCATAGTCTAATTATCAGAACAATTCTCAATTGAGAGACATTCTATGAAAATAAGCACCCCCTCAAAACAAGGGAAGTTTAAGAAATTGTTAGAGCCAAGAGGAGCCTAAGCAGACATGGCAACTACATGAAACATATTATCTTGAATAGAATCCTGGAGCAGAAGAGAATATTAGGTAAAAATGAAGAAAACTTAAATAAGTAGGGACTTTAGTTAGTAATGTATCAATATTGTTCCATTAATTGTAGCAAATGTATATGTAGGATGTTAAAATATGGGAAACTCTGGGACTATAGGAACTCACTATCTTTGCAGTTTTTTTTCTTCTGTAAATCTAAAACTGTTCTAAAAATACATTTTATTTAAAAAAATCAATGTAAGTATACCTACACATGTTTCATTCGTAGAACTCTTACCCAAGGCTATTTGTTCCAGTTTCAGAAATTTCTGCTGAATAAAACTTTTGGTATTTATGATCATCGGTTTATTTCTGGAATACAGCAGTTCTTTTATGTTCTCTTACAAACATTTGCAAGGACGAAATTGTCTTTTAGTTATAAAAATCCTGTGTCTTTCATATTTTTTTAGTGCATTGTCATTTTACAACTTTTTAATTAAGGACAAAATGTGTAGAGTTACAAATAAAAAATAAAGTTCATCTTTTTCATCTACTCCTTACTTTATCATCATGTTATAAAGGGCTAGTATGAAGTCTGCACTTCGAAAGCAGACCGCCTGGCAGAAACTGCATTTCGCAATGGTGTCATGCAAACTCTGGGGAGCTCTGTAATTTAGAAGTCTCCCTGGTTCATTCATGCATTAAGAAGATGAGCCTTGCCGCTTTCTCATCCTGACAGAGGAGAATGTTGCCATGACAGCTGTTAGGAGAGTGGAGATGCTGTAAAGAGCATCCATAATAAAAAGAGAAAATAGCCTGGCTTCTTGGTTCTCATTGATAATGCATGAAACAGCATGCATGTATTCTCAAAATGCACCTCGGAAATCTGTTAGCTTTATATTTGGCATAGTACATTATAGACATACACATGGACATCAACACATGGTCCCTCTTCATGAACCTAGGCAGCATGTAGAAAAATTAAACCTCAACTAAAGCCACCCATAGATACCTCCTTTTCCGTCTTTAGAGTACAGACTGAAGATCTACCACATTGAAGATTTAAAAGTTTCGTTTGTTTTGTAAATGATTATTATAAAGGGAATAGTTTCCTCCAAAGAGAAAATCTTTGGTTAAAAGATCATTGCTCCTAATACTCCCAAAAGATGTTAGCGACTAATGAGAGAACTAAGTAGGACATATCTCTTTTGTCCCAGAAATAAAAATTTATTGTCTTTATCCAAAGACCTTGAAAGAATGTTTACTGATTAAAGGATGTGGTATCTTCCATTTATTTCAAAATAATATGAGAGTGGGGGACGTGGTTAGGGCTATAGACAAAACAAGATCAGCTCTGAGTTGATTATAGAATACTGTTATGGGCTGAATTGTGTTCCCCTGCCCCCCAGTGTTGAAGCCCTAAGTGATTCAGTTAAAATGAGGCATTTAGGGTGGGTCCTAATCCGATCTCACTGGTATTCTTGTGAGAAGAGGTAATTTGAATACACAAAAAGATACCAGGGATGCACATGCACCGAGGAAAGATGCAGGCACTCCTGGCCGGGACTGCATGGGCTTTGGATATTCTGAAAAAATCACCAGGAGGACCAGAGTGAGACATACTGTTTATTACCAATGATGCAGGAGAGCAGGGTTGTGGCAAGGGAGGGGCCAACGGCTGAGAGTGTCCTCCACTTGGAGTCCATTCTAAGATGCGAACAGCCGCCAGCTTGTTGGGCAGGAGTGGAAATCTGTCCTGGCTTAAGCTGCTGCCATAGGGCTACTAATACTCTATTGGGTTGCTTAGCATTCATTTTAGGGTTGACCCTGGCCTTTAATAAATCCGTCCACAATTGTTTTCTGGTTACCTTTACTGGGCTCCTTTACCTCCTGTTTTTACACTTAAACTTGACCTCTTCTCCTTCCCCTGAACCTGTCGGGATTCCCCATTTCTGCCTGGCCAGTTCAATTTCCCCCAAATCTTCAACATCCTGTGCTGCCTGCTATATGTTTCTCCCCACTAGGGTGGGCAGGCTGGGCCCCAAGGCACCGTAATGGGCCGGCGGGGTGATCTGGGTGGTGCGGTCCTGCATACCTGTAGTAAGTCGTACCACATCAGGCCCTTCAAATGGTTCGATATAAATGGCAGGCTGCATGGCCATTACCCAAGGAGTGCCTGCAGCTTGAGCATGGATGTCCAGCATGGCTGGGCTGTCGGCGAATCATCTTTATTTGGTCAAGCTGCACGGCAACCTGCCATGAGACAATTCAGCAGCAGCACATTTTCTGCATACTGGCATGCCCCCTGTATGCATTGGCACAGAGGGGTGGGTGGTGACCGAGGCCATCTTGGTCAGCTCATCCCCAGACAGTATTATGTTGTCCGTACCAGTGTCCCAGAGGCAGAGTAGCCTCTCTGTGATATGATAGACTATGATCCTTTCTCGCAGAACTTGACAGCTGGCTCTGCTAACTCTGCCAGTGTATACAGTCGGGTGGAGGTGTGTAGGTATTTAAGGGGAGGAGGCAGATTCCGTGCATTCTGCCCCTCAGGGCAATCGTGTTGAGTTTTTAATTTTTGGACTAATACCAGTGGCCCAAGACACTCATGCATCTTCCATTCATTGGGTGTTGCATTTCCATTTCTTCATCTGACTCAGACTTACTTTCTGCTATGGGATCCCATCTACTAGGGTTCCAGTCAGACTGTGCAATTACCGCCTGTACGCGAGCTCTTGTTCGCTTTCACCCTCGAACTCTTGCAAAGAGGCAGGCTAGGTCCTGCAGCTGCTCGCTAGTCTGTTCTAACTGTTGCCCCAGAATGTTCTTGTTATCGGCCTGTGTTAATTGCACGTCCCTCTCCAGCTTTACTTCTTCCAGTTTTTTCACTTTTGCCTCGGTCTGCAGCTGCCTAGCGGTAGCATCCCACAGCGCCTGCAAGAAGAGTCAGCTGACTGCGGCTGCCACGGCCTGCAATTCCTTCTTCTTTCCTAAATAACAGAGTTCCCCTACTCTCTGTAAAGTTTGTAAGAGGCCTGTGGGCATGTTGAGGATGTCCCCATAGTCCCCATAGTCCCATAGGGGGTCCCGATGCATCTCAAGGGCTTGCCACCTTCAATCTCATGGACCCAAAGGTCCACCCTGGGATTCCCCCTGGCAATCCCCCAGGCATGCTCTCACTTGGGGTTGACTCAACCTGGGTACTTTCCAGAATATCTTGCTGGTTCCACCAACTCTAACATAGGAGCTCCAGGCCAGCAACCTGCACCTGGGTTTTGGGTATTCTGAAAAAAACCACCAGGAGGACCAGAGGAGTGAGACATGACATTTATTACTCACCATGCAGGAGAGCTCAAAGGGCAGTCGGTAGGAGCTGCAAAAACTGCACCCGGCCAAGAGCAAGCAAGCTTTATCCACACAAGAGGGAGCAGTTATCTCATTGGAAGAACAGCCACTTTCTCAGATGGATGGGAGAAAAATGTGCTGCTTGGTTATAGGAGCAGGTAACGTCCATGGGAACAGGGACACCGAAAGCCCTTTGTGCACGGCCTTCCTTGGCTGCTGGCTGGGCAGCCATCAGTCTTCTGAGTATGTGGAAGGGCTATGTTCTGTGTTAATCCCACAGAGGACATAGCAAAAATCCAAATCAGCTGACATCTTGAACTTCTAGCTTCCAGAACTGTGAGAAAATAAATTTCTGTTGTTTAAGCCACCCAGGTAGTGGTATTTTGTTATGGTGACCCTACCAAAATGATATAAATATTTTTTATCATCAGGGCACATATTCTCTGCTCTCTGGCTACTTATGGATTAGAAGGGACTACAGATGAGTAATTATGCAATTATAGTAAAGTGTGGTAAGTGTGAAAGGGGAAGTTTAAGTAGCTTTGGGAACCCAATGATGGATAACAAAATCAGGGGGATCAGGGAAGACTTGCTGTAAGTAGGCAGGGGTTAGCCTGGTGAAAAGGGCAGGGGAAAGAGAATTTTAAGTAAGAAGGAACATTATATGCAGAGGCCTGAATATGGGAGCATGGCATGTTTAGGAAGTTGAAGGTAGCTCAATAGGGATGAAGTTTAGAGTGTGTGTGAATAAGATTTAGCACCAGAGTGATAAGCTTTTATCACCACCCAACATAAACACACTCCCATTTTATTTAATGTCAGTCAGTTCCTTTCTACTAGAATGAAGCTCTGTGATGCCTTTTTGTCTCTCTTGTTCGCTGTTGTATTTTCATTGGCTAGAATGGTGCCTAGTACATAGAAAGTGTTCAACCAAAAAAACTGATAGGTCAATGAATACATGTCATGATTTGTTCTTTTAAAAAATCACTTTGGCAGCAGTGTGGAAAATGTTTGGAGTGTGGTCTCGAGCAGGAATATCAGTCAGGAGGCTGTTGTGCTGGTCCTGCAGAAGTCGATGGGGAAGGCGGGAGGAACAGACTAGACTACTGGGAGACTTACTCAGGAGGTGGGATCAGGAGAACCTGTGATCTGACTCGATGTGGAGTGTGAGGGAGAGGAGGGGAGTCCGTTGTCACTCTCAAGGTTCTGGCTTCAGCACTGAGAGACAGATAGGGACATTTCCTGAGGCAAGAAACATACAAAGAAAAGTAGATTTGGAGGGTGGACTAGAGATTCTGAGTTCAATTTTTGTCATGTCTAGCTTTCGGTAGCAGAGTGATATCCAAGTCAGGAGATCTACTTGACAGTGGCTGTAGAGGATCTAGAGTTGGGAATCTTCAACTTAGAGGTAAACTAAAGCCATGGAAATGGATACAGTTATTCCAGAAGGGTGTGTAGACACAGGAGATAAGAACAAGGAGTATTGCAAGTGGAACGAAAATAGGAAATCAAAGCAAGCAGTGAGAAGTTGAGTGTTCTCAGAAGTTCGGTAGAATCCTTATTGTTACGTTTGTCCTTGCTTTATGGAACTTTAAGAACCTTTCAAATTCTAGCTTTGAAACTAGAATCTTGGTAAATTAACCACTTTACACCTTATTTCATCTGTAAAATGGGTCTGATTAGAATATCTACTGCTATCATATGTTCATCGTGAGGACTGTATGAGATATATGTAAAGCCTCTAGCACATAATATACCCTCAATAATTGTTAGCTCTTATCAATATCATTTAAAACTATTTTGTTTCCAATTTGGAACACTAGTGCTTATGACTTCCAAGATCAACCACAGATTTTTCTAGTTGCACATTGTTGAGTATGAAGTAGCACTTCTTTATGTTATATTTGTGGATATGTACGTATGTGAATAATTATTAAAATGCACAGTATTCTTATCAATTTTAATTATAAATTGTAAACCACGTGATATTAAAGCAAGACTTAATAAAATACAAACTCCAGAATAAAATTTAACATGCTGTTGACTAAACCTTATTCGTTATTGTTTAATCAGGGTCTTACTGTCTTCTTTGTTTTCAGCTGAACCTTTATATTAGTATTATATTAGTATCTAAAAGTCCTGGACCCCTACACATTTACGAGCTCATTAAAGTGCATGTTTTATCTGTCGTCTTCTTTAATTGACATCTTGATATCAGAGATTCCTATGGGGTGCCCAGTTGCTATCTCTTCCTGCCTGTTTTCTGTTGAAAAGCTGTCTTCATTCTCTGATATCATGCTTTAGTCTAAGTGGCACTGTTTAGTTATAAGAAAGGCAAGTAACAGGCTTCATGCTTGAGTTCATTGTAAAATGCTCCCCAGTGACTATCTTTTCCTAATCAGAAAAGTCTGTTCCACCTGACCCACTTTTTCTGTCTTAGTTCCGTTCCCTTTTGAAGTCCAGTATGGAAGTTTCTTTGCATAAAATAGTTTAAGATAATACATTAATCCTGTTAGTAGGTTTCCATACATTTCAAAAACTTGCCTCTACTTACTTAAGATTTTCTTTTACTATTAAAGTAAATAAACTATTTTCTTTCTAAATTTAAAAATTGTTTGTTAGCCTGGGCTATACTTGCATCACCACTGCCATAGCCACGGCAAAAATAGATGCTTTAATATCTGAAAGGGAAGAAGAAAAATATAACTATAAGTACATATATATCATTTGAATGAAGCTGACCCCAAGGGTAGGCTCTCAGGCAGGACTGGCCTATTTATGGCTGACCTTTCTGCCTCAAAACAGCATTCTTTATACTGCCAGGCTATTTTCTAAAAGGTTTACATGGTAACTCTGCATAATAATTCACCCTTTTGAAATATAAGAGGGGAAATAAACATTTTAAAGAATATACATATATTCGTTCATTTTCTCACCATTCATTCATTACTCAAATATTATTTTTTTGGATGCCAGGTAGTAATGGTAGTTTATTAACATTTAGTAGTAAATAGAGTAGAGACGATGCTGGCTCTCATGGAGCTTAGCGTTTAGCAGAAAACAGAGACACTAAACAAACAACTCTGTAAGTACTCAATAAATATTTGATGAACAAATGAGCTTTAAAAAAATGGGATGGAGGATGTTCCCAAGAAAGGGGAAGGCAATTGATTTTATTCAAAGCTTCTGAACTCAAGGTTTTCTATAACTTGGACTATTGTCAGTATCAAAAGATATTACAGGTGGTAAAACAAGCTTTTGTAGTTTTTTTCTTAAATTGAACTACTTCTTATAGCACAGTCTCTATGAGAAAATGCACATGGAATTCTAAATAACAAACTCTAAATGATCCTTTGGAGTGCTTCATATTTTTAAGTGGGGCTTGCTTTTTTCCATGTAGTCATTCATCCTTTCTCCTACTCAAATTCTGTGCCAGTTTCTTCTCTCCTGACTCCTACTCCTTCCAGCACAGTAGTCAGCTCCCTCTTCTGTGGGGGAATCATCTGAGAAATGAGGAAATTTAGGAAGGTGACCCTCTGGTAATAACTAAGCTTTTGTCCATGTCCATGAGTCTCTGTTTATCTGGATCATTTGTTGCCTTCAGTTTTATAGCCTACATATGAGTGAAATCATATGGTTTCAACTTTTTCTGTCTGGCTTATTTTGCTTAGCACGATAATCTCAAGATCCATCCATGTTGTTGCAAATGGCAGTATTTCATCTTTTCTGATGGCAAAGTAATATCCCATTGTATGTATGTTTTCTTTGAAAACTCTCTTCCTTTGATGTTCATGGCAACAGATGCTCCTGGCATTCCTCCCAGTGCTGTGGTTGCTCTTCCTTAGTCTGTTTCCGACCCATCATGGTCTTCAGATGGAGTTCCCAAAAGTCCTTATTTCATCACAGTTTATTTCAGGGTTTCTCAGCCTTAGCACTGCTGACATTCGGTCTAGGCAATTTTTGTTGTCGGGGCCTGTCTTGTGCATCGTAGGACATTTAGCCACTAGAATCATAGGAATACTGGCCTCTCTTCCCTAGATGCCCCCAGTTGTGACAACCGAAAATGTCCTTAGATATTTTAAAATATCCTCTGAAGGGCAATACCTCTGGTCAAGAACCACTGCTTTATACTCTTTCTTTAAGCAACCCTGCCAGTGCTCTTGGATTCAGTTATGATCTATATGTTAATCATGCTCACTATACAACCTCTGTTCAGACCTTGTTTCTGAGCTCCAGTGACAACATGTCTTTTTGGATATTTCTGAGAGACAGCAAAGCTCAAAGTCAAAAATGCGGATCCTGCTACCACACTTCCTCTCTCGGTGTTTCCTGTCTTGTGATAAGGCACGACCACCTACCCATCTCCCTCATTCCCCGTTTCTAGTAAGTTGCTAAATGCTGTTGATTTTGCATTCCAACTCTACCCTAGATCCATCCCTTCTCTCCATGTTTTCTATCCCACCGTTGCTGGTGAAGCTGTCATCTCTTGCCTAGACCACCAAGGAGCCTCAATCCTGGACTTAAAGAGTTTTTACTTCCCTTTAATTTACTCTCTGTATTACTCAGAGAATCTTATAAAACAATAAATTTAAACAAATCACTTACGTATGCTTCTGTCCGTTTTTAGGTTAAGGATCCACATCCTAACAAGACTCATGGCCCATGCGATCGGACCTTTTCCACTTTCCCTCCATTGACTGAGTATGCCATGCATCTTCCCCCCACATTGTCTATGCGCATGGCTGGAATATTCTCAGCCAGCTCCTCTTCGACCCACCATCCTAGCTAATTCCTAGTATTAGTGACATATGTAATTTTTCTCTCCTTATTTGAGCTTTTACTACGGCTACTATAAAAAGATGATTTCATCAGTTCCACTTTTTTTTATGTGTACCTGTTTCTTATTTTTAGAGAATTAGGGAAACATGAGTATCCATATTATATCATTTTCTAAAAATGAGAAAAATATATTAATAAAATATGAAGCTAGCATGAGAAATAAGAACATGGAGATTGAATTATATGCATATATACATGTATATATATTTGAAATTACTTTTAAAAATGGTGTTTCCTATATATCGATTTTTAGGGTATGTTTTCATTTTTTTTTTTTATTAGAATGTATCAAGACATTTGCAAGAAATGCTCTGGCAAGAAAATGTGCTGTCATAAAGATTCAAAAGGAGATAATTTGTGGCTACTGAACCAGAAGTGTGTTTGAGTCATAAATTAAACCTGACAAACCTGTCATAAAATATAAGTTTTAATAGTAGCATGATCTGTGTTTTCATGACTATGTCTGAATCAGTAATACATCATCAGCTCTTTTTTAGATTGTCTCACAGAATGCAAAAATATGAAAGTAAACACATTTTTTAGTCCAGGAGCAAACCTGTAAAATATAAATGTTGCTTAGAAAAATAATCTACAAATTAGTTTAAATCACATGCCATAGAATATGGAAAGTTATTATTTAAAAGGAAATAGGCTAGGTCATTAGCCAAATCAGAGAACAACAAACTGGTGGAAAATGATTATGTATCTAAAAGTCAAAGAGTTAATTTCTTTAGTATATAAGCTCTGTATATATCAATTAAAAAAGTCTAACAATAGAAAAGTGGGCCAAGTACTTGAATAGAAAAAAATTTTGAAAGGATTTAAATAGCAAATAGATAGTTAAAACATTGTTCATTCTAGTTAAGAATCAATTACAACTATACAGAAAGTTTATTCAGTAAACAGGAAATGATACAAAAATGACAAATACCTGATAATGGAGAGTCTGTAGAGCAATGGGTGATCATTCTCGGTAGGTGAGACTTTCGCTCTTTCCTAATATGCATTAAAAGCCCTAAACTCACAATTTCTAATTTTAGGAGTTTATTCTAAGGGAAGAATTAGTCATAAGTATGGTGATTTTGATATCAGAAAGTTTATCTCAGCGTTGTGTATAATATCAAAACATCTAGAAACAGTATAAATATCCATCAGTATATGATAGTATGGTTTATGCACACAGGGAATATTATGTAGTTCAAAATATGATCATTTAAAAAGTATGTATTCACATTGAAAGAATATTTATGATGAATTATTAGGTCAAAATGTAGGACACACCTAGCACCCAGATCTTGGTTCCTGATACCATCCTCCAATAAAAGAAACCAGGAATCCTTGGAGAAATAGCTGATTCTAGGACTGGGTCAGGAAATGTACAAAATGAGCATAGAGCATCTAAGTAGGGAGGTATTAAAGAAAAAACCCACAATGATGGGGAGTTCAAAGACACACCAGAAGCAACTGGCAGAGCCCCCAATGGCCAGAGCTGGCACAATTCGAACAACAAAATAAAGCGTTGGATTATAATCCCAAGTGCAAAAGAAATATTCATAAGTATATACTAATATAAATAAATGACTGAATAAATAAATGGAGAATAGGAGACAAATCTCTCATGCAGAAAAATTGCAAATAATTTATATAGCTGCTTCACCTGCAAGGAAGTGTAGTGTATATGCCTACTCCTTAAGTGCAGTCTACTTCCTCCCAAAGAGCAATATGGAAAAGGGGGACAAAAGAGTAACTTTACAGTGGAGAAATGTGACAAATACTACCTCAGCCATGCGCTCAAGGTAAATATCAATAGTGATATGTCGTGTTGATTTTACATACCTTTGATATAATGTGATGGAAATGGCATTTTTACCTCCGTGGTCTTCCTTCCCTAAGCCCCAAAGCCCCAAAGCCCAGTGTAATCATGAGAAAAACATCAGAAAAACCCCAATTTAGGTACATCTGATCAGTAATCTTCAAAACTGTCAAAGTCATCAAAAACAAGAGAAGCCTAAGAAAACTGTCACAGCCAAGAGTGGCCTAAGGAGACATGATAACTAAATGGAGTTTGTTAAACTGGATGGAATAGAAAAATGACATTAGGTTAAAAGTAAGGAAAACTTTATTGAGTATGGACTTCACTTAATAACAATGAATCAATGATAGTTATTTAATTGTAATTACTAGTCATCTAAGATCAAGGAGTTGGTTCCTTCCAGGGGCCATGAGGGAAGGATCTGTTCTAGGCTTGTAGATGGCTGTCTTCTTCCTGTGTCTTCACATTATCTTCCTTCTGTACATATTTGTGTCTAAATTTCCTCTCTAAAGACACCAGTCATACTGGATTATGGCCCATCCTAATGACCTCATTTTGATTTAGTTACCTCTTTAAAAACCCTGTCTCCAAATATGGCTATAGTCTGAGGTACTTCAGATTATGTTAGGACTTTG